>NC_080638.1:33585942-34302609 GCF_027579445.1 Ammospiza nelsoni | reverse complement strand
AAAGAGAATAACCTCCCCATTCCTCCCACCAAAACAGCTGCAAGAAAATACTGTGTGAGCATCCATCCTCATATCTTGAATAACATCATGTTTACAGTCAATGTTTCCCTTTCTCTTCTGAAGATTTCAATTTGACTTTAAAAATGTGCTTTAAATCACAGCGCTGTACATTGCTTTGCAGTTTCTGCAATGCTTGTATTAAAAGGGATGGAAAATAGTAGCATTTAATTTGTTACCTTCTGCTATACTGCTCAGTAAACATTTTTTTAATATGTTCATTTGTAAGGTAAGGAAAAGAATAAAATGTAATTTATCATTTTATTAGAACTGTGTGTCTGAGTGATGCAGGACTGTGGATTTAAGAAATCTGTAAATCTCTTTAATAAAGGCCTGGGGAATTATTAGTAGGGACAAATGTAAAATGCCTGACAGTTACATTTCCTAAAGAAAACCACAACAATCTCATTAAAGAAATTACTGACGGCAGCTCACAAATGTTAATGGTTGAAGCAACAAAGGACATGCAATATCAGATAGCAAAGATTTTTTTTTTAACTATTGATCTGCTAACTTATGGAGCATATCAGAATAATGTGCTAGACAGATTCTTAGTGAACAGACATCTTCCTTAGCAGTTCTAGACAATACAGTGCCAGGAAAGCTGCTGATGCACAGTGGCTACTACAGTGCAAAATGATAAAGAGCAGCTATAGTAATAAATAGGGGGCTTCCAGGAAAGACAATGTTCGTGCTGTAACTTTGCTGAATCCTTCAAAGATTAAAATGAAATAAAAAAAAATTGAAATGAAATATGTCTTGAAGCATACATTTGGCATGAATATTGAATATTTAAAATGTTTTTGCTTTTGTGTATCTGTGACTGATAAGTCTTATAATGGTGACAATTGCTGCTTTCTTTCAGGAATAAGAAAAAAAATTTTATATTTTCTCTCATCTTTGAGTGTTTACATTAGATGAACTTTTGAACAAATACATGTCCATTTTATTTTGCCGTATGTGGAACTTTTGTAATATTTAAAGAAAAATAAAATGAAATTCCTATTTCTGACCTGTTTATCCACAACTATAACTGACATGAAGTATTGATTCACAGATATATCTGAGAGAATAAGTAAAATCCAAATGAGATTTAGTAAAATCTTATTTTACAGTTTAATTGTATCTTTTCCATTTTCTGCAGGCTAAATTGCCAAATTATATACCCATGAGTACAAACAGCCTGTATACAGACATAAAGAAATATAATCTCATTTTATCAAGGCAGTTAATCTGCTACAGAATCTTCTCTGTGTCCTGATGCTCACTGTAGACTTTCGGCCTTTTACCTTTAGGTTTTTAAAGCCCATTAAAATATCTTGTTAACTAAGCAGGAATATTTTAGTAGTAATAATTATCTCTTTGGATCAAAAGCAAAACTAATATATTACATGTAACTTGATATATGCATGAATTTCCCTAAAAATCACGAATGTATTCTTTTAGTTCATCATCTTTCTCCCTAAAATGCAAACTGTGGCATTTCAAGTGCATTGTTTAAAATCCTCTGCTTCGTGTCATGATCCCTGCATTATTTTACTCTATAAAAAGAGAAGGAAGAGTGCCTAAGGAAGTTCACAGAGGTAGAACGCACAGTAGCAGATGACCTAGTTCATGCATATCATCCAACAGGAGGAGTCCAGTATCTGCTGGAATTTCTAGCCTTAAAATTGATATGAACTGAGATTTGTAACCAGTTTTGATATTTTTATTTTTTCTTCCTATGAGCTGCAGGAAAGGTGCCTCAATTTCTGTTTCCTCAGGATTCTATTAAATTCCTTTTAACTCAGGCAGTTTTTTAATTCTTCATATGTCCATACAGACCTCTTAATGCAAGCATCAAGGGTAGTAAATATCCAGAAGATTCAATTCTAAGAATGTTGTGAAAAATTTTATATTCTATTCTTGTTTTAATAATGGATTAGAGCTTGAAGCTTCAAAATAAAACCAAGGCACAAATGCAGACTCTCTTTAATGGCAGACTGATATCATTACAAGTTCTAGTACATATTTAGGATTTCTTTTTCATTCATGTGTTTTCAGACTTGTTTAAAATTGTAGAAAGCTTTACGAAATTGTTATTTAACCATATCCAATTTTGTTCCATGTGACATAATTAACTCCTCTTAAAATACCAAGGTTTTATACACTGCACTTAAGTAAAATGGTAAACATACTCATTAATTTTTTTAAGGAAAAAATGTTAATAGCAAGTGGTAAAGATGCATACTGATTAGAAGAAATGGCCTTTTAATTTGTTTCACTCGTGTGACCTTCAACACTATGGTAATAAGGGAAAGCTTCACAATCACAAATGAATTCTATTTTCACAACATCCTGACAGTGCCTTGTAGGGCTGTGCTTTGATAAATATTAAGGAAAAGTGTAGTATTTATTAAATAAAAGTGATTGATAAATAAATGCAAAGGCTTAATATTTGATAAATATTAAGTAATGGCAGGCTAACGATTGTAGAAATCTAAGCCAGTTGAGGAAATGAACTCCTCTTCCTAGTCCCAGCTAAATTCTGTCTCCATTAAGTGGTAGCTGTGAGAAGACATTTCTTACTGGATTAGTAACATCTGAAGAAGAGCTGTGATCCCATGCAAAAAAAAAAAAAAAACAACAACAAAAAAGATGTGAAATAGACCTGTCAAGCTTCAGTGGTGGGAGGCACTTTTCAGGCTTGCACGGGAGGACAGCTGTGCTGTTATCAGCCCAGCTCTGACCCCACGCAGGCACTGCACCCTGGACACAGGCACTGTGCACTGTGCGTTTCTGGGACACTGAACGGCCCTTTGGAGCAACTTGGTGCTTATGGAGATTAAAGGAAAATAATTCCTACTATCACCTCTAAACACACACCCTGTGAATAGAACTCACTAAATTATTTGTTGTGAATATAACCTCAAATTAATCTCCCCTTTTTTAGTCCCAGGCAACGCATTCACATGAGTATGTTTTTATTTGTATCATTTAACCAACTGTAGAAAGAATCAATAGGATATGAGCAGTGTTTTCTGCTAACTTTTGTGTGAAAGACTGACCACAAAAAACGGGTCAGTTGTATTTTTCAGGGACTACAAAAGAGGGAAGCTGTGGAAATACAGTTTTTGTGAGGCATTCCCTGGAAAAGTGCAGCTGTATCCACAACACTGTTAAATCGGGTTGATGGTCCTTTGCAGGGATAGGGAGTTTACACTGCTGAATGGCAGGCATTTATTGAGCAGGGCCAGTTATACTGCAACACAGTTAACCCACTGCTCTTGGAAATGTTTTTAAGATATGCCTGTGGTGCAGAGCAACCCCTAAATTGTGTTTCCCAAAGGCACCACAGATCACAGAGAACAAAGAGATCACAGAAAAGCTGAAAATGCCTGGATTGCACAGCCACAGTCACTGCGACACTCCCCAGCTTCGCACCTCTGTGCAAAACATAAACTGGGAGAGAGGTAAAGGTGGCTGAAAGGAACCCACCACAAAAATCATCATGGGTAGGACCTTGTCCAACAGAGAGGTTGCTGGATGTCTTCCCTTAATTGGTGGTGGTCACACTACAGAGCTTGAAGATGATGATGAGAGAGAAATACTTGATCCTGAGGGTCATGATTAACAAGGAAAAACCACATTATCGAAATTTCTACATTTCAGGACAAGATTCATTCATATATCTACAAATTGCCTACCACACACTGGGAGCAATATAAATCATAATTATAAAGTAATATGACACAGTTGATTAATTGCTTAATTAAGCCTTAATTAATATTTGTAAAGCAGTTTAACATCCTTGGTTGAAAAGTCTTAGGGAAGTGTGAGATATTAAATATTACTATTTACAGTCAGAGATTCTGGCCTGCCCATGTTGAAATTTCAGAGAGATGCTTTGATAAATCAGTATTAAACTGTGGTTATTATTAAGGCAAAAATCCTTCACTATTTCTACAGTGGACTGATATAAAGTCCCAAACTCTCTGGAAACACTCTTTATCCTTCAATGTCTTCTTATTTTCATAGCCAGTGCTGATACAATATGTCTACAGACCTTCATTACACAATGAAAAGAAGAAAATTTTTGCATTGACTTATTTCAGTATTTTATCTTTTGTTGCAGTAGCATCTGCTTCGCTCTAGGTCTCACCTAAAATGTTAAAACCCCCTCAAACAGCAAAAAAAATCCCAATCGCCTGTACCCTGAAAAGCAAACGATATATAGCTCTTGTCCTGCAATCAGATCCACTTGGGCAAACCCAATTATAGGATCAGGGCCTAAATAGGATAATAGGTATTGTAGAAACTACCATAAATTTCTCTCTGGTGTCCTATTTTGCCACTACTTGAACTAAGTGGATAATTCCGGTCATCTTTCTTGTTATGATGTTTCAATTCAACACTGTAAATTTACTGCTATTGGTCTAATTTGTCTGTAGAAAATCTTTGCAAGGCTGTATTTTGTATATATATGTGTGTGCATATCTATATGTGTGTATTTCCTCAGACATTGGCTAATTTTGCTTGGAAAAGTTCAGCAGCATTAGATGGGAATTGAACAAATACAATTTTACAAAACAATGAACAGGGAGCTTGGTAAATGCAAAAAGAACTCATTAAAAAAATATCTAGAGATGTGACAAACTGCCCTCAAATAATCTGGAAATTCAGTGAACCACAGTATCTGCTGGTTTGCAAGTAGCCAAGACATCTCATTGTCTGCTCTGCATGAGTCCACACACATACTTATAATTAGATACCTGTTCTCTGAAATGACGGTGGCTATCTGATTTGAGAATAAAAGAGTGTTGTTCTTCAAGTGTATTCTGTTAACTGTATTGTGTCATGTTGTGTTACATAGCATTCAGTTACTTTGCATCTTATTATGACAAATGTTATTTTGATACCAAGGAAAGCAAATGTTAAGTTCTGAGACACAGAACAAGTTTTAGGTCAAATCATTGCTGTATCATTGAGGTTTTTAAAAGAACAGAAAAATTATTAAAATTATCCCGGCTGCTTTTTTTTTTCTGATACACATTTTATTTTATAATTTTCAACTATTTTTTTATTAATCTTTATTCTGCAGTTCTGTAAAAAAAGTATTGCGCCACATTTAGTAGGCAAATTTCATAAATTGTGCTTGCCACAAGCAGGATTTACATGCTATCAAAAACCCACTAACATAACTCTTTATGTTTTCACTTCACTGACATAGGTTAGTGAAAGCCCAAATAATCTAAATTTAATTTAGGTTGCAGGATGTGATTTAGATGCAGACACACAGGTATCTGGGGCCATTTGAAGCGCTTTGGGTTATTGCAAGGCTTCTGCAAGAGCTGACAGATAGAAGATAAGACATGCAGGAAGTCTGTGCCCTTCCAGAGTGCAGAGTGGGTAAAGGCAGAGCACCCAAGCATTTCTGGCTGACCATAAGCATGTGTGTTTAGATGTCTGACTCACCCTCTCTAACGCAAGGGTGCTACCTTATTAATTTTCAGTTTTAATTAAGATACACCATCAAGTTGTGAATGTCAGTATTCTGTTCTATTATTTCTGCATTCCAAATTATCAGGCAAAGTCTCTTTATTCCCGATGACATTAATCATTTCATACATCATTAAAATTAACTTCAGTCTTCTTCTATGCCTGCAATTTGTTACTAGTAAAGCAAAAGCCATTTCACCTGCACCTTCAAAGGAAAAGATTGTATGGACATTGTGCTGAGCTTAATGTTCCTAAAAATGTTATACTTTGTCATGTTAAAGATGTTTCTTTCAGCTGGAGTTCAGTGAAGAGTTCCCTACATTTCTGTAAGAATATGTTTCAGGGAATGGTGAGGAAGGAGTACCAGTATGTTGGCAATCAGGCTAGTTGACTGATTACAGATGAATTTCTCTAGACTGCCCAATGTATAAATCAGTTTGCCTTATGTTCTATAAGCAGTGTAAGGAAAACATCCTTTAGAAAGGAAACACCTTCCTTTAGAAATCACAGAATCATGGAATATGGAAGGGACCATAGAGTCCAGTTCTTGGCCCTGCAAAGCACTCCCCCAAAGAGTCACATGCCTTATGTTGGTGAAACAAGCAAAGAATTTCCTGGTGCAGCATCACTTGCCTGTAAGTATTCTGCAAATATTGAGCACCGTTTCTTCTTTAAGTATTATTTCACCATATGTTTGACACTGCAAGAAAAAATATTCAAATGGCATTTGTTAAAATGAGGAAAAATTCAGAAATTATTTGCATGTGGAATATTGCTGTAATCTTGATGAAGAAAGGAAAGTAGTTTGATTTGTTTTGTTCAGAGAAAGTAATGCAGAATGGCTATGTTGGTTCAGTATTTTACTATTAAGAAGAGGGACCAGTAGTAGCAATCCCTAAAATGAAATTGTCCTAATCATATCTGGCCAACATAAGACAGAAAATTCTTGGTTGTTCATCATAACAACCAGAGGATTGAAGTGATTTTGAGCTGCAAATATTTAGTGTTTTTGCAAAGCATACTTAGTTTAATCAATTCATGCTGTTTTATCAAGGGTTCTAAGCAGCCCTAGAGAGTAGAGGATACAGAATCAAAACCATTATGACCTGGCCTAACCTAAGATGTTCTTACAAGCCAGATGTCTCAATGCTGAACTTAACTGCACAAATTCTGAGTGCATTTGCATATACTTTAAGCACACTAGCATTTGGATTTTCTTGGAACAACTTCTGATTTGACAAATTCTTTCAAACCTTGTAAAACAATGATAGGAGCTTTAAAATAGTCACTGATTACATGCAAGGATCAGCTTTCAAGCAGTATCTTTTCCAAAGTTTAATAGAAAAATGCCTGCTGGTTTCAGAATGAGGATGACATAATGGTGAGGATGTGCTTATGAAGACAAGCCTGGGAAGAGGACATTACAATTTCAAGGCAATGACAAAAATTCAATTCAGGTCTATAGAGACTGTATTACAGTGTCAAGACGATGGCAAAATTATGCCAATGTAAGTCTATGGAGACCACTTTACTATGTCAAGACAATGGTAAAACAATGTTATATAAAATGATTGAGACCACACTGCAATGTTAAATTATGATGCCAAAACCTTGTCATTTCCTGAAGTAATGACAGAGGATTCTGCATATGCTCCTCACAGAATCACTGCTGGACCTGTGCTCCAGCTCAAAACACCTTTGTAGCTCCAACCCTGGGTCTTGCCCGTGTAGGAACCAACTTTTCTCAGACCTGAGGGTGAAAGCTGAGGGCATTTGAGCTGTTGGGGCTAGCTGTCCTTGCATTTGCAGATGCAGGACTAATCATGAGCATTCTACCCTTATCTCTGAATTTTTTAAAGTTTGTTTTTAATAGCAGAACACAGCATGATGTTATTGACTTTCAGGTGTATTGGCAGCTTGTCTTGTTGTCATTTTTATGTGGGATTGGTTTGAAAGCAGGTTGGTGCCTCTGTTTTGAGAATGTTTATTATTTTATGTTATACCAGTTGTTTATGTTATTACAAAGCCATAGTTACTGTATATGTACGCAAATAATCCCACAAAATAACTAATTCCGAGTACTTGGGCTGAAATTTATCTCTTCAGTGTGGAAGCGCATGTATTTGATGTTCTTGCAAAATGACAGTTTGAAAGCTTGCTTTTTTCACAGGACGAGAAAAGTGTTTATAATGGTAGAGCATATGTTAGTTACCTCTCCTCCCCCCATGTTTCAAGCCATGTGTAGAGAACAAACTTTTAGCAGTTCAGTTCTTGATATCATCAACAAGGAGACCAGTACTTGCTTAACAATTTCCTGTCTCTGTTATAATGTTCTCTAAAAGAACAGCAGTGCAATATCGTATCGAGTCCATCCATCCTTAAATTCCAAATGAAAGGAGTAAACGTGTAGTAAAGAGCAGGATAAGGAGTACATGTGTAGTGAAGAGCAGATAGTAGATGTGCAGTAAAGAGCAGGATAAAGAAACAGTGATACATCCTTAGAATATTAATCTTGCTGCCCAGGCTTTTAATTTGAAAACTATGAGAAAGGGCTTATTGTATATGAGACCATGAAATAATTTGCACGATGCAATGACTACTCGATGTCTGCAATGACCTATATTTGAAAGGGAGAAAGGCCATTAGATAAATTTTAAAATTACATGAACTGTTAAATTTTTTTGCTGTCACTAATATTGTCAAGGTAGCTGATAGACAAGTTCTGTTTTAAGTTTTCTTAGACCTATAAGGTGATATATTCACTGATTAATCCTTTTAAATTTGAAAGCTCATTTTAAAGTTGTGTGAAATGGTATTTGAAGTTCAAAATCTGATATGTTCCAGTTCTTGTTGTAATCAGGGTTTTCAAAAAACAGCTCAGCTATTAAGGAGAAAATAACCAAACAAACACATCTTTCAATGTCTCCAACTTTAAAAACCCCTTTGACTTTTTTATAATTCAAAATGGCAGTTCTAGCAATTTCTCTTTGCCATGAATCCATTTGAAAAGATAACAAGATGCCAACAGAAAGCAACATTCTATGTGGTGTTAAAACTCTTTAGTTGTGCAGAAACATTTGCTGCTATATAGAGGAACACCAATTTATGAAGATACCATGTGAATGTTATTTCTCAATAGAATTTAAAAACCAGAAGACCACAAGTTGTGATGTTTATCTGTTCATTATCACAAAGCAAAGTGACTTTCTCATGTCACTGACAGGTGCACTGCTATTTACCTCAGCTTTCCAGAAAATGTCTACTGAAATTCCTTAAGAGGATGAAAATCTCTTTCAGGTAAAAGTGTAATTCTTTGCTGTTCTGCTGAGGTGCTAACAAAGCATTTCTCTGCATAATTTGGTTCATAGAATTATGTTTGACAAAGCTAATCACTGTAATTGTGTTACAAGAGTCTCTGCACTGCTCCTGTATAAATTTTGCCTCTGTGCTTTGTGCCACCTCAGATATCCTTCTCATTCAATGCCACCAATGAGAAAGCACTCTACTAACTGTAGGAATCATCAAGAGCTTTTGTTTCCTGTGAAAAGATCCACAATTTCATGGTAATAGCAGATACATAGTGTGATGTCTTTTGCAGGTTTATGCTTCTCTCGCACAATTTCTGTGGCTTGTGAATGAGATACGTTGGATGAGGCAGTTATGGCTGAAGAGATTACATGGAGTTTAGGACAAAGGATGCAAATAGTGACAGGACAGTGATCAAACACTGTTTTGCAAACACTCCTAGTGAGAAATAATGTACTGAAAGACATGGATTGCTTAGAAAAAATTACGGAGGCAATGCTAGCCAGCAAGAAGATGATGAGCATAAATTTCAGGAGGCACAGGTTGTGCTCTTGTTTATTGCCATAGCGTACTAACACACCCAGTTCCTACCTTAGTTTTTCTATCTAATGTGGAGATAATGGTATTTATTTTCTTTTTAAATGTCCTTTGAGATCCTTGCAGGGTAGGGTAAGCATTACTATTAATTTTACTATTGCAGATTATCAAAAACCAAAGCAGCCTTGTAAAGAATTCATTTAGAGGTTTTAAAATATCATGTTACCTAATGTATTATGGGAGATATTTAGCAGCAAGAGGTTTCCAAATACATTTTACAAATACCAAATTTTATTTCCAACATTGCATTTTGCATGCCATAAACAGTAGCAAGTGTGATATGCTGTACTTGGACAACTGCCAAAATGTGATTGTATTTATTAATTCCATTCTAACTATATTCACTGCTGGACATCTTTGGATGGGACACACAAATTGTTGCTTTACAGACATTTTATGGGCAGATATTTTCCAACAGAACATAAGAAAACTTCTCAATAATTTGGACATTCATTTTATTGCTCAACTGAAATAAAATGTTTCAACTCAGTGAAAGTCTTACTGTCCTTGAATATCATCTGGGATGGCAGAAAGATGTGCATGAATTTGCAGACAAATAAAATTTAGAGATCTCATATGTTTTACAGCTAACAAGAAGTGCAACTCTCCATTCAGAAGGAGGAACTGAATAGCCTTCTCTAGGCATGTGAGAATAGGTCAGAGAAGACAATATTGCAGAAATAAGAGATTTAAGTCTGAGGGACTGAATTGTTTTGTTTACTCTTTATCAAAGAGTATAAACTGTCCAGAAAATTGCTAGCCTGAAAAAAAGAGGTACTTGAGCAGAAGTGACATGAGATTTCTCTTCACTGTTCCCCCACCATCACTACTACCGCCATTGTTAGTAGTGGCAGTGATGTTTCTTGGACAAAGAGGTTATCACCTTTGATAATTAAATGTTGTCCAGCTCTTCAGCTATGTTTATGACTTGGCCTTTCTACATTCTTACCAAGGCAACCATTTTATACAGAGGGTTTTCACAATAAAAAGGTTTTCTTGAATTGTAGGGATTGGAAATGTTTTTGGAAGATACATAACATTCTTAAACCCTATTTCCTTAGAGTTTGTTCACTATAAGGGAGGGATTCAGGCTTTTTCATGGCTAGGTAATTTTTAAAAAATGAGTGATGATCAAATCATTAGGTATGTGGGGAAAATGATTTGCAGGAAATGAGATCAGTGTTCCAGTTTGATGAGCCACTGAACTGCTCACCGGTTTCAACTTTTATTGTTGCCACCACTGTATCTGTTGCTGAGAAAATATATTCCCCCCCTCCCCACACTTTTCCCTCTGCATTACAAGTACATGTTGTTATCCAGTCCCCTAAGTGCATGTATTGCAGCTTGCTAATGACTATTGCAGTAAACAAAACAGCAGGCTTGCCATCAAAATGGATATAGTTCTTCAACAGAGTCTATGACTACTCAGAGAAAGCTTGAGGTGATTGCAACATGGCTCAGGAAATAAGCCTGGCCGAGCCTGAAGTTCGGTGAATTCACTAATCATCCTATAGTGAAACATTACAATATAAAGTACAGAGTGAGTTCTAAACAAGCGCTTCTAAAGACTATGTGTGTTCTGTGAGTTTCAGATAGCTGACATAAATTAATTTAACTCTAAATACCATGAACCCCATGGCTAGCAGTGACAGGGTTGCTTCTTGAAATGTTTTCTTCATGATTTACAGATAGCAAACAACATGGATTACATACTATTCCTGTTTCTCACTGTATATATTCATGAGTTGACTGCATCTATTAGCAAACTATATAAAGTATGAAAAGTATTACAATTATGTTGTGAGAATATTTCAAAAATATTAATGGGAATACATATTTTTCTCTTTCACATTTTTCAAAGGAAATGTGAAAGTAGTTAGGATTAGCATAGGCATTTTATGAAGACTATGTAGCTAAAAGGTAAATGGGGAGCTAACATGCATTGAGGTTTTTTATTATTGACCTTGATAATGTGATTAAGCAGTCTGCATTGAATGAAACTTTGTATATTCATTTATGCTAGATTCCAGCATCAAATTTCATGGCAATAAATGAATATGTTTCAGTAAAACAAAAAGTGATTGGGAAAAAAAAATTTAACCTGAAATGGCAATTTCATTCTATTTGTTTTGTTATCTATCCATTTTCATGTATGCATGCTTCCTAGATCATGCCAAAAGGCAGATAGAGCAAATGGTAGCAAGAATGGTGTTTCCAATTTCAAAGCTGAAAGGAGTACATTAGAATAAAAGTTCAGAAATAAGAGAAAGCAGAGAAATCATTCAAACCTAGGGAGGTCTTTTTTACATTTGCATCAATATGTTTCATTCTTCTGCTTATTGTTTGATCCTCATAAGGCATTTGGATATAGTTACATCCAAGTTGAGCAATATCACTCTTTAGCTGTGTTTGGATAAAAAATGTTTTTAAACCCAGAGCCAACAATCATCTGTGTTAATGAAATAGCAAAAGTGTAAAGTAATATAGATTCTTATTCTTTTTCCTCTTGGTGAAAAAAAAAAAACAACCCTCAGGAAAGAATTCTTATAGCTAAAATGTATTCATTAAAACATATGAGCTTTACATTTAGTGGGACGAAACTGAAATAGGATGACCACATCACAGAAGATTATAAGCCTTACCTTCCTACGGAAATTTTGCTTCTTAGAGCTCCATAGTCAAAACTAGTTTTTCAAAACAAAACAAATAAAATATTTTTCAGTGTTTTTTCCTCCTAAATTCCTGCTTGCATTCTCAAATATCAGCAGATCCTCCATAATTTTTATTCCTTCCCTCAGTTTGATTAAATATGTCTTTTTTTCTTTTGTTTTGCAATAGGTTTTTTTTTGGTGTTTTTTTGGTTTTGTTTTTTTTTTTTTTTTTTTAATTCTGAATGCTGTGGTCCCTCTCTGATTCAAGTTCACTGAATTCATCTTTATTATGTTACTCCTATTTTTACATTCATCCTATTTCTATTCTGTCCAACCCAATTCTCCTCTGTGACACAATGCAGAAGTCCGTAAAATGTAGTAATTTGCAGCTTACTTTTCCAGGAAAGCTGTCTCTTTCACAGATGACACAAAATTCATAACTGGATACCAGAACTCATAATTTGAAAAGAAAATACTACCTAATAATATTTTTCTGCATTTGAACTTTTAAATGTTAAATCTTTCATTATCCAAAGAAGCCTTATTAGAAATGGAAGGATTTTTCAATGGACTAAGTTCTGGCTTGATTCACTGGTTTTGAACTGGCTCAAGCAATTCTAATTATAAGCTACAATCTAAAGCTGTTACTATTTGCCAGATATTTCAACCTTCATGAGCAAGACCCTTTAGGCTCATTTAGAAAAGCTTACAAACAAGGAAATTCAGTGCTGTTCACCCGCTGGGCTTGGGACAAAAAGCAAGTATGAAAGCTGCCAATATTTCTATATTTGCTTGTTTCATCTGAGTGGGACCAGTGCAATGACACAGAAAAAGACTCTCTGAGCCCAGAGCGAAAATAACACACTTGAAGTGCTTAATGGGTTTCTTCTATGAGATTTCTCCAGCAGCTTTAATAGAGCCTGGTGAACTGCTTGTATGAAAAAAACTTCAGCTGATGAATTTCAGTCTTTGTTTGTTTGTTTTCTCAGTGTCAGGATTGTTCACCAATGAATTTGATCTTGTTTCTGATTTATAATTATTCCCAAGCCAATTCATATAGTGCATGGTCTGCATGTTTCAGATTAGTTTCTTCCACTGTAAGGTCACCTGCTCTCAGTGCCTTGTGGTGTCAAGGTGGCACAGTGCCCATGCCAGAGCTGTGGGAAGGTGGATACAGAATTATCTTAGAAGAGGAAGTTTTTAAAGATTTTGAGCACTTAGTCCTTTTTGGAGATAGGTCAACAACATAGGAAGCATTTTACAGTACATATTTTAGAAAACATGATTAATACCTTGGAAAGTATTGTAACATCTTACTAAGATACCACATTTAAATGAATGCTCCTTCATAATCAGTGCAAAATTATACACACAATTGATCTGACATCAGATCTTTGACTCATTTTGCCTTTGTGAAAAGGGTATGAGAACAGTATTCCCCAGAAACAAAGGGCACAGTTGTATTACCACAAATACATTGCATCATAATTATGTGCATCTCGCTGTAACCCAGTGCCTGATGAATGCAATGAAATCATTAGGGTCAGGTGCTTTGTGTTGATATTTTAAATCTAAACTTGATTAAACTTTCACAGAATTACAAAGTGGTTGAGGTTGGAAGGGATTCAGAACAAACTTTTATGGAAAAAACAAACAGTTTTCTGTGAGAGCAGAAATCATGAAGTGCATCTTAGTTCTAGCTTCTCCTCAAGGGAAAGAAAAAAACGCGGGGGTCAACATGCAATATTTTAATATTCAGAGGTTAAACTGGTTTTTCCATTAATACCAACTTCTTCACACCCAAATGTATATTAGGTAAAAACTGTGGGAGGTTCTTTTATTCTGACAGCCTTATAACTGAGATATATTTTCACCTGTCATGTAAATCAATAAAATATACAGTACTTAATACTTAAATGTTTCACTATTAGAATAATTTTCTGATCCCTCTGGATTAGCACATTGTAAAATAGAACACTCAATTTTTTATGAATAAATTAAGTGTTTTGCAACTTGCAGTAATGAGCTAGTTGGTTCACATAACTTTATAAACTGGCTAAATGACACAGAAATGCAGATGTCCAGTTTGGAAATTTTCCTTTCTCAGAGGTAAAGTTCCTCTTTACTGTGCTGAGTAAGGGCAGCAAATCTGATTAACTTTCTACTTTTTTTTTTCCACCTCTTATCATTCATAAATTTTGTACCAGCCTTTATTTTTTTTTTTTTACAGTGAATTCTGTGTCTATGAATCCTGTGAATTCTTATATTTATGTAGATTACACAGAAAATATAACCACATTAATTATTTTGCTTCCTGAAAATAAACACAGAAATGCTTCCTCTTTATAGGTGATAGAAACAGGTATTAAACATATGTTTTGCAGAGTAGGAAGAGGAAAGGTTGTAAAACCTGGTGGCAAAGATTTGGCAAACTATTTGTAAACAATTTAGGAAAATTCTCCTTGAACCTAATCTGAAATATATAGATTAGGCAACTGCTGGGACGTGGGTGGGAACTTTTAATTAAGCACCCTGAACTTAACTAAGTCCTGGTAGATGAAGAATTCTCTTTCTGCCCACTTCTTAAGCAACCTGAGTTGCCCATGACAACCTAATAGAGCATCCCAGTGGAAGCATCTGGATTTAGGTTGACCTCTGCTACTATCAGAAGAGCAGAGATAGGAAAATAAGAACTCCAGTGTACATGAATAGGATGTAAACAGTTCATGTTAAGAAATTCTAATTTATCTATCTTTATCTAACTAAATTAGGATCAATTAGAACTTGATTGGGTGGTCTAGCCATGCAGTTAATTATAATGCAAATGTAACAGAAGTTAGGGAACAGTTATAAAAATGCTGGATGTAACCTTTCTGTATCACATCTGTCCACTTGTTTGTGTATTGGCTAATTAATCCCAGCTCCTGTAACACAGTGATTAAGATTGGGTTTAGAATTTTTAGCTGAAAGTCAGAAAAATTAGTTGTAAAAGAAAAGTTAAAATCATTGATATGTAGTGAAGTATTACCGGGAAGATACTCAATCTTTTTGAGGAAATTTCATGCTAAATTCAGGAGAAATTGGAGTGGGGAGTTCAAAGATGTGGTAAATTGATATAGAGTAAAAAGATTTTAATTTTTATTTCACTTTTGTATTTTAATACTTTAATAGACAATTTCCCATCTTCCCCATTTCTTGCCTTTTTGGGTTAAGGATGTTTTTCAAGGCATATCCTGCAAATTATGACTTTTCATTAACATGAATTCTGTCAATTTTAAATATTGGCTGTAAATAAATTCTTGGCCAGTGACAGTGACTCAGGACCATCTCTTTTCATTCAGTAACTTATTTGCACCACAAGCATTTTTGATTTAGCCATTTGTAGCCATCTCTCCATTTGTCATGTTGACATACCACTTGGTCTTACACTGGAAAAGATCTAGTCAAAAGCAGACTTTTTTTTGGTTTTGAGCATGCTTTGTGAGAAGATAATATTGATTAACAATTATATAGTTTCGATCTGAGTTACATATCTAAGTAAGTTTTTAATCTTCTTTCAGCTCTCCTCTACTGGCTGCCCAGTGTCAAAACAGGAGGTTTACTTTTCATTTTCAGCAATCATCCCTGACACACTGTTGGCAACATTATCCTCCAGGTTCTTTCTCTTGTCTTCTAGAAGATGTTTTCCCAAGGGGGGAGGAAAAAAAGCATTCTGTCTTTAAACAAGGAATTAAAAAAGGAAAGCTAGAAGATACTTGAGATTCAGTGCCCTGACTTGCAGAGCCATTAAAAGACAAGTTTTATTTCAACAGTGCACAAAGGACTGTTTAAAAGGGTTATGTATACTTGGCCTTTTATTTCTTTCAACATAGCGTTAGTAATGTTAAAACAGGGTTTTCTAATAGTACTATAAACAGGAAAAATGGGGACACCGTGACTCAAAGGGATTCAAAAGGATGTAATACATGGCCCTTGTGATGATGCTGTCTGAAGGAATTCAGTGATCATAGGGAGTGGACTGAATAAACTGCAAGGAGCTAATGTTTTGGGGTTTTTTTACACAGTGAATAGAGACATGGGGCAGATCACCCATAAGTACCCCTCTTTATATCAAATAAACTTGGGAATCAGAATGCATTTCAGTAAAAAGAAGGGACAAGTCATCTAGGTATTTTTATATTTTATTTCAACTGAATGAAAACTAATGTAAAATACAGGGATTTCTTTCATCATAGGCCATATTATTACAGTCCAATTTAGGAATCATGTCTTAATGATTCCTTAGCACTGCTCAGTCTAATAAACCTGCACCTTTTTACAATAAAGATGCAATTCTGAAGGCAAAATAATAACGAAACTGGTTTGCCATGGCTTCATCCTCTGTTTCCTGCATCTGTCATGGGTTATGTATCCCTCAGGCAAGGCACTTTACCTGGAGAAGTGTTTACACAACATCTGTCAACTTTGGTTAAACTTTGGTCAAACTAAGTTAAAAATCATACACGGTTAAGAGAAACAGACATTGATATGGAGGATAACAGAATCACTTTTTTTCTTAAGGAAATAAGATTAAAGCTCTAAAATGGCAAACTGTTTTCATTTATGGGATAGAAGAACAAAAGGAGCATGAGATTGTTGTAGATAAATTCTGGTTCCACAGAAGCTGAGGGAAGTTTTGTTTATGTTTTTGTATTGTTATAACCAAGAAATAATTCTTCTAAATTCTCTCCAAGCAAACTATTCCTGCTAAACCCAGAAGATTTTCCCATGCCAAGATCATAGGATATGGCTCCAGGAGTCTAATGTCCACATTATATTTGTATTTGACAGAAGGAATTTAAATTTCCTTATTGCCTCATTGTCCTTTTGGGAACTTTCTGTGAGCAGCAGAACTATTGTGACTTTGAATGTTCATTTCCACTTTGTGCCTTTCTACTGTAGTTGTATATTTTTATGAAACATATTGATGATTCAGTGAAGAATTATATATTTATTAAAAAAAGAAATCATTCAGTGTTAAAATAGTATTGCTTTACAGAACTCTATTTATATAAGATAAATGACTGTATTTTAGAATTTATAATTAATTAAATATGCAACATCTCAAACATATATATATTAGTGTTAAGATGAGGATACATGGTTACATCCATACACAAATATTTTATTCAACCAAAAGAAAGCACGAAAAACAACCCAGCTGAAGGAAGTTGATAGTCTTGTTAAGGGTAAAACTACAGTTACAGACAGTGTTCTCTTCAGAAGAAAATAAAAAGGAAAAATCCTCAGATATTAATGTTGATATGATGGATATCATCCTATGGATGACATACAGATGCTAAATTTTCAGGGTGCTGTTAACCAGTAGAAACTGAATCCACCCCTGTAAAGGATGTCTTTGTGGTAGAAAAGGCGTTGTAGGATAGAAAGAGGTTCTGGAATTGTATTGCTTCCACGGTGGCAAGTTGTGCAGCATCATTCTCAGCCACCACTACTTTTAATGCCTGTGACACTCAGTTTGAATGTTCATAGAAGAAAAATAAAAATTCTGTACCAGCTTTTGGAAAAAAGGCCACAGACTTTGAACAAGGAACAGATGGAACAAATTGGCACAGCACAACTGGGTGACTTCAAGGTGAGCAAAAACCTAAATTGCTTGGATCATACAGCCTGGCCCTAATTATGTATATGCATCCCTATCAGAAATGGGCAAAGTACCTGCCAGGTACCCCATCTTCCTCTGAACCAGTCTTATGAGATTTTAGAGACATCTGCAACATAGTGTGCACTAGGAGAGGTATGATAGGCAAGAAGTTAGTGGGTTGCAGACCCTTTTGGGAGGAGTGCTTTGTGCCTAAGGCGAGCAAGGGGCAGAGACATTTTGATGAGAGGCAAATGAGGGCAGCATCATTAGCAGAAGAGAGGGGATGAGAGATGATGCCATAATAACCTTCTCAGCTCAGCTAGAGAGGTTTCTGTCAGTGACCAGCCCTGTCCTCATAGTTTGTCAAAGTGCAGCATTATTTCTTGTGACCAAACAGATCAGCCTGCCTGGTTGCAAAGAACTAGAAATAATGAAATGGTCACTGGGCACCTCATTTGCATCCACTGTGCTGCCCTTCTCACAGCAATACACTGGTCAGAAAATGTTGCTGTCACATTACAGCTATTCTCATTTTCTACTACTAAATGAGATGCAGACAAGTGTAAATGTTCCACTCTTAGAAATTTCCCAAGCTTCGTGCACTTTTATCTGTTTATATTAGAAACCTGATTATAATCACCTTGGTTCTCTACAGTTCTTTCTGAAGACTGCAGAATGAGGAAGTAAAATAATTAATCAATACTGTTGTCTGACAAAAAATCAGATACAGAGTTTGAGCATGTTAGGGCAAATTAGCCTAGGTTTTATATTTCATTGCCTAGAGTACTCTGTGGATTTTGGGCATTCCCTTAAATGTTTTGCTACTGAGAAACATTTTCAAATAATACATAGTAAAAATTAAGTCCATGCGATTTTTTTACTATTGCAGATTTCATTATGAAACATCTCAAGATTAAATTTATTCCAATAATCATTCCAATGATGAAAAAATTCCTTGCTTCAATAATTGATTCATGCTTCATTTAAATGTACGGAGTAGTTTCAATATAATTTCTTATTAGCTCTAATGACAAATTTTAAAATAGCAGGGCTCTGAAATAAAAATGAAAATTTGCCATACAAGTTATTACATTTAAATGGACTTAGTACTTAATATTTAAAAAATCATTTGATGTAAATAGCCATCATGAATCACTGCAAATATGATTAGATGTAATTAAACTTTTTCTCTACCCATATCTAGTTTCTTCATAAGAAATTATTTTATTTCCTCTTTTAATTTTTTTAGGATATTCAGGAATTTGAAGTGAAATACCCATGACATAGCAGCATTGCTTATGCAGATTTCTGTTATTTTGGTCAAGAAATTAGATATCTTGTCATGCATGTTTTTTTGTATTATTTGTATGCTATTTTTTTATACATTGTGCTAGTATTCTCCCCCTATCTGGGAGTTACATGTGTCATATTGTATGCATTCCATTAGAGAAGAAAGACAAAGAGAACATAAAAATTAAATTTCGCAGAAAACCTGTGATACTTCTAAAACCTGTTAAAGTATAATGGCAGAAATTTAAAAAAAAATATCTGTAAGTGGCCTTATTTAGTAATTTGTTTTCATTTCATATGAAGTTTAAAGGGAAATATTACTCCAACACAGGATCCTACAAGCACAGCCAGCAGGCAGCTCATTCTCTTTTGGGAATCTGATGTGGCTGCTCTATGCTGACCACAAAGCTCCCATTCAAGTCACAGTTGCTGTAGTGCACGGGGAGATGTATGCTGAATTTACACAGCACGTTTGTAATGCTAAAAATAAGCCTGGCACTTGGGAAACTCTACTGGAGCAGTACTCCCAGCAGCTACTCACCTGTTTAAGCTTAGACACACAAAAGGTTGGTCAGTGATAAAAATCTTGGAACAGGTCTGTTGGCTGGCTCAGGGTGTCAGGAGAAAGTCCTCTTTTAATGTGCTTGTATTAGCAGTGCTGTAGCTTTACTTCCAGCTCTTTAAGAAAATTTTATTAATTCCATGCAAAGAATCTAAAAGGAATGCAAACAACAGGAGAATAACTGGGAGTGATGCACCTGAAATCATTGAACTAACCATAAACAGGCTCTGGAGACTTTTGAGGAAGAAAATGACTGGCATTTGAATACATAAACTGTTGATAATTTAATTGCTTTTGGAAAGTAAAACGGTGTAACTCTAAGCTAAAATTACTTCACTAAATGTTTGGTGGGGGTTTTTTGTTTGTTGGTTTGTTTGGGTTTTCTGTGAGGTTTTTTGTGGGTTTTTGGGGAGTTTTTTTTGTTTGTGGGGATTTTGTTTTTATTTTTTGGTTTTGTTTGTGTTTTGTTTTCTTTTTGTCTAAACAAACCCATAACAAAAAGATAAATTTAAATGGGAAACTATACTGGAGTTCTGCTGGGTTCTGAAACGTGTTCTAATCAATACAGATTATTTGGAAAGCTGGATGAATGCTGTGGTGGCAATTTTCCTGATAATACTAGTCTATTAGTAATTAATATTAGCTCTGTCTGAAGAGCTGCAAAGAAATACCTAAGATTGAGTGACTGGGTAATAAAATGGCAAATGAAATCCAGCATTAGTAAATATGAAATGATGTCCTAGGGAAAAAACAATCTAGCTTCACAAATAGGATTGATTCTCCCAATCTGACCATTGCCACTCAAAAGCAAGTTCTCAAGGTTAAATAGTTAAAAATCAATGATTGCAGTCATCTCTGTGCTCAGGAGTCAAAATTTGTGTTTGGAATTATTAGGAAAAAAATGCATAACAAATCATTTTTCCATCTGTATCATGCAGGCAGGTATCACCCCTTTCACCTCATAGCAGTGTACAAAGCACCACTGAAAAAGAGTAAAGGAAGATTTGGAAAAATGACCAACAGTGTGGAACAACTTCCCAATGCAGGACATTTTTGTAGGCTGGGACTCTTCAAGTTGGAAGAAAGAAAATCTACGGACACATGTGTGTTATAGAAAAAAGTAAGATCTAATGCAGCATGGAAGGGAAGAGCAGGAGTGACTGGGCTGCCTCACTCGAGTAGGAGCCACAGGGGTGCCAAGGGAATAGCGCAGGTGTCAGGACAGGCACGGGGACAGAGCTGCCCCATGGGCACTGCAGCCCTGCTCCAGAGCACGGGGCACAGGCTGGGACTCCATTGTCACGCACATTTTTTCATAAAGATCCTTTCTTTTAGGAATTTTCCTCTTCTGGGAAGCTGAGGCCCCAGAAAGAGAATGTAAACAATGGTTATCTGCTGATGTGAAATGCAATAGGTGCACCTGCGATTGGCTCACGTTCCCTGTTTGCAATTAAGGGCCAATCACAGGACCAAGCTCTGGAACAGATTCACAGAGAGTTCTCTTGTTTTTAGATTTCTATTCTATTCTTAGCTTACCAGCTTCTGAACTTTTCTCTCCATTCCTATTTGTATAGTCATAATGTATTATATATCATAAATCAATAAATCCAGCCTTCTGATCACGAAGCAAGATTCTCGTCTATCTCTCTCACCCTGAGGAACCCTCACAAGTCATGGAACACTCCATCAGAGGTCAGGACAAAACTGAGCATGAAAGGCTGGCTTTAAAAGTCTTTGACGCATAAATAGTTGATAGCTTGGACAGTTTTCTAGGAGAATGTGCTTGTTTCCTATGAATTTTCTTGTGCTATTTTTTTGACATATTTTTTAAACCAGTGTCAGATGCAGGATACTTGCTAGATAGATGGACTTGTGGTTTGACACTATGCATCTATTCCCAGTTGCAAGTGCTTATTTGCAAACTATTAGAATGCTTTGATATGAGCTGGAGTCTTCCTTTTTTATGGTTTTTATATAAATAATTTATTTCTATTTTATAAGCGATAAATATTTAGTTCTACATTTATTTTAGATTTTGCTATGCAAAAAATATTTGTAGTCTTTTTCCTTAATTAAAATTGAAAACAACACTTTTTTGTTGTTTTTCTGTGCAACATATCTGACTTTATCAATAATATCAGCAGAAGTTTTAATTTGGTATAATTTACTTTAGGGAAATGTCTTTCAATGAGGTAGAATGTCATCAAAAAATATGACTGATCAGTAGAAATGTAGACCACTTTCTAAAGAACTGTTTTGAAAGTTATGGGTGGCTACTTTTACTCAGAAACTGCCTATCATGCTTATATGTTTTTGCAGTGATTTCCACTTGCCATAACAACAGAAGTTTAACAAACAGTATTTATGTGCTGCAGGCATAGAAGTGTACATAAACATAAAAGTAACAGAATGCAGGTTGCCAATCACATCATTCAGTTCTCCTGAAGCTTCCAGATAGTTCTACTTTGCTAAAAGTTTCTTTCTTTTGTAAGCTTTGGAATTCTGAAAAATCTATATTTTCTGTGAGGGAAGGTTTTTCTTTTTTCCCCTCATGGAAAACCAACTTTAGAAAATATTTCTTCTCTTAAAGCACATAGGTAGTTGATACCTAAATTATAAGTATTCAGGTTTGGTGTTTGTTAATCCACTAACAACTAGCAGTTATACTGCTTTAAGAAAAAAAACCTCTGAAAGCCAATTTAAACCATTTTTAACCGTTTAATGTTCAAATTCAAGGGCATTGAAGCAAGTGCATTTGAGAATGGACTGGAGCTACTGTAACACATGCAAACACCTCTGTCACAATAGCGAGCTGTAAAATATTTGCACCTCTTTCATAAAGGTTGCATCAGCACATGTAGCACACATATTCTGCCTTGAGCATTTGCATCTCAGAAACACAGAAAGAAAAGCTGGAGATGTTAGGGAGTTTAACTATGAGAAATAAGCATTTTAAAATTCCCTTTATGTAGATGAGAAGTATTTCTGGCCTGGCAGCTCTCTAACAAAAACTAACAAATGGAAGATAATCATGGGCGAAACATAAGAAAAAAAGTCAACTAAGATAAAATGATATAAACTGACAAGAAGCACAGGGGAACAGTTAAATGTATCAGAGAAAGGCATATATTGAAGCGCAGATGAAAATACACCTATTGTTGGGGATCACTGAAAAAGGCCATCCCAAAATGGGGGATAAATTTCTTCATGACCTAAGCTGGCCTTTATACTTGAATCTTTAAAAAATACATTTTTTCATTTACTTTAAATTTGTATATATGTTCATGATTTTGTCCATAACTTTGCTAACATAAACATCTGAACAGTTTGTCACATTTAAACATAAATTTGAAGTTAGCACTATCTATTATTCCAAAGCAAGCACTCCAAATATACTTTCCTTTCAAAACTGACAATCTTCAAAGTGTGCTGCATTATCTAATGGAACAAACCAAAACCTTTTGTCACTTTCTAAGCTTCTGATTTCTGGTTAAAATTATAGTAGGTTCATCTAATTGTCTTAATAAATAAATATCTCTAAAGATTATATTAATTTTTCAAAACATAGTCACCCAAACTTTATGAAGAAATTGTGGAATTTATGTCTTCTAGAATTTTTGAGGCAGACAGAACCAGAATGCTTTGATTTAACACAATTTCAGATTTTTCCTTGAAAGGGAAAGAAAAATGAAATACAGTGGAATGTTTGTGTTGAGCCTGAGCTCTGATACAAGATTTTAAACAATCTAGCATATTAACTTTGGGATTATCCATGTAAATAACAGAATGCTAAACCAAGAACTAAAAAATATGTGGCTTATAAATTAAGTCAATCATTTAGGGTCCACTATGCCTGAACATAAACAAGTTTAGCAGTGTATGGGAAAGTAATAATTTTATGTCATATATTTTATTAAGATGCTTTAACAATTAAAATGTATTTCAAATGCAATATATGTTCTTGGCATGAGAAAATAATCTGAACGATGTCAACTTGAATCACATAACAGTGATTATTTACAAATGTAAGATAGAGTCACTTTGATTCTAATAAGAAAATGCCTGGCCTGAAGTCACACCTTCATATGCATCTAATAGTGCTCTCATTTTATCATATTTTAAAAATCCACACCTCATATTTTCTGTTTCCTTATATGGATGGTGCTAATGACACACATAGTAAACCTTCTATTAGCTTTGTACTTCAATAGAATTTGTTTAATTTCAGCTGTCAAACAATATAGAGAAAAAAAAATCCATTTTTTTGATAACCCCAGGATTTAAAATGCATTATCAGTATGACAGCAGTAAATGTTTCCCAAACAATCTTATTTATAGGCCGTGTTCTTTCTTGGTGTAAACACAAATCTGAGCAGCATGTGAAATCCCTCATTTGTTTGCCATAAATTGTGCATGTTACTGATGTAAGATTTAGTATGTAAGAGCGGTTGGATAAACCAGCACTGGCACTGTTGATATGCAACATTTTACCTCCAGCTCCCTTACTGAGATCTGAGTGGAGCTGGTGTTATCTGAGAGGCTTTACCAGCTGGGGACTGCTCAGTAATCAATTCTGCAGAAATAATGATATAAATCACAGAACTATCCAACCATGGAATATGCTGAGTTGGAAGGGACTCCCCAAACCACCAATTGTGACTCCTTGTACCTGAGAGCATTTACCAAATGCCTCTTGAGCTCTGTCAGGCTGGGGCTGTGACCACTTCCCTGGGGATCCTGCTCCAGGGCCCAAACACCCTCTGGGTGAAGAGCCTTTCTCTAATATCCAACCTAAACCTCCCCTGACACAACTTGAGGCCATTCCCTCGGTCCTGTCCCTGTCACCAGAGAGAGCAGAGCAGTGCCTGCCCCTCCTGTCCCCCTCACAGGGAGCTGTGACTGCAGTGAGCTCTCCTTCAGTCTCCTCCAGGCTGAGCAGAACCACTGAGCTCCATGGCTTTCCCTCCAGAGCCTTCCCCAGCCCCATTGCTCTCCTTTGGATGCTCTCTAATAGCTGAAATGACTTTTTCACATTGTGGTGCCCAAAACTGCTCACGTTACTCAAGGTGAGGCTGCACCAGGGCTGGGCAGAGTGGGACAAATCTAAATAACATCAGAAAGTGTATGTTAGTCCATCTTGTAGTGGAGACTTACCTTAAACATGAGTTTGACATTCATGCCTCTTGTGATTTTACCAGAGCAATTTGTTAATACTGGAGGACTGTGAAGGTTTTCTGAAAAGTATGTCTGTCCTTACCTTACAAAGACATCCATTAGTGAGAAAATGAGATTTTTCCAACTGCATGTGTCAGGCTCAGAGGAGGCTGCAAAGACATTTTTAATGCATCCTCTGCTCCATTGGAGTAACTACTTGAACATAAAGAAATTTAGACGCTTGTCAGTAGTTTTGCAGCTTTGTAAAGGATTGATAGATTTTCTGATGCAGAATCTGGCCCTAAAGGCAGCTCTGAAGTACAAATCCCCAACTGCACTATAGAGCCCTTTTGCTTAAAGGAGTGTACATCACTACTCCTAGAATGGCTGCAGCCAGGTCTGTGTTAAGCTACAGAAGAGCCCATCAGGAGCCAGGGTCCCAGTGTGGCAGTATAAGTTTTACAAACTACTTCTATACTTTGTTTTTATTTCATATTTACCTTTTGTGCTTTTTGTACTCATTTAATATCCAACTTAAAATATACATATAAATCCCACTGATTTTTTTTTTAATAGAAATGAATTTAAACGTAAGTTTGATATTTTTCTGAGGGGGTGGGTATATGTTTCCAAACACTTTCTGAACCTTGTTGCTTTTAGTTATTTTACAGTAAGTCTAATAGAACTGCTGACTCCTAAGGGCTCAGCAAATGCATGGTGCCTTGGATACAATTTTTTTAAAATTCCTGGCTGGAAAAAGCAGTAGCTGCTCTGGTGTGCCAGTGGGAAGTGCCAAAGCTGCTCTGCTGGGATGGGTGCAGGGTCACTGCCAAGAACAGGGCATTCCTCAGGCTTGTGGGCATTGTGTCCACTCAGCTGCATTCAGTAATCATACCTCCAGATTTCACCATGTTGGAAGAAAGTATTTCTAACATCATAGGCTTCAGAGGGACTGCAACCAAAGAGAAATAAACAGAGCACATGTCAGTCTGTCCTGGATTCAAACTAATAATGTATCTTGAACAAAGAGATTGCAAACATTGTGTGGTTATATCCCATACAATCCTCCTCTTGTTTTCATCTGCATTTTCTACATCTGACTGAAAACTATTCTTTTCAAGCACATGCTTTCTGCAAAAATGTGGAAAATGTATTTATGATCTCTCTTCTTGCACTTTAAAAATCTTTCTAAATGTTGCTTTCATCTTGTAGATTTAATAATTCTGGATAGAAGACCATGCTCCTGACACGTCTGTATTTTCTTGGACATATTGCATTTGATTCTGAGTGCAGTTTTCAGATTTTTTTAAATGGAATTTCGTGGGGTTTGAGCGTTTGTTTTTCATTATGTTAAACATAGAGCATCCATATGTTGCTTTCTTTTGGGATCTTTAAGAAAACATACAGTCATTTAAATCTGGGCTATTTTATCCCTGCAGTTGAAAAATTCCTGTAGAAGATGGCTTCTGCCTTATATGATATATTTTTCTCCCTCAGTTGTTCCAAATGTGTGTTCTAATTCTTTCTCTTCATTATGCTTTGTATGACAAAGCTGCTGCAGGTAAGGAAATGTGTACGGGACATGAAACAGGCTCTTAACTCCTGTCGTGCACAGTATAACTCCAAATCTTGACCAGGGTGCTCAAGTCACGTCCCTGGTTCGTGACCTTCAGGTTGGTAGGTCACAATAGGAAGTGTAATATCTGGCTTCTACGGTGTAATCTTTATTGTAGGAATTATACATGAGATCTTACATGCTTCTATCAGTTGCAAATGTTCTTGTAGCTCATTGTACAATATGTCAGATGAAATGGATTTCATGATCTTTTGTATAATGCATATGTTCCAATAGTAATTTCAAACCTAATTTATTTCCTTGGAAATTCATTCATCTTTTGGGTGCCATTTTTAACCATCTTAATTTTCTATTATACAAGCAGAGGGGGTAAATTCTTTGCTCTCATATACATGTCCCACTACCACTGGATTTTATACAAGATTTACATTGTCTAAGGGGAAAATTCAGCTTAGGAATATTTTTACTTTAACACTACCATATAAGCCTTTTTTTCTGTTCAAAGTCTAGTAGTTATTTGGCAGTTGTGTTTCATTTCAGTCTTTCTGCTATAAGTAGAAATGCTTTTAAAGATATAATTTTTTCCAGATAATGTATCTCTGTAAATGACAAAGTTGACTTTGTGTCTTTCAAAATACCTCTATAAGTTATTGGGAATTTTAAAATCAGCTGCAAGTGTGTCACTGACAGTAGTCATTGCATAATTCCCTTTTTTTTTTTTTAATTTTAGTGGCTGTTGGCGAATGATGAGTGTGGAAAATGAACCAAAAGGAACCCGACACATTTCATTGTCTGCAAACTCCCAAGAACCTCTAAGATCATGGACAGAATTGTTCCTTCATTTTTGCCTTTAATAGGAAAAATAAGAGAATAGGGGATAAAGGTAGCCAAAAGAGTTTTAAAAAGTATATTTCATTTGGAGGAGTGGCATCCTGGCAAGAACAAGCACATTAAGCTGCAGGGCATTGTTAAGTAGAATAAATGTTTGGGCCAAAGGCAATGTATAAATGACAGTGCTGGAAATTTCGTTTTTCCCTTGGAAAAGAGGTTTTTTTCAGAGAGCAATATAATTGGCAAGTTTAAATACATTTTACATAGAGTAGGATAGGTTTGTCCATTTATTCTGGAAACTACACAGTAATATTTCAATCTCAGCCCTCTTTCTTGCTGAGGAAGTATGAGCTGAGTACATCTCTAAGGTGTAAGAGTTACAGCACAGTTGCTCTCCCTCGGACTATGAAGTAGTGTCTGTAATTCATATCTACATTTTTATACTCTACATTCTCCTCTATATTATTCTGGTACTTTTACTCATCAATGTGGCGCATGAAAGACCATCTAAGATGTGGAATAATTGCCTGCAGTAATCTGTTTGGGTAACAACATGGAATAAAATAATTTTAAAAAATCAATTAAATAATTGAGGAGACATTGAGTTTATTTTTTTGTCCTAAGGTGTAAACCAACCAATACCTCAGGTACGGCACAATAGTATTTCTGTGTCTTTCTGGAAGTTATTGTAAAAAAAAAGCCAAAAAATTTTACAGAAATAATTCCTAGAATTTAGAAGAGTATATAAGTGTAGTAGGTTGACCCTGGCTGGATGCCAGGCACCCACCAAAGCCACTCTATTTCTCCCCTCTGGAACTGGCCAGGGGAGAGGAAATATCAAAAAGGGTTAATGTGTTGAGATAGGACTGGGAGAGAGATCACTCGCTGACTACTGTCATGGGCAAAACAGACTTGAATTTTAGAGATACCAATTGAATTTATTCCTAACAAAGAGCAGGATAATGAAAAGTAAAAATAGACCTTAAAAACACCTTCCCCCCAGCCCTCCCTCCTTCCCTGCTCTACCTCCTTTGCCAGTGTCAAAGGGAGACAGGGAATGGGAGTTATGGTCAGCTCATCACCCGTTCTTTCTGCCACTGCTCAAGGAGAGGAGTCCTTCCCCTGCTCCAGTGTGGGGATCCCCCATGGGAGACAGTCCTCCATGAACTTCTCCAACATGAGTCCATCCCGCAGCTCTCCACAAACAGCTGCAATGTGTCACTCTCCCACAGGATGCAGTCCTTCAGGCACAGCCTGTGTCTCCAGTATGGGCTCCTCTCTCCACAGGCCTGCAGGACCCTGCTGGGAGCCTGTTCCAGCACAGGCCTTCCATGGGGTCACAGCCCCCTCTCAGGCGTCCACTGGCTCTGGCCTGGGTCTCCTCCCTGGGCTGCAGGTGGATTTCTGCATCCCCGTGGTACTCCATGGGCTGCAGGGGCACAGCTGCTTCGCCATGGCCTGCACCGTGGGCTGCAGGGGGATCTCACTGCAGTGCCTGGAGCACCTTCTGCACTGACCTTGGTGTCTGCACAGTAGTTCCTCTCCCATATTCTCACCCCAATGTTCTCTGGGCACAATGACATCAGCACAATAGCTTTTCCTTCCTTCTTCTTAAATACGTTGTCGCTGAGGCATTTCCACCATTTCTAATTGGCCCAGCCTTGGCCAGCAGCAGGTCCATCTTGGAGACACCTGGCATTGCTTCTGCGGGACATGGGGGAGCTTCAGAGAGCTTCTCATAGAAGCCATTCCTCTAACCCAATCCTATGCCAAAACCTGGCTATGCAAACCCAATACATTAGGTTAAATAGGTATCACATAAGAAAACAGGCCTAAAAATCCAGATTAAGAAATAATCTTTGCCCAGATTTAAAGTCAGCAAACCATACAAAAGTATGAAAATAAAAGTCCAAAACACAACATAAAGAAAATTATGGCCCATTACAAAAGGTGAAGGGTACTCACAAGCACCAATTTATGAAAGCATTGGTTCCTTAATCCGTTCACATCTCTTTCGTAAAAATAAACAATTTATTTAATTTCAAATTTGAAATATTTTGCACTTTAAAATACTGGTTCACAGGAAGTACATCCAAAAAGATGGACTTTTCTCAGCAAGTGTTCATGCTGAAGCCTGAACTGTAGATATTCATCAGAGAGTTTACTGGCTGAAGATGACAAGAAATAAATACCAGCCACAGGATTTTCTATAGAGACACTGCTAGTTACTCTGGAGGAGATATAGACTGGGACAGCCTTACAATTTTTACACCTGTGGAAGAAAAATGAGGGAAAGTTTTTGACATATCCCATGGTATCTACATATGAGAAGACAGTCAGGAGCATGGGTGAAAGGCTTAGATATAGAGAAGTAGATTTGTTCCCGGTGAAGGGCTCAAGTGCCACATCAATTTTAGTATTCCTGCCTTGATGGTATAATATAGGGCTGCACTTCTTTTGCAAAACTGCATTAGCATCTGCTCACATAGTTTTCTGGCAAAGATATCAATGCAATTTATGAAGGATTAATTTTCTTTTTCCTTGTTTTGCACTTAGATATATAATTGCTAATATCTGGAATCCATAAGCACTATTGCACACATTGAGGGCTTTTCAGCTTGTAAACTGAAAGTGTTCCAGGATATCCCTATCTTTTCAATGTCTGAAGATGTGAAGAAAAGTATGAAAGTGCTATTCATTTGTTCATGGTACTCAGTTTAGCTAAATTGAAACTGTACTTAGTCATAGCAAAGTCAATCAGAGGGTAGAATGTGACTGGTGTTCTTTTCCAACTGGACACTTTGTGCACCCCCAAAGTCTTCTATTTTGCATTAGCAGTCTGAACAGATTAATTGGATGTATAACAGTTAACTGCTGCTTCCTTGAGTTTCTACTCTGGAATCACTGATCTGTATATTTGTGGGTGGACAACTCTGCTACCTGGATTCTTCCTAAATTTGGCATGTGCACAGCTAAATTCACCTGCTACACAGATATCCTGGTGACATGAAATTCTCTTTGTCTCTAACAGTTACCAAGTGTCTTTTGAATCTCTGTAGCTTTTGGGCTCAAAGGATACAAGAAAGAATCCTGTTCAGTTCATCTGAATTCTGTTCACGCACGCACATTTATAAGGAGTGAAAAAAGAAGGACAACTTCCATTACATAAATACATGAAGAGTTTCAGTTTGCCAATATGTTTTGGAATATTTCCCAAACTGGAAATCTCAGTGTTCACCATGATCCTTAAATAAAAGAAGGAATTATTTTGACAATTTCACTGCTGCTTAGTATAAGTGCCTGTCATTGGTGTTACTATTGCAGATCACAGACCAGGGGAGGGGGGGAAAAGAATATAATCTTAAATGTATATTTCTGGAGCTATGTTTTTGAAAGAGATCAGTGCAATTCAGTGTTACCTATGCATGGTTACCGATATGGAGAGAGTGAAGCTGTAAGAATACAATATTACAGACAATGAGAGTGATTTTGTCAAATTTGCCTTTTTTAGCAAAGCTGTTCGGCTGGCTAGGCCTGCCCATGTATGAAATACTGCTACTGTAAAGCCATGCCACTGGATTATACACAATTTCTGTTATACCTTTCAGGGCATCTGCATGGCAGATTTAGGCAGCACTCTTCTGCAAATCCTCACGCTCCTCTTCCTAATGGCAATGGTCCATCACCAGCTGCTCCACAGCTACAATTGCCTTCCTCTCAGCACCGTTTACTTCTGATTCTTCCTGGATGTGGTACATTTTGTTTTATGTCGTGTCACTGTTGTTATACTTACATAATGTACTTAAGTATTGTTTAGATTGACACAGTGTTAGTTCTAAAATTGAAAATAAAATGTCATTATTGGCAAGAGCAGCTGTTTTATGCACATCATTTTCTGAAGTTCAGTTTATTAATCAGGCTAAGCGGGAGTTTTGTACAAATGGTAGTATTTTTTCTTGAAGCATTCTATGGGCTTTAGATTTCCATCATAACAGAATTGAGTAGTATAATATAGAAGAAATGTTTGATGTGATTAAAATTGTTTATTCTGGGTTTGTAATTAATTTAATTGTAACATCTACAGGGCTGCAATTTTGAAAAGTTTCAGCCCTGATTGCCTATTATTCACATGACAATGCTGAAATAAAATTACACTATAGTAAACAAAAACATAACAAATAACCCTGGTGGTTCAATAACATTTTGAAAGAAAATCAGTAGATGTTCTGCAGAAATCTCCTACAGGAACAGCAGGAAAAAGACCCATGTTTTAAATCAGTTTTTGTAAAAACCTGGTAAAAACTGACTCTCCTAGAAACTGTCATAATGTTACTCATCTAGTAAAGCTGTTTTGATTGTCTTCTATAATTTTAAATAACACCTGCTTGTGAAGTACAAACAAATATTAGGAAAAAAGTCTTGTTCCCTATGCTGAAGCAATAGGGCTATATACCCTTAAATCTCTCCCCAACCTTTACTACTGTCCATGCAAAAGTCAAATGTAAAGTTCACCAAATTTTCCTGGAAACCAGGAGTGTTTAGATTTAAACCTTGAAAAATTTTAACTGGTCCTTGAGCCTGCACAAAGCCTAGCTTTGCACAATATCAGTAAGCTCTTCTTACAAACTGAGTTTATAGAGTAGGAAAGCCCTGGATGCAGGATGTTTCAGCATTGACTGACCAGCTGCAACAAGCACATTATATCCCTGTTAATTCCTATAATGAGAAAAAGAAAGTATTCAAATAATTTACAATAAAAATTATAATTTTTTTTCCAGTCTTCATAGAATTGCATAATCAAAAAAAATCACAGAATCACAGAGTAAGGGGTCTACAAGGATCATTGAATCCAACTCCTGGCCCTGCACAGGACCATCCCTAAGAGTCACACCATGTGCCTGGGAGTATTTTTCCTCTAAGAAAAAAATTAGTTCTAAGTGTTTACATGTTATCATGAATATTAGTGTCATGTTTTGAGTTGCTGAACTGACATATCTTGGAAATATTTTCTTTTTCCTTGGTGAAGATTGGTGTATATTCTACATTTGGCGATGAAATAGTAGGAAAGAGTTATAATGGCTCATCTTTTAATGTTACATGTTACATACATTCTAATGTGCACATGGACCTAAATTTAAATCCCCAAATTCAAACTTTCAAATTTAAGCTATTAGACAATATCCATTCCTTCCTTTGTTTTTACTCTGCTGCAATTGTGGTAAGTTCTGTGTGCATAATTGGGCTTTGTGTAATTGTACTGTAATGTTTATAAAGGCCAGTGAATTCCATTAACACATAACTTTGCAGTAGGCCTTGAACTTACCCAGGTAAGGATCCTACATTGTTTCTTTTAAGTTTTTCAGATCACATAAAAGTTTATATAATTGGGTCTTAATAATATTTTCTTTTATTTTTTCCCCCTAATTTTCTCAGATTCATAGAAAGGTTTGAGTTGGAAGGGTCCTTAGAGATCATCTAGCTGTAAATGTCCCACCATGGGCAGAGATGGCACCCACTAAATCAGCTTCCTCAAGGCCCCACCCACGCTGACCTTGAAATGTCCAGGGGTGGAGCATTCACTTCTTTATTGAGTAGCAAACAACCGGGATTTTTATCAATGGTTAGAATCAGTTAGCACTTTTCATAGTTCTTGTATGATTGTGACTGGGTCTTTGACAACGTGTGGGTTACTTGAACATTGCTATCTGTAGTCAATCTAATCTTCAAAGAGAAAATAGTTTTGCAAACTGCTTCTAATTGACACTAGGAGGCGGTGTGTTGGATTTATTTTTACGTGACTAATTCAGTTAAATATTTACTGGAAAAATTCAAAAATGCTTTGCAGATGACACGGTTAAACACTTGCTGTTGTTTCATCAGTGCTAAATGATTTGTGTAGCTATTTCATTGAGCAGGTCTAATTCTTTCACTCTTTCAAACAAGCACTTAAAAATTTAGAGCAACACTGTTCTTTCATTGAAAGTTATTTCATAATCTTTAACAGCAAAAATGAGCTATTAGATTTCCATATCATCCAAAAAGGATGCAAAATGTATCTCTAAACAGACTTCTTCAGTACATAAGAAACATAACTTAAAAATTCAGTATTTATTTTTTAATGTTTACTGATGTGGTTTAAAGTATTCAGGAGTTAAAAAGAAAGGCAGAGAACTGTCAAGGAAATTGAGACTAAAGCTACTACTTTATTGTTCTACTGATTATTCTGAAAAAGGAGTTGTTGCTGGAATAGTAAAACTACCAAGGGAAGAGCAATTGGTCAAAAAATGGAAAAAGCACAAAAATGTTCATTGAAGTAGAAATGATATAAAAATAATTTCTGCAGTCTCAAATCACAAATGAAGATTACTATTTATAGAAAGAAATAGAATGTAAGATTAAAAAATTCCTTTGAAAATGTGATCTTTAGTACCATATAACTAATTTTGAACTCATCTGATTTTTTTTTTTAATGATTTAAAATATTGTATCCTGTTATGTCTCTATCACTATGCATTTTGCTATGCATTGGCAAGAATATAAAACATAATTACTTTAGCTTTCCTGAAGGAAGGTTAAGTAGCTCTTATGGAGTTTTTGAGCATTTGAAAATGTTCAGCTGAGAGAGTTGAGGTTACTTGGGCTGGAGAAGACTTTGGGGATGCCTTGACAGCAGCCTTCCAGCACTGAAAGGGACCTGGAGAGGGGTTTTCAACAGGGGCAGGCAGTGATAGGACAAGTGGGAATGGCTTTAAACTGAAAGAGATCAGACTTAGATTCAATATTAGGAAGAAATTCTTCACTGTGGGTGTGGTAAAGCACTGGAACACGTTGCCCAGAGAAGCTGTGGATGTCCCATCCTTAAATCCTTCAAGTATAGTAGCAGAAAGCAAAAGATAGGACAAGAAGGAGTCTATCCAAGTGTGATTCTTTCCTATGGATATAAACTTTTCTTTGTACACTTAATGTATAGTGTACTAGAGATGTCATCTTGCAATTTTCTGCTTACCATCTTACTCTTTTTTTTCCATATCCTAAGGGTGATCTGATTATTTGGGGTGATTATTAATTTATGTAAATAAGGGCACATATCATAAAGAAAAAATATATCCTTTTTCTGCAGAAAAATGATAGACTGCCAAAATGTCTTTTTTTACAAAAAAAGCACTTGTCATGTGATACTTGTAGCTTCACTTTGAGCTATTCTTAGCTGGTCATTGCCTTCAACAGAATTTGAAAATAAAGTTTTCTGGCCTGGTGTTCACAGCAGAGAAACTATAAGGAATTGGCTTAGGAGGTGTTTCTTCTTCAGGAAAACCTGCTTCTTATGGCCAAAACCTGTGTACACCATTTTTCATACTCAGGCTGTTTCTTAAAGAGCTGAGACTTTTGCCTCTCTGTGTAAATTTTACTGCTCCTTCTGACCATGACAGCTAATTCTGTGTACTTCAAATGTGAATGAAGATTTTTTTACTTGTTAGGAAAAAGTCTTTGGTAGAAACAGAATGCAATCAAAATGGCATAGAAGAATAAGAGTCCTTTTTCTTCACAGTGTACTAAACTCTGCCTACTGCTGTACACAAAGGGAAAATGAGTTATTACACTGAGGATTAAGATAGCTACCTAATCACAGATGGGGTCCAGCTAAATATCACTAAATAAAATTTAGAGCGATATTTCAGGATAGCATATTGTTAAGCCAGCCCCATAGGTCTAAAAGTTTACTTAAAAGCCTCTCTGCAAAATCAGAAAGTGGGCTGGTGCTCTTTAGAAAAGAGGATGGAAGGTAGCTGTTTCCTGAGAGGCTACATCAAGTGAGTGCACTTGCTCTCTCTCATTGTCCCAGGGTTGTCTCACATCAAGAGCCACTGTTCCTTTAAACAATATTGGGCCAAAATTCCCTGGAGGCAAGTAAAAAAAAAACAAAAAAACCCCAAAAAACAAAAACACCTTGAGATCTTCCTGGATAATAGAGAAGAAGATATGGAGCTTGAGGAAATATGGAGATAAAGGGATACTAAAAAAGTTAATGGAGGTGACCTGTTATTTAGGGTATGTCATAGTAGGGAGAAATATTTTAAGACTTGGTGCTGCCTGGAGAGACATGAACAGAAATATACCTTTTTGTTTTCTCTGTACACTGCTTCAAAGAAATATTTGAGTTCATCTCTAATTTATTTCTTCCAGAGTGAGTGGCAAGAACTTTTGGCTGAGATTAAAAGGAGTAACAATGAAGGAGTTATTTGATCATTTAAAATTAGCACATATACTGTTCAGATGTCATCTTGCCAGAAAGTTTACTTCTGTAACTAAAAATGCAGTACAACTGGAAAAGGGAACAATGACTTTTTCTTATCAGTGAAATAAGGTGAATATTTTAATCTTTACCAGTGTTTTTATCTTGCGAGTTTTAACACCATGGGAATGACACTAGCACGGCTGATACTGAAATTTAGACTTGCAGAATTTTATTACTACAGTTTATGCTCCACCCACACATTGAAGTTCAGACACTTACTATTAAGGGCACTGTTTTACCTAAAAAATTAATTTCATACACTGCTAATGAGATAGCCCCAAGGAAAGATGGGGAATTTGAGCCTTGTAAATATACAATAAAATACATTCATGCAAGAGCTACCAAAGCTTGAGAAATTAATAAACATTATTCAACTCAGCATTATTAAAAATATTTTAAAGTAGTTGCATTTTGAAAATGATGTAGTTTATTTTCTTCATAAAAGTTATCCACTACCTATTGCATCAGAAATCAGAGAGCATCTTCAAAGTTGTCCTTCCTGCACCCATCCAAATGACAAGGATTTACAGTGACAGGATAGTTCAGTGATTTGGGCATAAAAGATTTGTTTCATTGTCTCCTTTATAGAGGTGCTCTCTTCCTTCTCTAAAACGCTGGTATATAATATTTCTCTTTTTCACTTGAAATAAGATCTTTTTATATTGTGGAATGTTATGGCAGTGATTGATATAAATACATATGCCCATACACATTAGAGAAGCTGCATTCAGAGTTACTTGCAATTCCTAATTTTTCAGACTAAGATTCTCAAGCTGGAGAGTGAGTGAACTGAACATTTTGGTGTATAAACACTAAAGGGAGCTCGGAGAAATTCTAGGGTCATTGATTAGGGACAAAATAGGAGAACACTTGGACAGGTGCAGACTGGTCAAAGACAACCAGGACATTTATAAAGGGGAAGCCATGCTTGTCAAATGCTATTAACTTGTTTGAGGAGGTGACAATGAGAGCTGACAGGGGTGAAGCAACAAACATAATCTGCTTGGACGTCAAGATGGCTTTTGATACTGGCACACTGAAGAGCAGATACAGAGTTGGTAAGAATCTGATGCTAAAGTGACTGATAGAATGTCTCTAAAATCTCTTAAGACTCAGTACTGCTGACATACCACAGCAAAACATGAGAGAAGATGTAAAAAAGTGATGGATGTAAATGAATTTGATAGGGATTTTTTCACAATAAAAAAGAGGATGGATGAATTAGAAAGTTTGTGAAGGAGGGAGGCAGAAAGGGAGGAGTGGTGGGAGAGGAAAAGAGCTGACCTGTTCATTTATTTTTGAAAGAGAAAATGTCTTGAAGATTAGTTTATAAAATCTCACTGTAGAAGACAGGAGCAAAACCACCTGATATATCCCTCTACATCTGTCCATATCTGCCTTTAATTTTGCTCCTGACAGGAAGTGGTTGCTGAAGTGATGATTTTCAGTACATGCTAGACATTTATAGGGAACAAGACTCCTAAGAGCTTCTTGCTGAAAAAGGCAAATTTGAGGGTTTATTCCTATATAGAAACTAGCTCTGTGCTTGATATGTAGAATAGAAATAGAAGTGTAAATGATCATTTCCTTCTGCTTCCTGTATGGCCATTTCTCTGGACATGTTTATATTCTGTTTTGTATTGTGTTTTTGCCTTTCATCACTTGCCATTTGCTAAGAGAAGCAAATAGAATTTTAACATATAGGTACCAATAGGTCTCAGGTGCAAAAAGTTAGTGAACTTATTTTTGAGATAAAATTTGCTGAGTGGATAACTGTATGGGAAAAAATGAAGTAATAATCAAAAAATATATTTAGAAGAACTTTGCATTCAATCATATGTTCTTAGTTACCGGAATGTTGTATGAAGTTACAATGTCTTTTAATTTTTAGATAATTAATGCAGTACAGGCATAGACTAAAATATTCCATTGTGAATAGAGGAAGCATAGATTACTGGTGTGGAATAGCCATGAGCAAAACAAAATAATCTAATGAGAAGACCTAAATCTTAACTGATATGTTATTTTGGAAGATGTTTTTGCTAAGTTTTTTGAAATACTTAGCAAAATCTTTGACATTTTTTTTTCATCTCCTGTTGTAAGTTTTAAAAACAAGAGGAAATGGTTTTGAGACATATACTTGAAATCAATTAATTATTTTTATTAATTTTATATTTAAAAGCTTATGTTCTAGTTCAAAATGTTTGTCTGTTATAATTAAATGTAGTACTCAGAGACAGGAAAATCTGGTCCTTAGGCAAGAAACAGGAACAGCCTGTGTAATTGAAGAACAGGTACAACAGGTACAGTTCCTGTTTCTAAGAGAAATGCAGTGGATCAAGAGCATACAAGAAGTGTGAAGTATGATGGTGTATCAACTGTCCAAGAGAGTGTTGAGCTAAATTTTTATCTATTTACTAATATACATATTTTATGCAACTTCTTGTTCTAAGCAGCTCTGCAACTGCTCCCTATCCTGACTGAAAAGTCTTGTTTCATTCCATTTCCTTGATTTATTGAAATAAAAACAAGTCTAAGTTTAGGAAGAAATCTGCTTTCATAGCTTTCTGTCAGTTAAGAGGGAGGATTGCACTGTGATGATAGCTTCAGTGGCCAAATGTGTGAGAAAAAGAAAACAGAACACAATAGAAAATAGAAGGTGCTTTGGACTTCTCAGAACCCGACTGTACTAATTACCAAATTTGAATAAGGGAAGGATCATAGTGGGAAACAGGCTAACATTTTGAGACAACAGGAAAATATAACCCCAAATTTATTAATTTCTTGGTTTTCAGTTTTTTAGTCATTTCATCATCATATCTTTCATGTGTTTTGGGTTATGTCATCTGAAGTAGATGAAGTATAATTATCACACTGTATCAAATACAAAATAGGTATATTTTTGAATAAGGAAACTAATGTATACTGGAATAGCATAGGAAAGCAGAAAGGTAAACTTGTGAAATAGGGAACACTGTGGGTTTGTATATTCCTGTGCATTTTATTAGCAAACTGAATATTTTAAAGCTACTTTGGATGCTGAAAAAAGACAAGGAAATTAATATTTTTGTAATATAGATGTCACCTTATATTTCATGCCTGATTCATTTGAAAATGTAGATTAATTTGCAAACAGTTTAGAGAGGTGAACTATTGAATTGAGTCCTATAAGATTTAGGATTTGTCATCTTTTAAAGTTGACACTCAGTGAGAGCTTGTCAATTACAAAGAAGTGAAATGAAGTGAAAATAAGCCTCGTCTTCATCTTCTTGTTATATGCTTGGTTGGTTATAGAGACACCATTTACAAGCTGAGAATAATTACTTGCAAAGTATTTTTGCCTTTAAACTAAAATTATTTATTATTTTACCTTACTCCATTTTGATAAAGCAGTTACTCTAATTTCCTAATCTCATAACCGAAATAGTGTTTCTTTACAAGTGGCTACCTGAAATTAAGTGTTTGAGTTGAAAATGAAAAACACTATTTAGAGTAGGATTTTTTTCTCAAATGTTACTTATCCTCTTGTGATGAGTTATACAAAATTTCTTCACTTTATGAATCTACAGCAGCATGTAATTTGACAAATACACATATGATAGGGAGAGAATGGCAACAGTACAAACCTTTTCTGTTTACATGCAAACACACCAACATTCTCTTCCACCTTAAATGGATATTATGTTATCAGTCTCTTGCTTCCAGTAGGAGACTTTAATTTTTTTAGAGCTCTTTCTTTTAAACCTTTCTTTAAGCTGTGATACAGTCTTTCTGATGTGGTTTTCTCAGATTGAAGTGAGTTAGCACTTTTTTTCTTATCAGTTTTATTCGACATAATGAATGCTTAGAGGATTTCTGTAATCAAATAACTTGTATCATCCTACTTTGCATCCAACATTCCTGTACTTCATACATTTCCATATTAAATTCCATTTTATCAAAATCCTCTAGCTGTCCTAGAAGAAAGTACTCTGTCACCGAATTATTTTCTTCTGGATAAAATAATAAAGATGTATTCAGCAACTCTGCTAAAGCATTACCTTTGATTTTTAACTGGAGCTCTGAGCTCTGTTTTATTTTTTCTTGCTTTTCCCAGTGGTCTATCATGACCAACTGAAAGCAGAGTGAGCAGATAATTTGTCTGTGGTGCTTAGCAAACCAGTAGCTCAACTTGAATGGGAAGAAGCCATCTCCCAACTCAGAGACTTGTGCCCAGACCACAGAGCTTCCCCAAATTAGCTCCTCCCAGCAGAAGGAGTGTTCAGGAAAGTATAGCAGCCTTTTCCTGAATGGGAACTGGTACTTGATGCCAGTCATTTTATTTGTAAATGTACACAGAACTTAGTGATCACATACGCAAAATATGGATGTCAATTATTAAAGTTTAAAAAGGATAATTACATTTTTTTTGCCATGCAGTAAATTTTCTTTATTAATTGTACTGGATAATTGTATTTGTGCATCATTCTTGTGGTATTTGAAGCACAAAGCAAATCTTATAGCACCTCTTGTATTATTTCAATTTTGTCTTTTAGTATTCATGCTATTCCCTAGTAGAATTCAGTTATGGTATTTAAATGTACAGTAGAATATTTTCCTTTTTTATTGCAGAAGAATGCTTTGATCTATCAAAAAGTTTAATTGCATTTCATGCAGTAGTTTCTGTTTGTAATTAGGTGTATGTGTGGCAGTTGCTAAGTGTTTCTTTCATGTCCTTCCATTTATTTTTAAAGCAAATTTTCTGTTACACCGTCACGTATTGCGCAGTAGGTGCTTTGCTCAGATTCTGGAACTACATATTCATATCTGATTCCCCCAGTCACTCTTGAAGTGTTTTGGCAGCTTGGCCTTTGCTTATTTTAATTATTTCCTTACTGGGTTTGATGGACAAATGCATGGATTTAGTGAATATTTTAACATCTCTGACTCTGAATAGGAAATTAAAGATCAATGAGGAATATAGTGTGAGCTGTAGCAGCCCTTTTACATTTTTTAATTTTTTCTTATTTAAATAATATCTGAAAAAGGAAGTTTGGTTAATAAAGAATGCAAACCGAACAATAGATAATTTGGAGTTTAGCCCTTAGGCTGATTTTGTAATATTCCTATCCTACTGAATAGCATGACATTTCACATGGGATCCTATAAAGCAGCTTGAGGAAGAAGGAAAGAGTTGAAGAAAACAGTTGGGATCTATTGATTAATATCCTATTGATTATTACTAAGAATGTAGAAATACTTTCTGCAAAGCATAAAAGACTACCAAATTTCAAATGAGCATAGAAATATATTTAGTTGAATTGAGATTTTAGTTGGTATCACACTCCTGCCCATATTTATCATCCTTTCCCACTCATGGAAATTCCCATTAATTTTTCTTCTGCACATTGCAACAGGTGTGTAAAATTGAAATATATTTGAATTCCTAAATAAATTACATTTATTTAATTATCAGTTAAAGGAAAGGGCAAAATCAAATTAAAACTACTGATTGGTCAATCAATACTTCCTTTTTCTTCTATTTACTTTTGGTATCTCTGATATGATATCTTTTTTTTAGCTTTTCATTCCTCTTTTCTGGTATTACATTTTTATTCTTATTTTTCTTCTTTTGTTCCTTTGTGTTGATACTTTCCTTTTCCCGGTATATTTTCTCATTCCTCTCTTTCAACTACTACAGCTAAAATTTGCTTTCTAAATCTAAGTCCTTTCTCAGTGTTCTCTCATATACAACCTTCATGTGTCTTTGTGGCTGCTCAGCCATTATTTCAAGCAAAGCTTTTAGCTGAATAAGGTGTGAAAGAAAAGTGGAATGAAAAAAGGAGGAGCATACTCAACTGAATCCATGAATCAAGACACAGAACTTCAATAGCTGACATACTGGCATGGGGAATCCCAGCTCTTAAAAATAGGTGTCTTTGGAATTATGTGGAATTTTACAGGGTTTGGCCTATCTTGGTATTTTTCTTAGAATATAAACTTTGCAGTTATAAAACAGCAGGATTACATACTGGCCTCTTATCTGCTGTTCTGGGGCTATCAACAAAGGAAGGAAGGAAGTTGTTGCTGAAGTGCAGCATCGCTGATTAAAAATAACTTGGCAATGCCAATGATTTCTCATTTCAGTTTAAATATTTAGATAAAGCTTAGATTCAAACAAAAGAACAGCCTGGGTTGGCACAGATGAATGAATATACAACCAGTTTCAGACAGCAGCCAGAGAAACTGGCTTCTCAACGTGGCTGTGAGGAATATGGATCAGGTTGGACTGTGGTGGTCAGAGGCTGACCAACTGATCAGCCAACCAGTTTATTTGTGAGCATGCTGATATGCTCAGAACTGCCTCTTGCAATCAGAACAAAGAGGTGGGATGGAATATCAACAAAATTTACATGATGCAGATGGTGACTAAATAAACAGCCCATTACAAAAACTCACTGCTTTAGTGGCTTTTGTGTTGGTCAAAAGAGACAGTGGGAAATCTTCAGTTTTGTTTTGAATAAAACATTTTCCTTAAAGCACTGATGCTGAAAAAGAATATTTTGCATGTTCCCCAACAAATTTTATGTCAGAGCCAAGGATTCAAGGGAAAGTGATTACAATTTTCTTAACAAAAAAAGCTCATGATAAATCAGCTTAACATTTTGTTGCCAAGGTAAAATAGGAAAACTTCTATTCTAGCTGTAGCTAGCATAAACTGCTCTTCAGTATCATTACACTTCTGTATCCCCATTTTAATTTTAAAAAGTACTTCATCCCTTTTCTATTTTTTTTTTTTTTTTTGTACCTGAGCCGTTCAAAATGTTACTAATGCATTAGATGCTGTTGTTGAGCTAAGGGGACTAATACTTCTCCCTCCTGTCCCAAATCCTACTTCAATATATAAAAAAGCAGCTGCTGCAGTCAAGGGTAGCATGAGCTTTCTGAGGAGAAATGAAAGTAATTCCAAAAAACAATATGTAATCATTGTGCATCTGACTGAATGTTTCTCATCTAATTTTGTAAAAATACATCTTAGAATCTTACATATAGAAAATTAAGTTAAATTATATATGTGAAACCCAAAAAAAATGAGAAAGTTCAAAGAGCACTGTGAGTATACAATGGAGTTCCCATGCACCAGTGCAAACAATGAACAGAACAGGGATTTTTTTCCTTTTTTTTTTTTTTTTTTTTTGTTAATGAGCAAGGTAAATGCTACGTAAAATGGTTTCTCTGTTTTGCAAGAATTTTGTTTCAAATTTTTAGGATGTGTTTTATATAAAAGCATGTATTTATAAGTTGCTTTTCAGCCTCCTTCAACTTTCCTTTTCAAAATCTCAGATTCTCAGATTAGGCTACTCAAGTATCTATATATTCATGCAAGTATTATTTACTTCTTCACTAAAAAACACAAAGTCATTTCTATTTATGAACATTTTTTTTGTAATGTGACCTGGCATTTCTCATCACTACTGCTTGCAATCTAGTCTTATAAAATTTAATGGATGTCAAAAAATGAGCACAGTATGAAAAATAAATAGAGAAAAGAGAAATCCTTTACATGTTAACAAATGCCACAGAAAGATCTCTTGAAGTTAAAATCCCCATGGAGAAAAAACATTTAGTCTTGACCAAAAGAAATACCTCTTTAAGATATATGGCTAAAGGAAATCTTGGAATTTTGTGTCTTTTGAAAAGAGTAGACTTAATTTGTATGTCCTCTCAGACTGTGCTTCATCTTTATTAGAGAAATCCTTCTTTTCCAATGGTTTTAGGCAGATTAACTGGCCTAATTGGACCTAAGCTGCTGTGAAGAGAGAGGGAAAAAAGGTGGAGGCACAAGCTCTCCAAGTCCTCAAGTCACATCCTCCTGGTTGACTGGTCTGCTTAGCCAAGCTGAAACTGGTCTTATTGTCATGTTGGGTGCATTAATTGGAGTGCAGACTAATTTGCAAGAATGCTTTAGTGCCCTTTAAAAGGTGATTTAAAATTCAAAGTGATGGAAATTGTATAAAAGCATGCTGATCTGATCATTACCCAGAATTCAGTTTGACATTTCCTCTATTTATCTGTTTTTATTGTTTAGACTTTAAGTTTACTGTGAAAGACTTAGGAGACTGCAACAATTCATGATATTCTCTGGTTTGGTTGATAACCCTTCACTTTTTTAAACTCAGAGAATACTCTAAAAATAAACCAGTTAAACACAGAAATGTCTTGTTTGGGATGATAAAATAAAGAATACATTTAGATCATGCAATGTAATAATAAATACAGCAATGGATTTCTCTTGTTTCCATCAAATACATGAAAATACACTCTTTGGAACGGTCTTACGAAACAGAGACATTAGTACCTCATTAACATAGGCTTGAATGGTAACAAGGATAATGAATTTACATTTTCCAAGCAAGAGGCCACAAACACAGAATTATGCACTATTTTTGCAAACTCTATAGGTAAAGAGATATCCATTGCTGAAGTGCAGCTGTGCTCATGGATGAAGAATGATTTCTGTCAGCACTACCAAACAGCTCTCCACAACATTTAACAAGATAAAAATATTATTTGTCATATGAAATTATACAAGAAGCCTTAAGATGGATGAAATTATACAAGAAGCTTTTAATTTATAATTAAAGTACATAAATTAGACTCTCATGCAATGCAATAAACAGGAGCAATTTCCAGTGATTTTTGAGTGGTGGACTGTAGGAAACTACAATTGGAACCTTTCTTCTGCATTTTACTGAAATCCAACAAACAGATTTTAGTCCTGACACAAAACAAATTATGTTTTACCAAAGTGAAGGCAATTGATGCTTTCCCTGAAGCATACTATACTTGTCTGTACCAGAAACTGATAACACTGGCTGTTACTAGTGCAAAACTCTTGGTAGCCAGTGCTAGTTCCTGAAACATTTAGATATAATATCCTGAAAACATACTTTTACTTGGAAGTTGTCTCCTGTTATTCTTCTGATAAAGAGACATTGTGTTGGCAGGATTTTGTGCAGTAATTAACAGGTTTGGATTGCAGGCTACCCTCTACCCAGATAATGTCTACAAAGCCATTGTCTTCAGTGAAATTGTGAGGAATTTGCATTCCATAATACATGGAATGGTTTCTTTCTGCATGTAGCTAAGTTCCTTGCTTAAATGGAGACAAATGAGGTAGGTAACATTTCTTTCTTATTCTGCACAGAAGGGGAAGAGAAATAAGATTCCACCTTCCTGTATACCAGCAGAAAATGTTTTCAAATTTTGATTGAGAAACAAGCCCATGTCAAATTACGCTGAAGTAATGTAACATTTCTTTAAAGAAAAGTTTTAGTGTTGCTTTCAGATTTCTTTTTCCTGAAGCTATAATTTTTCAGGCTGAACTGTGAGATTAACATCCAGCTCTCTCTAAGTCTTGTACTGTACAGTCAAGTTTGTGGCACTGCCTTGAGATGGCATAGCAAGGCAGAGGCTGACTTAGAGATTAATCCTTGCCAGTAACAATGTGTCTGCAAGGACTAAAAGGAAGACATTCAGATCTTAAATTGAGTTTCTAGCCTGACTGCAAATGTCAATTTTATAAATGATAACTGTGGATATGGAAAGGAAAATATGGAACCTCATGGTTCCATAACATGGAACTAGGCAACTGCCATATTAAAGAATGAGCACTGAAATTTTGGCCTCTGTGTTAGCTGAACCAAGCCAGTACTTCTACAATGTATTATATGCTTTTAAGTGTGCAGCTATCTTTTGGTCATTTCAACTATATAGCATTTGAGGAATTTACAAGTTCAATTTCTTTATTTTGGTTTAATGTAATGGAGTATTTGGGCTTATTTACTGAAAAACCACTGCCACACTCATAGGTTGAAAAAGAGTGGCTTAATGTAGTACTGCTTTCCTTAAAAACAAACTTTGCATGTATTTGTTTCTCTATTTAATTTTATTCTCAGTCAAAGAAGAAAATATTTACCATGGTAACCTGGATTACATAAAATGTGGATAATTTGTTCTAAGAGTCATGGCAATGTGTAATGAAATCTGTCCCCGAGATATTAATAATGTTTTCATATTATGCAACATGGTCCCATTGCTAGTTGCACAAGATTACCTGTGGCCAAAAAGCAAAGCATTAGGGAAAGCCTAAACAATTGATTAGTTGTAATATCATACACTAAAGATGGACAGTTTGTATAACAGGTTGTCTTGTATGAGAATTGGGCTCCTTAACACACTCTGCTCGTATTATCACATTGAGTAACAAAAAACCCCAACATACAGCACACACCACAATATTAGTTATGCAAACATCACACACTCAGTGTCCTCTCAACACTGCAAGAGTTTAGGAGAGGAGGGACCAAGGACAGATTAAATGACAGTAATACTACTTAAGAAGAGGGCACGTTCCACTAGGAAGAAATTAATGGTAAGAAAATGTGATAAATAGATGCACTTATGAGCGCAGATAGAGTCCTCTGAAAAAATTACTTAACTCATGCAGTCAGAAATTCAGTGAATTCTCTGTGTGAAAGGTATATATTAGCTATCCATGCAATCTTGAATATGAAATCAGCTTTATGTTCTAACATAGGTAGGCATATTCACATCTCAAGTGCCTAATGGCCAACAATGTGAAACTCTGGTACCTTAAATTTGTGTGGACATCAGTAGTGTCAGGACTTTTCTCAGTATATCTTCTATTTGTAAGAAGGCTTAATATAAATTTTTAACTCACTCAATATTAAAATCTGGAAATTTTTATAGCTGTTTGACCAAGTGGCAAATAGCATTACCTCTGCATTTTCACCTGAGCAGATGGAAAGCTGCGCATTATGCTGACACTTTCCACGCAAAAACACCCGTGCGCACTTTGCGTAATTTGGGAAAGCTGACTTCTGAAGAAGCTAGTCTGGTACTTATGCTTGTACCCTTGGGAGTAGCCTTGGAACTGTACTCTTTGGGAGCCAAACTCCAGGACACACAGCTGATACAGTCAGGCTGCACAGGAGATCATTATGTGAGGAATAGAGATGGAAGAAACCTGTGCAGTGCAGCACCAAGTCAGCCCCACCACACTGGTGCTACAGCAGCTTGCCCAATCTGGTGCCCTGCATGGTGGCACGGGCAAGTGGCAGGTGAGTGGATTTAGCCACAGGGAGCTGGACATACCAGGTCCACTTCCAAATTCCAAATCCTAAACTGCATAACTGAGATCTCAGAGTATTGCCTTGGATCTCCACATTTTGGACTTTTCTTTTACTTTGTAAATCTCTCCTCCAGGAGTTCACCTGCATTTAAGGCCAACAGATAAGAGCTCTTTGCTTGTTAAAAAATGCGTGTGCTCAGCACTACTGAGGCCTCAGAATGCTAAGCATGGCATCTTTGCTGGAGGAAATCTAGAGAACCAAAACAGTAATGCAGGTAAGTCATGGGAACCTGGCCATCGTTGAAAAAATGAGCTTTCATCACACAGGATGGAAAACAGCCACATGTAATTGGAAGGTTGCTGCTGGAGAAGAAAAATTATCTGTTCACAAGATCCTTTGCAGAAATTATAACTAAAGGGCTTAAATTAATAAAAAAAATTATTCAGAATATTCTGTGGGGAAAACCTTCTCATAGTTGGGATAATGAAGATCTGGGCAAGAGTTCCTGAGAAGGTTTCAAGAACATACATTTTTCATAGTTTTTATGAATGGATTCAACAAACAATTGTCAGGAATAATACAGGTATATTTTGGATCTTATTTTAGGCAGTGGATGAACTTGATGACTTTTTGAAGTACCTTCCAGCTATAATTTTCTAACATTCTGAGATATTAAAAGATGACCTGTAGACAAAAAAAAAAAATTAATGTGCAAACAGAATCTGTTTACTAAGCAAAATATGATATTTCAGAATAAATGAACCAAATCAGCTGTCTGCCTAATGACACAGATCATTGGGTGAAGAAAGAAGAATCACATAAGTCACCTGAAAATTAAATAAAATATTTGAGACATCCATCGTTTGAAATTCTTTATATTTTATGAAGAAAATGTTATAAAAAAGCCCAAAGTATTCAATACTCAGCTAGTTGAGGTTGCTTTCTGCAAAACCTAATTAGATAGCCTGTTTCTTGAGAACTTGTCTCCTATGAAGAAACTACAATATTGATCAACTACTAGAGAAATAATACATTGCCCCACACTGTGGAATTTACTATTTCTACACATGCACATAATACATATTAAAATACTTTAAAATAGCAGCCATAATTTAGAAAAGGGTGAAATATACTTAAAACAATTTACAGAAAAAAATCACATAATCATATAATAATATCACATAATATCATATCATATCATAAATTCAGATATAGCTTTTTGAAATTCATCCTCTATTTCTCTTATTTCCCTGAAGCATGGGCAGAACTTCACAGTGCAGTATGAAAGATAGATGTTAAGGACATCAGGTGCAACATTGAATAACATTTACAGAAATACAGACAAGGACAGGTGGGAGGTCATTAGGATGCAATGTCAGTAGCTTATATAATGTGACAACACATGAAACTGTTAATGCTAATTTTAAGCATTTTGTTACTCATAGAAATGGAAATCTAATAACTACTTCACTGAGAAAAAAAAGATGACATTACTTTTTAGCAATAATAGAGCTACCACTTTATGAGACTAATATCAGTAGAAACTTTAAAACTTATCTGAAAATTTATTGAAAGTCCATTAAATAAAAAATACATGCCATGACAGATTTCCTGTAGTTGCTACATTTTGGTAAAACTATGTGGGTAGGATATTTCAAGATATCTGATGTTACTACATGAATGATGCTTGATCATTCACTCTAAGAGCAATTGGAAAACAAAGCTTTTAAATGTTTGACATATAATGTCAGTTTGGGCCATGGAAGGTCTCAAGGCTTGACAAAAGACATAATGGTCGGAGAGGAATGTTGTGTGCCAAAAATTAGCAAGTGCTGTGTTCATCTTGAAGGAACATAATACCTCCCCCACTAGCACCATTTTTAACAATAAAAAAAGGTCTTAAATATACCTTTACCCACAAGGGTACATAGAATTCAGGTGCAGCAACCATACTAACATTATTGACAAGTACTCTAAAAATGTAGCTGGGTGGCCTCACTAAAGTATTTAACCCAGCATAATAGGCTAGAATCCATATTAATCATGTTTTTAAAGAGGTTAAAGTTAGCAGACACTGTAAAGCTGTAATACTGCTTCTTAAATTATTTGAACAGAACACAATCCAAAACCCGTGGAAAAAAATTGGATGGGCAAAATGTAACTTGTGTAGCATGTGTCTATTTCTGTTAGCTGAATTGCCAATGAATATATATATACATATATATATATATATATATATATATATATTTAAAATACTAAGATATCTGAAGGGAATCTGGAAAGATGGTTAAAGTGTTAAAACAGTGTTTGATAAAGTAAGGGGGAACAGATTACCATGGAAAATATTTTGACAGTAAGGTTTTTCACCTTTTATTTTAAACTGAAAAATTAATTGAAAGCTCAAAAGAAGAGGACATTACTGAAATCTCCAGAAAATGATACATGGTATACATTATTTATTAGAATAATATACTTTTTGCATGTGGGTTTTGCTGTTAGGGCAAATACAGAAGTTTTTGAGGTTTTGCCACTTCATATAGTAGTGACTGTAATTAAAGGAAAGCCTGCAGAAAGAGAATAAAATGAACTATATTTGTTATATCAAGCATTTGAATTGCTCTTGTGAATTGAGAAGCTTTTCAATTTTATATTCTCATCAAAATAAGATTTTAAAAAGCAGAGCTAAAGATGGTGGGAAAAGTAATTTTTTTTTAAATTAAATAAAGTCTTTCAAGAATTTCTAAATTGGTTCAATCTTTGGACAAAACATTACTTTTAGAGGAAGAGGGTCTTCCCCTGCAGAGGAACTACTAGTTTAAGATTAATCAGCTTTGGCACAGAATAGCACAGTCTGTTGCTTATATTGTTCCCATCAGAAGGGGCTGAATTTCAAAATCTGTCAGGACAGAAACAAGAATGACTATTCATGCATCACCATTAAACGTTTTAAGGATGGAGCAATTGGCTGCACTATAGAGAAGGTGCGGCTGAAGGTACAGGCGGTCGAGTGGATGGTGTGCTGTAGGAACTCTTCTCGTGAGCGTGGCAGATCCACCTGCAGCCCCTGCCGGAGACCACACTGGAGCAGGGGGATGCCTGAGGGGAGGCTGTGACCCTCTGGAAGCCTGGAGTGCTGGAGCAGGTTCCTGGCAGGAGCCTGCACACCCATGGAAAGAGGAGTCCATACTGGAGCAGGTTCCCTGGGACAGACCCAGGCTGGAGCAGGCTGTGCCTGAAGGACTGCACCCCGTGGAAAAATGACCCATACTGAACAATTTGTGAAGAACTGTCTCCCATGGGAGCAATGTTGGAGAAGTTCATGGAGGACTCTCTCCTGTGCGGGGGAGCCCACACTGGAGCAGGGGAAGGACTCCTCTCCCTGAGCAGTGGCAGAAAGAAGGGGTGAAGAACTGACCATAACCTCCCTTCCCTCTCTCCCTGCATCACTGGGGAAGGAGGTACAGCTGAGAAGGACAGAGGGCTGGGGGGAAGATATTTTTAAGATTTGTTTCATTACTCATTATCAGGGTCTGATTTTGATTAGCAGTAAATTCAACTAATTTCCCCAGTCTGAGTCCGTTTTGCATGTGATGCTAATTGGTATGTGATCTCTTCAAGTCTTTACTTCAACTCACAAACATTTTCCTATATTTCCTCTCCCCTGTCCAGTTGTGGAGGGGAGTGATAGAATGGCTTTGGTGGGTGCTTGGCATCCAGCCAGGGTCAACATACCACATTAGAAAAATAAAAAGTCACTTTGAGCTACCTCTGTCCCCAGGTTCTCTTTCTTCTGAAAATATCAAAGTAGAGGACATTTGCAGTTGAAAATAAACAAGGGGAATTTTCCTTGTAATACATGTAATTCCCTGAAATCAGTGGCCTTTCTCAAGATGTGATTCCACCTATAATTTTGACCAGAATTTTCATGTTGCTGAGAAAACTACCAAAACCTCAGTTCTGACAAAACCTGATTAGAATCCATCTTGTCAGAAAATGCCTGAACACCACCAATGTTCATTTCTTAGGCTACATTGAAGAGAAGCTGACCGTGTTGAATGTTGCCATTATGTTCCTCAGTGTCAGGTGCTTGAAATTTGCCAAGTTTGTGATTTGAAATATCATATGCTTTATAGGAAAAAATGTATCTGTAGGAGTTTTCTGGTAAAATATTAGATATTTCTAAACAAATAGGGGGGGGTTATTGGTCTTTTTCACTATTTTTGTATGTAAAAATTATAGCTGATCGAGAAAATGCTGATGATTGGCTTAATTTCATTGTCACAGACCCATCTCTTAAATGATTACTTGAAGCTGATCATCTTTTTACGGTAAAGAACCTGAACACTTACTACATTCTTAGATGTGATAGGAAGCCATAAGCACAGGAGGTTGAAAAGAGCTGTGAATGAGCCAGGCATCCTCATCCAAGCAAGAGTTATTCATTGGTCTTGGCATAGACTGCAGCAGCCTACGCACTGCTTTAATTTATGCTAAATGGCTGTTGACCCACAGTGTCAGTTGGCAACTAGCATTGTGCATTCTGTCAAAATCTCCTGTCTCCAACAATTCATCTTTCTAGGGTGAGTTGACTAGTAGGGTGAGTTGACTACTTTGTCCCCTTCGCCCAACAGAATGACAGAAGACCTATGAATCCATTGCCATGGGTTTAAAGCACTATCTTAAATAATAATTTTAAATATTAAACCCTATATTTTTATGCAAGAAGAAAATATGTTTAACATGAATAATATTTAGTATAGGAAATTATTAATTGAAATAAATTATCCTTTGCAGCTTCATAAATTCAGTCCAGTAGCCTGCAGTAAAAACAGGATCTGAATTGATTTGTAATGCAAGGAAGAAATTAAGTGGTTTTCCTCATTGAGAGAAGATTTTTTCCTATGTGTATGTAAATATATGTGTCAGAACTTGCAGATTTTATCAAAAGTTTGCACAAAAGTGTAAGTTGCATCTGTGCTACTGCAGAGTATGGGCAGAAGTGGGATATACTGTACAGTCCATACTATACACCTTGAAATAAAATTCATGGCCTGCACAGTCGTCTTTGCCCACCTGATTGCAGGAGAAGTAATCAATTCCTACCTCCAGAGAAGCAGACTAATATTTTGAGTATCTTGGTCACAGATCTGGGCCAGGCATGGATTTTATGATTGGGAAAAATAAGGGATATGATAGTTTTACTTTCACTTGTTATTTCATTTTCTTCCAAATCTTCTGTTTTTCTCCCAAAGTCCTGCTGTAACATATTTTTTAAATCCAAAAGCCAAAATAAATTAATCACCAAACGCAGTCCATCACTAACTTCTACATGTTAATATTAGCTCAGAAGGAAATGGCAGCATTCTAAACTTAAAGATGTTATAAATGCTTTATTAATGTTTACTAAGCAATTGCAAAATGTTGCTATATACTTTAAAAGCACATCATAAAAGAAATTATAAACTTTACTATCAAAGCATTTTCAAGGCCTTCTTAAGAAAAGTGACTTAAAACAAGTGAGATAAACTACACCCTGCAGGTCCTGCAGGCACCAACATGTGACTGCACAAACGAACAGTCAGTAGGTAAAAGTATGGACATGCATAAGCATTTATAGGGAGAAGAAGCCAAGCTTACTCTATAGCTCTATTAAGGTGGATTAAATTTTTGGGAAATTATTTCATGGCATCTGTACAGCATTTTAGAAGAGAAAGAATGGAAGTGTAATCTTGATATCTTCTATAATTAGAAGACTATATTTGTAATTCTTTAGCACATAGGTATTTAGCCTGCAGTTTGCCCTTAAGGAGAATAAAATATAACAGAATATGTAGCTACAATAAAGACCTTGTGGCATTTAGGCACAACCTTTAACCTTGAATCCCAGTGGTAAATGAACTCATGACAACCATTGTGCCTGAAACTGCCTCGCTGCTCTTATAGCAATATTACTCTAGGGGGGAAATGTCTTTTCTGGTGGAAAGATGAACTTGGCAAACTGAAATGTTAAATGATAATGTCAGCACTTCCATCACAGTTGTGTGGTTTGTGTTAATACTTGTGTTTACCAGTCAGTTTGAATTTTGCCTCTAGCCTAAACGATTTATTACTTCTATTCTCCCAACTTAATTCTGAGCTAATTTTTAAACTAGATTAAAAAAACACTCTTTGATTTTTTGTGAAAGATAGTTTTTAGTCAACTGGACCTATTTTTTTCGTTTAACAGCCACTCAGATTTAGTCATCAATAAGATGCAGAAAAACTAAGGACATTAATAACCTGGAATTACCAAAAATAACAATGCTAACAACCTAGTCATTAATGAGAATTACTACTCTTGTTGCTATAGAAACAAGACTGAAGCAAATAGAAATTATGTGTAATTTCTCATTCCCAAAAGTGGCACATATTATGTCATTACCATAGTAATGATATTATTACCCCAAACGTTATAAACTTGAAAGCTACTTACCATGAGAGGACACCAACACACCTGAAAAAGTTGACATGTACCTTCTGCTGTTGATCTTCATCGAAGCTCCACAAAAAAATCCTGAATGTAAACTGACAAATTTATGAAGCAGTGGGAATAGTGGAGTCATCTCAGGACACTTGCCAAGAGTTTGCTCTTTTCACTTATGGCAAACCTAAATTTAGCTGTCAATCACTGTAGACCACAAAAGGACAAAGGTAAAATTCAGTTTAGTCTGCTGTCCTTTTTTGGTATGATCAGTAGTAATTGTTGGCTCGAACTGGAAAACAAGACAAAACTTCACTCACAAAATTGTTGGCCATCGCTGCTGCAGACTCAACTAGGAGAAAGGAATGTGTTAGCTTGTTTACTTTTCCTTTAGCTATATTGGAAAGCCAACCTGAGGGCTTCTGTAGGAATGACAATACATGTGTGATGGATGTGATGTGTTAGATAAACATAGGAAATGTTTTCTGAGAGTGGGAATAAAAAAAATCTCGCCTTTGACAAAGAAAACACTGGAAACTTTTTTAACAACCACAACTAGCCCTACCATTCCCCATCAGTTTTTTTTTTCCACTTGAGATGAAGTACCCTGGAGGTCAAATATTTTGAGGATGGTGTCCTCAGCTATTATTACTATTATATTTTTTTGGTCCTCTCTGTAATCACTTTTTCAGTGCCATTCCTAAGATAAATCCCCTTACATTAGGAACCAGCAGTAGAGTTACTGTGGATAAGGTCTGGCAGCGAAGTTGTCTCACAACACAAGAACAGAGAGTATTCATGCCTGTGTTGTCATTGAGACATTCATCAAGTGACTCAGATTCAAAGCTCAATGATTTTTCTGTTATTCCATTATTAATTTTTATTGACTTTTTTATTGTTCTAGGACTTGACACACACCTATTGACATAAAAATGAAAACAGAAGTCCATATTGTCTGACCATGGAAATCTCAAAATAATTGCAGGGAAACTGAGCTATGACTCCTAGCTTCTACTTCTCCTCATCACCCCTAGTTAATCAATACTCTTTTTCTTTAACATAAAAATTTTTTTCCTGTGAAGGTGACTGAGCTCTCTCACAGACAGTGGGTGGTATAGTCTCTTGAACGTGGAGTTTGGAAACACTCAAAAGACATCTGGACATAGTCCTGGGAAACTTGCTCTAGGTGACCATACTGGAAAAGGAAGGGTTGGATGGGATGACCACCACAGGTCTCACCAAACTCAAATTATCATTCTGTGATTTCTGAGATTTCTAGAAAACATAGGACAGTAGTTGATTAACTGTCTAGATTTGCCTTTTGGGGTGTCTCAAAATCTTGTGGTAAATCATGCCTCTTATTGATTCAAGTTGAAAGCTGTTATTGTTAGTTTGGTAATTCAGGCTGATCATGAATTTATGAACTCATTTTTTTTGGCACAGAGAGGTGAACAAGGCCTTGCCCAGAAACTGAATTGCTTGAGGCTAAGGGCATAAAGGTAAGCCAGCCTCCAGAGCTACTTAAAGGCAAAGGTATACAAGGATTTTATGTCCCTTTAAAAAGTTGTGTGAAATTGCATTTGCAAGAACCAGTAAAAAAGAATAAATGGAATAGAAATAGAATGCCATAACTGATGATTTTCTGAAGATATTTCAGCAGTACCCAACAGAGTTTACAGTGCGATTTCTTCTAATAACATAGGAGAGGTGCTGCAAGAAGGGAAAGCAACCCAGGTCCATACAACTTAAGAAAATCTGCACAAAAAAGCCCCAATATGCTTAGGAAAGTTATAAGAAATGCAATTCTAAATTAACATTCTGTTTATGGTACTAGAGAAAAGTTACACATCCAGGTGCTTTCTGTTAAAATTTTGCCTTAAAGTGACAGAAGATTTAAACACAGCTGCGCATAGTTCTTTATTTATATGCCTCTATTACAACTTAAAAATGTGCACATTTCTGCTTTTACCAAATACAACAAATTTAGCAAATGTGTGACCTAGTGCCTGCAGTGCAAAATGCTTCTCAGTTTCTCAGGCACTGCAGATGATTACCAATAGACTTTACAGAAGTGTTGCTTTCCCTAAGCTGTATGTTTAAAATTCATGCAAGACAGCTTTTGTTACAGAGCTGTGTTGATATATCAAAAACTGCAAATCATCTTCAGTGGTAGCTCTGCCCCTGGAAAGCAAAGGAGTAGAATGAATGAGAAAAATGTTGATTTTGCTCAGAGCACTGTAAGGGAAGGAGCCAACAATCCAGGCCTTGAACAAGCAAATGGTATTTAGAACTCACTGTGCATCACTGAGTTACAAAAACAAGAAGAGGCATGATGAGTATATAAGCATGAACGGAACTTGGAAAAAAGCCCTTATGACTGACAACAAGAGTTATTTTAATGGTAGTACTCCAGCTCTGGTGCAAGTTGCATGAAGATATGTACACACAATATTCTTCTGTCACCATTTTTGGACATAGTGGCTAGCTAATAATTAATGAAGCAGCAATTCATGTATAATGGCATAAACAGGCAGTTATTCCTTTGGATGAAATTCTGAATTTGATTGACTCAGATCCGCAGTTTGCAACCCATAAAATCACAGTCATGAACAATAATTGATTTATTCACCTCCCAGCATGCAAAACTGTATAGCAAGAAACACAGAAGGTGGTACATGCCTCTTATGTACAGCTTACAAAGTGAATCAAATAATTACCTCTATTTATGGATCATATGATAATCTTACTTTATTTAATAATGTTTTTTTTTGTGGAAAAAAATTGAGAAAACATTGCTGAAATTACAAGAAGCACCCAGAATACTTGAATTTCTGCTAATGTGGGAATTTAGCTAACCAGGAACATCTTTTGGGACACATGTGAATTTTTTCACTTTGCTGGTTAAGTTGCAGGCTCTGGTTAAAACTATGTTCTAATAATTTTACTCTTTTGGAGGCTTTTCTAAAAAATGCATGTATATCTGTATGCAAATCACCTGATTTCTTGCCTGATGTTTGAAATAACTTGCTACCTTTTGAAGCTTTTACAGATGAGTTTAAGTAGCAACTTCTGCTTTCATGAAATAAATGGATTTAAGCATGAGTAAGACTGCCATCTATATCAGTAGCTTACTGATTCCAAGAGACTGTAGCAAATGAACCAGGAAGTCTCACCTCTATGCAAGATACAGCTGAAGGCATGTAAATACTTGGTTTTGATTGAGAAATCAATCATTCACAATCTGATCCTCTAGCTCAGAGAGGGCCAGTTTACTCTTCTTTTACGGGCATGTGCATTTCTGCTCTGTAAATTTAATGCAGAGTGTGAACATATTTCCTCCTCAGGGCAGAATGTACAGCAGATGCAACAAGGTAAGCAATTGCAGGCCAGGAGAAACAAGAGTATGTGTTTAAAAGGTGTGGCTTTATTAGTCTTAGCCACTTATGTCAGTCTTGCAAAAGTATTACAAAATTTCAACAATGCAAGGCACAAATTTGACTTGCTCACCAGAGTTTTGAATGAAGAGGAGAGACATAATGTCATTGTGCTTATCAAAGTAAAAACAAACCCACAATTTCTGGGGAGAATGCCTTTTACATCTTCTGTATCTTCAAGATTTTCAAGTCAGTGCCACAATTACTGAGATTGCAGTCTATTATTCTGGTGTTAGGAAATACCAGTTGTACAGCTGCACACTGAATGTGAATTATATTCCATGGTGTAATGCATTATTATGCAGGCTTTAATTATAGGATAATTGACTGGTCTTTTCCACAAAATTCTGACCTCATTTACTTTGATTCTAAATATTTGCAAAACCGGCTTTGACATAATCACGAAATATCTATGTTAGTTTGAAGCATATGACTTGAAGAAAGACTTGCCTGCCTGAAAAAGTTTACAATTTCTGGCCACATTCTTTGAGTTAATGCATTATTACACCTCTTTTTGCAATCCTGTGTCTGCCTATACACCTCTAAAATGGTGGTAACAAAGAAAACCCCTCTTGAGGGAACAGTTGTCTTGTCTTTGGTATATGAAGAATCTTGTATGTTTGCTTAGTGTTTCATGTTAATACCAATGCCCCAGTTTATGACTGAGGCACACAGGCACTGTCTTAAAGAGGTATTACTTTTAAATTTCAGTCTTATGTTTTTCTTGTAGATAAATTCAGCCATTTCATTATATGGCTTTAAAATGGATGCTTTCCTTCAGTCTCCTAATATAGTACAGTTTTGTAAAATGCTTTCTTTTGTTTTTGAGGTTGCCATTCAAATTGCAGAGCTGATTCCTTTCCCTGTTTCAACACGTAAACCACAATTGTGATTTTTCAAGAGTCTCAGTCACGATCACTGTTATTAAAAGAAAATAAAAATCAGAATCCATTTCTGGATGTGACAATATTTAAAACTTCCTTTATTAACTAGAGGAAGCTGTTGAACAAAGAATTATTTTCACATGTATCTGTACAGATTTCCAAAAGGAAAGATTTTTGCTCAGATATTGGTTTCAGACTATGAGACGTGCTTATATAGTTTGAAGATTTGTTCTTTAATAATTTCTTCCCAGGTTTTTGAATTCCTGAATTTTCTTCTCTTTCCTGGTTTTGGTTGGGTTAAATATTTCTGTTCTGCAAATATAATATTTTCAAATTGCTGAGTAGATCAAAATACATTTTATCTGTAATAATAGTCCTTAAGTCAGCAATATTAAAAGTTTTTTTCATCTTTGTAGTCAGCACTGTGTTGCTCTTAAAATATCCTCCTTTTATTAAAGACACAAAACCCACCCTAATCTAGAAGAAGCCAAATACTATGAGACAACTAGCCAGATTAAGGTTTTTTTTTTTAAAGTTGGAGCTAAGGATGACAAGTAGGCTTGGAGAAAAAGGAGATTAAACAAATCTTATTCCTTACAAGGAGTCAGGAAAGCAAGTAATCACAGTGACATTAATAAAAAGTCATATTTGAAATACAGTTGAAAAAGCATAGGCTGGCTGTTCTTTTCACAAAGACAAATATGAAGAAAAGTTACACTTTTCTTATTTGAAAACTAGGCAGAGACTCTATAATTGCTCCTCACTTTAGGTATATTCAAATTTCTTTACAGGTTTATTGGAAACATATCACATTTATTGAAGTAATGCCTGTTCATACAATACTTCATATTGTAAGAGTGTCAAAATACTACATAGATTTTTGGGTCACGGCTGGAAAGACGTCGTCTCTAGAAACTTGTGGCACTTTCCCATATTCCACTGACCATTGCACTTCATCTCATTGTCACATTCCTTGCTCATATTTTTTTCTCTTTCAGAAGAACTTTGGAAACTTCACTTTTTCTTAATTAGAGCAGCCTCATGCTTCCTCTGCAAAACAGACAGTGGAAATTTGGGTTTTTATAAGGATGAAGGTAAAATAGTTTGCATCATTCTCACCCTTGGAAGTACAAAATTAAAAATTGCTGCACCAAAATAGACATTCCCAGGTATTTAGCAGCGAGGATCAAGACCCAGAAAAAGTGTTTCGAGGGAAAGTACAGGAATATTTTGGAGTGCAGATGGGAGAGATGGGAAAATCACATGCTTCATGCAACAGTCTGTGCCTACCACCCTTCTGTTTCAGATGGCCCTCCCAGGGGCAAACTCCTGTATGCCCAGACAAGAGGGAGAGAGTGACACCAGAGGAAAAGGAAGGAAGGAAGGAAGGAAGGAAGGAAGGAAGGAAGGAAGGAAGGAAGGAAGGAAGGAAGGAAGGAAGGAAGGAAGGAAGGAAGGAAGGAAGGAAGGAAGGAAGGAAGGAAGGAAGGAAGGAAGGAAGGAAGGAAGGAAGGAAGGAAGGAAGGAAGGAAGGAAGGAAGGAAGGAAGGAAGGAAGGAAGGAAGGAAGGAAGGAAGGAAGGAAGGAAGGAAGGAAGGAAGGAAGGAAGGAAGGAAGGAAGGAAGGAAGGAAGGAAGGAAGGAAGGAAGGAAGGAAGGAAGGAAGGAAGGAAGGAAGGAAGGAAGGAAGGAAGGAAGGAAGGAAGGAAGGAAGGAAGGAAGGAAGGAAGGAAGGAAGGAAGGAAGGAAGGAAGGAAGGAAGGAAGGAAGGAAGGAAGGAAGGAAGGAAGGAAGGAAGGAAGGAAGGAAGGAAGGAAGGAAGGAAGGAAGGAAGGAAGGAAGGAAGGAAGGAAGGAAGGAAGGAAGGAAGGAAGGAAGGAAGGCTACAAAATGTTTCCACCACCATGTGTCCTCCAGGAAGACCCTTATCCACCTATGTTGTTTTCTTAAGGCTGTCAATATCCACCTGTTGAGAGACAGAGTATAAAATCTTTGGTGGTGCACAGTACTTGAGCACTGGCAAAGTGGCCAACAGAGCTAGGTACACCTTCTAGAGGAATAGCTTTGCTAACCCAAGAGGCCAGAAGACCTTTTTTTGGCATAGAACTCATATTAGCTCTAGTCCCAGAGAAAGAAAAGAAAAAAAAATTTGAGAAACATTTTTCAGGTTCAGAGGAGAGTTTCCTGACTGGCTCTTTTAAACTGTGACATGATGACCCAGCAAACTCGGAGCTTTGAAAGCACTTTAACCACTAAATAACACACCATGATCTAAACATTGGCCAACAATGTAAAATGCTTAAGCGGCAAGGGCAGCAGCACATACCTTCCTATGTATTTCTTTGTGGAAATCATGTTCATAGGAGCACTTTGTCTTCTTTTCATAAGGAGTATTTTTTAAAGTCTATTAAAGAGCACACGTGTGTGGATTATTAGAACTCAGGGACAGAGCTGATGAATGAGAATTTTATGCAAAATAAAGTGCATATTAATATGACCTTATTGCTCTTGTGGGGAGTGAATTTCAGTACAGAGTGAAAAATCTGGGAAAGTATCTCTTAAAATAGATAGTTTAAAATAGAATCCTCCTTGTTCGCTAAAATAATGAAACAATATTGGGGATGAATTTTTTAATTCTGTGATCTTGTCCCAGCCAACTGTCCTATCTTCCCACTTGTATCTGTTATGACCTACAGGAAACTCAGCAGTGCCTTACGTGGAAAATACTCATCACTGACTCACAAGAAAAATCATACTCATTCATTTTCTTCCTTCCAAAAGAAAAATCACTACAAAAGGCTATTGCCATTTAGTGTTCTCTTTCCTAGTTCTGCATGCTGTTAGCAATACCACTGCCACATCTCAATGGGAAAACATTCTGTCCATATTTTCAAGAGGCATTTTACTATCGACTTGGAGATCTTGTTGACTTTTCCCAGCTGTTTTTATTTATTTGTTTAAAATATTGTTAGAGTGGATTTCATAATCACTCTCTCCTCCTGGCAACCAGACATGAATTTTTAATCTGCACAAAAAAGCAGATCTAAGTGGAGAGGAAATGCAGGCAGTTTGCGAAAGGAATATTTGGGAGCTTTGGATTAAAAAAAACCACTTTATATATATTAGGTAAAAATAATTCATTAAATTAAATTGAAATTCAGATAAAATATATAAAAAATTAGCATGAAAGCTGAACATTCCTTAGGTCTTCTGAGATCCAGAGTTATAACTTAGATTAATGAATATGTGAGCATGGTTATAATGGTAAGCATTGCATACCATTGGCTGGGCCCAGAGTCCTGGTCATGAGAAACAATTCATCCTGCCTTTCCATCCTAATGTGTATTTACCTAAAGATTTCATGTATTTCTGTAGACCTTCAGGTAGACACATTTGTGTTTTATCAGATATTAGATAATTGCCCTAACTAAGCCCAGAGTTGGACTGAACAAGAAAATGCAATGTGTCTGGCATAGGCACTCACATTTTCAAATATAAACCTATCTTCAAAGTAAAAGAAAACTATCTAAATGTCTTATTTACTTTTGTGTTTGGGACTAAAGATACGTGACTTTGTCATCAAAGGAACTTGTGATGTTGAAGTGAAATTAAATTTGTGCCTAAAATGCCTAGACAGTATACAAGATTTTCAAAAACAACCTGAAAAGTTTTCATTTCTTTCTTCTTCACTTGTGCTAAGGACAAGTGACTTCACTATCAATGGTGCTTATTAGAATCCTGTAATATAATGAAAATGAAATGCATTGTGCCCAATATGCCTTAGTTTTCATAATAATGACAACACATATGCTGTATTTCTTTCTTTGTCTTCTTTGTGTCACTGATATAAACTGTCTTTCTGCCATCACAAACTGTGAATAATGTATGAAATAAATAAAAAAAAAGTGAAGTATGAATAGAAATAAGCTGTGCAAGAGACCCATATGTTCTACTTGGGGATGGGCTTGATTCACAGCCTATCAAAGTCAATGCCAAGAATACTATGGAAATTAACAGGCTTTGATCAGGCTCTATAGTCATATATTTTGGGCCTGGATTTTTAAGTAGTGAGAAAAGAAACAAGTTGTCAATGAATGGTACTTTTTTCCTTTGTGTTACTCTTCAGGTGCCAAGAGCTCTCTTGACACCTTGGCTTTGTTGCTGCTTCTCACACTCGGCCCTTCTACCTGTGGAAGGTGTGGGTTTAAGCATATTAAGATAGAATATTTTGATACAAGATAGTGAAATAGAGCAGCTGAGCTTAAAGGGTGAATGTTAGTTAAATGAGATCCAGTACAATCTTAACTCCGTGTTTATTAGACAGATGAGTGTCTCACTCAAAGCCTTGAGCTTTGATTTGTTAGTCCCTTGAGTCATTACTTAATACATGGTTGACATTTAAAAATAATACTTCTTGCACAAAGGGCCAGCTTGTGAGCGCGGGGCCGGGAGAGCAACACGTCTGCTCGGAGCTGCCACCCACAGCAGCAGCAACGCTCGTGAGTAACGTGGTAACAACGCCAGCTCCCATGAATTAGGCATGAATAATGGGCTTCTGGCAGGGATTGCAAGATGACATGGGAACCTTCAGGCCCCCAAAAAACCTTGGCTCTGTCACAAGGAAAGCCTTTCCCATTACCTGGCTCCCAAGCACACTCCGTGCTGAGGAAAGGAGCCGGTGCGGCCTGTTGTGGGAGGGCTCTCTCTTCCCCTCAGCAACCTGACAGAGGGCTGCTGCCCGCTTCATTGCCCACCTTCCACAGGGAGTGGGACAGGGAGTTTGCTTCTTGCTATGTCTACTTGCTGAAAAAGAAATTAAGAAAGGATTCTTTAGCAGTAAAGAAAGGAACAAAACAAAGGAGCCTACAAGGAGAAAAATAGGGCTGATAGGCTGGCAAGATTTTACAGGAGACTGGGAACAAGAGACTCAGGGAGAGAAAAATTGAGAGGAATGTGAGCTGAGGGCAGAGCTTGAGATGCAAACTGGGGATCTGTCCGTCTCAGCGCTGGGCACATGGGGGTTCAAGTGGAGCCAGCCTGAGAGAGGAGGAGACTGTGCTTGTGCAGGACTGAGGGAGCTGATCAGAGGAAATCATTTGTTGAGGAGCTTATCAGAAAACTCCATGTTTCTATGTAGCACCAAATGCTTAAAATCACATTGCTGATTTTCCATGTTTTTCCCTTACAAGGCTTCAATCCAGACAAAGGAAATTTTGAAAAGGAAACACAGGTCAAAATACTCAGTACTGTTATTTTTATTATTTGAAATAGAGTACAACATTAAAGTCCCATTTTCTTGTTTTCTGAGGAAGAATATCAAGACTGAGAAGTCACAGAATTTTCAGAAATGCAAACCTTTATTTCTGAGAAAAATACAAAAACTCACTTTTTTTTTTTTAAATATATTTTTGCATTTCTGTATATTTATTGTTTTCCATGTAAAAAAATGTTCTGACTCAAAAATGGTGCTGTTTAGACTATTAGCAGTCCTCTCTCCAGGAGTACAAAGCAGCCTTTTGAGGAGTGTGGTAAGAGGAAGGAGACTCATGGAAATGGTAAGACAAGGCTGACCAGACCCTCTCACCCATCTAGATGTGCTGTTTAAATCATGAGTAAAATGGTACTAAAAGAAACCAGCACCTGAAACCACCCATATCCCAAGCCCCTTTTTTTTTCTTGTTAAAGACAAGCAATTTTATGTTTATTCAGCAAATTAAAGCAGTACAAAGCCTTTAATTCAAATAAAAGAAATACAAAATTTAATTTAGGATATTGAACTTGATAAAGAAGAGTTCTTACCTTCAAATGGTAATAGATATAGAAACATCCTACTTAGTCTCATATATAGGTCAAATATGTTTTTTATTTCTAATGGAGTAGTGGAGAAGAAAAATACGAGTGTGGATTTGTGGTATACACATAAAGCAAATTAATTGTTTTGGTATCTTCTTAAGTATTCAGAAATAGCTGCTTCTGTCCCATATTTTCAGAGCTTCTAACTAGCAGTGATGAAAATGGAGGAAAAATTTTCACAGAAGTGAAGGAATAGAAAACTATTCATCTGCTTTGAATCTTTTGTACTTGATTTTTTGCATCTGATTTTTTGCTTTTTAAACACAAAGGTACCACTCAGTAATTTGTAAAGCTGTATTTTCTTTCCATATGAGTAATGATGAGTAATGTGCTAATAATTACAACAAAATATGTCTTGGTACTCAGTAGAGAAAAAATAGATCATAAAATTCAAAGGACATTCCCTAGGTATTTGGCAGCAGAGAAACATTCTTGTCCATTTAAAAACTCTTTGTAAGAATATTACTAAGATGCAAAGTAAAGAAAATGCATCAAAATAAACTGATCACATCTAAAGTAAATGTTACTTAAAATCTCTAGGAACCTAGACAGAAAAGCTTTTGGGATCATTCCTCCCCTCTCAAAATCAATCTCTAGTCAATCATACGCCCATTTCTGCTCTAAAATAATTTGCTTTCCTAGTTGTTGGAGCTAGCTTAAAAAATTTGTTATTTATACAATACTGATAAAAAATGGGTATAAAATAAATTGTTGGACAACACCTTTAAATGAAAGCACAGGAAAATAATGGTACTGGTTTGGAATTATTTACATGAGTAGGTGATTTCTACAAAGAGAGAGAAAGTGAACAGAAGGACAGACTATCAGAAAGACTTCTGATAAAATATATTTTCACTTTAATCATCTCTAAACTGTAGACTGTGTGGGTAGATGAAAGTGGACCAAGTTTTTCTTTTATTTTTTCAGTTGAAGAAAACCTTTAGCTTTATTTAACCATGCACAAATGATTTACTACATAATAACTCAGAGTCACACATACAGATATTACTGGCATGCAAAGCTACCAAAATTAGAAAAAGAAATATTGAAAAAATATTTATTACTCAGTAAGTGCCAGAGAAGAGGTATACAGTAATAAATACAGACTATTTTAAATTTATATAGTCAGAATTAGACCTACTAAAGTGTTAAACCTAAGCAATGCTGATGAATGTTGACAGTTATAAAAGAAGGCTGAATGCAGCCTATTTAAGCATTTTAATTACTGTCCTTAGTTTAAATAAACAAGCCTGTGAATTAAACTTTCATACCAGGCAGGTATCTCAGTATCTAGGTAAAATGCAGAGCATTGAGGCCTGGGATGTAAAGTATTAACTTTCCACTATGACTCTTAAACAGTGCCATGTAGCAAATATCAGTTATTCCTAATGTATTTAGATCTCCATGGATTAACTCCATATTGAAATGGAATATAAGCAAACTGTTCTGTATGCATGGGTGGCATGGGTATTGATATACATTTGAATCATATTCAGTGAGTTTTGCAGGTTTTGGGGGGCTTGCATGTTTCTAATTGGCAGTTGTGTGTGAGCTTGAATTGCAAGCATTTGAAACCATGCTGCAAAGATACTGAAATTCTTCATTGTCCCTTATGACATGTGCAGCAAATATATACCTATAGATATTGTAAGAACTTATATTCCTGTTAGTATATAGGAATACAAAATAAAAAGTCAGTAATTTATAAAAAATGAGACTTGTATGTAAAAACCTTTCTATTTTATTGGGATTTGCAAGCAGTAGATGTGTTTTACAGAAGGTAGCTTCGAAGTCATAACAGAACCGATGCATTGTTAAAAATCATCGATAACCATCTATAACAGCATTTTGATTTTTATTTCAAAGTGAAAAATGGTGAATTGTTTCTACTTAGCAAGCAAATATATACCTCATCTCCTGGTCCCCAGGTCACAAAAGAGGGTTATCCTGTCACCACCACTGATTTCTTAAAAGTGTGACATGTATTTAGTTGTCAGTTCCGATCAGCAGCATTCACGAATCAACATTACATCAGCAGCAAAGCACACCATTTTATGCTCTTTTGGAAGATAATTAGAGTTCCCTTTTGTTGCAAATAAGATGTAAAACAGCTATAACTGCTGGTGAACGTGATTAAAGTAACCTCTATAGAACCCCATTATTCTAGACAGATTCCTTCAGATGCATAATTTCCCCATTTTAAGAAAACATAATGCATGCATATAAAATTCAAATTGTCGAGACACCTCTAACAAAAATTAGTTGTCTATTAAGGCATTCTTAGTAGCTGGTTAACATGTAAAACTCTTTAAGTGTATTTTAAAATAATCATGAAATAATAGTACATGTCATTAAAGGTAAACATTTTACAGCGAGAGGTTTGTTCAGACAAGAGCTGTGTATTAAACTTTTTCTTACAAAACTCCCATTAGAAGAATATACCACAGTCTCTTCTATCTATCAGGTACGTACCAGAACATCCCCCTGCCCCCAGCTCCATAATCATGCCTCACTATACACAGACAAATTAGGGAACATTGTCATTTTTCAGCACATAATTTATAGCTGAAATGCCTTCATTAGATTTCATCTAATATTGTAAAAATTTTGTTCATAGAAAAAGTATTTGCCTACTGTTGGACAACATACATAACTTTTTTGTTTGGCACATGTGGCCTGATCTTCTACAGAGGTTGCTGGATAGTGGAAAGATTGTCCATGAATGATCTTTTTTAACAAGGGATAGAAAAAAATTGATCAAATAAGCCAGCCAATATTAACACAAATGTTCTCACTTTAATACCATTTACCAGTTTTAGAAAGAATTTTAAAAAATCTGAAAAAAAACCACCCTGAAAAGAAGGTATTTAAAAAAACATACCTTGCTTTCAAATAATCAGTTGGGATTTTATAGTGAAGAAAGGTAAACACCAACAAATTGTTTTAAGGCATTGGGATGATGTTGCTGAATATCCAATATCAAGGTTCTCCTGAGTGCAGATTTGTGCACTCTATGCTCTATGGTGTGGAGAGCTGGGTATAGGAACTGGTTCTCAAATGGTGCAGGACGTCTCAAGGCAGCTGTTGAGCAATCTAATTTCAGATTTGGATGGATAGAGTTGACTCTAAGCATACAGGGGCAATATGCACTGTAGTTCCCAGAATAAGGTCCCTGACAATAGTTTGTCTCTGAATTATGTAACAGATAGTTTATTTGAAGTTTTCAGAAGATAATAAACTATGATGAACAAATTAGAAAAAGATTGCCAATAGAGTGACCATTACTTTTGCTGAATTGTTATAATTATAAAATCAAATCCTGGTTTGCTCTGTTGGGTACCTCAACATTTAAAGGAAATGCTATTAAAGAAGCTTACAAATGAATAATCATTCCCAACAACTCACAGCAGCACTCACAGCATGAAAGTACAAGAAATAGGGAAAGTTTTCAAGGAGGGAACTGATTAGGGTGAGGATGATTCTCTGTCAGAAAAATGTATTGTGCAAGTGTCCTCTAGAGAAAAAATTTTCACCTGAAAAGAAACAGCATTATGAACACTACAGAACTGTAGATTGCAGGACACTGATCTTATTAAGAACCAATGCTAATTTGCACACTGTCTCCCGCTGAACTAGAAGCAAGTTTACCACTGGGTTTGTTAATTTACGCAGGACACCATTATCTTTGGTTGGACTTAATGTGTCAGAGTAGATAGAGGTCATTAGCTGCTGGGTTCATGATTATCCAGCATGAGTTACAGACACTATCACAGAAATACATTTGTTCTGAAGCTTCATTTCTCCTCATGTGATTTTTTTCCCTATTGGTGTTTAATTCCATTTGCAAAACCTTAGACATTGAGCATTACACATACACACACACACTGCTGCTGGTCATTTTGTATTGTTTTCTTTTGTTTTTTCCTCATTAACCATTCAGAAAAGTAAAGAAATTTTAAATAAAAATAGAGTTCAAAAGTATGTACTTTGTATTTAATAGAAGTAATAAACAGTCAGCTTGACTTTGTACATTTGCAATAGTAGACATAATTACAGTGGAAGCTGTAAGATCCCCATTATATGTAAATCAATTATTCAGGTCGTTCAGTATTGGGGAAATAAATGAATAAATCTCTCTGCTAGATGCCATACCATGCATTTATCTAAAACTTCCATTGGACTTCTGAAGTGCGTCCTACACCCTAAAATGTTGCTAGAGAAAGAGACTATAGATTGTCACTGGAATACTGCTTTTAAGTATAGCTCTTTAAAATCTTACATCCACAAGAAATCAGCCTATTAAAAAAAATATTTGTGTTTTCTGGTTAAGTAAACGCATTTTCATAAATATCTATGCTCAGTCTATTTCACTTAAATGGAACCAACCATCTACAAATTCATTTACAATTTTTAGATCTGTACAAGAACATTCCTAATAGCAGGGAATACTTTTGTGTCTCAGCATGATATCTTTAGAAAGAGGTGAATTTTCATTTATTTAATGCAAATACTCATACAAGGTAAACTGCTTAGGCATATATGGAGCATGTTTTCATGGAAGCTTTGTGGCAACAGGAAAATAATAGAACATAATTGTACAATAAATGGAACGTTGCAGTTTCAAAATTACTCATGCTATGGTGCAGTGAATAAAAAAGAATACAGGAAGATTGAGATACTATTTGCTGGGTTTCGAGCTGCTTTGCTTGCAAATGATTTCATTCTAGTTTTATGTCTGTCTTAGGAATATCTCTTCTTCACTAGACAAATATCAACGGGGAAGATATACATGATCTCTGAATACTAAAAAAATGGTCTAGATACTGGAAGCTGTTTGCATTGTTATCAGAGGCTGGTTATCAGAACTACTTCAGCTATATAAAGTAGTTGCAGCAGCTATGTTTTTAAAATGAATTTAGCATTCTTTCAGTTCAGAGATATTATATAAATAGGGGGTTTGTGTTTTGAAAATAATTTTATTTCCAAATTATTTCTCTTTTTTATGCAAACAGTTTTGGTCCTGTGATTTGACATGAATTACCTACTAAGACTATAGTTTTGCTTATTTCTGCCTGTCTTTATACACTTGATCTTACTGGTTATTTGAATAACATGGTATTTTTTTGCCTCTGCATGGCTGAAATATTCATGAGGAAGAGAAGGACTTGAAGCATTAGGTGTGGCAAGCACACGTGTGCAGGTGTTCATGCGCCCTTAAACATTCCAAGAAACAGAGTGTCTTGTAAAAATAGTTGCGAAAAGTAAAAATCGAGCTTGTATACTTATCAAATTGGACTTGTGATTGAACTTCTTGCACCCTGAGGCTTCTGGGTTGAACTGGCCTGTGATGTACATTTTACTTCAGCCTTATTCTGTCAAGTCACAGGTGATGCAAGAATGGCTCTTCAGTGAGGGAATGATCACAACAAGCAATGGCATTTAGGAAGGGATTGTTGCCACTGCCAGGTGTTCTCTATACCACTGAAATCATGCTGAGCAACTGTAAAGTTCTCTCAATAAATGAGGAGATCAAGAGGAATTCTGCTTTCCAAGACCACTCTAATTCTTTAATTTTTCAGCATATAGGAATGTATTAGGTTTGAGTATATGTATAAACTCCTACAGCTTTTATTGTAAACTTATTGAACTCAAGGAGAAATTTGCTGATGTCCTAGATAATTCTACAGATAATAGACATTATGAATATTTCAAATAGAGATTAATGACTGTAAAGCTAGTTATCTCCCAGCTGGGGACAACGTCTTGTCCTTTTATTGACATGAAAATTGTGCTTTCTTGCTAAAAGAAGTTGAGGCAACGAGGGTGGGGAAAAAAGAGAAAATAAAAAGGAGGCATTGTTTGCTTTATTTCACAACTTTTTTTGCAATATATTTTGAGCAATCTCTGTGAATATACCATTTTTATGTATATTTTCAAGATCAGTATCCTCCATATAAGATAAAGGTTAAATCCAGTCCATTATGTTTTTGCAGTGTTTTCAGTGTAACAGAATGTCATATGCTGTTTTGAATAATTTCTTGCTATAAACTTATACTGCAAAAAATGAGTTAATTTACAAATCATCACCATCGTCTTTCAAAATTACACCTTTTTGGAGATAAAGGCATTTTTCTTGTATGTGGTATTTAGGATTTCATTTGCTTTAATCCCTTTAGGATATGTCATCTCTACATTCTGATTCTCTACTAGACCTTGCAGCTAACCTTAATAGCCACCACCCTACACTGTCTCTTTCCCCTTACAGATGTTCCATATCACCTTTACCTTTTATGCCAAGTCATATTTATTCCTCTATGAATTTCTTCGCTCAAGACCTTTACATTAAGTATCTTTATATAAGACACCATGGGTGATAGCAAGGCAGACTGCTGTTTTCTGTATAGTCAGGTTGTTGAAGATTGTGGAATACTTAGATTGTAATAAGTTTGCTGACTTTGAAAATGTGCATGAAGGTAGCAATGCACCAGATATGACACCACATAGATAAAGATGGGGCTAAAGACTAAAAATTTAGTCAGAGCTCAGAAGCCTGATCTCCTCTGTTCATATAGAAAATTTTTATTTGTACTTCCTTATATTTTTGGAACAGTTCAGATGGAGAAAGGGATGAAATAAAAGAGCGGCTTTCAGATTTTGGTCATTCATACATATTCATTGTTTTAGGCAGTCTTTGTCTTTTTTATAATGACAATAAATTCTCTACTATTGAAAAAGAAATTCAGAACACCCAGATATGCCTTTTTCTACAGAGAGAAGGATTACTTATGCTATGTTATGCTGAACTGCCACTAAATATTCTAGTGACCACAACTACCAGTCCCAAGAAACTCATTCACTCAAACCATCTACCTCAGGAGAACTCCTCTGGAAAAACAACAGGAAACTCACAGAAGAGACCTACTAGCAGTATTGTGTGAAATACCACCTAAAACTGCTCTGCTAAAATGGACCTGGTTGAAATAGATTCCAGTATATCTGGGATTATTTGTTATCGTGAAGCATAAAGCATAAATAAGAGTTTTGACTTCTTTTCCATTTATGAAGACACCATATTTGTTTTGCTGTAGATATCCAACCCACTAAAAATGCTTGCTGCATTGTAATACAAAAATGATTGCCAGGGGTGATTAATCTACCCTGTCCTGGTAGATTTAAATAGAAGGTTTTCAAAAATCATGGAGAATAGATTTGAGGAAGTGCTTATAAACATCACAGAGTTTACAGACAAGTTTTGTACTATTGTACAAAGACAAAAAAAAAAAAGAGTCTCCTGGCATAAGAACTGACAGATTATGTTGCTGTCTGCAATTGTGAAATTAAAATGACTGAGGCAAAACGGTACAGAACATGTAGGTGACGTCATTCTTCACATCCAGGAGGCGGTCACTCTACCTGTGGAGGAAGTGCTGACAGGATGTTTATGTGGGATTGATGTCAGATATAATTCAGGCAGATGAGGGCAGGAAGAGGGTGTGTAAATAGGAAGTCCCTTAATTTTGTTTAATTTCCTTAATTCTGTTTTTATTGTAACTTCTTTCATACCTGAAAAATTAACTCTTTTCCATGCAAGAATGATAAAAACATAAAACAAATGAATTGTCTTCATATGCTACTGCAATTTTAATTTAAAATATTTTAGTTTTATCTACTTTATTTACATTATTTAGGGAAATGTTGGCATAAATGTCACTGTCCTTTGGCTATATTTATTTATTTATTCTAAGTGGCAGTGCAAGTTCACCAAATCTTAAACTGTAAGTTGATTAGTTTTTATAAAGGAAAATAAGTAACACTTTATATAACATTACTAGCACTGTTGTTAAAAGATTCAAATAAGGGTTATTGAGAATGATTTTAACTCTAGTCACTTAGAAACTGAAGCTTACTGGTATATTGTTCTCAAGTAGATACACTGCAAAACATGCAAATGTAATGACACTTTGCTATACATGACGAGTTAGAGGAAAAAAGAGTTTTGTAATAATTGCAATGCCTATAATGAAACCATAATATTAGCTCATTCCCCATTTCTCCCACCACTTCATTAATTTATTTTTTTAAATATACCAAAGAAAAAAATACCTGAATCAACATCAGAATTTTAATGTATGTTTTCTCCTGCTTCCAGACGAGTATGCAGAATGAGCATAAGTTGGTGAATTACGCTGCGATAGAGCACAATGAACAGAATTATGAAGTTATTGTGTAAATGTCAATATTTTCACATATTCACGAGCAAATCACAACAATAAGTTCCAGTCACCTTTCACAGATTGTCCACATTAAAACACTGGCATATATTTCATAGACTAAAATGTTTGTGACAAAAAATACATTTTACCCATATTAGATGATAAATAGTCAATATGAAATACCATTGCTATTGTGAAATTTTGGTGCATGGTCTCTCTGCTTATATTCACAGAAAAAATTTCATTGCATTCATAAAAAGAAGAAACAGGCAAGTAGTGCAGAGGGCAACTGGGAAGGCAAGTCCACAAAGAGAAATCTGGTCCACCTTTGCTCTTTTTTTCTTCCTTGCCCTGTGCTCCCCAGCTTCTACATCTCCATTTTCCCATTTTCCCATTTTCCCTTTCCTTAAGCGAGTCTGTAGCTATCTTACATTGTATGCTAGCATAGGCTGTTATTTTTATCCCCTGCAAATAAATATGATGGGATGGTACTGTACAGTTTCTTTAAGAGATAGGGCACTTTCATGGCAGGTTTCATGGCAAAATTTTCATTTTCCTACTTTAGTGCACTGAATTATCTACAAGTTTTTTTGTTTACTTAATGAATCTCCTTTTAAAATATTATTTTACTTCTACTTGAAACTTTCAATGCAGCAACAATGTGTATAATCCCACTGCCTGATGGATCTCTTTTTGAAAAGTAAGAAGAGACTTTTGAAAATAAAAAGTATTTCTCCCTTGAAAAAGCAAGGATCATATAGTAGTACCACTCTGTTCCTTAAGAAGGTATAAAAAATTTTAAAGCTTCTCTCAACATCCTCATGATCAGTAAGAATCACCAGATTACTGAAAATGCAACACTGCTGATTCCAAATCATTGCCTCCTGCCCTCAGCTGTAGAAAATTGGTGGCACTACCACAAGGAGGTGGTGTCTTATCCTGACTAATCATAACAGGAGGTAGGGTTAATATTTGCAGCAGATGAACATGATTTCTTTGAGGAATGTAAACTGGTGAGCAGCAGCTCCAGGGAACAGAGGAGAAATTCTGATGCCCATTTTCAAATGTCAGCTTTCCCCTTCATAACTTTTTTCAAATCCTTTCCTGAAGAACCTAATGCCATGATACAAAAACAATGTACAGCTACTATTTAGCAGAGTCCACAAACCTGAAGAAGACACTTAGACTTCTTCATAGCCCTCATCACTGAGGCCATTTTTCCAAAAATTGGCCCTTTTTCTATCAATATGCCTTACAAGGATGTACGTATTTTTCTAATGAAGAGTCTTAGCTAAATGTGTAACTCAAACTAGGTTTTTAACCCTCTTCTTTGAAGGAATAAGTGTGGGAGGTGAAGAGAAATCATTCCCCATAGTCAAAACATGCCCCCCTGAAAAAATGTCAATGACAACATTTTGCTTCTACAAAGTTGGGTGGTCCAGGGCCAACAAGTTTTAAGTGCCCCATCACTTCAAAATGCCTCAAACCATAGATATCTTCTGAAATGAGGTGAGCACTTCAGTCCAGCTGAGTCTTCTCCCTTTTTCATGCAGTACTTGTCACACAGAAACTGAACATCACTCTTTATCCTTGTGATTACAGCATTCAGCTGGCAGTGGGGAGACTAGAACTCAATTCCTTTGCTAATTTGCTTGAAGGTTTCCTCAGTGCAATCTTCCAACCAGTGAATTTCTCTTGTTTCCTTTCACAGTGTCTCTCTCTGGCCTACTGAATACTTTTTATTGACTGCAAGCCACCATAAGTGACAGACAGTTGTCACCTTTGGCTGCCCGAATTGCACATGCTGTGTGTGCCATGCTGGCCTCACATGCAAAACCGTGAAATCCTATTGCACCCCTGCACAGCAAAACCTGCATCTGGTGTAGTGGTCACATGTAGAACGGAGAAGTCACAACAAAGAACTCAATAGGAAGCAACTAGTTACTGAACCAGCTCAAAAACTGCCTTAAAAAACCCTTCTGCTATGTTTATATCAGTGATCTGAAATTCCTGACAGGACAATGAGATCAGAATGCATCATATATTACTCAGGCTGGGTATAATCATTAATTAATTCTTTTTTCAAGAGTGTGTTTATCTATATATATGAGCTTGTAGGTTCTGTTTGAAGCTGTATACTAGGATTAAAAACACAGTGCTGCTAGGCTGCTTTCTAGTATCAAGTGTTACTCAATTATTGTTATATTATTGCAATAAAGCTTTGGAATAAAGACAGTGATTTTTTTCATGAATTTCAGACTACAAGAGAAATGCAGGTGTATTTGTTTTGTCATTATTTATAGAATTTGACCTGGATTGAAATGCTGCCTTTTGTTAATTTTTACTTATGACTGGATTTTGTAGTAACACAAGTAAAATTAGTCAGAGCTTCATTGCTCCAACCAATTTAATATTAATCCTAAAACAATAAATAAGAAGTTTAAATAAGAGTTTTGCCTTGAGTCAGGTTAAAGAAAAAAATATCCTGCATCAATCCCTGCTCCACTTATTCATGCATATACCTTTCTATTTAAAATAATAGTGCTACACTTGAATGAACAGGACTTGCCTCTGCTAGAAGATCTGATTATTAAAAAGGAGCTCAAAGGAACAAGATCTGCAACATTAGAAGTATACCAGAAGTAACTGAAATCAGTGAAACTAACAGTACAAAATAGAACTTGCAAAATCAGATGCTTTGGTTTTGAGGAAAAGGAGAAAAATAGAAAAAGGAAGTGAAATAATAGTATATTTACCACTCTTTTGGTGAGAATAAATATGTTTTGGAAAGAAAGCAGTTTCTCTATATCTGATTAATCCAGCACGGCAGAAGAATTTACACAACAAAAGACAAAACCTTTTAATAAAATTGAGTGCAATGTGCAATTACAAAGTGGACATTTCCCCTTGTCCTAGTGAATAACATAAGGATCTTGTATTCCATTTTAGTTCACAACACCTGTGATGAATTATTTGTAAATGCAATGAATAACATTACTAGGAACATGTCAAATTATACGTTGATAATGAATTTTTGGATGCATCTGCTATGTAATTGTTCCCAGCGGATGTGTATTCATCTTCACCTGGCATTATTTTTGTGATTTTGGGGTTTGTTTTTTATTATGCCTTTTCATTTTTATCATAATTGTAACAGTGATCCCTGTTCCTTTGTTCTAATCAGGTCCCTTTGATGGTGTTGCACATTGTGAACAAAAGAGGAGGGGAAAACACACCAGGCTATTGGCAAAACAAAACACTGGTCTTTATTTGTGACTTTCTAAGTGCCTGCCTGGCCTCAGAAGGTTGGGTGGTGTTGACAGGGACCAGTTGTTTTCCTGAATGCATCTGCCAGCTGCTCCAGGCATGTGTTCTGAAGAATAGGAGGTGAATAAACACTAAAGGCTGTTCTGCTGACAGACAGGTACATGCTGCTTTTACTAAGTGCATCTGAGACTTTTCTTAAAAAGGTAAATAAAGTGAATTATTAGCACAGGATGCTATGTTTTTCCCACAACACTCTGATATACAGAAATACTCACAATGAAAATATCTGTCATCAGTTTGTGGTTTTAGTAAGCAATCCTACATTAATTGTGTTTATGCAAACTTTCTGTATAATGTACTGTTTCTCATGCAGAGGTCATTTTTACTTTACAGAGTATACTTGTCTCTCAACACAGGTAATTTCAAAAAGCTGCCAAAATCAACTGATCAAATACTGGATATATGAGTGCAAAGCCCAGGCTTTTATTAAAATTTTACCGTTCTTTGTGATTCAGTAAATCATTTACAGCATCTGCCTGAAACCGATTTCCACTTTGAAATATTTGCTCTTCACTTCATACCCTTTTGAGTTCTATATTGGTACATCCAGCAGTTGATATTTCTTTCTCCCTGAGTTGTGAATTGAACTACATGAGCAATTTTAGCCACTGTAAAAAGTACTGTCTGGTTCTGGTCTTTTCCATATGTTTAGGATTTCTGTTCCAGGACTATTTTTGAGATAAAGGAAATCACTGAGCCTCAAATCTAGATTTTATGCTCTCCTTTACTCTGAGGAGTATTGAGGGGGATAGGTTTTTCCCTGTCTGTGAGAAACATTTACAGAAATTAAAAAAAAAAATTTAAAAATGAAACCCAGAGCCTGAAACATCTCTTCTCTTCTCTTCTCTTCTCTTCTCTCTCTTCTCTTCTCTTCTCTTCTCTTCTCTTCTCTTCTCTTCTCTTCTCTTCTCTTCTCTTCTCTTCTCTTCTCTTCTCTTCTCTTCTCTTCTCTTCTCTTCTCTTCTCTTCTCTTCTCTTCTCTTCTCTTCTCTTCTCTCTCTTCTCTTCTCTTCTCTCTCTTCTCTTCTTCTCTTCTCTTCTCTTCTCTTCTCTTCTCTTCTCTTCTCTTCTCTTCTCTTCTCTTCTCTTCTCTTCTCTTCTCTTCTCTTCTCTTCTCTTCTCTTCTCTTCTCTTCTCTTTTCTCTTCTCTTCTCTTCTCTTCTCTTCTCTTTTCTCTGGCATTCCAAATTTTTAAAATGTATTCAAACATTTGTAGACAGGCTACATTCAGCCTGACAGTTCCATGAGGTCTCATTATGATAATTTATGAGCATCATAGAATCACAAAGTTATTTTTATTGGAAGCAACATTAAAGATCATCTAATTCCAACTCCCTTATCATGGACAGGACAAAAGATAGACAGGGCAGGGACAGAAGATGCTGTTCTTAAAAAAAAAAGAAAAAATTCTAAATGTTTGGGATGACAAAAGGTAATAAATCTGAAGGTAAAATACAACTGGTCTCTTTAATCAGGTGGGAAATGTTTGCATTCAGAATAAATTTAAACTATTTTTCTCCCAGTGTTTCAACATCAGTCTCCCTGCATGCAGCACACTGTGCAGCTACACAATATGTACCCCAGATTTTTTTTTCTTTAATTGTGAGTGTGAAAAATAAACTTAGCATTACATCACCAACATTAGTTTGCAATAATTTTTACAAACATGTCTACAAACAGGTCTACAAACATGTCTTCCAAAAGAGAACTGCATGAATGCAGATTCTATTGCATTTATTCACATTAAACAATTAGAAAGTGAGCATTAAATTAATAGAAATGTAGAAATGTGTTTATTTATAAGGCTTAATAGCTGCAGTACCATATCAGTACTTTGTATGTGGACAGCACCTCTTAACAAGGAGTATTTTCAAAAACGTTAATGAGCTAAATATTAGGGTCACATGGAACTAAATTTTTCTCTTTATTATGATAGCCTGAGCTAAGGAAATAGATGCATTGAACCTCATAGTTATTTCATGAACAGTGGGAGCAGAATCCAGTCAACTATATGAGCTGTTAATATCCATACTTTGTAGATATGTTGTAATTCAATTTGGTTTGTATGTATAGAGTATGTTTACATTTCACATACAGATATAATTGTTTTTCTCTTCACTATCATTTCGTGTCAGTTGGTCTGACAATATAATCAACAATGAAAATATCTATTCACCATGATTTTGTAAATTGCACCAGCTCTTGCTATTTAAATCTGGACTTTGAATTTCTTCAAAAAAAGATTACAGCTACAGTCTGATGTGTATTTGGAATTTAGCCCAAACTGCAGCAATAGGCATACATAGCAAAATATTTAATTTAATCATTCATTAGTCTAATATGTATGTTCCTCCTCTGATCCTGCAGATTTCTAATGAGGCAGTTGAACATCCTCAATTTTTGTTCCTCTGGGATTTTTTCATCTGTCAAGAGAATTTTGCCCAACTATATCCAAAAAAAATATGAAAATTAAATTCAAGTACCTCAGCTTATAGAAGCTATAATAAAATAAATGCCACTTTCTTCATTATGTTAAACCAATTAAATCTAATTTCTCTTCTGTTTCCATACATAAGCAACAGCTGTACATGCCATCCATTGGTAATTAATTGCTTCCAACTGCCTGCCAATGAGAGTGGTATTTCTTTAAATCAGTGACACTACCAGCCTCCAAGTACACCAGAGCACATCAGATCATGCAACATGTGGGACATGTAAGAAGGCACGTGTTTCTGCATGAACAGAAGAAGAGCAGCACATGCTCCTGCAGTCAGTGCCTTGGGCTGGAGAGTGACCACTGGCACCATGGGGCTCGGCACACAAGCTGCCCACAGGTCATCCCACAGCTTTGCACCACTGGCCTAACAGGTACAGGGCATTTCCATGGTGGCCCTGCTGCCAAACACAGCCTCCTTCAATCAAACAGCAGGGAGACATTGCTTTGGAAAAGTGGCTTGCCATTGGAAAAGGACCAATAGAGATATCGCCAACCTGTATCAGTAGCTGAATTTCCATAAAAAAGTGGGGTGAATTGGGAAATGGAGACTGGAAGTAGTATCCCAAATGTGCCCAATAAACCTCTTTCCCCTTCAATGGATACAGTAAATTATTTTCTTTTGGAAGAGAACATACAGCTGAAGAGCTTACATCTACAACGGGATTGTGTCTGGTCTGGGTTGTTGTAGAAATGAGTTTATATAGCCAGAGACAGCAAGGTAGCCATGTGGCTTATAGTTAATAATATATTACTTTTTTTTTCCTGTTTGAAAAGTTTGTCATAAAGATTTCATGTGACAAGAGATTTTTTCCATCTCCATTAGGGAAAAATGAAAGATATTTGAGGAGGGGGGGGGGGGTGGCAGCGGGAAAAAGCTTTTATTGTTTACACTTGAAGTTCAAAAGAAGTAGCATGTGTGCCAAGTCTTTGTAAAATCAAACAATAAACAAACAGTTTTCAGTGAAAAGTGAAAGAAAATGCAAGGATTTAAAAAAGGTACACTGTTTTTTCAGTGTATCTTTACGATGGCTTAAGCCATCGAATTAAGCTTTTACGCTTTTAATACTGACATGGTTTTCTTTACATAGATTTTCAAGTTTTCTGTTCTGCATGTATGGATATGAGTCCAACTTTTAAAACTGTGTGTATGAGAAAGAAAAGACAGCAGGCCTGGTGTCCAGTGTAATTCAGGTACTCTGAAGTAGAAGAGAAAAAACTAAAGCCTCCATAAGTACACAAATGTAAAACTTGGGTAAATGAGAAGCAAATTAGACATGAATATAATAAAGACGTGTTAAAAACATTAAAACACCCATGATCAAAATACCCCAGTGTTCTGATTCTGAAAGTACCACGGGTGACATTATCGACCTCACACAAGCCCACGGCTTTCTACACTCAATTCCCCTCATCCTCTCCCAGTTAGCAGAAGTGCTGCATTAAGGGATATTAGAGGGCAGATGCCTGCCTGGTCTATGCAAGAGTCATTCATGGACCTGTTGCTTTTCTAATTCCTTTCTGAACCTGCTCGTATCATCTGCTCTTCACAGCCTTCTGTGGAAGTAAGTCTCTAAAGTGGTCTAGACTCTGCACAATTTTCTTTTGTTTGTTCTTCAGATGACTTGTATAGAATTTAATGAGTAGTCCTTGCTCTCATATTGTGTGGAACTTATTTACCAGTTCTACAGCCACTTGGTAAGAAAACACACAATTCTCCCCAGGTCTGCCCAGATCTCTCCAATCCCAGGTTTTTTATTCTCCTTATTAACAGTTGATCCATCCACTTGATTATTTTAATTGCCTTCTGTGTTCCTCCTTCAATTTCACAGAATCTCTTGAGACAGAGACAAGAACTCAGCACCAAAATAGTGGGCATATACATTTTTATACAGCAGCAAAATTATGTGCTCTATCTTGTCTGAAAAACCTTTTCTGAGGATTTTTGTCCTGCTTTTTGTTGATTTTGCTTAACACTGCACACTGAGCTTGTGACCTCAAAAACTTGCCAGGGATGACTCCAAGATACTTTTCCCAACTGCTGGATGGTAATTCTGAATTCAGAATCATGAAGCACAGCTCAGATTATTCTTCCCCAATGCATTGCCTTAGATTTTTTTTTACATCAGATTTCATTTGACATATTACTTCTCTGCTCAGTTTCACCACCTTCGTTCTCGGCTCTGAAGTTCCTTCAGCCACTTGGCAATGACTTTGGACCACACGGAATAGCTTCATATTATCCTTAGACTTGGAGGTTTCACTGCAGACTTTTTTCTCCAGTCCCTTGATGAAAATGTTTAATAAAACTAGTGTCAGTGTCTATCCCTCAGGGACCTCACTGTTGAAAATGAAATATCCATTCTGTAAAACAACCAAAGAGCCCTACTCTTTGCTTTCTATTCTTTAACCAGTTTGCAATCTGTAAAAGACACTCTTTCAACAGCTGTGGTGACTGGATTTCTTTAGTAACCCTGTCAAAGGCTTTTATAAAATACAAATATTTTACGGCTCCTGTATCCTCTTAATCCATGTGCATACTGACAGGACTCCAGCAGGTTAGAGAGGCAATATTTCCTGTTGTAGAAGTCACGCTGCTTCTAGACAGCAGGAATAGAAGGATACAGGTTTACCAGGAATAGGAGGATACAAGCACAGCACATGATGCCTGAAGAGCTAAATGAAAGATCTGTGCGTTTTTTTATTTGTAAATCATGTCATGCACATGCTTTTTGTAACATATCTGCGGAATACAGCTTTTTAATATCATAAGCATTATTTATTATTACAAATTCATTAAGAATGGAAGTTTTCTACTTGCCAGTTTTCATACCCTGCTGCAGAATCATTAATTATTCAATAAACTCTGAGAAAGGAGTTAGAATAAAAAGGTATGGACATAGAAAAAGTTTGGTTGCACATTATGTTTTCCCCTTGCACTCCAGGTCTTTTCCAGAACCCAATCCTGCACTCTGTCTGGCAATTGGAAATCCACCTTCTTTGTGGATAACAAACTCTGGCACCCCTCACTTGTTTTACAGAACAGCATATAGGATATTGGTGTTAGTCAATAGCTTTAGACATTTTATCCTGGCTCTTCTTTAATAAGAGTACATCTAAAGTATTTCTATAAAAATTATACTTAAAAGCCAGTATTCCTGCCTGCATTTTAGAACCCACACAGATTTTTGCCTTGACACTTCAAACACTAAGTTCAGTGTTTCACCTTTGATACAATCAATACAACAAATTCCTGATCTTCCCTACTCTAGGGTCTGAAATACTGGTCTTCTCAAAACTGCATTTAAACCAAAGAATGTGATCAATAATTTGGTATTTTTCACGCGTGTATTATGAATATATTAAATACACTGCCTATGCACAATAAAAATATACTCACTCCCCATAAATTCTATTCTGTGTATACATCTAAACCACAGCAATTTAGTTATTTACTGGGTACTACAAGAGCTATAAAATGCCACTTTCTAAGAACACAACTGAGGCTTAAGTCAGCATTTTTATGATATCATCTGTACTGGGAAAACATTAAAGGCTCAATATTTAATAAACATAATAAACATCCCCATGAAACAAATTGTTCATAAACTACCTGTTTAATTTTTCAGGGCTCCTGAACCACATATTTTCTTATTAGTTGTGAGCCTGCTGGGTTGCAGGATAGATAGGGCCTGTCAGGGATAGAATATAATGTAGCGGTTTTATGAATTATTTCTGTGAGGAAAAGCCTATTACAGCTGACAAGAGGATGATGATATTAGCCCATCATCATTCAGATGGCACCACCCTTCCCCCTTTCATCCATCAGACCTCTTGTATGGAGGCTGAAAGCCATAGAGTCTTTGCATAGCCAACACAAAGACAAATACTGCTCTTTTTCTGCGTCCATGAAACATTTAGTATTTCATTTTGAATCATGGCAGATGACAGTAACAAATGGCCTAATGAATCTCCCTTATTGTCCCTTGTGAATCCGAAGATGAGCTAAAAGTAAAATCTCTGTTTCTTTTTTTGGACGTGCTCGTTTGGGATTGAAAGGTTTTCACTGCATTCTAAATAGCATTCCTCAGTAACTGAAAATTAGACCAATAAACCAGCAAGCAACCTGCAAACCACACAGCTACACCACTGCAGACCATTCTTCATCCTGTACCTTAGCAATATTAATTTGGGAAAGTGCGTCAATCAACTTTGGCATAGTTAAGTCCACATACAAATGTTAATAAAACATAATGAAAAAACTAAAAGAAAATCACACAACGAAGTTCTGTATGAGACAACAATAGAAATACATTAGTAGGGATCATGAATTCTAGACCAATTTTACCACATTTTTGTTTTATTTAGAAGAAAACCACTAACAGTGTTTTACACTAACAGTGCCCACATTTTCCCACAAGAATATATTTAAATTTGCAAGATCAGATGACCCTCTTTTGCCCATGCAAGGCATTTTACAGGCAGAAATTAATAATGTGGCTGGAAAAAGTTTAGTGAGCACTGTGTCATAAAGACCTTGCTCTCCTTGATCCAGCTGTTACACAAGCTTTTCTTTTAGCTGTGTAGGTGACTGTTGCACTTGCATCCATCCCCTGCTGTAACTCAGCTTAGCACAGGCTGGGGCCTGGCCTGGGTCACTCTGGCTGCACAATGCCCCCCATGCACTCTGGGCATTCACCCCAGCACAACTGGATCCCACTCCTTGTGTAAGCCACACTGGCCCCACTGTGCCTTTAATCCCTGGGGGCCTCTCAGCTGCAGGTCAGAAATAGAAATGTGTGTTTGGGTCACCTTTCAGCAGACACCTGGATAAACAAATGTAGAGGGAGCTGCAGCAAGGTACACCAATCTGTCTAATGAGGAAGCTAAGACAACATTCTGCATCAATCCTATAGCATAGGCAGGAAAATTTTTTCTCATTATTCTCATTTATTCACTCTGGCTCCAGGATTTTCTGATGTTCTGTACATTCATCTGCGACATGACTACGGTTGTTGAGGTGTAACCTCTATGCTCAGTCTTACCAAAGTAGCATAATTATGTATATAAAGACTAAAAAATTATTTTACTTTCCTTACCTGAATAACTCTTCCCTTCAATTTAAATCACTTATTTTCCCCTTTAAACTGGATTTATCTACCCCAAAACATGGTGATTCATTGAACTTTGCTCTTCAGTAATGTCTGCCCTGATTCCCTCTCATGCAACATTCAAGCTTTCCTTCAGCAAAGCACAAGAGAGAGGCAAGGCAGGAGCCCCTTTTCATTCATTATGAAAAGTTGTGAAAGTACTTCAGCATCAAATGCTTATTTTGTTTTGTAACCTAACCAAAATGGCTTGCTGTATGTAGGAAACTTTTTGCACAGCTTTGTTTGTATCTACTGTAGGCACATGTGCATTTTTGACATGACAGATCATAATGGCTCTTTCAGAGCCATTACAGTTACCAAGTAAATCCTTCTTAGTTCAAGTACATGTAATTGATTCCCATAGACTGTAATAGCTCCAAAACCAAGGCAATACCCTTACCAAACATAAAAGCAGTGGCAGGACTAATACATAATAGCAGTCAGTTTTTACCACCATAGTACTAGAAAATGATGAAGTGCTAACAACATGGCTTTTTTATTTGCTGATTTTTGGCACAAAAAAAGGGTAATAATTTCATAATATTACAGTGGTATCAGTCCTGCATAGTCCTGGTAAACCCATAAATCCTCAAATATCACTGTAGTCATCTCAGTCTCCCTATGGATCATAAACTAAGGGCTTGTCCATACAATTTCTTTGCATGCAAATATTCCACTACAGTTTACTGGGGAAAGTGCCCAAAGAAGTTTGGTTTTGTTTCATTTTTTTTTCTTGTAAATTAGGGCTATGGAATAAAAGCAGTACTCTTCTGCACCCAGAAAGCTGTAGATTTGTATTGCTATGGAGGAAGTGTGCAAAACCCTTTCCCAAGCAGCTGGGTGAGTAGCGGAAATACAGAGCAGGCATTACATTTTTTGATGTAATTGTCTGTTCTTCAGCGTGTCTGATAGATTCAATAAACAGCTTGGCAACATGCATCCCTGCCTTCCTACTGCATAAAGATATTCAAAAGGTTAATGTCTTGCTCATGAACATAGATGACCAATGACCCTAAAAGGAAGGAGAGCACCAAATGATATATTGACAAGAAGGGCCATTTCTTTCACATAGCAAAAATAGGTAAAATACAATAAGAATATTCTTGTTCTGTATTTTTTAAATGACTTTTGAAGAAAAAAGTTTTTAACAGTGTTTTTTTTGTTCTGAAAGAGTTTATATTACAATAGAAAAAGGTGCTGTAAACTTCAAGGAGCTAATGTACCCTCTCTAAAGAAGTCTCAGTGGAGATCATAGAAATTTCACGACTCCCATATGTTAATAATATCTTTGAATATAAAATCCAAATTAAAAACTGGAGCTGAATAAAATACTTTTGTTAAAAGTAACATTTTGAAATGCTGTCAGTAACTATCATAAATATTTGAGAAGTTAATATTTTAATCTTCAACTGTAGCTCTGAAAACACTTTTAGTGACAGACAGTGCTTCATTAATAGAGTTCTGTACGTCTAATTGCTTTAGGCAAAGTGGGTTGCATTATTTTGACACATGACATGCAATTAGTACATGGTCACACGGCTAAAGGAAGATTTTACACCTTTTTTCCTTCTACATTCAGAGTGGATAATTAGCATATTTTTTCTGCTTAGAATAATCATCAGAGCCTTAGATCAGAAATTGCCTAATGAGGTAAAATTCTAGTTGTTGACATTAATACATGTGAAATTTTTTTCAGTTGTAAAAGTAAACCTACTGCTGCTATTTCATTTACTCTTTCCAGTGAATTCTCAAGATTCAGATATGGGGATTTTTTTGCATCAAGCCATTGAATAATCATATATTTTCAACAGAGGATGAATGAGGTTTTTATATTTTAGTATATTTTCTTGATAGTGGTGCTTTAAGAAGATTAAATTTGGCTATAACCTGCAGCCACTGCAGGTAGACTGCAGTTGTGTTAACAAAAGAAGCAAACTATAATCACAATATACAGGTTTCTTCCTTATGGATTTCTTTGATACATTATATATACATATATATACAGAAAATGGGAACTCATTTTGCTTAGCTATAAGACCCACTCTATAGGCTGTATGCAACACTCCCACAATGAAAGTCTGTCTTTTTGCATAAAAACATATTTTGATTACCTTTCATAGAAGAAATAATGAAGATCCATTGCAGATAAGCTGATCCAAGATAATGCACTCAGCCTACCAAAAAATGTTTTTCTAAAGGAGAGATTTTGAAAATTTTCAAAAGGATTATTTTAGGTTCTTTTAAGTAGATTTTTTTCCCTTTGCATTTAACGCAATTGCACATAATCACCTTTTATGTAAAATTTCTAAACATCATAATACTTAAGAGCAAAGGGAATGGTTTGGATTCTTGTTTCTTCACTCCTTATTCAGTAAACTTTCATCTGAAAAATTTGCATGTGGTGTGGTATCTGCAACTGAGGCACATTTTCAGAATCTGAGTTCTGCTATTACCTCTGCTTGTAGAAGATACAGAGATTTTCCAGAACTATATCAGAGACTTAGTGCTGCCTGCAACAAACAGCAGATTTAAGCATGAGTTTTTAACTTTTAATATCCTGCTATTTAATTAAATACATAGAAAAGAGGAATCACAAACCATGCTCCTGCCTTATTTCATATATATTATATTTACCAGGTTTTAAACACTTTTAGGGTTAACATTTAACACTGATAGGGAAAAGGCACGCAAACAAAAAAGGCACAGGCATTTACCTTTCTTTCCATTAACTGGGAGGCAGATATGTAAACAAGCTTGCAAATCCCACGGGAAATATGAGTTTATAGAGTGACCTGACTACATCAGAGACATCGCAGGAGACCAGGATGTCCATCCTGCTTCAAATATACTTCCCCCCCCCCCACTTTGTGTTTTATTATGAATTTAATTGCAAGAGACTAAGATAATAATAATATTTTCCTTCAGCATAGGTTTCCCTGGGACACATTTTCCTATACACTATTTACCTTGATAGTAATAATTTCTTTAACATCACTTCTTTTATTATAATTTTCTACTTCTCTCTTCATGTGTAGCATTCATATTGATTTCACATCTTTTTAGATAATCAACAGCTGCTTTAAGGACTCCTTTCAATGCTAGACCACCTGGTAGGACCTCATGAAAAAACCTCTAAATAATAACAAAAATAGAATGTAAGAACCTGCACTTCAGACCATCATGTGTGTGATGTGAACCAGCTCCATTAAATGGAACAGGACAAGGCAAAACAATAAGGCAATAATATATGCTAGCAACTAACAGGGAAAAAAAATAAAGCAAGTCTTCTCTTTCACTAGCTTCAGTTTCTCTTCTTAATGCATTTACAGTGAATAATGAGGAACTCTGAAAAACAGGATAGAAGAAGAGGAATCCAAAGTCCATTGCTGGCTACTGAATACCATGCTGATAGTGAAATGTCCACCTCTGACTCCCTGCTCCAGTAACAGCCAGATGCTTGGAAGATACGTTCCCAGAAGACAAACCTCATATATATACTTGCTTTTACTCTTCCCTTATCTTCTTCTGGTCATTTAACAGATGGGCAAGATGGGGTAGATATTCTAAAGCAGTCTGACTCTTTTATATCATCCACTAAATGGTGCACTGAGATTATTTAGAGATATATTTTCATGATTCTTAAATAGAACTGATAAGCTGTTATATATGACTATTTTTACTCTGAACATGTGGCATGTAGCATTATTTTATAAATATATTTTCTACTATGCCATAAGGTGGACAAGCATCCATGGTGCTGCAGGTAGGATTGTACAGAGCTCAGAGAGCTCATGTTACAGATGGATATGTGTAGTACTAGCTACCCATGTATATCCCACTGAATTTTGGAATTACGCTGTACTGCTCTCTAAAAGCCTGCAGCTTCTGATAAGAAAAAAAAAGCTTTTTCTAAACCACATTTACACTTGTGATGAGACTGTGATAGTGGATTTTAGTGGAATGATGCAGTCATTTAGCAGCAAGTTAATGAGAAAGCAAATGTCCACAGATTATTTTAGACTGCCATAATCTACCACATTACAGTAAATCAATGAAGATCTAACTGGCAAACAGCAGTATGCAGAAAATCGGAAACACCAGAAAGAGCATCTTTGACATTTTTGTTTAAGCATACGTTCACAGATCTTAGTCATTTTCTAAAAGCTTGAGAGACTAAATATAAGAGAATAGAAACTCACAGACTAAACCCAGATGTAGAAAGACCCTCACAACTAAAGAAATATTGCTACAAATTCTCAGAATAGCCTGAAACCAAACTGAACACATACCAGCAGGATTTGTTGCAACAAGGCCAACATGAAAAAAAAAAAAAAAAAAGCTCAACATGCTTTAGATGATTGCATTGGGTTTATTCTGCAAGGTTTTGATAGGAGGGGAGCTACAGTGGTAGGAAGCTGCCAGAAGCTTCCCTATATCCAACTGAGCAAACTCCAGGCAGCTCCAGGACTGCTCCAACACTGATAAAGGCTGAGACTGTCAGCAATGGTATTAACATCCCTGTGATAATAAGTATAAGAAGGAAAAAAAACCCATTACACAGAAGTAGTTGTGGCCAGAGAATACAGGAGTGAGAACATGCGAAATAAACAGCTCTGCAGACACAAGGTCAGTGGAGAAGGGGGAATGAGGTGCTCCAGGTTCCAGAGCAGACATTCCCCTGCAGTCCATGATGCAGACCATGGTGAGGCAGCTGTGCCCCTGCAGCCCATGGAGATCCACAGGGATGCAGAGATCCACCTGCAGCCCATGGAGATCCACAGGGATGCAGAGATCCACCTGCAGTCCATGGAGATCCACAGGGATGCAGAGATCCACCTGCAGCCCATGGAGATCCACAGGGATGCAGAGATCTACCTGCAGCCCATGGAGATCCACAGGGATGCAGAGATCCACCTGCAGTCCATGGAGATCCACAGGGATGCAGAGATCCACCTGCAGCCCATGGAGATCCACAGGGATGGAGAGATCCACCTGCAGCCCATGGAGGAGACCCCATGGAGACCTGCATTAGAGCATGGGGATGCCTGAGAGGAGGCTGTGAACCCTTGGGAGACCTGTGCCGGAAAAGGCTCCTGGCAGAGTCACCTGCAGACCCATGGAGAGAGAAACCCACACTGGAGCAGGATTTACTAGTAGGACCTGTGACCCCATGGGGACTCTACTGGAGCAGTTTGTAAAAAAACATAGCTCACAGAGAGCTGGGTTTGTGGAGGACAGTCTCCTGTGGGTGGGACCCCACACTGCAGCAGGGGAAAGAAGGACTCCTCTCCCTCAGGAGGAAGCAGCAGCAGCAGACAAAATGTGATGAACTCTTTGTAGTCCTCATTCCCCATCTCCTTGCATGGCTGTGGGGAAGGAGATAGATAATCAGGAATAAAGTTAAGCCCAGGAAGGAGGGAGGGGTGAGGAGAAGGTGTTTTTAAAATTTATTTACCTTCTTATTCTCCTACTCTGATTTTGACTGGTGATAAATTCAATTAATTTCTCCAAGCTGGGTCTGTTTTGGCCATGATGCTAATCAGTGAGTGATCTCTCCCTGCCCTTATCTCAACTCATGAACTTTTTGTCATATTTTCTCTCCCTTGTCCAGCCGAGGAGGGGAGTGATAGAGAGGCTTTGGAAAGCACCTGGCATCCCGCCAGAGCCAATCCACCACAATGGTATTCAGCAAGGACCATGATATAAATAGTAGATTTTTTTTGTAGTGTTGATCCTGATCTATTATTTCCTCATTTTCCTATTTTTATCACTGGTACCAGCTGGTAGATATTTGAAATTAGACCTGAACAAATAATTGGATGTTTTGGTTCACTGACACAACTGAAAAACTGGAAGTGGGGGAAGGGACTGATCATTTTAGACTGATTAGGAAGGATTATTTGTTTGGTTTTGGTCCTTAACCACAGAACAATGATGAAAAAAAAAGCCCTGCTTCTGATAACATAAAATGATTGTTTCATTTCCAGGTTGTGTGCTTTATTTTAATTTTATAAATATTGACTTCAATGAAAATATGACTATTTCTTAAAAACCCTTTAAATTATTTTTTCTTCCATTTTGATGCTGGCTAAAACTGTTCACCAAATTAGACATCATTTTAACAAAAATTTTCATCAACATAAATTTTTTTTTACTGAATCCAATACATGACCACAAATGTTTTCTTATCTCTACTTGAGCTATCTCTGGATTCTGGCTTCTAGATTAAGTTAATTAAATGAATTAAGTAGGAATCATACAGGAATAATTTTGTGTCTTTCTTATTCTTAGACACCCTTAGAGAGACAGCTCCCTGGAATGCATTAGGGAAGCTATGGAAACTGCCATATAATCGACTTTCTATTCCTTGCCACAGGTCCAGAAGGCATGTAGCAGTAAAGAATCATTGAGACACATGGAAGATATTATACCTACACTATGACCCTTTTGGCTGGCTGGATCTGGTACAAAGAGCAGTAGGGCAATGCTGAATCTTCGCTTTTTGTAATCACATATAAACACTTCTCAGAAATATGATCAGTTGCATTAGGCAATGTTTAATGTACTTGCATATTTTAGCCTTTTGAGTAGGAAATTAGGTGTGTGGGAAAGCTGTGCAGATGCTTTCCTGATTTTCTAGCTTTGATGAGTTTTTTTCTTTGACATCACCCATTTTAGGGTCACCACATGAATTCCCATACTTCCAGAAAAATGCACTCAGTTGCTTCCTCGCCTGAACTTCTTTCAGTAGCAGCTACAAAATTTAATTTCGGGATCTTTTTTTCAGAGAGTTCTGAGAGTAAAAGGGATCAAATTTCCCCAACATACAGTGTTTTCTATATATCCAGCCTTAAAAATTTACAGTTCTAACTTAAGTGGCACAATGCCTATGAAATACAAGAAAGGGTCTCTTCCAATATTTTTTGTGTTTTTCCTCTGAGAACTTCCTATGTGTGCTTGGTAGAGAGAAAAGGGAGCACTCATGGTGCAGAATACACTGAATTTTACTAAATGTTTTACTCTCTTGCTTTTTAACCCATTTACCAGCAAAATTCCTGTGATATCTAATGTAACATGCACATCACTTTATTGATTTCAAGATACCATAATAATTACTCCTAGATTATGATCATAATTTCTCTCTTCTACAGCTTTGAACATATTTTTCCCTTATCTTTCATGATGAGAATGCAACTGCCTCCCCAATGCCTTCTCCATAACCCGGACAACCCTATTTTACTATACCAAATTGTAAAATATGACTGAAAACAATTATTATGAAACAAAGTCAGATTCTGTGAATATATTCACTAGGCACTAAGTACCTTTAACAATTTTTTGATACCTATATCAAAAATTTTTGATTATATAGCCACACAACAGAAGTGGATGCAGGGTCACTAGATGGCCAAGGCTATTTACTGGGCAAGGGCTCAGAAAATAAGAAAGTTGTATACAAAACCTGCCTGAATTACAGTCTCACAGATGAGAGTTAAAACTTTTCTCAGTTGGAAAATGCAATCAAGGTTTGCAGGTTTTCATCCCTGCTTTTGGTTTAATAAAACTGATTAGTTAGTTGAGATGTATAAAATAAAACATTTTTATTTGTAAGTTTGGAATATCATTTTCACTTCCTTTATTATGCAATCCTGCCAGAAATTTCTTGGAGCAGCTTTTAAGTATATGTGTGCACACACACACAGATCCCTGCACTTCCAAGGGAATTTGCAGTTCCTGCAAAATTAAACACATCTAAATTCAGAAATTTGCAATATAAGAAGAAATAACTGGGAGGTCCTTTTAAATTTCATAGGTCAAGCCTTTAATGAGAATTGGAAGGTGGGAATTAGATGCTTTCATAAAATTTTCAAGGCCCACAACATTTAAGTTATTGTGTTATATAAACAGAAGCACTAAATGTAAAGAGGTGTAAAGAGCTGGCCTCTATTTACATTCAACAGAGAGCAATGATAACTTTAAACATAAAAAATATGTGTCCACCAGCAAAGCAAGTGTCCTTTGGCAGGATACACTGGTGTATGCAGAAAGCAGACAATAGCTTAATAGGATAAGGGGGACATAGAGACTGAAAAAAACCTACCCCAGGACAATAACATTAATAATGTTGATTTTATTCCTATTTTGAGCTACAGTTTTAAAAATCAATAATACATTCATAATTTCAGTGTGTCTCATTCCACATTTTGATTTTGATCTGCCACAATTGTTACATGAAATTACGTTGCAGTTACTTCAACCAGAAACACAAAAAGGTTATGACTTTCTTGTTTCAAAAGATAGAATTTATAGCTAAAGGGCCTATTCTTCTCTCAAAGAGCACATATAACACTAATTAAGGACAATGGGAATGACATGTCTCTACTAAGAGGAAAATATAAAATTTCATTAAAATATTTGTTAGTAGTAATGTCAATTATTAAGGTTTATAGTCTCAATTTAAAAGAACTGGGTCATTTTGAGAATTTTTTATAATATTACTTTTTATTCTCTATTAAAAAAAATCTGTGAACCATTTAGATAGTAGTAGAGAAACTAGGATGGAAAAAGTTGCATTTCACTCACAAATAAAAGTTAAAAAATAGTTTTACTGCTATTTGTCCTTCAAATATTATTTTTAAAAAATTACAATTTCTATAGTAAAAAATACCTCATTATGCTGCTTATTGATAGAAATGTATTATTACATCCTATTAAGTCTCAGTATCTTGGATTTTAAAAAATATTATTTTTCATTTTTGTATGATCCAGTATTAATTAATACAATTAATTAGTAATCATAGCTTGTGTTAAATGTTTAAATGCTTTCTCAACGCCTCAGTTATGAAATTTTTTTGCATTCAGTTTCTAATTTTACTTTAGATGTCATTAGAAGAAGTATAACTGCTTGAAGCAACAAAATTTTGGTTAGTTCAGTTTTAGCTTTTATTTTGTAAGGCATAACTTGTTTAAAGGATGGATTTTTAAATATTATGTAATTAGGCATTTGGAAAGTTTTTGAAATAGAGCATTTCAGTAAGTAAAAACTTTTCTTATAACCCATATAAATTATTTACTTCAGTCATTTGGGAAACTAGCCATAATCATGATGACTATTTAATTAAGGCTTCTGCAGAACTTGACAACAATGCTAATAAAGCAATTGAGGAGATTCAAGTAGTTGATCTTAATTGGAAGAGATGACACTATTTACAAGAATAAATGACGGTAGCTAATCTCACATTCGTAATTATCAGTGATGGGCCTGCTTCAAAAGATGTTATGGTTCTTGTTTTCTTTAGCTGAGTCTCCCAAATATATGTGTTTATTCAGAGTTTACATGTTTATCTGAATTGTAAATGTAGCAATTTTTCATACAGGAAGAACCTGAGTTTCCTCCTGGACCTCAACACTTCAGTGACACTATAAGAAAAAGCTTTAATTTTTGCCACTCCAACAATCTCTCTTCCCCTTTTCATCTTTTGGAGTTGTAAGCTCTAGCTTGCAGTTTCCCAACAAAGAGTGTATTTGATTATCTGGAGCAAAGGATGACTGGCTTCTTTATAGGAAAACATTGGGCAACCATATCCTCTGACATCCTCTGTCTGCACCTTGCCAGGTGGAGCTCCATGCATCCTCTGGAATACTATCTATCTCTCTCTCCATTTTACAAACCTGGATGACAAGCCTAATACACAAATAATAGTGCCCTATAGCTCCTGTTATCCAGTTATTCCCTCTACAGGAACTCCAAATGTGAATGTGGTTCCAGGAGATTATGTTACTGCGCCAGTATTTTCAAAATTAGCTACTTTATTTACACTACCAAATTCAGGCAGAAAGACTCTTATATGGCTATTTTTTTATTCATAAAGCACTAACTGTGTGTTTAACAAGGTCCTGGACATAGATACATATATATACAAAATAAAGCTGCCAGTACTCATATCTAGACACTGGCTGAAAAAACACAGAAAAAAGCACATTTCTCAGTATATTTATGTTTCTCTCTCTTTCTCAAAAAGGAGTTTATGAGATCCTGTGGGTGTTAACTACTCACTGCTGGGCATTTTGGGGTGGTAATTGAGATATTTGAATTGTAATAATTTCCTGTCACATTCTGTTATACATAGCTTTTCTTTTGCTTTGTTTGTGGCAGCAGGGCAAAATGTATTCTAGAACTGAAAACTTCAACTACTGCTATATGTGGGCTACTTCAGGAAAAGTGAATGAAGCAATTTAAATTTTCATAATTTGCAATGAATACTGTGCTCTCCACACACTTCATCTGAGAGCTGGGCCTACATTGACAAGCAGGTACTGTAAATGAAATCTGAAGAGAACTTTGGGGACATATTTTCAGCTAGGAAAGGATATGGCTCTGCTTTGGATGACCACATTCTCTACAATGAAACATGGCAGCAGATCAAGAGGAAACACTTTTAGTTCTCTCTAGTCTCATTGATAATGGTAATAATTGTTTCTGGAAACCTCTGGTGATTTTCTCATTGAAGCCTCTTATATCAGGGTAGGCTGTCTTCATTCAGTCCAGTTTCTGATCTCTTGCTTGATGGTATGCAAAGAACTGGAGAAATAATAGTAACAGTGCTGGTGTTTGGTGACTAGTGACACCATCATCAAGCTGTGATAAATCTATTACAAGCAAGAAGTACCATTCCTGTATCAATTGTTCAGTAATCTTCCACATTGTACATTGCATATACAGAATTTTGATTTGCACTAGGGACGTTTCCTTTATCTCACAAAAAAAAACCCAGAGCACTTCAGATAATGCTAGGAGAAGACATTGCAGCTGAAATTGACATACAATTTCTACCTTGACTAAAATTGGTTTACAACTTCTTGAATAAAATCTTGAGAAAAGTTTTTCATGTAAGGAAATATCAAAAGAAAACAAAAAAGGTCACACTGTGTTTCTAAATTGCTGTAAAAACATTTTCTTAGATTCAGGTCCCCAGTGAATAGTGTGTGAAAGGCTTTGTGAACAATAGTCAAGCAAATAAGTTTTAATCCTAACAAATGTGCCTATCAAGCAGGATCATTTAGAAAAATATTGATGGATCCATTGACATTGCTGTTTCCCTTCCTCATTAGACTACCTCTTTGGTTCTTAGGAGTCCATTGCTTTCCACACAAAGAATTTGTATGCCTCCTTCCTGCACATTTTTCTGTGGCTTGCATTAGCGTTTTCTAAACAGCTTATCACATGCTATTTATCATGGGGATGACTTTGATACCTTTGTGTGAGACCCACAGACCCCCTCTTCTGATGATTAAATCATGGTGCCTATTTCATTACATCACATTCATAACGAATTACTTCATCCATCAATTATTGCAGAACTATTCTCATATCATGATAATGATATGGACTTTCTGCACCATTCAAAACGGGGTGTATAGGAAACAACCCTGCCTTCAACAAAATATGAAAATGAAATTGAAACAGAGAGCAGTCAGCAGCTGTGATATCTGTGAATGCACTGCCAATAGTTACATCATTGTGAGAAATGACACAGTTTCTTCCACCCACAAAGATGCTGCCTGAGCATGAAATGACAAAACAAAAAGGTATATCATGCATCAGCACTATGTTCTTCAGTATTTCCCTATTCTGAATCAAATCCTTCTGCATTGGTAGTTGTTATTTCACTATACAAAAAAGAGTAATTAAATGGAAAATAAATTGGTAAAATTAGTTTTACAGAGCTCTGATTTTTTTTTTTTGATCTACAAGGGTTTTTGTTTAACAGTTCCAAGATAGAAACAATACAGGGAGGTTTTCACAGAATCCTAGAAATGCTGCATTGACACAGATCTTCAGCAATATCTTGGCCTCTCCACTCCTGTGAGCAAGCATATGTGTAGAAATGTTTGTAATTTTCCACAATCTCTAGTTGACCTACCCTAATTAAATTATCCTTTATACCAAAACAGTTTTCCTTACGTATTTACCCTAAAATTCTGCCTTTACTGATTCATTTTCTGTCTTTGGAACTTGTATTTGCAGGGCTTGAATGCTACATGGCCACCCCTAATTCTCCTTGCTCTCTAATATTTCTACCCCATTTTAAACTTTATTCCATAGCCCTAACCCTGTGTTACTAAAAAATTGGACACATGATTCCAGTTGTAATTTTTTTGGTGCTTTGCAGAGAATAATAATTACTTCTGGTCTTGAATGCAACAATCTTATTAGTGCATGAGAGGAAGACATTTGGATTTGGGTTTTGGGTTTTCTTTAAGTTTGTTGATGTTGTTTTGTAGTGTTGTCTTGTGGTGTTGTTTTTTGATTTTTTTCTCCCCAGTATCATTATTTGTTTTTTCAGCTTGGATCCAGTTTCATTATTTCTTCTATTTTTCTCAGAATTTTATTTATGCAGTTACATGGGGGTAGAGGGAAAATTTTGCCTTAGTACTTTGCTGTTATTTGTAGCGAATTTTTTTCACTATGTTCAGATCCTTCTTGCAATTTATCAAGGTCTCAGAATTCTAATCATATTTCCCAGAATATTCAAATCCACCTTGACTCAATGCCATTTTCAAATTCCACAAGCACAATTGTAATTGTATTACCCAAATTGTTAATCAAAACACAAACACCTGGATAATGGGATAACTGGTCCCCTGTTTCCACAGATGAAGTGGAATATTATGGAGAATCACACCATGGTGTACACTGGAGTTCTATTTTGCTTTAGTATGCTTTGAAAACTGATTTACACTAACATATTCTGTGGTCAGTCTGCCTTGATGGATGCAGCATCCTACAATGAGCATTCCTTGTCCAGGAGCCCTGTAACTGTGCTTCATGCCTAAGGGGTTAAGCTTAATGGCACAACGATGTGGAGTCCAGCACCACAGCATCCATTAAAAACAGTATCTATATTTTAGTAGCTGATAGCAACAGACATAATACTTGTCATTGATTTTATAGGTTGAGTTTGCATCATAATATATTGACATTGTACTTTTATATAAGACTTGCTTCAGGGTGTAGCTGCATTCTACACTGAATAACAGGCTAATAAAAACTCCAGCAGAAACAGCTTTACGACCCTCCATTGACTTGTGTTTTACATTGTATTATCTTATTGCAGACATCTGAATTAAAGGTTAACAAACACTATTTAATGGGTTGTCGGAATGAATGTACAGTACATGAATACATGCCTAGCAATGTCTATCAGTTCTCATACTGTACATGCATTGTGAGCTGGATGAAGACAAGACAGTAAATGGGTGATGGCTCCTGACTGACTCTTTTTAGTAGTATGAAATAGCACATTTTGTTATACTTCCTCCAATTAAGTGCATATCTACCATTAAAGCAATCTGTCATCATTTTAACAATGTCATTAACTTCTACAGTGTCTCACACATGCTTTGTTCTTCCTTCAAAATTAGCAGCACATACATTTATATAGAAACTTCGAAATGCAAAATAGGGAAAACAAGTTTAAGAAGTCATCATCTGTAAATTATATAAATAATAAAAAAGTGGTTGCAGGGGAAATGTGACTGCTTTAAAAGGAAAAAGTACATAGTACTTAATCTGCAGAAAATGTACAGTAATAAAAATGTACTAACCTATAAAAGTATAAATTATTTTTCTCTCCCTGGTAATTATAAGGAAATATGGTTTACCATACTATAAAAATGTACTACCCTATAAAAATATACTAAATTATTTGTCTATCTATAGTAATTATCAGGAAATATGGTTTACAATAGAAAAAAAAGTACTAAGCCTGTAAAAATACACTAAATTACACTTCTAGCTATAGCAATTATTAGAAAATATGGTTTAAAACTCATAAAAGTAGCATTTTAAATATAATAACGTTGTCTACAGAGCTACAGAATCAAAAATGAAAATGATTCTTTCCTATATTATTCTCAAAAAAGCTAAACTTGCTTGAGATGGCTCCAGTAAACAGAGGAAGACCTGTTAAATGCCCTGCTTAGCAATGGGTGTTTAAAACAATTGATGGATAAAATATGAACACATTAATATATATATAAATTAATTGATTATTTATTTCCTGAAAGTTTCATGTTCAAATTAATAGTGGCATGCCAGGCAGATGAAGCATCAGCTCTAGAGGCGACCTTTGTTAGCACACAACTATATTTTTCTAAATATAGTTAAGCTGTTATCCTTTTAAATTTGGTTTCAATAATATAAATCAAACATCCTATTTAGTTAAAAACTAAATCATAGTAAATTAATCTATATTACAATTTTTAATTCCTTTCAACTGAAATGGAGCAATGATACCAAAGACTACTAAAAATATATATTGCATTTTGTCAAAAATCTTCATAACCTATAGGAAGCATCAAAGAAAAAATTCAATAGCATTCAAATCACTTGAGAACCTAAGTTCTAATTTCAGAAATTACCTTGGACTAGATCTTTAAAAGTATGAAGCCTACAAGTCCCTCGTAGGTGTTCTAATGCTTCAAAAAACTGTCTTATAGATAAGTGCATAAATTATCTAACTTTCAGTGCAGTTTCTGCCACTCCCTGCTGTCATTTCAAACAGTAGCACACAGAATCTCAGGTCACTTTTGGTAACTTCCTAAATTTTAACCCTAGTTCCAATAGTAGCTAGTCTTTTGACAGAAGAACTACTTTGTGTTGTTATCAGCTTCTTAAGCACTGTCATCAAAGGGACTATTATTCTTTTATTTCCCAATACAATTTAATGTTGGAAACATAGAAAACAAGTGTTAGAAAACAAGTGTTGTTGTATCACTTCAAGCGATTTTTTGTAATATAGAGATTTGTTGTTCTCTATGATCTGGTCTTTCATAGCCTAAAACATATTCTTCTTGAAAGCTTATAGGAACTCAATATAGTCTAGATACCTAAAAAGTTTATAATCTCTGATATGAGCCCTCTCTTTACGTACACTGATGTTCTTATATGATAAGAACATTGTGATTTCTTAATTACCAACTACAAATTTCACAGGACATGGAAAGGAATTTCCATTAAAAAAAACGCCATGGGGCATATGTTAGACAGGTTAGATTTCTCTTTTATAATTCAGGGAAGAATAATTGTCTACATTTTATTTTAATACCTTGAGTGAGGCATTGTTTCCTTATTCAAAAATGCAACTGTAGTTACTTCTTACCGTTTCATTTCAAGCCCTGAAAATGAGAATACCATCAGCTAAAAGGAGGAATTAGAGAAGTTCTTAAATACTGAGGATGTGAGGATCTTCTAGTTCCATGCAGACAGAAGTAATGGATCGGTCCTGGATATAAGGAGAGTTACCGACGTCAATACTGAAAATCTTGTACCTGTACCATTTCTGGTGTGTGCAAGATCCTCTGGAGAGGAGAAAAAGAGTGAGAATCTTTTGCTTTCAGTGTTTCAATTTCTGCATAATAAAATGGATACCCAACTACGTACTCTTCTCTACAGAAGCTAAGAGAAACAGAATGGCCTTGTCATTATCTTGACATAGACCCAGAAAATTCAAGGGGATGTGCCAGTAATTCTACAAGAGCCTATTCCTTGGCTCTCATCCAGCTTGATCCTACAGAAGTTTTGACACCAGTCCAGCAAGACAGAAGGCCTGAGTCAGTTCTCCAGAGAGGCCTGTGCTTTGACACCACTGAGCTATTCAATATACTGATGAGATGGTGACTTCAAGGGCACATGACAAAGTCTACCACTTTTAGACACACTAGGCTGGAGACCTCAGAGAAACTTATGCTTTCAAAGCAGCATGGCAAACTAATGTTTCTGACCCAGTCACTTCATTGCTACTCACCACTTGGCAGCAGATGATAAAGTTACAGATAATAAGATAGAGACTTCATAGTGTTTTTTCCTCATTTCAGACTCTTCTTGGTCCTTCTGCCTCAATATCAGTTCAGGGAAGCTGCTAAAAGGACCCTGCCTTGTTTTGCCTTCAAACTTCTATGTTCTACCACTGTAGCCTCTCAAATGTTAATTCTTTCCCATATGGTCAGCAAAGCAGAACTGCTGAAAAAGACAGACCATGAGAATTTTTGCCTTCAGGTAAGACTGGAAAAATGGATCTGAAAATTGCAGTCTCAAGGAGAAAAGTAACTGTATTTCACACAGGCATTCAGTACCAAGCATCCCTCTGAAATTGTCTCAAATGCACTGAGCTATTGACCATATTAACTGAGACAGAGGTCTTTTGAATGGTCCTTGCAGGAGGGCAGGTATTTCATGATGTGACAATTCAATATGCTCATGGCATAAAAGTGCTCAAAATTTATATTAACGTTTGGCAAAAAATGTACACCCTAGATTTCAATTTTTTTTTTTTAATTCAAGTTTGCCACAAATTAGATTAGAAAGAAAATGAGAGGCTATACCTCACCTATTGATGAGGTGATGGAGATTGTATGATGGGAAAAGGACATGGGAGAAGAAGAAAACAGCTTTTTGTGGAAAATGCTGAGAATGATTCAAGGCATGTAAACAAGGTGGCAAGGAGATGGAGTAGCAGTAAAAGAGGTGTCAGTCTGCTGGCTAGTCAGATTTGGGATTTCAGAGAGTCCTGAAAAACCTCTCAGCATTGTGACTGTCTTTCATCCTGCAGCCTGTGCAATGGGTGTCAGCAAGAATAGGTGCAAGATGTTAGCAAGACAGTATGGGGGGCAGTTAGCGAGGATGCTAACTTTCCCCATTTCCTAACAATCTGAATCCTCAGAGCTGTTGCTTTCCTTTATTTCCTGTTTGACCAAGTTACTTCCTTCTGACTGCATGCATTGCTTTCAGGCACCCCCACATGCCATGGTATGTCCCCAGCTTTGCATTAGTATTTTCCTGTAATTTTCATACTACAGGAAGTAGGTACAATGTAAACTCTGGTGTTCTGAGGGGCTGCATAACAACTTGTCCTCTTCTCCCCCAAACCAACTTGGTAATTTAGAATAATGCAGTACCTTGTTTGATTCCTCAGCTAACAGTTTTCATCACTTGAAATAACAGGTCTCCTACAATGTGTGTTAATTTTGGAAAGAGTATTAATCACCTGCAAGCATTTTGTATTTCTTGATGTACACTTCTAACTTATAGAAATTTAATTCTAATATAATGTCATCCATCAAGATGTACCAAAAATGTAATTTAAAAGGATAGAAGCTCCATATCCTTGCTTGGCTACTCTTCCTCCAGTATTTGACCCTATAAAGGGTCCATGGCATTGTGTGAGCAGCATTACTGTAGTAGCTTTTGAAACCAGGGACCAAAGATCTATCTGCTAATACTAGAATCACTTCTTAATCTTTTCCTATTGGCAGTAACTCACTTGCAACAATGGAAAAACCTGTTTTCCAGATGTATGAAGAAAATCACATAATTACAGGAAAATACATGGGGTGCAGTCTATTTTTTCCTAATTATTTATTAGGCTATTCATTATATGCATATGGCACTATGAAGGAATATGTTTCTATTCATCTTCCTAGCCATATGACTGAATTCACCTATAAGGCATTAACCTGTTGAGGATATGATGTGACAGTCAGTAGTAAATGATATGATGAACTTCAAATATCCAGACACCAGGTCCTATTGATTGACATGTCAAGAGCATGGCATCTTAAAAAATTATAGGCAATGCAAATTGGTATCTTCCTGCAACTTCACTCAAGTATCTTTCAGTTGGTGTAATTAAACTGAAGCAGCATCTGAAATATATCAAACAAGTTATAGATTTAGAAGAAATGCTAAAGGATTTATCATTGGATTAGAATTGTAAGGATTGTAAAAGACTTTTGAAGTTTCATTATGTAGCTTTTTTTCCAAAATTTTAGTAACTACATTGAATCAGATGCATTTTTTATTTTATGGATTTTTATTGGCCTCTGTTGCTAAATATTTTAAATATTGGGTTAGATATGTTAAAAGGCTTCCCCTAGAGAAAGGTCTTTCTAGCATATGAGCTAAACTTCTGTTCATGTAAAAACTTTTCACAGATTATGGATTTGACTGATTACATGTAGAGAACAAAAAGGGATAAATAAAGTATAAAGAACTATTATTTTTATATTTGTTGAAGGTATTAGAGGAGATACCTACAAACTATCTTCTCAGGCACTTCTGAAGAGGGAGGGGAAGGCACAGCCAAGATCTTGTAAACAAGGTGTGAAAAAAGTTGGGAAGGTGGGAAGATTTGCTTGAAGATTCTGTGCAGTTCTACTTCCCCAGGCAGCTGGTGACAAGCTCTTATAGCTAAACCATTGAGCTCCTAAAGTCAACAAAAACACCCCAGAAAACAATTAAGTACTTTAACACAACTTTATTTTTGTTTCCCTAGGGGATAAGTTTAGTGCTGCACCTCTTCCCACACAGCAACTTATTCAAGCTTCTAATTGTTATCCACTTTCAAGTCTAAAATCCACAGTATTGCTATTAGTAGGAATAAGAGAAAGATTGTTTAAAAAAAAAATTGAAACAAGGAATGTCAAGCAGAAAGTACATACTTTATGAAAAAACTCTAAATCAGAAGCTTGCCAGGTGTCTTGTATGTTCAACTGCAAATATTTGTCCTGGTTGCTTTATAAAAAAAATTGTATAAGCAGTCTTCCACATACTGTCTGCTTAGCTTGTGTTCTTTACTCGTGAAGTGATGTGAAGCACTTCATTAGGAATAAGACTTCTTCTACTATATGGAGGACTGAAAAAAAAAAAAATCTGCTCCCACATTTATTTTTACACTCTGGGCAATGACACTTGCTCATTAGCTGAGATCAGCAAGCCAGAATGGCAAAGGCAGATGCAAAAACTGTTGAAGTTGAGAGAAATATTCTCTTCAAAATTTGGTATGCTTGAATTCTGCTGCCCTAAAGCATCAGCTGTGGTCAAGGGTATTGGATTCAATCCAAGTGAGAAAATATTGAAACAAAGCAGTGAGAGAATAAAGCAGATCAGAAATATCTCTAGTTTGATGAAGGAATTGTTCCAGCTACCACAGGAAATTCATGTACAAGACCAAGTTAGTTTATTAGTTAACAAATATTATGTCGCTGAGAGGACCAAACAGAAGAAACACTAGAAATGAGATCTCACATTATGGATCATATTGTATCTCAAGAACAATCTCTGTGACTATTCAACTAGGAAAAGGAGAAAAAAATCACTTTTTCAATGTTAAAGAAACCACACTCAATTTAACAAATACATGGAAAAAGAATTTGTATGTTAATTTCATTTTTTGGATTCCATGGTATGCAAACCATGTTGCAATTTCAGTCTTTTAAAGCGCTTTATCAACCACAGAGTTTAACTGGCCACAGTAGCACAATACAGCATTATCCAGAGCAATGAAATCTTCCTTTTGCTTTTGTCTTCCTTCCACCAGATGTTATATGCATTGATTTATTGTTTATACTGGGGGAGAATACAATGCCCTTCAAAGTTACCGGATGTCTTTCAACACATTTTGTTGGGGTTTGCTTCAAGACATTTGTTCATACTTTCATAGAGTTTCCAGCATATATAAGACAAATATGTTGTTTGCTCTACCTTGCAATCAGGCTTTAAAGCTTCCTCATTAATCCAGCTTTGTCTTAATATTAATCATAGTACTGAACTGTCCTTCCTCTGTCCACATGAATGACTATGATAAGTAGCAATGTCTTCTCTGAGAAAGAGTTAATTTTAATTAATCAAGATATCATCTGTCCTTTGATAGGGATTGTCTCAAGGATCACTTGTTCTAAAACTCCTTCCTCACAGTCATGAAATTATTCTAAGCCTGGGGCAGCAACAGAAAAGTTTAAGAAGAGAGTGAGTAGAGATGGAACAGAATGGATCAAAAATGAGGACTGAAGATGGGATCAAATCTTCAGGGTTTAATTTTGTTTTGATATGGTGTGAAAAAGAAGAAATTACTATTCAAAATGGCATGGAGTTAATGAATAACCACTCCCTTGAATCCATGTGTAAAAGTATGAGCATGTAGCTGACAAAATAGTTGGTTCATTTATGTCAATATGGACTGAAATTTTACAGGTTTTGTACAAGTGTTGAGAACATGAATCTGAATGCTTACCTGTAAATGTGCCAAAGTCTGTTTTATAAATTAAGAAAAGCATGCTAAATGTAAATCTGAAGTTATTCTCTTTGAGTTTCTCTTGTGAGTCTCCAAACATTGCAGTTAACACTGGCAGCGATAACTATCTTTTTCATTTAAATGCCTTTTCAGAAGACTGTATGACTCTGTACAGCAATAATTTTTTGTTTGATTTTTGTGTAGCTGTGATCTTTTGGAACAACAGCATCTTTCCCACTCTTAAGGCAACATTTTTAAAGCAGAGGAACTGACTGAAACTATGCTGAGGTAGTTCTCCAAGACTACAGTATTAAATCAGCTGCTTTCTCCATTTCCTATGAAGTGATGTCAACTGCTCCTTGCTAAACATCATAAAAGGTACTCAGTTACTTCAGAGGTGCTATTCCATTACATGAAAAGAAAACCTTTATCGGTCCTTGTTTAAAAGCACCTTCTCGAGCATGTGGTCAGTGGAAACATGCCCAGATGTTAGTTTATACAGCAACACTTTGAATGCTCTTTTCAGATGAATGGCAGCTAGCCAGCACACCTGCCCCATGAGGAAAGTACACAGGTGTAACTCAGCTAATTAAAGAAAGGGTGGATAAACAGTGTCAAAGAGAGAAAAAGGCCATGTGTATAGCCTAGAGCAGTCTGACCCTATAAGGCTTTCCAAGGACTGATGAAGAGATTATCAAGCTGCTGTATAAATACATCCTTTCTTTCATTTTATCTACTATGCTACTGATCAGTTTGAATATCTTTTCAGCCACAAGAAACAGACATTTTTGGCACTGAGTAGGTAATCCCGGAAAGAGTAATTTTGAGTATTTTTGGAATAGTAATAACAGCCATGGTATTTTCCAAGCAAAGTGTAGGCTACCCTACTCCCAGGATGGTTGAAAACAAATTAACTGATGATTTACTTACTAAAAACCAGTTCCATGCCATAATTAGCCTGAATGTACAAAATGGGCTTTGGTAAGAAAACCATGTTCTTGGACACATTCACAGGGAAGGAAACAGTCTTATCACTCTTGTCCACAATCCCCACCTTCCTCAGCTGTGGGGTCCACACCTGGATCCATACCTGTCACCCCCTTTTCTCATGTGTATGTCAGCAGCCTGTTTGAAGGGGCCGGGATGGTGGAGCAAGCCCTGTGGGCAGGAGCAGGCAGGAGGCTGAAGGCTCCATCCCTGCCAGTGGCTTGCATTGTTTTCTCCCTTTGACTGCTACCTTTCAAGCTGAATGGGATTGGCTTTTTTACTCAAAATTTAATTTCAATTTTGGCGATAAATAAATTGTTGGTTTGGGGTTTTTTTTTTTCTTTTCACTTTTGTTCAGTTTCTCTGTCCTCCTCTGCACAGCGGCTTAATACCGGTAGCTTTCACACATAATTTTCTAACCTCAAAAAATAACAATGAATAATTAGTTCAATTCATATGTTGCTATACTTTACTGAGAATCAGATTCAGAAACTGGAGAATGAAAAAATGCTGCAGCTGGAGGTTATTTTTTTACAACAAAACAAATTTAAAAAGAGAAAAGTTGTTCACGAGATCTCTCAAACCTTTTCTAGCTGACAGATGACTGATAAAACCAGCCCATAGATTTTTAAGGTAATACCATAAATTAAAGCTTTCTTGCAAAACATACCAGTTGGCAAGGTATTCTCAGTTTAATCTTAAAGTATATTTTTTGGTCTACCCAGCTGCTACTAGTTGCCAGCTCTCTTTCAGCTGCATGACAGCATTCCACCTCATCCCAGCAGGTATGATGCTGTGCTGTAAGAGCTGCCATGGAAATTGCTGGCGCCTAGGGGGACAGGTAAATAAATGCTGCTTTTTTAGTACATAACAGTTTTCCCAAGTGGGGAAACAGTATTCAACAGTATCCCAGCAAAGTGGGAGACAGTAAGCTATAACACTGAAAAAAATCTCAGAAAAAATCAAGGTTGATGTTCTGAGTGTCTTCCCCACTTTTGCTGGAAGACTGGAGTCTAATATATCTTTTCCAATTAAGAATTCTTCTGCAATACTAAGTCATTAAGCATCACAGTCTTCATGTGTAATAAACAGCAACTTTCCAAAGACTGAAAAATTAATAATGATGTGCATGCAGTATCTGAAAAATCTGGAATGCAGTTTTCAAGTATTACATTTCCACAACAGCAAATTCAATTACCTGAGCTAAAATCTGTAATATTGGTGTAGCCAAGATATTACAGAGAGTAAAGATTATAGTGAAAAGTAAAATATTTAATAAACATGATTGCAAAAAAAATAGCTGTAAGGCAGGGAAGAATCAGAAGGACAGTGTCTGGGGCTGAAGGTTCATTTGCTTTCTACAGCTACATTCAATGAGTCTGGTAGGAGAAATTATCTCTTCTCATAAATTGTGCCTCATTAGATTTGAAGCTCTTCAGCAGCTTTTGGCTGCCTTTGAATCCACACTGTTATGTTGCTCTAAACACACCCTAACAATTCTGTGTTTTGGATCACAGATCAAAGAGCTATCATTAGAGCAAATATTTAGTCTAGAGTGAATGGTGAGCTCAGGTGTATGAGTAGGGGGAAAAAAGAAACAAAGAAAATTGAGGTGGAAAAAAGAAACAAAGAAAATTTTCAGGTTTAAAGTAGATTGGGAAATATTTCTAGTACTTTAATATCCTAAATATTGATGTATCTTTATTTTCTTTAAAATAGTTTCTGTTTAATCAAAATTTTATTCATGTATTAAAAAACAAAAAATTGCACTTCCCTTTGCCGGTGTGCTGCACTTGACCCAGACAGAGAAACTATGATTACTGCTGGGTTTATGTGCTTATGGAGGAAGCCTAGAATAGACGAAAATCTCTGTGATCCAACTATGCCAGTTTGAAAAAGAAGTGGAGATTTCAAGTTCCTGAGAAATTTTCTGGGGAGAAATTGTAACTGAAGAGACAGGTTGATGAAGAGTTAGGATAGAGTGCTTTGGAAGTATGGATGATGCTAAGGTATATATCTATACTCTATACATTTAGAGTATAAACAAGACTCCTTCTGTAAAAAATGTTTAATGATATTGTATCTCTGGTTGCACAAAACTCTGAAGTTCTTCCTCTAAAAGAAATTGATGTTATGAATGTAAGGTAGGTCTTAAGAAGTTTACTAATCAAATACTGCATGGCACATTCACCTGCAATAGAGGTATGATAAGGATTGAATTTTTTCAGTGTTGTTGATTATTTTTTCATATAGTCAAGAAGGAGATAAGATAGAAAATTAAGTGTGACCGCCAATGTGTAGCAAGAAATAACTTCATCTGGCTCAGAAGTACTGAAAGACAAAATAGGGAAATATTTTATTGATAATGGGGGCAAAAAAGTCAAATATTTGGAGGATTAATTAAAATGACTTGTAATCTAGGAGGCCTAGATGGGGCGAGCTGCCTCACGTTGGTGCTGATAGACCTCCTTAATAAACAGGTAAATTCTGATAGGTGTTACACATAACCATAATGCATAAACCCTATTTACTTCTTGGAAAATATCAAATTATTGTAATCTCATATCTAGGAAATTAAACAGCACAGGTGAGTATTGTTGGTGAAATTTTAAAGAGGTGACTTCAGGCAGCTGATCATGTGGCAGGGGATGGCTCTGCCTGTCTCCAAGGAGTACCCAGGACATGAGCTCCCTCTGCTCCAGTCCCCTCCAGATCTCCAGCCAATGCAGGAGGCACAGCCATCCTCAGGGCTGGTGCTTCTATTCTGAGTCTGACAGCAGCGTCTCTTTCTCTCCTGGTTGTCTCTTCCCCGGGCGGCAGCCCGTCAGGAGAGCAGGCGTGACGCTCCTCTGCGCAGGATTCAGCAGCGCCAGCCAGGGAAGGCAGCGCCAGAGCTGCCACCCCACCTGCCACAGCCTGAATCCCTGCCACAACTGCGAAACCATGGCCAGCCGTGCAGAACTGCGCGCAGCTCCTCAGCACAGTATTTGTGCCACTTGCAAGTGCAGATTGAAACTGGATACCACTATTCACAAACTAGCGGGATTTAATAAAATTATAAAATTCTGAAAAATTAAAATAATATTACTTCTCTAGAAAAGAAAAGAGGCAAAAATTACCCCAAAAATGTTTTGGCTTCTATTTTGAAAAAGAAGGAAACGAAAAAGGAAAAGGAAAAGAAAAAGAAAAAGGAAAAGGAAAAGAAAAAGAAAAAAATAAAAACTTGAATGTACTTTAAAGGATGAAGCAATCTGACAGGGAAGCAAAAAGATTCTATTTTGAAGTTGCTCGACTTTTCTGTTGTAGCACTGCTCACAAAAGGCTAGGGGTATGACTTTAATAGTTTGTAAGGCAGTGCACAGTCTTTAGAAAATAACAGTATTCAGCTTCTTGTATCATACATTTAGACTAACATAAGTCAGTAACATGAATGGTGTTGTAATATTCAGTTTAGTTATTTTCTAATCTCTGCAGAGAGAGTTAGGCTTTATGAAAAGTGTCACAAGAGCCACCTCCCAAAGAGAGAAACTTGGGAAAGGCCTCAATTCACTGAAAACACACTAAAGGAATAAATTTTTAATTAGATTTATTACATAAATGAGTTTCTTGGAAAGTATTTGAAACAATTTTTGTTTGGAGATTCTGGACTACATATTTGATTACAACAAACTGAATTTGAGGGCAAACAGAGAGGATGAATCTTCTCTGTTTGAAAGTTTTATATCTCCCTGTTCAAGCCTTGGATTTAGAGTTCCTGTAAAAATTTGACATCAGTTGCAATGATTTATGAATCAAGTGGCCTTGCTGTTGGGATAGTTTCTTTCAGTGTCTTTGGCATGCTGGAATTAGACACATGACATTTAACTTAATATAAGCTTACTGGAGAAACTATAAGACAGCACAATCCTAAATATAGCTGGAATTAGTAAAATCCATGCCCTAGCTTTTCAGTACTAAGGTGCTATTTTGAGGATCACATTAGCATTACACAACTTCTTTCGTCAGTGCGAGGCATCTCAAGTCCAAAATGAGCATATAAACGCTGAGAAGTCGTGCTTTTGGGACTGAGAAACTGTTGTCATGCAAAGCAGAGAAGCACCAATAGGTGCTGTTGCAGGAGCAGAAGAAACAAATCTTTCCAAGTCACTTTTCTTAATTTCCAGGGTCCCTTATCCTGGTCATTGTTTACAATGTTAACATCACATGGTGTTGAAAATCTATCTTCTTAGTTGGATTATCTTTTAGACATGAGGTCCCCAAAGATTCAGAAATTCACAACTTGGAATGCACATCCAGCATCTTAAGTGAGGGTGAGCTGCTAATCCAAGGCAAGGATCAGACTGTCATTTACAGTGGGATATGGCACAGACTCCTCAGTGGTGGCAAAGGAGCTTTGTCAGCCCCTGCCTTCTTCCTTCAGCAACATAGAAAAAGCACCCAAAATGTGGCAGGTAGGGCTGCTGTAGCCATGCTTTGCAATTTCTTCTCCCACCCTTTGTTCCCGGGTGCTGTGGGCACTGGGAATAGCTATACAGATTTGGAGAAAGATGAGGAGAGAATATGAGTTTATTTTGTTTTATATTATTTTCCCTTTTCTAGTAAATTTGTCTCAGTGGGCACATATTCACCTATTTTTAAGGGCCCTGCTCTAATACTTTAAGGGCTGCAATAATTGTTAAGAGGTTTGTTCTGATAGATATTCTAGTAGCAATACTGTATCATGCTCAGCAGACCAGCTCAGTGGTCCAAAAATGTTTCCAGTTCTCTGCATTGCACAGTTTCATTTACTCTGAGTAAGTAACAATTTAAAAGGTATTGACTGAGTTCACCACCTAAGGTGACATGATATGGAAGGTTGCCACCGCTAGCTGATGTAGATTTTATAGCAAACCCCTGTTTCTCAAATGCCATGTTGTTGTTTAAACTCTGGTGACAGTGACTGAAACTGGTAGATTGCCTTCTGGTAATATTTCTATTGGACAACATGACAAGTTGAATTATGCTGTATAACAAATTCTACATACTACCACAGCTTTTAGAAAATTGTTTTTGTCAGCTAAGAAATTATTGATTTAGTAAAAAAATATTTAAAGTCAGGCAGTAAGAAAACTGGTGAAAAGGTTAGGTATAGTGTACTTTCCCAGAAATTGCCCCATAAATTCTTCAGTCATCAACACTAAAACCGTGATATCACCTGAACTTCTAGATAGTCATCTCTAGCTACAGAACATATGCTTTAGGAGACTCAATTTTGGTTGTACAGTAGACAAAACAATAAATAAAACTTCTTATAGAATTAAAATTACATTAGTGAAGCTTGTTTTCGGACTTCTAAGTCAAAGAAAAATGAAAATTTATTTAATTTGCAAGAGTAATTTTATATGTCATGACAGCAAAGTTATAAAGGAAATAATGTACCAAAAAAAAAGCAGTGAGTACTGGGCTTTCAGAGACTTATTCCTTACTTCAAAAATATCTAGAATAATACTGCTAACAAAAACCTTGCACAAAACAAGAAAACATGTTTCTAAGCATGGTGAAGGGACCTGATGTAACTTTGTAGGTGTGAAAAGTGTTAAGCTTTGAAGCAGTGTTTCTAGGGTAAGTTGTACAGCTTAGAGGGAACCTGTATGAATGTGGAGACACATAAAAGTAGCACAGGGGATACAGGAGAGGAGTTGATTGGCAAGACATGGTCCAGTGAGAGGCACAGAGTTTATTCAGACTCTACATTGAATGCAACAGTTGTCTTTCTGCTTAGTACTGACTGCAAGGATGGGAGCTTTCCAGAAACTGGCAGGGCATTTTCAATAGGATTTCAATAGTGCGTTTTGTGGGCTGTACCACATACATGTGTTTCATATTGACACTAATTCTTAATTGTACTATGAATACAATTCCTTAAGACCTTGCAGCTTAGGGCCTTCAACTCTCCCCTCGTTCCTGAAAAAATATCTTACTGTTTTAAGAAAACGGTAGTTAATCCCATCTCTCAAAACCTGTTCATTTCCAGATTAATCCTTCGTTGCTTAATTTTCTTGCTCTGTGTGGCCCGATAGTGCATTTATGTAAAGATTCTGTAAGCCTCCATGCAGCAACATGTATCTAGCCTTCTTGAGCAGAGAAGGTCAGAGTCTGGCTAGCTGAGGTTAAGCTGACACCTCGCTGCATAACCTGCCAGCGCCCCTCGGTGTCGTAAGGCCTTAGGCTGTGCTGGTTGCGGACTGGATCGCTGCTAAACGATGAGAAGGAAGGAGTTGGACACTCGCCGGGGGGCTAAACAGGTTTATTGGAAAGCCCACGATGTCCCAGCGAATGACCAAGAACAAAGGGTGCTTAGGGGTTATAAAGGGAAGGAGTGGACCCGGGAGGGGTTTACAGAAGACCAATAGGGGAGAAGAGGGGATGAGCTTAACACAAATGACATAGTGGAGAGCCCAATAGGTACCAGGTATGGGAGGGGCCCCGGGACCACAGCCAACCACAACCCCCAAAGCGGAGAAGCTTCTGGAATGCTAGGTGGAGTGGGGGGTGATTGACTTGGCCCAGAGAGGAGGAAAAGCATACATATAAAGGAAAATGGGGAGGAGGAATTATAGAACCTAACAGATTGACAATATAACTGGCAGGGCTGTGGCGGGAAAACTGAGGACGGCAGAATCATTTTACACAAAATGGGGGGGAGCAGATACATAAAATGGGGGAGGAATTAAATGAACTTAATGAATACACTACAACACTTCCATGGGAGCACTGGTTATGCACGTACTGCTGAGCTAATGCTCTGCCACATTTTAAATCTCTCCTTGTGCCTGCCACTGCTCTAGGATTCTCATAGGTTTCTGAAATGGCATGTATACAGAATGTGTGAGCTGTGCGAGCTATGTGAACAGTTAAAGCATAATGTCTCTTCTACCTTCAGCTGCTTTCAATGTCTAGAAATTTATTTAGTTGCATATTCTAGCCCCAGATTTTTTTTCTTTAACAATATGATAATATCAGGCTACTGGTGTAAATACACATGCAATTGTCAGTTAACCTCATGCTATTATTTTCAGAGCGCCTGCGGCACTGTCTCAGTACTGTCAGAGGAAAAAATACCGCAGAACAAGGTATTTCCACATTCTTTTCCATGAGCCAAGACACAAAACGGGCTCATTACCAATATGTGGCTTTTTACGGTTCAATATTAATATGTCGGCAGCAACTCAAAAAGCATAGAGTACATGTGCAATTCAATAGAATGTAAACATGTGTTCCTGAAGAGACCAGGTGCTGACAGAAAATGAAACATTAAAAGTCTGTGTGCAAAACTGTTCGGAAAGCCTTTGGCCTAATTTCAGTACAACTTTGCTTGATTCAGAAAAATTGCAGCTGCTAAAGGCAGCTGAAGGTGCTGCCCAGAATTGCTTAAAGTCATTAGGTACCACACTAGTGTACTGCACCTGAGGACTGATGAGAAAAAAAAGGTTCCAATTCTACCTTTGCTGCAAACATGCAGAAAGGACTTGTTTAAAATCATTTACGACACTTAACTAATGTACACACTCAACTAATGTAAATGCATCCTTACTGCACCTCATGAATGAAGAAGGCCCTGTGTGTCAGTTGCACCACCACCTGTAAATAGTGATGATTATAGACAACATTTACCTCACAGGGATATTGTCAGGATACATTAGTTAATGCATGTGTGGTGCTTAAAAATCTTAAATGCTACATGCTGGGGGAAAAAATCATTAGAATGGTTTAAAAAGACCATTTTAGAGATCTTCTCTCTTTTTTGTATACATGCCTCTGTTGATAACAGAGACTTCTTATGTGCCTCAAGAGAGGAGTAATACATATAGGGGTTTAAACACTGTGGGACCATATCTCTTGTTATGAAACCTCAAAGATTCAGTCACAGCACATCTGGAGCTTTGCTGTTTAAAGTTCTTATAACAAATTTGAAATTAAGGTGGACAAGATTGGATACAGGTGGCTATTACCCTACCATATCTATTACCATACCTAATATCTGTTTAAAACATCATTATATATCAGTAGTAACTTTATTTCCTTGCTGTACATCCTTATGTTATGGGTGGAGTTTTTGTATCCTTCAATGTCATGTAAGGTGTAACCACCTCTCATAAAGGTGATCCTATTGTAGGCACTGACAGACTGTCATAATTATGACACATATATTTTCATGCTGAGTCATGGTAGTCATGCTAATTTTTAGCAATTTCAAAGTACAGTAGGTCTTGTGATACTTTATGAAGAAAAACCTCCACTATATTTGTGGGGTAGGTAAGACGTCAGAAGTTCTATGTAAAAAAAAGTACCTTCTGAAGGTCATCTAATCCTCCAGTCACTGAACCACTTTGATGAAGTCAGTAAAGTTACACTTGCACAGTAAATGTAGGCCCTCTCTATTTACATTTGAGTGGTGTGGGCATGTAAAGTCATATTTTATAAAACTCTGAAGAGCCTATATTTTGTGGAAATCTTCTTATATTTTTTTCATATGAAAGTATACATATAAGTGCGCTTATATTTGGATTGCGAGAGGAGCATTGTATAAAAAGTAATGCCATCTTCTTCTGGGAGAGAGTCATTCATGACAAATGTGTGCTGGAATTCAGATACTATGGTGGTTAATTTCCTGTAGGAAGTGTTATCAGGATTGTTCATACAGTTTGTGGGAAGAGATAGTTGTCGAGCTGTTCTGCCAGACATGAAATGGTGACTTCCTGGGTGAAGCTGTTCCTTTTCTTAAGCATTACTCTGCCTTCCTAAAACATTTCCAAGGTAGGGAACTCTGACCAATTAACCTGCTTTCAAGGCATTGCAAGTTTTAGCTCAGTAGATTAAGAAATACAGAGCACAAAACAATCAGCAAGAACCTTTCCATCTGTCCAGCTTTAGTTCTTCATGGTTATCTGTTGAGTCCTCACACAAATGCACACTGAAAATAATGAATGGAATAAGAATCCTCCCTACTAAAGAGCAAGGTACACTGGAGATGATAAAGTAGGTTACTTAACAGGTACCTGTATGCCTGGGCTAGGTTATCTGTTTCTCATTTGAAAACAGAGGGGGAAAAAAACATCCAATAGCCAGTCACACACATTATTCCACGTCTTGTTAATAATCCTGTTAGGAGCAGAAAGACCATGTTTGAGGATGCAGAAGGACAATTTGAAAACATTTGACATGTCTGGGAATGCCAGACCATCACATAACTTTCTATTTGTTTTCTCTAAGTCCTTGCTATTGAACTGCTTGATGTCAATAAATTAACATTATTTGGAATAAGAACCATAATCTAAGGTTCATATAGGCAGTAGAGCCAGTATTCATCATGTCTCTTTTTTGGACAGTGTAGTCATGTCAAAGATATAGAGAAAAACACAACTGTCTTTGCGATACTATTTTTTACTTACCTGTGTTTTTAGTGCTAAAGATCTGGCTGTCAGAAGCAGACAACAAAAGTTTGACAGGTGTGATGCTGCCACTCCTGCACCTCAGTGCTGGACTCGGATGCCTGACATGACAGCAAAGCACTCGTGATTTACCTACAGCTGTTGACTGCTGCCTGGCTGCGTAGGCACCAGGGCCACGTTTTTAAAGGCAAGCATGTACCCTTGATGCTTACAAACAGAGGACTCCCATTTTAATGGTCAGGGTGCAATTTGTTCCCTGTTGTTTAAAAATAAAGCTTCTCATGCTCAGGATGAGAAAACTCTCATGCCTCTGAGACAATATAACTTTAACTCTGTGAGCGCATTCAACTATGAATAGAAATACCCACCTGTCAGTCAGTCAAGGTAGTTTAAAATACCTGTTCCGCAAAAGCCTATGTGTCATTATAGATTTAGCAGTACGAGCAATGTTCTCTTTGTCAAACAATGAAGCAATATGACTAATTAACACTCACTAGGGAATCTGAAATAATGATCTCCCTCTCTCTTCCTACAGCCAATTACCCCAAATATTCAGATTAGCTACCCACTATTTCTCTGAAAGAAATGTCTTGCTTTCTTTTTCTTTTTAATTTAAGGCATTATGTACCATGTAGCATCATGTTATAGGATGTTATGTCACATCCTGACAGCTTACAACTAGGGATATGCTGAATTTATTGGATAGTTAATACCTTCATGAATTAACAAGATAACCAACTTTTCAGGAAAAGGAAATCTGGGAAATATTTTCAGAAATTCCTTCTATATCTGTAGGGAGAATATACCTGGTTGATTTAATCAGGTGCACTATTTCATCATGGCTTCCCATTAATATAATGTTTAAATATGTACATTTACTTATCAGGCATTTAATTAACCTAAACATATGATCTGATTTTACAAATGCATACAATATGTATAAACATACATGATGGTCCAGCACTGCAACATAAAACTATGATGTTTGAAAAATCCTTGATCAATTCGATACTTTCAAAATTTTAATTTTGTCAAACTCACCAACTTCATAAACAATTGGACTCCTTACCAAAGTTAATCATCTTTCTCTTATATGGTAATTGTACAGTATTTCATTAGCAACTTTCTCATTTTTTGTGGAGGAGAGAGGTTTTTGCTTTGTATCCTCTCCCAGGTAAAATGAGAAGCCGGAAAAGTATTAAGACAAAGCAGTTCTCAGATTGCAACATTTAAACTTTGGGCCCCTGAGTCTTATATAGAAAGCAGAACAGCGTTAGCTCCAAAGGCCACCAGACTCAATTATAATCCTGACTTTAACAGGCCACAACTGTAACCAGTAAGTTGAGTGCTATAAAAGAGTGGGGGGGCTGGCTGAGAAGGGAATTGGAGTCAGTTGGCTGCTTTGTGAAGGAGTTGGAGTCAGTGCTCTGAGGAGATGTCCACGAGAAACACCAAGAAGATATGAAACTTTTGGGATAAGGAGAACACAGTATGGAACCCCTGTAATAAGATGACAACAATAATTAATACAGAGATATGTATTACAGTTAATAGAGAAACTTAGATTTTGCAAACTAAAATCTGAAAATAAGGAATAGACTGCTAAAACCAGAAAATATTTTAAACACCACAGCTTTCCAGAACTTCATCAGGTCTGAAGAGGTTTTTTGTGAACCAGTGGCTGAACATCCTTTCCTGTAGGTAGGAGGATTATGCGCTCTGTTTTACAGAAACAAAGCTGTTCTGGTTTCCCCCACCCCACCCCCAAAATGAGAGGTTGGTTGGGTGTGTTGCCTGTGAAGTTTGGAAGCACTGATTGTGGGTTATAAGTTGGATTGAAAGCAAATTGTGTGAAGGAATTCAAAAGGTTTTTCAGCTGTCCAGAGATTGCTCTGACTACGTGGGTGTTTCCAGAAGTCTGTGTTGCCACTCCTACTGAAGGTTTTCCATTGGGCTGAAGTAAAATCACGAGTGACCAGGAGAGCGAGTGATCTGGTGTGTGGATCTGAGTGGAGTGATGAGTAAGATGAAATTCTTTGGAGCTTATGAGGGGTACAAAGGTCCAAAACTTGTCCTTGTTCCATTCTTCCTTGCATTATGTATTTTTTCTACTACTGGTTTTATGTCACGTGCGTGGAAAGACTTCTGACCCAAGAATGATGTCAATTGTCTTACTTCCAAATTGCATTCATGCTCATTTAATAAGTTGTGTATTAAAAAAGAAATTTTTATGTTCCTCTAGTATAAATTTTGCAAATTTCCTTTAAGAAGTGGCAGAAAATAAGTAATGATGGGGTGTTTTCCTTTTTTAAGCAACAAGATTGAGAAGCAGGTGTCCATCTTTGCAATTCATAAAATGACTGTCATTCAGTTTGTACTGAAGATTACTTTGAATTTACTGATCAGATCTAGATTTAAAATCATTTTCTTCTATTATGCAGCTTGAGGGAAGATGAAACTTGATTCTCAAGTCCAGCTTTTTAAAGATTGTATAAACTGGGTGACAAGCAAATATTTTTTGGCCATATTGTAGAAACTTAGAAGGCTGCTACACAAACACAAAAATTTATGTTGTAAAGGTTTTGAAAATTTTTCAAGAAAATTCTTCAATTTCAAGGGAAAAATTGGAAAAGGTGTGCGATCTGAGGCATGGTTTTCTGGTGTAATATTTGCTTCTGATTAAAAACACTTTAAGTCAAAAAAATTGTTATTTTTGCTACTGGTTTAAAAATACCATACTACTGATGCTCTCTATTGTATTTAAACTTTACTGTCAGTTAGACTGCAAAATCATTCCCCGGGCCAGAAGTTTGTGTAGGTAATACAAGTGGTGCTTGACACTGATACACATGTATATATTCAGAAAAATGCTGTCTGTTTTCTCACTTGTACATATTACAACATGCAGCAAGCATAATCAGGGCTTGTCAGCCTGACATGATAGGGTGGATTAGCAGGAGTTACCCTGCTATGGCTTGAGCATTTGTGCGCTAACTACAAAAATAGTCTCTGTATCAAGCTTCGAAAAGAACATATGTGGACATTCTTTTATTTCTACTTGTGGCTGATAAAAATAAAACTGGCTGGGACTGACAGAGGTAGTGACATCAAGGTGACATGTGAGGCTGTCAAGTGCAAAGTCAGTTTAAGACTAAAAATACAGGACAGCTTCCATTGACTTAACTGGAGTGCACACTATAAGCAGGGAAAGTGTGCTGTGTCCCCAGAGTTTAAAAATTAAATCAGGGACAGGTAGCACTTTAATATTGCTCTGGATGTCAAATTTATAATTGTTTTAGAAGAAAACAGCAGAAAGTGTCGAGTCCTTTAAATCTGATTCGAATCTAAGTTGTCTTTGTCTTATCGTGCCTCTAATTTACCAAAATTGAGCATCCTAAAACTGGTGGCTCTTAGGGAAGATCACTGAAAAGTCAGTTCTGTCAAATTTAGCCTTCTTCACATTTGCCATCCTGCTATAGCTTTTGTACTCAGACAAACTTTTGGCTATCAAAAGTTGAATCCAATAATGCCATTTGAAGTTGCACCACAAACCTTTTATGTAGAACCTAAGCTGCTGGCACTGAGGGGTTGCCACGTGCCACTGGCTTGTACTGTTGTTTTCCACAGTTTGGATCTTTTGGTGCTTATATAAAGTAACTAGTAGCAGCTTGTCCTATTTAGGGATTTTTGGCAATCATAGTAGCAGAAATTGCAGAACATTGTAACACATATTTATTACAGACAATTAATGATTATGTTCTTTGTCTCCCCTTACTTTCTCAAAAAAACCCAAGGTTTCTTAACTGTTTCTTTGGATATTGAGTTTTACAGAAAGCTGTTTGCTAACTGGCATTGTAAATGGAATACTGATTTGCTGCAGCTTCCATCCTTACTAGTGCTCCTGCTGCTCTCCTCTTCTATCTTTAGAAACTTCCTTTTCAGATGATGAAAACAGGATAAAAAAAAACAGAAATGTACTTAGTTTATTCATTGTCTTTCTTCAGGCTGCATCATATGTCCCATATTACGATGACTAATATGATAAATTATATGGCATTGAGACTGAAACAAAGGTACTTACAGGAATTGGAAATTCAGTTCTACAAATAATTTTTCATTACCTTTTAAACTGAAAGTTCTATAAAAAATGTTGAATGCTCTTAATATTCAGCAGACAGCAGTTAATGCATCTTTGTTCAGAGTTGTGTGGGATTTGGCAACATGATTACAAACAGAATTCAGCAGCCTGCGTGTATGGGAAGCTGATGAACCACCTCGCTGTTTCTGTGATTACTTTAAACCACTGAGAAATACTTGGAACTACATGTAGCTAAACAGCAGTATTTTTAAGTGACCAAAGTATGTTAATAGAGTTTTCTGCTGCACTTCTGCAAAGCTGAGGACATCCATTAGTGAACAACCACAGAAATATTTTCTATAGTTGTTGTGGAGCTTATTTTACTTAGACTCAGAAACGTAAAGGCCAAAGAGCATAAGTTACTCAGAAGCAGCGTGTGAAACATTAAAAAAATTATGAATTTGTTATATGCTGATCTCCAGTTCTTTCTGAACTCATTGCCATAGTATTTTTAAAAGGATAAGCTTTTAGAACCATGACTCATTCAGGTAGAAGTTAATTACTTGTGACTTTTGTGAGCAAGTATGAACAAAGGCGAGTAGAACAGGCACAGTCTTATGCAATTTAGAAAGAACATTTCTACACTTTAGTTTGAAAAGCTGTGTTACTAAAATTGTTACTGCCATTGAAGCTTTCCAGTATGATACCACCAAGACTGCAACATTTTCCCTTGATAGCAGCCTAATCACTGCTGAATAGGAAATTAGTTTTGAAACAGGTGTTTGCTGTCCTTTTCATCTTTTCGTGTGGCTGTGCTTGCTTCTAGGGAATTACAGACTGAAGGTCAGGCCAACTACTGTTCTGCTATTCCAATTGAGAAATAGCTGCTTCTAGCAATGATAATTTTAGAAATTACCACTATGAGAAGAAAATGCATCAGTGTTCTGCAATTTATGAATACTTTTCAAATGGCTGGGCCTTGTTAAGAGGACATCCTTTTTTGTTGGCTCTTTTGAAGAGCTGTGTCAACTTTCCCGGCAGTTCTTTCAGCATCACATTTGGTTCAGTGTTTGGTTTTCTAGAAAAGCATATCCAACTCTGTACAGTTGCAGTGGTCTGCTAGGAATGTGCTGGAGCCCAAGCTGATGCATGTCTTAAAACTCTGTTGTGAAGTGAAAATGACAGTTTTAATTCACTGCCATGTGTGGCCAACAGACTGCATACATGTGGCCCTTTGGAGTTGGAAAGCACTTGAGTTAGGAGGATCAGGTGCTCCCACTGCTGGCTCTAGTTAGCACAAAGTATAGAGGAAACTCAAGAAAATTCACTGCTGATTACAGCTATTGTTGAACTCTTGCGTCCCTGTCTCTGTTAATCCTGCTGCTGTGATTAGAGTGTTTGCCCCTGTGAACATTTTTGATTTTTGGCTCAGCAAAGTTACCTCTGTGGTACTTTAGTACAAACTCACCCTGTTGGCTCACACTCTCACACTCCCCTAAGTCTCACTTCTCTTGGGCTCCTTATAACACTCACAGAGTCCTTTTTTTTTTGATGTTTTTTCTTTTTTTTTTTTTTTTTTTTTTTTTTTTTTTTTTTGTGCAACAGTATAAGATTTCTGACAGAGTTTGTGCTGCCTGCTGTCTCCCTGAGGAGTTTCTTTGCACTTGAAGGTCATACATTGAAATAGTTTAACTGTATCATCAGGGGATGAATATTTTTGTTTGGATTATTAATTAGTGTATATTTCAAGACTCAATAAATTTAATGAGAAGTTTCAGGCTATGCATTTCTCACTACCTAGAGAAGTAAGGAAGTTCAGACTGTGCTCCTCTAATGGACAACATTAAAATGTGAGGTCTAGAAGCTAAGGACAGTCACTCTTGATTAAATATGCATTGGTCATTGTAGGGGACAAAAGATCAGTTATGTAAAAGCTACATGTTGGATTCATTCATATGGTTTCAGCTTGTATTCAGAATGATAAAGGTTAATTTTGTGTGGCTTTCATTTTCGTTATTTCAGTGCAATCACACGCTGATGAGTACTTCAATAAAAACATTTTAAAGAAAACTGCATGCAGTAGAGATGATAGATGGGGACACAAAGTCCTCTGTGATTTCAAGTTTTAAGTGATTTATCTTGCTAAAGGTTGCATACTTAGTGCAGCTAACCACTTTGGTTAGATTGATACAGTTGTTGTTTTAGATCTTGTCCAAATAGCCTTTTATGTTGCAATCAAGTAATAGATGCAAGATTGACAAGTTACAAAGAAAAGGAGCTTTCAGTCAACAAACAGACTAAAATCCATTATTGTGGTGTGTACACTGTGTCCTGGACCTGTAAACACATCTTCATTGATCCCATAGAAAGATAGAAATATCTCCTCTTGTATAGTTCAATCAAGACCCTTTTCACAGAGGCAAAGTGCAAACAATATTGAAAAAGCAGCAAAAGACTGACATTACAGTCAAACAGTAAATAATGGTTGTGCTCAGGAAGCCTATCTATAACATTTCAAACTGCTGTCAGCTCAGATGAAATGTATAACCTCTCTATTACAACCTTAAGAAAGATCAAAACACAGGTACTGTACATTCCCTTTACTGTCATACCCTTTTTACCAACTGACTAAATCAATAAGAAAAATATTTTTTTTTCAATTTTGCATGCTTGTGGGGTATCTAACACATAAAAAAATCATTGGAAAAAAGACTTTCTTGCTGAATTTTTCTTTAATTGTAGCATCTGACATAAAACATTGAAGCATTTTTAGCTCAGTTTCACGTGGTTTAGCAAAGGCAGATGATATAAGACAGATGAGCTGATAAGACATATTCTCTTTTTGTTTTGTTTAATATATTTTATCTACATTGAGCCTATATTTAAAATTATATGTATAGTCAGAATCTAATTATATAATTAATAAAAGATATGTTCTATTAGTTTTCTTCTTTTTGGTCCAAAAACCACACACAATGACTTCCCAGCAAGTGCACTACCCTGGCAAATGACTACTTTAGCCACCCCTCTCACTCCACATTCCCGAATCCCATTTAAATCCTTATTTGAAACCTTAAGTGGCATTGAAATCTAGCATAAGCTGTGGTGTCTCTCAACAGTGGCAGTGAATTTTATACATATTGCACCAGGTGGTGCTCATAACTGTAAGGTTCTGCCCACGGATTAAACATGGTCTATAAAAAGATTAATTTGCTATTTAAAGTTGGTATTGCTCAACTTGAACTGTAATCTAGACAGTATGAAGCTGGTCCTCACTTTCTTGAACACTGAAAGGGGAGCTTTATGTAATGAATAATTACAGCCACTGGCTAAGGTCACTGGAAATCTGTCCTACAGGAAACTTGTGCAAATGCATGGAATTACGATATCTTTTGGAAATATTCTTTTATGGATTTTATTAATTGAATTGGAGGGCAATTGCCATTGCTGGCTGACATCTTAGGAGGTACTGCAGGGGACTGTTATTACTGAACTCTATTAATCTACTTCTGTAGAGGGATTGCAGGCACCTTTCCTTTGCAGGATCACAGTAAAAATTTGTTCAGTAATATTTGGTAAGGAAATAATAATAGCATTTGCTTGGGCCAAGTAGTTTAAATCCACTTGGCAGGTGTCACAGAATCACAGAGTTCTTGAGTTGGAAAGGGACCTCTGGAGGTCATCTAGTCCAGCCTCCCAACCCAAACAGGGCCACCTAGACCTGGGCCAGGACTATGCCCAGATGGCTTTTGAACACCTCCAAGATCAGAGATACATTCACAATCTCCCCGGGCAACCTGTGCCAGCGATCAGCCATCCTCAGAGTAAAAACGTGTTTCCTGATGTTTAGGAGGAACATCTTGTATTTCAGTTTGTGCCAATTGCTCTGGTCCTGTCACCAGTCATTATAATTTTTCATAGTCTTTTATTGCATTGTTGCTTGCAATCTACCTAGAAACAGTAAGTAGGGCAAATCTTACAGGACAACATGATTTTTATGAATTCCTTTTTGTTTCACAATCTAAGTGATGCAACTGTTGGAAAGGAAATTTCAAATTAACATTGGGGTGAAATTGTGGCTGCAGTGACATCGAGGGTAATGAGACTATTGCCAAGGCTGCAGCAGGGCTCAAAGTCTTTGAATCACCAGATCCTTCCTGCTTATCACGTACTCAACAACATCTGACTTCCTCACAGGACAGGAGATACTGTGACCCTAAATTGAATTTTTAATATACCCAAATATTTAAAGTCCTTCCAATAAAACAAAAGGCAATAATTATTTTTATTATTATTGTAAATAAGAGATAAAATACATAACAGTGTTTTCATTATGACCACTGGTAGGGAAAAAATTGTAGCAAAATGACAGTGTATGTTACATACTACAGCTGTTTAAAGTGAAGGAGGGCTAGAGTGAGACATTTACCATGAAACAGCAGAAAAACAGGATGAATAAATGAGTGGATGATTAAATAACATTAGGAATCTTGAGCAAAAATATGGGTGGATTCCTTTCCAGGTGTTGTGTGAATTACTAGATGTGGTTGTGTGGCCTGTGCCAGGGAGAAGTCAGAGCAGGCTGCACTTAAAGACTGTGTGTCTAATTAAGCCTGAACTTTGCACTGAAGTTTCCTGTTTCCTGTTTTTTCAGCTCATTCTTCTATTCATTAGTAACTCTGATTATTAAATTTATTCATTTTCTTCAGCACCTCTCTACTGAAGGTAGTTCAGATGAGGGGGAATTTCAATGGAGTAGAATTTCTGTAGTTGCTTGTGCAGTAAAGCTCTGGCTATTAAATTAAGGGAGGAAACAGATCCTGGCAACGTTTAAAAAAAAAAATTTATGGGAAAATTGAGGTTATTAATAGCTTAGAGCCTTTAAATGGGGATAAAAGAAAACAAAAAAATTTGCAAATTTAGGACAACACACAATGTGGCAAACACTTGCCTGCTTATTATGTGATATCTGTGGTAGATGGAAGGCTAAACTTGAAGACCTGCTACTTAATTGGTCTGCCTAGGTTGCCTACATTCCACGTAGATGCAGCAGCATCTTAATTTTTTACAAAACCCAGCTAATTAGCAAAGTTTTGTCCTGCTCAGATACACATGAGCACAATTGTAGAACTTATCTAGAAAGTCGGACCCCAAGATTAATCGAAGGCATGAACCAGTAACTCCCGTACCTACATGGATGTAATGGTCACTCTCTTATTGATATGTGGAACTTGATGATCTTTCCCTCATTGTTTTTGTTTCTTTGTGGTTTCGCCTTTATTTCCATCAAAAATCCTTTGAAAGTGTTGCTTTCTTCTCATAGTGCAGTAGTGTGGAGACAGAACTGTTAAAACCAGAAAAATATCTGTCCAAATCTCCAGCTCTGGACCCAGTTAAGAACCATGGGGTCTAGAGCTGGTACATAACTTTGAGAGTCATGCTCTGCATGCTTATTTGTTGCCTTATCCTTCCATAAAAATTAATCAGTCATGATTGAACATTGGATTAAAATGTCTAGAACAGAAGTGATGGAAATCCTGACTGGATATTTAAGATGAAAATAGCTTGATTTAGCAAGATTTGACCTCCAAAGTGTCAGATGTGAATTATGCACCCTAAAATATTTCATGTCAAATTCTGAAATCCAAATTTTGAATCAATATCTGCTTATTTTACCATTCCATTATTCTTTGTTCACGTTAAGCCTGCCACAGTAAGACATGCCAGGGTTAAATTAAAAAAAAAAATCCTGATTGAGGCCTAATATCTGTTCAGGAGCAATGGCCTTTATGCTTTAGATAGTCTTATTAGAAACTGCTCATTTTTCAATTTCTTTACTTGGCCATTAAAGTTAACTGTGTGCTGGAATTAATTTGATTTTGTAGCACTGATTGAATAACACAGATTTACCATTTTAGATTCTAAAGTGGAAGAGATTCTTCTTAGTTATTTTCTTTTCTTTTATTGCTAAATAAATATACTGTCTTAAAATATCTTAATCTGTTTTCAGGTTGTACTCTGTGTCTCTTAAATCCTTCTTTTAGGCTGTTCCTCAGAAAGAACTCTACAGGTGACCTTTCTAGAAAGGCAAGAGAGTGCCACAGGGAGTTTGCCTATCCTCAGGATGTAGAAATATATAGATGTTTGATTCTATCTCCTCTAGATAGGTGCCCAGGCCTCCAATTTCAAAAAAGTAATCAAGAATTGTTTTTCCTGTAAGCACAACAAGAATGAAGGAGTTGGCACTTCCTAAAGCAGTACTGCATGGGAAACAACATGTAAAGGGAGTTGGGAATGTCTTGGGTTCAGTTTCTTTACCTGATAGTATTTGTAACCAAGAACCAACAGGTTGTCAGGGAGAGATGCTTGCTGAAAGTCAGGAGAGATACTTCACTTGATATCAGTGGGATTTATACCTAGAATCTAAATAAACTGCTCTGCACCCTAGCTGCACTGAATGAAGAGCAGCTTCTGAGCACTCAATATTTATGAGTCCTGCCTCTACCCCACCAAAGTAGATTCCTAAAATAAAATGCTTAATGGTCTTGCAATAAAATATGAATAGGAAACGTAAAGTTGTCAAATAAGGTATTTGCTGATCTGTAATGAGGGCATCTGGGATTATTAGGACAATACCTTTAGACTACATTGAAAAAGAATAAAAATTAAGCTGAACAACAAGATGTATAAGATTGTAGAAATTAGCCAATGTTGCTTGAGAAACAGTTGATTTTCAGGCACTTATAGACTTCTTTCCTATGAAGCACCAAGATCAGTGCAAAGCAGTAACTTGGACACTGGATTTTTTTTCAACTGGTTGTTGTCTTTGTGCTCAAGAGATACTATTTTTTCTAAAATAATATTGAATATTAACAATTTGAGAGTATGTGATTCCATAGAATGTGTGTATAGTACACACCCCAGATAGCTGTTAAGCATTCAGTTGATGCATTGAGTGCAGAAACACTTATCCTAGGATACTTCTGAAGGGCAGCAGAGGCAGAAATGGAGGCAGCAGGCACCCCAAAGTGTAATTCCATTCAGCTGAGACCTGAACTGCCTTTTGACAGTGCCTCTCAGTCTTCATTGACAGAATAGAGAGCTTCAGGACAAATACACATCTAAATCCACCCACCTAACTTAGGTGCTCCAGTTAAACATGGAATGTTAAGTGGCATAAACCTGAGCACAGTGAATTGTGTAAATTCTCACTGATATTTAATTCAGTCCTGTCACAGACCAAGGTCATTATTATAATAAAATTGAATTACAGTAATTTTTCCATAGACACCCATATCAGATAGCCTCAAGCAGTACTACATAAAATAATTAAACAGATACTAACCAAAATAGCATATTCAGTTGGAAAAACAAGCAATGCAATGCATGAATATTGTTGCTGGCAACAAACATTATGTGTGTATTTATTTTTTTAATTAAGGGAACAAGAAACACATACAATTTTTAACATGAATGAAGTGTTTTTGTGTTATTTCTGGCCTTTCAACAAATTCTATTTTAAAATCAAATGATAGAAATTACCTCTAGCTCCCTTTCCTATTTTCTGTTATGATTTGTTTTTAATCAGCCAACAACAAAATTTCCTGTATCTCAGTTTTCATTCAGTTTTCTTCAGGAGCATGTTCTTATGTGTGACATAAGCCTATATAATGGATTTGGGATTTTAGCACTGGACTAGTGTTGCAAAATGCACAATATAGCATGTTCAGCCTCTAGAAGAGAGACACCAACATAAAACTATCTCTGCTGGGTGATCCTTGTTTGAGGTACACTCACTGCTGTGCTCTCTCAGAGAGGGTGAATAGCTATGAAACTAAGTCCTTGAAAAATTGCTTGGATTTCATATGACACTCAAGAACAATATGACTTCCAATAGTCAGTTATGCAGTAAGAATTTTGTAGCTTGCTTTCTGTAAAAAATATCAATCATTTGTGATTGAAAAATGAATCTGTAAAGTTAACCTAGTCTGTCAAATTTGATTTATTCAGAGGTAAACAACATTCCAAGAGGATTTAGTGAGCCTGTGTTTGGCAAAGGGGTATGTTCAGGTTGTGGCACTACATAGATTGAATGTCCAAACATTTAAAAACTCTTTTATCACTGGCCTGAATACAAAAACGACAGCCTTCATTTGGTGACCTTAGAATGTCCCTGCTATTTGTTATGGGCTTTCTGTATTTAGTTTAACCTTCCATCATGCTGGGGTTAAATAAATGACAAGTTGTTATTTTTCTGATTTTTAGATTAATATTGAGCCATTAAGCTATAAACATATTGAGCAAGATCTCAAGCCAGTGTAAATCAGTGTAGCTTCATTGTTTCCAGTGGAGCTTTGCTGAATTGCATCAGCTGAAGGGCTATGCTGTTATTTGGAACAGTGCTGCATCTTGCTTTCATACACAGCTTTTGGCTGGAATGTTTAATCTGTAAATCACAATATTGTCACTCTGTTTCTTCTCCTAAGCTCTGCCTGCTCATTCAAACATGTCTACTCTTGCTTACAGCTGTTCTCCCCTCCTCCTTTACTTCACTTCTGAATGTTTGGAAACCAAACAATAATCCAGGCAATATACTGATATTTTTGAACAGCACAATTTTGAAGTGGTGACTCCATCTCTGCTGTTTTAAACATGGACCACATTTAAAGAAAAAAATCAAGGCCTGAGGTCAATTTCCGCACTATATTTACAATTGAAATTACCATAAGCATGCATGCAAATGGAGTGTCTGAATGCAAACCCAGTGAGATGGATGTCTGCCTAAAACAGAGGGATGGTAATTGCATGCAGAAATGTCACAGAGCAATTGCACGCAGACCTGTAGCCTCCATCTCAGCTGCGTTTAGCCTTTGAACTACTTCTCCTCTCTTGCAGGCCACAGTACACCCTCATGAAGTAACTTCTTGTCTTGAGAAAAACAAGCAGACAGGCAGAGTCTGTATTCTTTCATTGCTTGTTTATATTTGCGGCAGGCAAAGGTGGTTGCTGTTGGGAGAAAAGTAGGAAAAGAATTCACGTACAGATACCCTTTTCCAAATCTCTAGCACAATGTGTGGCTGCATTCAGTATCTTCAAGATTCTAGGTACTGTTTCCAATTAACCTGGTGCTGCCTCAGATCACACAGAACCCTTTATACATTGTAGAAAAGTGTATGCTTGGCCTGCTACTCTGAAATTACAAAACTCAAGTCTTTGGCCTTATGGTTCAGGGAGCTGTGGAAGTAGAATGCTTTTGTCCAATGAGTGGCAGTGCTCTGTGGTTGTGCTAGTATAAAAGCAGCTTAAAAAAATTGCATCTTAAAATAGAATGGTCTTCAAAAGAAGAGATAAGGAAATATGTCAATTATTGTACCAATTTCTTTTTTTTTCTTCATGTAATTAACATCAAACTAGAAAGAGAAGTTAAATTGTTGTATTTCTCTTGATTTTTAATGTTTTTACAATTGTGTTACAATGTTTTTGATAAATGATACGGGTTTATGCTAATTTTAATTTTATCAGATTTACAAGCCTGTCTTAATACATAAACCAAATTTTCCTCACAGAGGAACAAGTTACAAGTTTCTGGTTTATTGTATTCCCTCCTTCCTTTCCAAACTCCAGTGCAAAACATAGCCGGAGCTCTTTTTTCAACATTGTGTATGATGAATGTCTAATGTAAATCTAAATCTAATAGGAAATATTTATCCCCTACATAATCTGCAATTTTTTTAATGCTAAAGCCTTTCTCAATTTAAATACAACTCTAAAATTAGATTGTTTTAAGGAAACTGATGGGCATGGCCTTAGCACAGGTATATGGCGGAACAAGCACTACATACTTTTAAGTATGTTTCTGTGAACTTCAAAGAGTGCATGGAATAGATGGGTGCTTATGCATGCATGTAGAATAATAAATATAAAAATCACACATTTATGAACCTTCTTACTTCTACAGCCTTTTTTCGAGACGATCTAGTTGTGTATCTGCTCAAGCACTGTTCAATAAGGAATCTGAGACACTGTATGGTTTACGTCGTCATCCAATAATGTGGCAGTTCCTGGTCTGTGGACCTGCTGGAAAGGCTCCTTTTAGAACTTAATTCCAATTAGAATCAGTTGCCAGACATTTCTGTGCCCCCTGCCTGGTTCTCTGTGTGGCACACAAACTTACCTTTCTGTTTTTCCGTCAATGCATGTGTTTTATTTATTTTATTTATTTTTCATCGGGTCTAAATACTCCACTCCTGAGCTACTGACTTTGCAGCATGGTGGACAGCACTCAATAGTCCTTCCTAACCCCCCAGGCCACTAAAACACTTGAGAGAAAGAAAAATGTTTTTTGAGGAATTTCTATTTTCCATTTGATCTTCTATTCATGTGGGTCCCTAAAATGCCTTTATTCATGCAGCACAATGCCAGGTGCTTTTGCCTAGAAGTGGCCAGCCATGGATGAGTCTTGTGGGTCAGTGTGCTGCCTGCCTCCAGGAGCTGACCCCAGTTTCTTAAAAATACACTTAGTGTATACATTGGTAGAGTGTAATGTTACCATTTTTGTATTATCTGGGTAAGGAAGTACATTTTTAAAAGTCAACAAGAACATTTTTATTTTTTAAAAAAGTTTTTTGTTCTGTGGAGTGACAAAAAATATACTTGTCATTAACATGACCTGTCTCAGGTTTGCCTGCTCAGAGTTTTCTTCATTGTTTAGAAAATACTGCATCTTAGTGCATTGTTTCTGAAAACTGTAGAATTGGTTACAGACAGGTTTTGCAAGATGGATCCCTTAAAAACACATTGCTTGTGACCTATAATAGCATTGCTCTTTGTATTTCTGAGCCTTTCATATGGGAAAATAGGAACTAAAAAGAGATGTCAAAATTTGGTTTCAATGTGATCTGATTTATGCTGCAGCATTTCTCAAACAATGGATGGATACCATACTGATGTATTCTGTGATGTATTCTGCCACTAAGCCCCTTCATTCATTGTCACATGTAAAATTGTGCACAGAAATTCAGTTATGGTGTCAATTCCTTTATCATCTTCAGTGTGGGTGGCTTTGGTGTGAGAGCCTGTACCATTCCAGGTCCAACACATGTTCCACCATCACATGTGGTGGAGAGGCCAGCTGAAATTGTGCTCCTGGGAGCTCTGAGGAGCTGACCAGCCATTTGCCTTGGAAGCCATTCTGCACAGTCAGGTAGCTCATGATAAAATACTTTGGATAAAATATTTTATAATACTGATAAAATACTTTTCTGTGATGACTTCCAGTCCCATTCAGCCACTTTTTTTTCCAGCAAAGCAGTGATTTTCTTCTTATGAATAATAATTTCTTGTTCTTCAGTGTATAAGTTTTCATTGTGTTATGCTGACATTTTGCATGGATGGGCCCAGCATACTATGTCATCTTGACTGCTCACCAGGGCTTTCCTGATCTCTGTGTTACCTGCCACTTCTATCAACCTTGGTAGTTTATTTACTGCCATATGGTGGATGCAAATTTTAAATAGGGTCAATCCCAGTGCCAGTTTCACATACTAGACGTACCCTCATTTTCTGGTAATTTTTTGCTGAAAACCACCTGTGGGACCTGTCTGCTGGTCAGTTATTAGTCCACTTAACCACATAGCTTACCCTGTCTGAAATTTACTGTTTATGGAACAAAGCTGTTTAGTGGACAAAATTTATTTGGTTTTATATCTATATCATCTATCAATGTCTATCTATATCTCTATCTATCTATATTTGTCAGCACTGTAGTATCTGTTCTTCACATTTGTAGCAGATGTGCACATCTCAAGCCTTGTTTCCTTTTGAAAACAGATGTATTTGTCTCCATTTCCCAACTTTTTGTCAATGTCCTCTGCTAATCACTTCAGAAAACAATTTCTGATTTTCACTGAATTTCATACACAATATCTATTGCATAGGATACTCAATAAAATAAAAAACGTTTTTGAGGTCCTAAGTGAAGAAGAGGGATTCTCTGAAAATTCACTTGTTAAAAGACACCAGAAAACACATCTGGGAGAGATGCTCACTTATTCACCCCATTGCTGCTTTTTTAAAGTGTGGTGTACCCTGACTGATGATGAGGTCAGTGACAGGGCAGAGTAAGTGCTATATACTCTGAGTTTGTCCATTTCCCCTTTCTCAGGTTTGAGGCTGGATGTGTGACCTTCCATCCTTACATTCTGTAAATGCATAGACATTGAACATGTTGAGAAATAAGGATTTTTTTTCTGATTATTACATGCAACCAATAATTTTCACTCTCTTCATTGCAACTGTAAAGGGCGAGTAGGATGCTGACTGGTATCCAAAGGCTGTGGATTTTGTTAATCACAGAATCAGTCAATAAACAGAATCTTCTTCATCTTTCACTATTAAGTCTTCATTCACCATGCACTGTACATGTTGGAATGCAAAAAGTGCAATAACAGTGCCAAACATTAGCAGATCAGTATGTCATATGCTCTACTAGATGGTTACACTGGATGTGTCAGGTCTGAATCTCCCTTCTTCACACTTTCTTCATCATCTCATATTGCAGACTGTAAACAGGACTCGAGTCTCCTTCATGTGTCTGGTGCAGGACGTGGTGCTGGACAGGAAAGAGCAAATGGCCAGGGTTGTACCCTAGGCCTGTGTTTCTAAGCCATGCCCTGGGCTGGCCCAGCACTGAGAGCCATTCATTGCCCCACATAATTGAGTGTGGTAGCTCTTCTACAATTGCATTAATGAATGGGTGCATCCTTTATTGCCCCTCCTCATGTAACTGTTTTTCATATCTAGCCCTACTCATATGACATGGAGTTCTCACACCTTGGCATGTTAGAAAGTTAAAAAGTCTACTTCTGGTTTGTGGAAAACCGTGGTTGTGCAACTTCTGAAACAGCACTGTTGAGTAACTTACTGCACTGGAGTGAGAGAAAGCCTCAGGTTTCAACATGAGATGGAACAGAAAAGGGAACTCAAAGTGGCTGCTGAGGGACAGACTGCAGAGTTACAGCGCAGATTACAGGCTCCTGAGCATGTCCAATAAAGCCCTGGTTAATACAACTCTGCTTGCTTGTCACGTTACCCAGGGCAGTAACAGAACATGTGTGGAGCCCCCAGACCTGCAGGCAGACCTGGAAAAGCAGCAGCAGATGACAGGAGTGCTCACCCCACCACGCTGCTCTGGGGATCCCTGCCAAATGCTAACGTGCCTATCAGGGAAGGCACGCTGTAACTTAAATGTTTGTCTCTTCAGGGATGCTTGGTAAGAGACACGAAGAAGTTAACCATGTTTTTAGCTGAAATAGCTTCCATAGAGAGTCTTTGTGGGGAATATAAAGGAAAATGCACATAGCATATCATAACCATCATGGATAACCTACAGAGTATTAAATGTAAATGCCATATTTGCTGGGTGCTGATTTTCACTCTTTTTTCCTCTTTCTTTTCTATGTTAATACAGTCGATTGGAACATGGACTTTAAAGGAGTCTTTGGTTTAACTTTTATTTTAAAAGGAATTTCTTTTATATTCTTTGGAAATGATGTACATGATGACTTTCAAAGCACAGTACTTGCAGCACCGACATGCTCATTGGCTTCAATAGCATCACAGCTCCAGTTTCATTTACCTTGTGTTATTTGTCAGGTTTTGGGGTTTTCTTTGCAGAATGTGTAAAATCAATCAAAAGTGTGATTGATCAAAGTAAAAATATTGTGCAGAGTTTCATATTTGTAAAATAGATGTGGACTGACATCATCTTTTTCCACACATAGAGCTCACCATCACTCTATAGAATATTTACAATACACTCCTTGATCAATATTGTAACAATTACAGAAAATGCATTGTAAATACAGTAGGGAAAGAGGCAACCAGAACATAAATGGAATGACTTTGTTTAATTGAATAGTCCCTGAGCAAATTGTAGTCAATGAGAAACAAAAAATCCATAATTTCAAACCATTTTGCACAATTGACAGGCCCAGGAGAGGAACAGATTAAGGAACAGAAAGATTCCCTACCTTGCCAGTAGAGAAGACTCACTTGTTTTCCCTTTGCTTACCATCATCAGCTTGGAGCTGCAGACTGTATTATTCAATTATTGTATATATTTGGTAAATTACTTTGAAATGTCGTGATGTTTCAAAGCACTGTACGAACTGGATTTTGTGTTGCACAAGACAGTTGCTTATTATTGTGGCTACCAAGTTTCTGCGTGGCAGGACCCGATGTTCAGTACTTATAAAAAATTATATTCTTTCACTGACACTCAGTCTCTTGGGTGGGTGGTACATTCCTGGTGCATTCCACATGCTCTTGTGAATGGGAATTAGTGTCTGAGGCATCCTGATTTTTCTAGCAATAGGAATTTTTAAAATAAATATTCTATAATTTTCTTTCTTTTACTAACAGTTTCTTCTAAAGCAGATCTATATGTTTTTATGAGCCCAGGGGTTATTTTTTAACATAAAAATAAGTTTTTTCCTTCACATATAATATATTCTTCAGCAATTTTTATTTCCAAATCTATAGGAACACGTCTAACCATGCCATAATAGAAAAAGGAAAGGTTTACTTGTATAATAGAAAATTACTTTTGAACTTTCTAGATTGTGTTGCTGTTGGAATGTATATACAAAATCATAAAGTTTTCTGGTGAGAATGGTCTGAATACAGAATGCACCTGAAGATGAGACTAAAATCTAAAACAAATATGAAACTGTTAAATTCACATGTGCTAGGCCTTCCTATTTGCAAGTTTTGGCAAATAATAAAAAATACAAAGCACTTAATGGCTTAAAAATTTGCATGATTTTTCTTGCTTGTAAGCAGTGCAAAATAAGCATGGAATAAATGTGTGTTGTATGTCTTAATATACAGTAGAAAAGACCACTTAATACACATTCAGGGGCTACTGTGGTGAACACATGTAAAGGAGACACAAATGGGAGAGAATGTTATGAATAACTGCATTTATATGGGGAAAATGCAGGTATGTACCTGCACTCTGTTGTTCACTGTTCATAACTTGCCTGTCTAATGTCCAAAATATTTGAGTCGTCAAAAGGAGATGCCGAAGAAAAAAGTAACTTGAATGACCAGTTGCACTGAAGAATACACTAAAAGAGTCGAAATTAACATATTGCAAATAATCTGCAACCATATTGCAAATAATTTGCAAATAATTATTTGCAAATTAACATATTGCAAATAATCTGCAACCAGATATTAATTTAAATTTTAAAATAGCGAATTATGAGAAAGAGGGTAGCATAAACCAGCTGCTTATTCAGGGCTAATATGAAGGTCTGTGTTGCACTGATTATACACAGTGAATAGTCCAAGCCAAGTCTCATTTTTACGTCCCTTGAATGCTTTCTGGCCCAGACAATTCTGTACGGTAGCCATGCCATGTGATTTGTGGCAATGCTGCATCATCAGAGTACTTCTGTAGCAGTAGCAAAGTCAGCATCCTTACTAGCCACATAGGACTTATCCTTCGGAGAAGCTTGGTGACTACAGTGCTAAGACCTCAACCTTGAAAAAACAAACACAAAAGGTCTCAGTTTTTCCTGTTGTTGCGCAGTTCATGGAGGTTTGCGTCATGCCTGAAGCATTGCATTTAGCTGAGAGAGAGAGCACCTAAATTAGATGTCCAAAGTCTAATGAATCTAGGAAAAAATCCCCATATAATTTTAAAATTTTGGAAGAAATTTTTGCACCTGGCAGGCTTTTTAAAAATAAAGTTGCACAAGTCAGATGCACTGGCCTCGGAAAGGATACACAAGTTTATAGCAGCTGAGAATCCGGACCTTTGTACGACAAAAATGGAATTAGATGAAGTTCATTATTCTAAATGTCACTTTTATAATAAAAAAAGAACTTGACAGTGACTGCATGACAAAACCTGCTATGAAAGGGTAATGAGGGGTAAAAGACAAAGGAAGTCTAAATAAGTCCTTTTACCACAAAACTAGAGAATAATAAGCAGAAATTGTAATGGATGTAGAGGAGAAAGAGAAATCTATATTGAGCACTTTTTCTGCCTGGAAAAGACTTATTTAATTTAACAGGGATTAAACCCAATAGGTTTCTATACAGTCTGTGGAGGATTCCTTGAAATTATTGTAGAGGAAAAATATCGCTTTAACAAAAAGCACCTAAATTGACAATGGTCACTCATCAGTGCAGTAGTTTTGCTTTCCCTGCATGTGGCTTCTCTGACTTTTAAAAGTATAATCACAGAGGTGGTCCTAGAATTTATTTCAAGATAGATAATTTCAAAATTGATTTGAAGATAGGCTTCTTTAGCTAATTTTAATCTCCTTGGAGTGGTTGACGTTAGTTAAGAAGCAATAACTTCAGTTTTTTTCAAAGGGTTGCCACTTAAATAAATATGTTGTGGTTTTGGTAGGCCAGAATGTTCCCCATTACTTTAGGTGATTGTAAATTTTTTTCCTTTTAATGAAGAATGTCCTATCTGCTAAGCTGTTATCGTGCACCCCTGCCAGTTGCATTATTGCTTATTGTTACGCTGTGTCACATCACCTATAGGAGCCTGTGAATAGGGACTGAATAAAATACTTGCAATGATATTTAACGTTAGAATTTCTCTCACTATTCCATTACATAAAAATATTATTAATGAAATCTAAAATAAGATTCCACGCCATTGTGGCAAACAGAGAAAATTGACATTTTAAATTCCTCAGTAAAAGTGAAGAATGATTGTATATGGTTATTTATTAAAACATGCCCCAAACAATACCTTAATGATACTTGTACATTGTTAAGAGAAAGTGGGTAAGCTTAGGTAAGGGAAATATTATTTTCTGTAATTTGTATTTATTAGTTCCATATCTTTTCCATCATCCTGTGTGAAAGTCAGCTTAGATTAGCAGACTACTAGGCATCGATGTGCAAAAAAGGGCAACATTGTTTGAAAAATAATAACTCTCATGATGAGTTTTTTATTTTAAGCCAGATGCTTAAAATCATGGGCAATACGTTATTTGTTGTGATGCCTACTGGCATGGTTTGCATACAATGCATATCGAAAAGCCTACCATATAGTTCTGATGAGACCAACCTACAAATCAGTTTCCCAGAAATGAGAATTAATAGAACAAGCAATAACATCCTAATTTCTACATGACAGCTAGAGTAACACTTAAAAACATTCTGCATTACAGATAAATACATCGCTCATTTTCACAAATGGAGTCTGTTTCAATTCTCAGCTGTTGGATGATGATTTGACTTGGAGCAAAGGCAGCATAATTGGGTAACAGCTGAAATGTACTTCATTGTAAAGGGTTGAAAGATCCATTGCTGGATTTTCAGGAGTGTGAATTACAATTCCAATAATATCAGAAGCAACTAATTCTATTCTTTAGAAGTAAGAACATAAAAGAAGTTTCAGGTTTTCTTATTTCAAGCTTTAATTGAGGCCTAGGTTGTAACTCATTTTCATCCCTGAATGGGTGGTAAAAACATACACAGTAGGTAATTCACACTACCTCAAAAACTGTTAGTGCCACAAGAAGACTAATCAGGGTAAGCTTCCAGTAGCAAATTATCAGCTACAAATTAAAACCTTGCCGCCTGTCTGCTAAAAGCAACCTTTCCCCCCCACCCCAACATATTTGTCTGATTAGTAACTGTTGGATTACTACAGGATATGAAGAAAAGGGGGTGATCTGAGAAAACCTTCAAAACATTATGTTTCATAAGTGAACAGGGAACAGTTTTAAGCTCTTATTTTTGTTTTACTGCCTCATTTATGGCATTTTGAAAATCTGCTATTTTTTTCCATGACACACTTGAAAATAAGTCGAGGAAGCAAGATTGATATATAATTTTATTTCAATTGTAATGCATTGTTGTAGGCTATAAGTTAAGGGAAAATGTGCATACATTTGGCAAAGCATCCATACTGCTGTGGATATTTATTTAGGAAGTGACCTATCCCATCCTCCACATGAGTCCTTTGCCCTTTCCAGAGACACATTAAATCAAACGAGTACTGTCTATCATTAGGAGCACTGAATTCCCAAAAATTTTCAGGCAGATATCATGCCTAGAAGAGTTTCATGCCCTTTGAGTAAATCATTGGATTCATTTAGTGCCTGAATCTAGATTTCTAGTTTTCTGTTGTGCTTGTCATAGCAGTCTGGTTTTAAATTAGATTTGAAGTCAAAAGTAAATATAATTCCTCACTCCCACCAATAAGGGAATGAAACAGAAGAGCAAGTGATCAAGTTACGATAAGGTCTCGTGTAATATGAAATATGCTCATTTTTATACCTGTGAATATCTTTCCTGAAAGCATCTAAATAAAAAGGGATGGGGGGACATGATTATTTAAATGTACTTTTTGGGAATAGTCTCACTGTTCTCATTCCTAGCCCACAAGTTATTTAAAAGTGCTAGAAATATTTGCATTATGCACTGAGAGAGCAGCATTTCTGACATTGAGGGTGGGAGATTTTACAAATCACAGGAGACTTGCTCTCTGCCTTAATCTCTCCACACAGAGCCAATTTACAGTGACTTGGGGATTTTTTGGTATGGATGTTTAAGTTAAAGGCACAGTGATCCCTGGAGAAAGGATTTTCTGCACTCTTTGCAAGCCCCTTATTTGTGGGTTGCTGTATACCTGGTGTGAACAAACAACTTACAGCCAGAAAATGTCATGAATATCCTTCCCAAATGCCCATTTTATGCTCTGGATTCCCTTTCATAGACTTGAATTCCACAAAGTGCTTAAGCCTGCATATAACTCCAAATGGTATGCTCACTCTTTAGCTTTAACATGGGGTTGTGTGCTGTGCCTTTCTATCATTAGTCATTGTGATCCTTTTGGACTCCAGTGATAAAAGTAGCACAGCTCATGGTTCCTGTGTATCGGGTGGACTCTTGCCAGTGGGGCAGCAATGTAAGCAGACAGAGAATCATTTCTAGGGAACATATTTTTCACCTGAAGTTAGGTCATGTGCTAATATTGTAACATTCACCCTTTGTCCAAAAGCTATTCAGAAAAGAAATAATGATTATTTCTATATTTTTCATGCATGGATGCTTTTTTAAATGTATGTTATATTTTCAAGTGCTTCATGTTGCCCTGATGGGGAAAAAAATAAAACCAAGAATCCAGGATAAGACACATTGTTCTGCTGATTCCTCTTTGTCTGGGAGCAGGTAGCACTGTGCAATTTCATGACAGTGAAGTATACGGTGTATTTAATCAAGTCAAAGAGTACTCAAGCCAAATTAAATGAACCTGTTATGCTTCTGTACTTCCAGATGCTTCTCTTAATTATGCTTCCTAAGTGTTAGGACTTTTCATCAAACTAGTCATCATCTTGCATCAGAGCCTGGGTGAGTCCTAGACAACCAAAGCAAAACACAATACTTTTATTTTTGAGGTTCCTGACTGTTCCTCATATGTGTTAAGATATACATGAATGCTCATTAAATCTACTAAGATAACTGTTTGATGTGTTACTCAATAGATGAAACATAAAACTGTTCTTTAAAAAATCAGCAAAATTGCTCGGAGGAACAACAAATTCATACATCAGCCCATTCTTTATGTTCTAAAGTGCAATTTACAGGACTGAACTAAAGCAAATGTCATACCTTTAATTTCATAAAAAAGTTATGTACAAGTCTATTATTCAAAATAATCACATAACTGGGAAATTCACTGAACAGCTACCTTTCTGCTCAGCAGGGTGCCATTTTATAGACTTTAAAATTCACTAAGTTCAAGCAGCTTTCGTTCTCAATAATACATGTGCTAAATATGTCACATTAAAAGTGCTTTTGGCATGTAAATGATCCGTTTTCACATAGAAATGCTTTTAAAAGAATCTGAGCTCACTTTTTTGGAAATTATAAGTGCATTGAATTTCATTGTCCTACAGAACCATGTAGAGTTGATCGAAGTGAACTACAATGACAAACCAACCCTTGTCAGCCCTTATATTTATGTATCATTTGAGCTGTCAGAAGTATATTTAGTTGCACTTTCCTATACATATTTTCTACTCAGTTCAAAAAAATAAAAAAAAAAAATTGGTGTAAGGAGGGGCCTGTGGGTTTCTTTTCTAGGCTTAGTGCTCACAAACTCTTCTGTGTATAAAAAGTTAACATTTCACTGGAAGACTTGCAACACGTTAAACTGATTACCTAAGCGAGTTAATTTTTTTCTTAGAACTCAGCAGTACTTCTACTACCGCTTTAATGTTGAAAGATAAGGCAAATGTTTTACAGGTGATTTAGGATGCTTATCCTCCAAAGAGCGAATTCAGAATTCTTATGCATAATATGAATAAAACTGAAAGCATAATCTCTGTCTCTCACTGCTTCATTATACTGCTGCATACTGAACAAATACTCCATACTCTGTATACTGCAGAGTGAGTTTCTTTCATGATGAGTTGATTGTAGCTATTCCCATTCTCTGTGCCTCCATGTAAGGGACCATGATAATGATATCCACCTTTTAAAAATCTTTTGTTCTTTCTTACTAGAATAAGTAAGGCAACTTGAATGCTGTTTGGAAGTCATTAAGGTATTATTCTGGTTCCCTATAATACCGTACATGGCTTCAGGGCTCTCACAGATAGGTGTTTAAGAAAACAAACTGTCAGAATGTTCACTTCTTATTTTAAATATAGAAGCCAGAATTTGTGAGAAGACTCAAAATAAAAAAATTAAACTAGAAAGCCTTGGTTTCAGAGAAAGAGAAGAAAAATAGGAAAGAAACAAATGTATCCATAGCTGCAACTCTAAAATTAAAGGCTGTACCTCTGAGCTGGGTGTAGGATTCCATTTAACTTGCTTTTAAAAAGTGAGATGTACCTTGATCAAACATTAACATATATAGGTGAACATTTCTCCATTATCGTTGCCTGTAATTCACAATGCAAATAGACTAAAAATGTGGGAAAGTGATATGGCATAAAGGCAAAGGCTAAGTATCTGTGTTTGGTACATTTTTAATTAACATTTAAAATTAATTCTTGTTTGTGTTGATAATATAATATCAATCTTTTCACCGTTTCAAAGTTTGAGAGACACAGGAACTGAAATATTTTTTCTGTCTTCTGAGCCAATACAAGATGAAGAGGCATTTACACTTACATTTCTCCTCTTTCTTGGACACATTCCTTGTATATTATGTTTTATCTAAAATTCATCTCAACTGGGAATATTCGTTGATCCTTTGAACATGGAATAACTGACAGAAAGACCTTCAAAAGCATTCAAGCAAAATATTCCAGCCCAATAATGGCTGCCTATCAGCTGGTTATAAGCAGCCATCTGCTCCAGATAGTGCCTCTGGAGAAGCAATTGGCCAAGGCATCCTGAAAGTTGTCCATTTGACTGTGGTGATGTTTGCTAGATGCCAGTAGACATTTTAAGCCTTCAGGGCACTCAGATTAGCTATTGTAATTTTTTTACCACGCATCAGATTGCAAGATTTCTACTGCTTTTGTAATACCCATTTAATAATGAGGAAAACCATTGTATTGAAGTGTCAAATATTTGTTTTACCATCTTTCAGCTTTGTGTAATTATTTCAACAGTCATGACCTTGTCTTACAGGCACTAAGCCACAATAAGACATGTAAAGGACAATAACCTACATAATCCTGGTTTTACATCAAAAATTGCCTAATCAATGTTTAGGATCTGAGTCTGAACTGTTGATGTCCACATACTCCTACCTCTTAAAAATAGATGAACTTCTCCTGAAAGAAATGCTTTTATAACGTCCATTCCAGAAATGAGATGTGAAGAATGACCTCAGATTATGTCTAAACATGTTCATAACACAAATACTCTCTAAAAAATCCTGAAATATGAAATAATTTCTTTAAAAATGTTACTTTTATATGTGAAGAATTTCTAAATTCTAGTTCTCAACAGCTGCAACTCAGTATATCACATATATTGCCTCATACCCCCTATGGAACTGTCATTCAGAATAAATAATAGGAGTCTACAGACATTGCATTTACTTCCTAGAATGTAAAAGCTGATAGTCTTTAGTAAAGTACTATATATTTTTGCCTATTTTTTAATTCTTTGGCATAATACTTTATCATAAATCCTATTTCTTTTTTTTATTTCATAAAGGTAAGTAGTTTATAAAAAGATAGATTTTCATTTTAAATAAATTCCATAGGACATTTTTATAAGGATTTCTTAATCCAACTCAGACTTGGTGCCAGGAAAAAGTGCTTTCATATATTTCTGGCTTCATACAAATTCTAACTTTGTGTCTGGCATTCAAAGCCATTTACGGGGATTTTTGAATTACTGACATTTTTAGGCCTTTAGATGTTGTGGATGCAACACTGAAAGTACTGATTTACTTTTTAACTTTCTGCAGTATATTTTAATAAAAAAGAAAGTGAATAACATTGCTTAACTTTGAACATAAAAGAAATCTCGGTCTCATTAAGTCAACAGTAATGCTCTCCTTAACTTCAAAGGAGACCATGATTTCATCCAACATATCTAACAGTTCCGTAAAACACACAATGAAAATCACTTTACAATATTGGCAGTCAGAGTAGGCATTTTGCATGCATCTCAGTAAAGAAAAGGCACAAGCGTTCTCACTTATTTACTAATGCATGACAGCTAAAAATTAAAAGAGCAGAGGAATTTTTTGAGAGACATTGTGTTAGAACTCTGGGAATATTAAGTGTGTACTGCATCCATGTCAAATGAGACTTAAAATCTACGCTGTGAAATCACAGTTATGTTATTCTGAGTACTCTCTTATTTGCTGGCTATGAAATATGTTGCATGATTTCTCTTCATGAGGACACAATGTTCAGGGTGTGTGGCTCAAATGCACACACCAGCACAAGCAACCCCATGGGCTCAAAACAGAGAACACTCCAGTACAGTTTCCATAAGTGCGCAGTAAATTCGGTCACCTAAGACTAAGTGTTAATGCATATTCTGTTAGTCATATTTTTTATGCTAATGATGAAGCAAGTCTAAAGGCATACCTTGAAAAAAACTGCAGGAAAAGAGAAAAGATTGGACAGATGCATTATAGTGAATTTTAATATGGCTATGTGTAATTACTTTAGTGTATATTTTAGCTTACTTAAACTCGAAGTGGGACAAAGGACTTGAGAGGAATCATTTCAAGGCTGCAGGGGAAAATGTGTAGAAATTTTTTAATATTATGTAGAAACAAAGAAGAAAACTCACCCAAAACCTAATGTTTTCTGTCACTCACTCTGATGGTACCACAGTCATTGTCAAGAACAGCTTTCTAATAATGAAGGCATAGTTTGAGAGAATGACTTGAATACATGGTGTTGCTGACCTTCTGGAACAACATTTCATGACTGCTCATATGTCTCAAGGTCTTAATTGCAGATAAAGACTTTTCATTTCATAAGAAAGGGTTTCCAAACCTCTGGTGTATTATAGTAGTCTTTATCTGGCAATATTTTCCACTCTGAAAACTGTTGTATGTTGATTTCAGCTCAGTCCTTATACTGATAATATTTTCTGACCTTTCCTATGACTAACAAAAGAGATCTAGCACTTCCACATTCCTACCTTAACACCAGAGGAGTCTTCTGCTTACGCAAGGCTGAAAAGCTTTTACATTCTCTCTGCAAAGAGCATGACTGATAACAGGTTGGTAAGAGTGGTGTGGGATGATGATATGATATATCATCCTCCTGAATCTTACAAAAACTAAAAAAAAGAAGCATTGCAATTTCTTATGGACAATTTTGCGTCTGGGTCTTTGATAGCCAGTCTCTGTTCTTCATCCACAGAGGGTGTCAACAAACATTTGCATTACTGCATTCTCCCCAGGTGTGTTAGCCCATGCTGGTTCTGTCTCTGCAGCTCCTCACTTGTGTGTAGCCTATATGCCCATCTTTAATCTCCTTATCTATATCTAACTCATTTATGCTGGGGAGTTTTCAGGAATTCTCTTTCCCAGCTGTTAGTTATCACAGTTGGTCTGAGCCATGCTCTCTGCTTACATGAGCACCTCTAGGCTTTTTCAGCTGAAGCCAAGCAGGTTGTTTAAACCATTGCTGCATCATCACGAACTGTGGCTTAAGCTACCATGTCTCTATCTTCACACTGGAAATAACAAATGCTGAGATTCAGTCATTGTGTCAGAGACGGTGAAATTCAAGAGCAGAGTCCACATTCTTCCCTTAGTTGATTTTCTTACCTCTGGCTCAGATCAGTCTCCACTATGCATTAGTATTTGACATTCAAGTGATTCCCAGGGGCACTTCTAGGACAGATTGAGCATCACTGCAATTAAGCACTTTTTAAGTCCTTTAAAATTTTACAATAAGAAATAATAAAAAAGATGCTGATATATATATATATAAAATTAAAAGCCAACAAGTCTCCAAAATAGAGCACAAAGGGCACCATTATACATGGACGAATAATTAATGGTGCATTCCATTTTTCATTAAAGAAGAGGATGAAAGAAAAACTTATTTTCTTAAAGTAACAGAACTTACCTTTTGAGGATAAAATGGATTTTCTGATCTTTACAATATGCATAAAACAATACTGCAGAGAATTGGTGCTTCAATAAATTGTCCTATTGTTTGTGAAGAGTCTTGTATGTGCCTGTGTCATAGAGAAATCCTTTGTAATTCTCTAAGTGACTGTAATAACCCTGTTTATTCTGGGGTTTGGAGAGTTTAGAACTGCTGTGCAGGGAGCCTGTAGCAATCTGTGAAATCACTGTTTGGCACAGCAGCTATTCACTTGGACCACAGCTTCCTCCAGGTTCTCATTTCATGCACTTGGCCATGGGAATAGTAATCTCTGACTGGCATCCGAGAGCACTACTGCAATACAACAACTGCTAGTCAGGCAGGGTCAGGTTGTATATTCACAAGCATCAATGGCTTTGTTTTGGATGACAGTCGTGCTTCCCATCCCCTCCCGCTGATATTGCTCCTCTTCTAAACACAGTTCCTGTCTCCACTGTGAAAGATCATCTGCTCACAGCACAGTCAAACTACTGCAGCTGAAGTACAAGAGCAGTATTCATGCTTTGGGATACTTTAATATACTCTGATTTGTTTGGCAATTATGGATGCTCAGTTGATGGTTATAGAAAATGTGCAGTCATCTCCGAGGGGAAATCATATAGTCATCAGTGAGATCTGCCAACTGAGGGGCAGGAAAGTCTACACACACACCACAATAAACAATTTCCTCTCCTGAATTAGGACATGGCTGTAGATTAGAACTACCTCACCCATGAGAACTCAGACCATTAGTTTCAGGTATGATAGTACCTGACTATATGTCCCACATTACTTGCACTTGAGGAGTATCATAACATACTTCAGAAATAACAGAATTTGTCAAGCTTGCTGCTCTCACTGAATCTGAGTCATTCCTATAGTCAAGAAATTCAGGCTATATTGTTTTTCTTTCTGAAAAAACCTTAATAGCAATCTTTTATTAGGAAGCAAAAGTTGCACTCCATTTCAGCGATGTCAAATTTTAGTAATATTAAAGATAATCCATACATATAACATAAGGAAATAATGAGATACCTAATAGGAGCTCAAACACACACTTTTAAATGTAGAGGTAGTTTTGCATTTTAAGATTTGTCATTTTGCTGTTTCAAGGTTTGAAAATGTGTTTTGAATATATTTTGAGCAAGAGTGTGAAAAATAAGAGATTACCTAATGTTTTTGTTTAGTATGCAACTCCTTCCATACACACAACGTTCAATTATTAAGAGCACTAAACATTTTCTGGTGCTCCTGTTTTTCAGTACAGGCTTTGCCTGCTTTCTGTTTGCTGCTTACAACATAATGACATCTGCTGGAAGAGGTCACTGCTAAAAAGGTGTTACCAACTGAGAGAGAAGTTGAAATCCAATCTGGATAAACGTATGTTTGAATCTTTACCAGTTATCACCTAAAAGTGTATTTACAGCTGATAGATAAGTAGGTGAAAACAATATAAAATGGTACTACCTAAAATGTATTCAAAAAGTGATATTTAAAATCATAATGGAAAAAAAAGGAAAAAAAAGAAAAAGGCAAGCCAGTGCTGAACTCAAAGGGGTAGGGATGCATTCCAAAATACAATTATATTGATTTGACTCATTTGGGAAGAGAGCTGATCAGTTAAAGCTGTTTTCTTTCATGTGAAACATCTTGGGTTCAACACAGTACCACTTAAGCCAACAAATTACTTCTGTGGACCTTGTATGATTTCTGGGAATTCCTCTCAGGTCTGGAGTAGGCAGTTTCTACATTACCTAGCAATTTGGAGCAGAACTAGTTAATCAGCTGTTTGTTATTTTTAGTGCTGCAGCCCTTCCTGTCTCAGTTACACATCTTTCAATGAATTTACATCAGATAACATTTAGCTGGTTACCTGACCAAATGTGCTTGGTTCACGAACATTTGAGACTCTCTGGAAAGGAAAACCACTGCATTCACCAGGGAGAGCCTGTGGTGATGCAGCCCACATCCCTGAAGGTTGTCTGGGTTGCCATTGGAGTGACTGTAAATTACCAGTAACTTGCAGGTTTATAGGAAATTGAATAATTAATCTTAGGCTCAGAGAAAAAATTAAATATCGTGCAAATCTGAAGTCCTGCTTCTCATGTCTCATTTGTTTGTGTTTTCTGAGTACCTATGACATCAATATACTTCCTGACTTGCACAAAAATGTATTTTGCTGCCATTTCTTTTCCTCTTTTCCAATCCCATTTTTGTCTATAATTTCACCATTAATGTGGAAGAATTGTCCTTTAACATTTAAGTGTTATAGATGTGTTATTTCCATGCCTAAAATCTTTAAGAGCCTAAAATAAAAAAGTCATGAGTAAAGATGTAGGCTGTCTTTTAGGTACCCATCTCAAGTTAGAAAATAGTTACTGCCTTTATAACTAATATACTACCATATCAGTTCTTCATATGGTTTATTCTCTCTGCCTTTGAAAAAAACAGCTCATTCCCTGTTTTTTTTTCTCCATCTCAATCTACACCAGTGATCTATTCAACTGACAAGTGCTGGTGTAGGTCTCTAAAAGCTTCAGTCTCCCTACTGAGGTATGCCATGTTCTTTAATCAAGCCATGTCTAAGCAGTGTACTTCCCTTTTGTTGATCAGGCAGCCTGTAGGAGACACCACCCACTCACTTCCCTTTGTTGCCTCAATCTCTAATTCTTATCCACAGGCTTTTGACTCGCTCATGTCTGCTCTTCAAGGAGGGCTCTCCACACCCAATCCACCCCTTGATGTAGAAGGAGGTCAATCCCTCTGCCTCTCCTTCCTGCCCCATCTCTCCTGAACAGCAACCATCATAGCCCCACTGCTGTCACGGGATTCATGCCACCAAGTTTCAGGAACGGCAAGAAGAGCACAGCTTTCTGGTAACACCTTGGCTTCCAGCTCCTCCTGTTTGCTGCCCATGCTGTGTGCATTGGTTTAAAGGCACCTCAGCTGGGTTGTAGACCAAATTGCTGTCCTAGAGGAACACACCTTAATTCCTTTGAAAAAATCTTCTGGTGTTTCCCTGTTGGCTTTTATTTCCTTAGGAGTCCTTGGCTTGTCCCTATAAGACTGTGAGTGTGTTCCAGAGTGTTTAGCACAATTCAGAGTCAGAAAATGGAAGATGCACTTCAGGTGGATTATTGATTTCACCCCCAACCTTGACATGCTGCCCCTTGGTTCATCTCTGACGAGCTTGATTTTATCCCCTTCCTGCTTCAAAGCTGGATTAAAATCCTCTCAATCAGCACTGACTACTCACAGGCTAAAATAGTTTTACCCCTTTTTGACAGGTGAACTCCATGTTGCTCCAGCATTCTTGGTACTGTACAAACCCCACTGAGAGCAAATGACCTCTCCAGGGCTACTTTAACTCTTCTGACTTTGTGTTGCCAATCAACATAAGGATAATTTCATGTTAAATATTTGAAAAATTCAGGAATATACAAGCAAGATCAATCCACATTTGAAAAAAAAGAAAGAGTGAATTTAATAGCAGAGCTGCAGATAAAACTTTAGAGGTCAAAAATACACAGAAGAACAATAAACACCACAGTGATACAGGAAACAGTATAATGAACAGAATAAACATTGTACTAGCAGTTGAAGAGTAGTAAACACTGCTGAGATATTAATCAAGAGGGAATGTGGTTTATAGCTGGATTTGCCTTGAGACAGTGTAAGTTATAAACCCATTTGTATAATATATTTTTGTTTCTAATATTTTCACAGTCACCAAAATGAATATTTAATAAAATAATTAAAGACTTACCCTTTTTGATGTGATAAGAAACTAAGAAACAAAGTCCCATCACTAATAGTTCATCTTTGTGGGAATACTTATCATTATTTTGACACAAAGCCTGAATTATTATTGAAAGCAAATAGAGAAACAAGGTCTGAAAGCTCTTGGATTTTTCTTTTATTGCTGTCATTGTCACTGCATACTCTGTGGCAATGTAACAGTGGATAAATTAAGGCTCACTGAATCAGATAATCTCTAATGTTCCTTATGACAACATCTTTTTCTTTATGAAACTATGTAAAGGATACATTTAATTTCCCGTAGTTCTTATGCATAGACTTCAGATTCTTTGATGCCCTAGACTTGTAGGGATTTAACTGGCTAAAAAACTAGATGCCTTGATTCTGTACTTCCTTTTCTATTCCTTATCAGTCATTTACAGAAGCTTTTCCCCCAAGGACTCGTTTTTACTTAGGGAGAAATGTACACCCTAAGAAAAAAAAAAAAAAAAAAAAAAAAGGAAAACCAAGGAAAAAAAATAAAACCTGATACCAAACAGCAAAACAGAACTTTTTTCCTTCTTACAGAATTCAGGGACAGGAAGTCTCTGAAACAATGCTTAAATGATACTGACCCTCAGCAGCACACACACAGCTGACTGTATTTAAAGAGCTGCAGGAAATGAATCAGCATCTAACTAAAGCTAGGCATTTCCAAAGGCCAGAGAATGGAAAGTCTTTCCATAGTGGAAGTTACCACCATGAAGGTCGGGTAGCAGAGCATTCTGTAAACTGGCCTTCATCCTTTTACTTGAGGAACCACCTAAATTATTTTTAAGTCACCTACAGATGCCACAAAATCCTTTGTGAAAAAATGGTCTAAATATATTGCAGAAATGAAGCCAGGTCATTTAACGGAGTTGCTGATGTGAGATGAAAGTTATGCAGATTTTACATACCAAATGAAGAAGGAAGCCACAGAAAATTAATACTGCTTAGAGCCAAGAAAATACAGTTTAAATAAGCAATCCAGATTCTGCATATGTACTTTATAAACGACACAGATGGACACAACCTCCAGTCTAGAGGTTTAGCCTACAAAACACAGGACATAACTTTCATTGGACCTTATCCTCCCTTTCCTAACTGGGCAGTAAAGATGCCAAAAAAGATAACACCATGTTTGTGATTTTTGTTCACAGCTCCTTAAAAACCTTTAAAGTTAGAGGAAGAAATTGCCAGTGTTTGAGACAAGAAGGAGTCTTTTCTCTTTTTAATTTTGGAGGAAGTCACCTTAAATTCATGGTTGTTTGTATGATAAAAATAAGCATGCCAGTACACATTTGGAACTCCATGTGACTATTTTCTTCCCAATAAGACAGTATGTTCAATGAAGTATAATACTTGACAGTCGTTAGCAAGCAGAGAAGTCCATTTTTCTTTACCAGTAATATCCTTTCACCTCATTATAAAACAAGAGTTGTCATACCAAAATCGAAGACTTGTCAACGGAGGGAGGAAAATAATTTTTAATTACTGTGTGGATAAAGCTTCAGGATGATAAGAAATGAGAAAGTGTGATAATTGAAAGAATTATAGGCAATTCTTAAATTAAATCTTGTATTTTTAGTAGTTAGTTTTCTGCGTGTTTCTATATAAAGAACAATCAGAAAATGCATTGGTTAGTGGATGCACTGGATAGATTCTTCTGGAGTATTACGATGTGTGTTCCAGCCCTAAAACAAGCCCTGTATTCCGTACTCTTAGGCTCTGGACTTCAGCAAAGATTTAAGGATCAGTGAGTAGCAAAAGTCATTAAAAAGAAAAGAGATACTCAATTTTGATTAAAAAATAAAACTAATAACAATAAACAACTATTTCCTTTTAATACATAGTTTGAATATTGGACCTGTAGTCTGTATGCTTAGGCAAGTCCTCAAATGATCTGCTAAGATATAAAATATAGAATAAAATAAGTATTAATGTCAGGTACAGTTATAGAAGGGCAAAAGCAGTTAAAAGATAATTGATTTTTAACTTTTTTTTCCCTTCTGATAGAAGTGTGTTTACTAATTGGAATGTCATTCTTCCTTTCGTCTTTTAGGGAGAAATTATTCAAAATTCCTAGAGCGCTTACTAATTGAAGAAATTAAAATTAGTAATTAACAATAGTGTACTTAAAGCAGCAGAAGTACAAAATTGCCATTAGTTTCTCAATATCAACATCCACATTTTATTATGTTTCATTAGTACTTTATCTTAGTCAGCTCACTGTTCCATCTTCAGAGAAGTCTATAGCATAATCGAAATGGGCCACATTAATATGCAATTTCCACCTGAGACAGTGCAACTGCAGTATAGATAGCCATGGCTGGGTGCATTTTCACTAGTAGCTGCTGGGCATAATTTAATCCTTTTTAATAATTTTATAGATATAACCTTTTACTCAATTGCTCACTCTGTTACACTAATTATTAGTAAGTGAAAATATAATTTAAACATAGGTCAATAATATGTGATACATTTTTTTAATATTTCCCTCTTAAGGAGCCCTATGTAATTGCAATAACAAAATTTTTATAATATTTTGTTGTATGGCTTAGCAATAAATATTACAATGTGAATGAAGGACAAATATTAAGAGGGATTTAGAGGGGAAAATCAAACTGGTTTTCCAAATACTAAATTTGACATGGAAGCCTCAGAACTATGTGTATAATGAGACAATATATTAAGTAAAAATGGTATATCAAAGTTCTCAAAACTTTAACAACAGACTGCTTGAATATTTGAACTAACATGTTTCTAAAATTCAGATTTTGCAGTACTGAGATATCCCAGCTGCACATTGCATACACAAACACAGCCTTCCTCCAGATAGGAAGGGTTCTTTATGTGTTTAAGGCTGTGTCCACACTTCTCCTGCAATCATTTTCACCTGCTTGCATTCAGGAGCCTGGACCTTTAAACTCCACAGAGCCAAGGAACTGGAGCTTTGTGGTGGTTATTTTTAGGCTTTGTGCTGTTTGTTGCATTTTCCCTTTTATTAGCTTCTAAGACACTTACAGCTTTTGACTTTTTTGTTTATTAGTCTTGTTTTCATTTCTTAGTTCAGGAGATATGACAGTCTTTCTTATGAGTTCAAAACCTTTTACTTCATTTCTTAGAGCACAGAAGACTTGAGGAAAAGCAAAGAACAATATTTTCAAACGTAGCCTGTAAGTTTGCATATAGAGTTAAGAAAATATCTAAACAGAGGCATCCTATACCTGATTTTTTTTCATAGGCATTTATCCAATTCAGCTTAAGGTTATTAGGAAGAGGTAGGTAATTTTTATTTCTGAACAGAAATGTCATCTTGAAACCAGATATGAAAAAATTGAGAGAATTCAAGAAAACATTTTGCCATTTTATTTGAAGAGGTTCCCATACTTTTACTTATTTGAAATCAGTATATGTATTTCATCTAATTAGTATTTCATGTCAAAAACATGAGAGTGATCTGGATCCAGGTCTCTTCCAAGGGAAAAACACTCATCCCAGCCTCCATGAGAAGAGGGAATGAAATCTAGGTCTTCTACTTCCCAGCCTCCAGCCACCAAGATCTTAAAAATGGGGCATTACTGTCTTCTTTCCTGTGCATATATTAAGAGAATCAGATGTGTAAAAGCAAGTCAGGCTAAGTCAAACTGAAAGAAAACTTATGGAATAAAATCCTTTTGGGAACTCAGTCAGAGAAGAATTGATTTCTGAATCTGAGCTGGGCTTGCATGAATAAAATCATTATGATTCAAAACCACCTAAATATGCAGATGTGAAACTGGCATCTAGGTTCTGATTTTAGGATCCTAACAATAAGTTCTATCATACTTTTCCAATAGCTGAGCAGGGCTTTGGGGGATTATGACTTAGTCCCATACTTGTCAATCCTGCTTGCATCCTTGTTTCTTTGAGGTTCTTAGGCTTAGAGCAGAACCAGCCAAAGGTTCTGCTAAAATGAGACATGCTCACTAAACAGTCACTAAAAAACATGGGAAAGTACATTATAAAGATTAGTTGATGCAATTTTTCATTAGAAGAGGTGAGCAGGAAAGTTCAGCTATTTTGCAAATATAGAGAAGTTTATAGAAAGGATAAATAAAAGACTCTTCTTTGGTAGGCAAATTCCTTCTTTGTGCTTGCTCTGGACAATGTAAGTGAAAAATAGCTTCCCACCTGCCAGGCCTGCTGAGCTTGTCTTTGGGTCCAGAATAGTTTTTCTCTGCTGTTGGAGAAAATATACTGCTTGGAAATGTGGATATATGCATGGATGATGAGAGCTTTTGAAGTCTATTAGCTAAAAACTTGCAGGAAGGGAAGAGTCAATAAAAATATGAAATAACTAATTCAGAATGTTTAGCGAAAGTAAGTCCTCTTGGTGAAAATATGCTGCTTGAGTGTTTCAGAGCCAAAATTGAGACTCAGTAAGAAGCAGATAGGAGCTTTGCCTCTGGTAATTACATGCACCAATTTGTCAATATATGTATATTCCTTAATTTTTATTTGCATCTATTAAATAAATCTGTTGAAATAAATCATATTTAGTCTTCTAATTATCTCTTTTATCCTTTTGTAATTCTGTTTTCTCTTTAAGGTGAGGTTTATAGTTGTGCAGGTGACTCAGTATCTTCATTCTTGGTGAGCCTCCATTCCCATGTCTCATCCACTTGATTGTTTTCTTTCTATGATCACATTAGTGAGGTACTTTAAAAGTTGTAATTACTTTTTACAACACTCCTCAGAGGACATAAAATTACAGGGACAGAGATGTATCAATATTAAGTGTTTCAAAGCCAAGAGGAGAACTCATACACGTCTGGCTCCTGGAGTCAAACAGGAGTCGGGTGAATGAAAATTTGACTGCAAAACGAATTTAAAAATCAATAAATACCTGCTTCATGTCCATGAGAAGAACACAGTCATAGGATAGGATGATGAAATGTTTGCAATGATGGCAAGGTGCAAAGTAAAATGAGTCATCTTTTCAGCAATACAAGCACCATCCACTGTCCTACCTTTAGATAAGGGCTAACTGCAATGAGTCCTGATTTGAACAAATGTTTGCATCATTTAGTTGTGCGGCATGAAGGTGTTGGTGTCTCTTTGCTGCTGAAAGGGAAGGTTCTCAAGGTGCTGACCTGCTAGGTAAATCCTTGCTGATAAGAAAGTGAAAGAGAAAACCCTTTTCTTTGTGATTTTTGCCTGCTGATCTGCTAAAAAACTGTGTTGTTTGGGTATCGTTGTGTAATTCCCATTTTGCTGAGTTTTAATCTTAAAACTATGGTCAGGGTGGTAAATAGCATAACTTCAACCATGAGGATGATGAAATATTCTGAGTATTGTCCTAAGATACCTGGTTAAATTGCTCTGGTCTCTAATGACTTGTTAAAAGTAAATTTCATCTTGAGATCTTCTGAATTCTGAAGACAGCTTAGGGTTGTATAGAGCAGGAAGCTGGGCTCTCATCTCTATGGAACCAGTCTGGTCTGTATGTAGTACTGGATATTTGGGGGCAATACAATCATATGTCGTGCATAAAAAGATATATATCTAATCAAAAGTGGGCAAAGGTAAAAGATTCCCAGATGTGCAGTCACAAGCTTGATTTAATCATGTGACACTTCTGGGCATTCCTTTTATAACCTCACCAGACTTGAAGAATAGTATCACTTGCACAGGCTTGAGATTTTTACCTGGCTATGTGGGATTTACATAATTTGGTATGTTTTTTCAGCGTATTTTTGTGAGTTTACAAGTGATACACATACCGATGTTATGTACAAAACCTTTGCATCTATGTAAGCAGTGATCCCTTAGGGAGAGATTACTGGTTGCTAGGCTTGAAAGATTAAATTCCTTTATTTTCTGTAGAAGAAAACCTAAGTCTCTAAGGACATGATCTCTGTGCTATGGGAAATTAAAACTTGTGTTTACTCTGACTAGTCTGACTTACCTTCCACTGGTGGAGTTCAGGAGATACCACCTTGCCACACAACTCTTTGTTGCCCTGAATCTCATGCTCTGTTTTAAACAGACCAGTTTAGTAAAAGTGTCTACCAAGTACTGCTCATCATTTTTCTATTTTAATTGCACCTCAAGGTTGAATGACAGTCCTTATTGATATGTGTGTTAATATTCTAGAAAAAATTCAGATGCAGTCTGTGTAAAGGACAGCCTTCACGACCTTTATTACCCTTGACCAAGGCCATCAAGGATGTTCTTTATTGGATAATCCTTGAGCTTTGCATATATATCAAGCAAAAAAAAGGGCAGTGTTTGAAGCAAGATATTAGTGTGTATTTTTGGGCACTAGAAAAGAAATATAAGAAATTAGATATACAACATCTCTCCAAATTATCAAATGCATCCTAACCAATAATGCATTTTGACTTTTTTACTATTTTGTTAGGGTATTTTCTCAAACAGTTTAGTATTGTGAAAAGGTATTTGTTAAGGATTGTCACTGCTCACACAGACAGATACCATCTTTTTGCCTGTGAAATGAACAAACATTCAGCAACATTTTGGTAAGTGAGCTCTCCCCTTAGTCCTCTCTTCTCCAGGCTGAACAGCCCAAGTGACCTCAGCCACTCCTCACAAGGCTTGTAAGGACACAATAACAGTGAATTCACAGTTTTGCCTATGAAGCAGTATTTCCCTCACACTCTACCTTGTGAATATTTAGCTCTAGGGTAACTATATGTTGACTTCTCAGATCAGAATCTATTTTACTGGATTTATAGAAAGACTCTTCATTAATGCTGCACATGAAAAACTAGGGTGTGATTTTTTTAAAAAAGAGAAATCATTATTGCTCAAGAGAATGTCTGTAAACCAAAAAAGATTTGTTCTTTTACACCTGTGCAATTTTTCAAATGTGTTTTATTGACTCAGCTATGTCAACTTCTCTGTTGCTCTCCACTTTTGTAGTTAGATCTTTGGCTTATACCTACCTATTTATTTATCTACATAAAAGCATACAGAATAAATATTCCTAAACCATATAAGTTTTACTTATATAACTATTTTATTGTAAATCTGTAAACATTTTACATAGAAACTAAAATTCTTTATGGAGTTCAAGTAAAATTCTTTAGGATTTTATCCTAAAAGAAAGAGATTTCCACTTTAGGAGTGCACTTCTATAAATAGTTATTTCTAATAAGGTAATAGCTACTGCAATATTTACAACAGATTTACTGGCATAGCCAGCCTGTCTGCAGTCATAGATATATGAATGTGTCTTCCAGGAGAATATGGTTTGCTAGCCAAGTACAAGCAGCTTTTAGAAGAATTTAGCTGCATATTGGTATTTAGTATTCATCAAGTTACTGAAAATTTTAGTAAGCTTTGTTCCCTTTTCATGCACTTTGAATAGAACTTTCATGATCAAATTCAAAAAGAACTTTCAAGATCAAGAACTTCAGCGAGAAGTTAGGGGGACAATTTGGTTTTTTTGTCTCTCAGTAAGGAAAACCCATGAAATATAATTATCTGGGTTTGCATAACAGAAGGTGCAGTTGCTAACACTAATATGAAAGAAATTTATCTTTTCATGCTCTTAAAAACAGTGAAAACAGATTTATTTGGCTCAAATATCTGAAAACTTCACAGTAAATTAAAATCAGTGTTTTGAATTAATACAAGACACATCCTTAGCTTTCCATTAACAAATATATTAATTGCTGTTAAAAAGATGCAAAAGTTTCAGAAGTTTGGTAATATTCAAGTATCAACTAAATCAGCTTGCAATTCCTTTCCAACACACTTTTATACCAACTGAAGTCAAAAATATTTGATGCCCTGTACCCAAATATTTATGTGATCTATTCACATAGTGGGCGTGTGGCTTTCTTACTATCACCCACATAATTGGTTTGACTTGTCCAAAAAGCAAGGGGGACCCTTGCAATGATAAATTATTGGATGTGCAGCGAGCCATGTAGCCATTGCAGGGTTGTGGAGAAGTCATTTGGTGGAAACCGACGCTCAAAACAGGGCTGAGGCCCACATTAAATGGGGTAAATTATGTCATTGCCAAGTGAATCTGGATAACCTCCACAGTCCCTCTGGGCTAAGAAACTGTGGTGAGCCCAGCAAAGCATCCCCAAGGTGGTCAGGGCCTAGACAATGTGTTCTCTCAGGACTGGGAGAGAGAGCTTTGGCTGTTAGTGAAGAAGGACAGAGGCAGTCTGCAGCAGCTTGAAGGGGAGTCACAAACACTATCAGGTAACTCTTAGTAGGGGCAGGTGGTGAAACACTAGACAGCTCTCTCAGGGAGGTTCAGTTTAGGAAATTGGTTGGTCATTAGGAAGTTGATGAAGAAAATTACTCAAAAAATATTGAAAATTTAATTACATTATTTTAATAATACATTTTAAATTGTTTCATGTTTTATTTATTCCTCTGATCTTAGCTTTTTATGCTGTTTCTCTGCAATTAAATTAATTTCTGTTGTTACTTTTTTTAAAATTCAAATTAATTTTGTGATGGAGATCTTGAATCCTCCAAGCATAATGAATATATCTGAATGCATTTATAGGTGATGAAAAATAACAAAAGTCATCTTCAAATTATCTTTAATTTTACATCCAGTTTCTATTAATATAAACCATGTTTCCTCCATGAAATATTTCTTTGAAAGTAGGTTAAGAATTATCCTGGAGATTTGAGGGAGTCAACACCATTTGCATTTTCAGTACCATTTTTATGTAGTGACTCTTCAGGTTAGTGCTATGTAGAGAGTTATAGAACTCTCTGAACAGCACTGTTCCCATCTCTGCTGAATGGTAATTAACCTTCAGCTTATGAACTCATACAAAATATGCTAAGGTTATTGTTATCCAAATAAAGTACCAGAGAACAATAAAGTGTCAGGGAAAAGGATCCAAGTTTTTCACTGTGGACGAAAATATAGTTTGTTCTTTTTTCAAAGATTCTTCTGTATTGTAACCAGGTTTAGACTGAAGCAGTTTATTTATTCATATACAGAGTGTGAATTCATGTGTGAAAAAAGCAGGAATGTGAGGATAGGGTTTCTGCAGCTATTCTGTACTGGACTCACCTCTATGCTGTTAAACTGTTTCATTCTTTCACAAAGGAGAATTATAGTGACTCCCTTACTATGTGTGCAGAGACAAATGAATACATCCATAGCATTTACACCTATGAGGTGGGACCAGAATGTGCACAGACACCAATGAAGATTTTTCCGTACAGTTTTTTCCCTCTGACTTGTTAACCTGTGGTCCCATCCCAGCTCTGCTTTCCTTCTGTGCTCTTGTGTCCACGGTGTGCAATGCCAGCCCCACAGGCACTATGTGACACCTTCTAAGGATTGTTGAACACTCTGAGCTGTTTCTGCAACAAATCATCACAAAACTGTGCAGCACATAAGACTTTTTTTATTGTGACAAATGCCTTTAAACTTCTACCTAAACTGCCTCATGAAGTATGAACTTCTAACATTAAATATATCCTGGTGATAGGAGAACTTTATTCACTTACATTATCAAGCACATGAAATTTGAAATCAGTATGTTACCTAAATTTTTTGAGTCAACCTACTACTTTCTGGATACAGTAAAATGGCTTACACTTCTGGTTGGTTTAGAAGATTTTTATCCAAATATATGAGCATTGTGGGTTTTATTTATTTCATATTTTATCTTAGTCCTTATCTCTCATAGACACCTCATGGTGGGGTTCCAAGCATTCTGCAAGTCACTTTCAATATCTAGATCCTGGCTCCAAAGGCTTGCAATCAAAAAAGAGGAGGAAGACAGGGAAGAGAGAGGAAGGGCAACCACAGATGACAATGTTATATGTGGGTCCTCCAGTGGAATCAGGACAGAAACAGGGAGAATCGTGCCCTTTGTGATATTTTGTTTCTCCTTTATGAAAAAAAGGTGACATATGAACATACTGCTGAAGTCACCTTTGCTGTCTTCCTTCTCTCTCTTCTTCTTAGGTTCACATGTCCTTTTTTTGTGTCACCCTCTATTTTTCAGCTTGGACATTCTTCACTTCATCTTCTCTTCCTTTTCCCTGCTCCCTTGTACACTTCAAGTCTAATTTGTTTGCAGTCATCCAAAGAACAAGTGCTCTACTCAGACATTATCCAGAGACCCCTAAGCTCTTGCAGACCTTGTCAGCTCCAGAACTCAAAGAAATGCAGGCCTTTCAGCCCAGGTCTGCACTTGGAGTAGTGCAGTGATTGCAGGATTGATCAGCCCAAGAGCAGGACTATGCTAAAGCTCCATTCTGGTTTGAGGGCTGGGCTCTCAGCGCTGTGCAGAGGTGCACTGTGGCATCTAATGTACCAGATAGCTTAAAGCAAACCTCATTATTCTTGCTCATTTTCAGTGCAGTGTCATGAAGAGAGATGCTTTGGAATAATTCTGAATGGAATCAGATTTTTTTTAGGGAAATAGAGTTTAGAAAAATAAACATCACTTGTTCTGTATTTCCAGACTGAGAAATCCATTTCTAAGAGTGAAATCCAGTCAGTCTTATTGTGCTCAGTACATTTCCCAAGTAAGAAGAGCAATGTGGTGACTGCTGTATTAAAGAAGCCTAGGTCATCAAGGAAACTCTGAAACACAGAGGAAGGACAGAGAAATTCTGCTCTCTCTGAGAAGAGTGCCATGGAAAATCCCAGGAGGCACTTAGAAAACAAGAGTCCACTTTTCTGTTCTTTGAGTTCTTATTACTGAGTATTTCTGTAGCTTACAAATAAACTTCCCCGCTTCACCTGTAACTGGGGCTTTCTGTGCACAGCACTGATGATATAAGGGAGCAGGGAGGCCTTGCTGACAGCCTGTGAAGAGAATTAGTGCTCATCTCTTCAGAAGTCTTGCAACCTGTTGGGACTAATTGCAAACTCAGATCAGAAGTCAAAACTTACTCATTCCTTGATATTTTATTTTTTTTCTCCATTCACCAGACTAGGGTTGCTGAAGTTTTATTTCAAACACAGACAATTGGTGAAAAGCATAGGTTATGTTGGAAAGATTGAAGCCCAGGGAGATAATTGTCCGTGAATCTCTGAAGGAACTCATTATTTAGAGTACTTGTTGTACTAAAAAGTACTGAAAGAGAAGGGTGCCTGGGTCCTTTGTTATGTTCTGGAAAAGAAGTTTAATTCAGACAGTAGTACATCATTGCAAATACTGTGATATATAAATATTTCTTTAGCATTTGCTAAATATTATCATATTTTGGTGGCATTTCTTAGGCTTAATTAAAATCCTCACATAAAATCAAGAAGGTAGATTCCATTTTTTTAAAAATTTTTCTTGTGAAAGACAAGGAGAAAATTACATCAGCAAGAAAATGAAGACTTTCAGACTGGTTTTGCACCTTATAAGACTGGGAGATTGGAGACTGAAAAACAGCTAGGAAATCACTATTAAGTACCTACTGGGCAACAAGGTTATTATTTTTGTCTGCTGTGGAAGTATCCTGAAGGTTTTCTGTCCACACTGTAGGCTCTTAGAGTTGGGATTGAGAATGGTGTTGCTATTAATTGTGGGGGTTTTAAGCTTTGTGCTTGTTTTTATTGCCTTGTAATGAATACCATTGCAACTAGGCCCTTCTCCTAGTTATTTATAGTCCGTGAGTTGCACTTGCTCAAAACGTACCTAAAGTTAGTGTTAGCCTAAAGATTTTTCTTCAGGCATGTTAATTCAAGAGAAGTATTACAGCCCTGTCATGAGGAAGGGTGTCTGCCTCTCCACAGTTAAAGCAAGTAGACATTATTGGTCGCAGAATGTGCAAGTAAAGACAAACTTGTTTGTCACAGCCTAATCAGCACTTGTGGGTGACATTCCTGACAATATTGCTGCAGGTTAAGTAGTTTTAGTGCCACCTTTTCCTTGATATTTTCCGTGAGAAATTTTTGTTGATCTTTGGGAGTTCACCTGCTGCAAATGACTTCAACATTTTACCAAATTTCTTCTTTTCCTTTATCCTGTTTGTTTTTTGAGCCAAACATTCAGTCAAACATGGTTTTGCAAACATGCAACCAAATGCTTGGGGGTTTTTGCACAAAAATAATTATTTGCTTAGTGCAATCAGGATTTCCATAAATAAAACACAGGTAAAACTTATGTGTGTAAGGATTTAGGTAACTGAGTTTGGGCAATTAACTCTTTACATTCTTTTGCACCAGATTTGACTCATTAAAATATTTCAGGAAAAATTCACTGTCCAAAACCACCCATATAATAAGCAGTCCTTTTTCCAAATACCCAGTGAGTGTTTGGCTTATTTCTTTTGTTCAGAGTTCAGCATTGCTTGTACTGCCAGACTGCCCATGTGTAGCATTCTTGGGGATGATTTTAGTGAGTGGCAGCAGTGTTTAGTTGCCTTTTCTGGCTGTTGAATGAGGCTAAACATGTAAAATTAAGAAATAAATTAGAAAAGCTGAGTGTCCTTTTTCCACTTTGTTTTCTCTTTTTGCTTCTGCTACAGCTTTCCAAATTTTATGACCTTTAAAACAAGGTATAAGTGTTAATACCTGTTTACATGGTCCCACAAAGAGTCCAATAATCACTTGTTAACCGCTTATGTGAGTTCTGGACTATGTGAATATTAGACTATGCTTAAAATAGTGTAATGGATCAACTACAACCTCCTTTAAAAGCTACCAGATAGAAAGAGTTAACTTGAGTAAGGACTACTGGAGGGCAGGTCAGTGACCATAGGTAGCTATCTTGAATGGCTAGGTAGTAAAAAACTATGAAGTGTCAAAATAGAGTTTATATTTTTCATCTCTCTCCCTTTTTGGAGATGTATTCTTATGCTAAGACAAAAGAAGTTAAAATTAGATTGGAAAAAATGAGTTGTTGCAAATATGTCTGGAGCAATGACTTTAGTATTATGTTACAATCCTATAAGGTTCTTTCTTCAAATAAATTTCACATTCTTCTGTTGGTTATTCATGCATCTCTGTTATCATCAGTGTAAGGCACATAAACCCACCTGTTTACCCATCATTGGCTCATCAACAGAATAATGACAGAGAGGAGAGGCTTGCAGTTGCAGAGATCTAGGCAGGAATATCCATATGAGTTCTGAAATGTTCTGCCACTCCACCCAGTCTGGTGCTGGACTGTGTTCTAGTCAATGTACCTCTCTGTATGTCTGTGCCACTGCAGCTGAACACAAGTAATCTGCAGGTTCTGAAACATGTACCTGAAATTCCTGCTCCCACACGAACTAGGCAGTCATTGTGGCAGCCTTCTCCTGCTGCATGGGAGCAGATTTCTGTCAGTTAATTCCACGTTTCATGACCTTGGAACTGACTTTTGAGAAGGGCTCAGAAGCAGCATGAGCAGGCATAGCTAGGCTGACCATAGGCCTTCACATTTTCCTGTTGTGAAAGGACAACATTCAGCTTTACACATCAGAATAAATTAGGGCAATGAGAAGAAAGAAAAAATTAAAACAATCACTGATAGTTATATTAATATTTTTAGGTTTCTTTTCTGTTAAGAGAATGGCTCCTCTTTTCCAGCAAAATGGGGAGAGAGGATTTGCCCTTCAAGTCAACCAAAAGTCTATTGCTTTAATTCCTCATTGCTGCCTTTTTTTGGCCTTCAGCATCAGTCACAGTGTTTACCAGTGAAAGTCCCAACCCATACACCAAATAACAATTCAAGAGCTACTTAATCTATGGAAAAGTAACTGAGACTGTCTTTGTATTTGACTGAAGCACTGTGGGGAACTAAGAACTGGATTGACAAATTAGACAAAAGATATTACTAATCCTATTCACTGTATACTGTTTAATATGTATGAAGAGGATTTATAACCAGTTCCTGAAGAGTTACTTTATCATTGGTTTCATTTGTAAAGGAAAAAAAAAGTAGAACTATTTTGCAGGAGACTTTTTCCCTGTTTTGCTTCCAGAGTTTGCTTACCTGTATCCTGTCTTCTGTTGACAAAGAATCACTTGTCAGGGAACTGGAGTAGTTTGTTGATCCTCTTGGTATCTTAGTAGGGCTCTTATAGCAACATTTAGTATCACCCTTTTCAAATTTTATTCATCTGCATAAATGCCAGCTTACTCACATGATCTCAAAATACAGGAGATTTTTATCTCAGGAGTGTTAAGTAAGCATAGGCAAAACTAAAACAGATTTCTGCTTTACATGGTTTTGTCAAATAGTGAGGAGCTGTAAGCACTTACATTTGCCAACTAAACATCCAAGTACCAGGAAAAAAAAAGAGCAGATGTTTTCAGATGCATAAACTTATGTATGTGTTTGCAAAGAAGAAAAAGCAATCAGCAGATAAGACCTTCTGGGTTTAGCTCATTCCTGGGTTTATCCTGTTGTCACTGGACTAGCAAAACAGCCATTGAAGCAATTCAGAGCTGCTTAAAAAATGAGTAAAAATTTTGTTCTGATCCAAAGCCAATTGAAGATAAAAGAGAGGTGGGAGTATTTTTTATTATTTTAATGATTTTGTTCATGCTCTGCATTTTATAAATGTACTCAAGAAAGGCATGTTTCTATGGATGAATTTAAGAGTCTTAAAAATCAAAGTCTCAGTGAAAGTCAATGGCACCTAAGTTTCTGAATAATTTTGAACTTTTGGTATGAGCAAACTCACTATCCAATTCTACCTAAAATGCTTAGAACTGCTTTTATCATTACATATTCCAGCAAAATTTAAATTGGTACCTGCCACAAATTAAAGTCATTAATGCAAACACATTATTCATAAAATATATTGGTGTTTTTCCTTCCCCAAATCAATCATTAAATCAAAAAATATTTGGTTCCTAGCAAGGAACCCCTACTTGCTTTATTGCATTGAGAATTAGTGTTATGTACACTGTTGCCAAAAGAGTCCACTGTTCTGTGTACTTCACTGAGGCGTTTCTCTCAATGAGAGAAACCAGCAGAACATTAAATTTCAATACCAAATTTCCATGGAGCTGCTCTCTTTTGCTGAGGGAGCATCTCTGTTTGACAATATACAAATGAAAGAATGTTGGTTGTCTTGATGTTACTGTGAGTCAGCTCGAGAAATGAGAAGAATAATCTCCTTTTGTCTTGTGAATGGCTTAGGTAAGCACAGCATATCATCCTTTCTTTATGAAAGACTGAGAAATACTGAAAGTTTTTGTCCATCTGGGGTCTCTGTATATACACTTACATCTTTCATTGTTGTGTTTCCATGACACAAGATAGCATTTGAGATTTCTATTGTTTTCATGATAACGTTTTCATTGCAAATTTTTTTATAATTTTTTTCTCTCTCCTTTCTGTGTTTTTTTCCTTCACCTATTTCTTTTTAGATAGTCTATCTGAATGAAGTGAAAAATTAAACTATATAATACAGCCTTATTATAGGCGGAACAAAATGAAGACGATCTGATGAGATAAATTGCTGAAGGTTAATAGCTTTTTAAAAATCAATCTTCCTTACAAAGGAAAAGGGTAAATGGCTTAGTGGATGAAGCCTTGGCCTCTCACCTTTCTGACCATAGTTCAAGTCTAAACTGTGAGGGTCCTGAGTTACATGCTTTATTGGGCTGAGATCAGTCTCTAGTGGGCAGGAGTCTGCATTACAAGATTCATGGGTGTATTTTTCCATACAGGCAGTAGCAGCACAAGAAGCTGATGGAGACTGCTCTGTAATCTCCCTGAGCAGTGAGGCTGATGGACCAAAGCTAGTGTCACCCTGCACAAAGCACAAGGACGTTCCAGCTGGCAGTCTGAGCTGCCATGCCCTGGCTGTGGAGTCAGACTTCCAGAGCACCCTACAGCTTTTTGTCAGCAATAAATAAAATGGTCTCCACTTAACAAACAAAAATTAGGTGAAATCGTTAATAATAATTAACAGATTATAATTTATAACACAGAGCTTTAATAATCATAATTGATCATTTTTCATATCAAGTTCAGGCAAAGAAATAATTTATCTCAACTGTTATTCATAAGGAAGGCAAAAATTCAGAGAACAAAATAATTGAAGTGTCAATTAGGAAGTTTAAGTAAAAGTGGAGAAATTAAAAAAACCCCAACATTTCTAGCATAATTTATTAGCATGTTAATCAAGTTTTAATCAGATATTAGTCTGATAATTTATGTATTCCCATCAGTCATGTGCATGAAATGACTACTAAATAAGCTTCTTTCTGATTTAGTTTTAATAATATGTTTTAATAGAAAAGCACACTGCATTCTGAGCAGCAAAATGAGCAATCCAGACTGTCTACTGAATAAACATACAAGGCACACACATAAAAAGAGCTTTCAGTTAAGGAAGCTCTTGCAAGCGTGATTTTGTAAGCAAAGATATGCTCCCTTGAGGCCCAACTAAAAGCAGAATTTCTTAATCTTATGGGAAATTTTATTTTCTAAGCCAAAACAATGTAGGAAATGCTTGTTATTTAAATGTGAAAGGAAAGTGTTTTGGTTCACCTGTTTGGCCTTTGCAGCAAGATACACAGAGTCTTGTGTGGAAGTATTCAGTTGTGGGTCTGTGTATTGTGAATGTTTTGAATAAGCTTAAAATCGGATTTATAAAATGTGTATTCTTGCTACTGAAAACACTGGGCATGCTTGTAGGGATTAATAATTAATATGCAAATATAATTTGAAAGTAACGTGTATGCTAAGTCTTAGGACCTGATTGTATGCTAAAATGTGCATACATTCACGACACTCCCATACTCATCCCTGCGCTTTTTAATGATTATTGCTCACTGTTAATTCAAAACACCTGCAAGTCCCTTTGTTTTGATCAAAGCACTTTTCCTCCCTCGAGACTGATGGATGGCTTTGTAATTTGTGAGGTAATATGTTAAAGGTCAGGAGTTAATATGTCCTATGGAACTTGCTCTTCTACTTGCCTTCATCTCCCAGATAGGCTTATTTTCCTGTGTATCTGGAACCCCTGTTCATACATGCACTAAATGTATGTGTGCTCACACTTAGGCGTGTGTTTATGTGTGTGCATCTCAGCGTGTACACATAGATAAAAATGCACAGAGTAACCTTTAAGAAATTTTTATCTAATACTTCTTTTTGTAACAACCTATTGCTGTTTGTACCAAGCATTATTCTTCTTCTTTTTAAAATTAAAATACCCACAAAACATGCATTTACTTTCAGCTATAGAAAATGCTAATAATGCTTTTAGAATGGTCTTTAAAAAGTCTAATTATATCATTTAAAAACGGAGAGACCAAAGGGCAAGCTAAATTCTCCTAACATAAATCAGACTTTTTTATTTCAATGACTTTAAAAACCTCAAATGCAGTAATTTTAATAGCAATGAAAGAATGAATAAGTCATAACTCCGCCTGATCACATAACTGTCTATAACTGTTATTAAATGCTCCAAAATAAGTGAACTCATTATGTTTCTGCACTGCTTTTAGCTAATCTAAGATTCTGCTCACTTAATCATGCAGAAAAGGCTTTAGCACAGTTTTAGACCCTCAGCAAGGTCACTTCAATGCCTTTTTTTTTTTCCCGTTCTGCACTGATCATTTAAGAACAGCACTTTGACCTGAAACTGATGATCTCTCATATAAGCTTGAACGCTTAACCCCGAAAGGGCTGTGCTTCAGATGTACATTTGCACAGCCCATTGTCATATTTGCTGCAAACTGAGCCAGACTCTCTTTTCGGGGAAAGAGGAAATGCCAATCAGAATTTGTAGATGTTGTGTGCATGATGAAAGTACATTTTATGATACCTTCAGAGACCTGAAGTGATTTTTAAAACACATGCTCCTTCTATGGACTCTTTAAAGAGTTTTAATTGGCCCTAGAAGTATGACAACTGCATGGTGTTTTTTACTGTATGTTTTTCTCAGACAATACATAAATCTTACATGTAGAACTTTCCCAGAAATATAATTCATTTAGGCATGATAACCCCTTTAGACAACTCTTGCCTAGAGTGAAACTGTAAACACATCCAAAAGCTAGGGAACAAATGTTCTCCCTTTTTTTCTTCATGGTGCCTGTGCTACATAGCAAAGTGCATTTTAATGTCAGTGAAGCTCCTTCAGAAATCACAAGCAGAGGTGAAGTCCTACACCACTGTAGCTAATGCAAAAACTCTTTTATTGATTCAGTGGCAGCATGCTTGGGCTTTGAATCACAAATGAAGGCTGTAATTCTCAAATGCTAGTAAACATGCTGAGCTTTACTCATCTGGTTTGTGCTGTTGATATCAGCAGGATGACTTCACCTGAGTAAAGTTGTAGAAAACTCATCCCATAGGCATTTATTTCCTTATGTGCACTTTCCTTTTTCTCCTCATCTGAGCACACATTCAGAAGGAGGAATAATGCAGCCATAGCACATATGCAGTGTTTATCAGGGCTGTTATGAAGGTAATCATCATCCAGCAACACCATCTTCTCTACACATGGTGTACAAAGTCATCCTTTATGGTTCTAGAAGATCTCTTCAAAAGTATTCTCTTTTTCTTCTTCTTTTTCTTTGTTATATTTTAAAGTCAGAATGTGTTAAGCATGGATGAGAAAACATTCATGTATTTCCCCCGCATCTTTTCTGAGTCTTAGCAGTACAAAACCAATTTTTATTTTATTACATTTAATTACTAGTGAGAATAAGAATAAAAGAAAATAAATCACAAGGACAGCATTCAAGTTGCGCAGTGCAGCTTTTCCAGCTATCATGGAAAGCTGTAGCAGTGCTTACCTGCAAAGGACTGCTCCCTACCAATCACTGGCCCCCCACACTTTGCTGTGAAATGAAATTTTCTTCTCTTCTACAGATATAAAACATACTCTGTGATTGTGTAATTTCTGGCCATTCAATGCTGCCTGGGGTTAGAGCCATAAAATCTAGACTCTGGGTCTGTTATAATTCTTCCCCAGAGACAGGGTTTGTGGGAAGAGCCCCTCCCTGCCCTCCCTGCCCGAAATGGGGAACGGGAGCAGTATGCAAAGGCATTTACACCTCATGGCCCTGCATTTGCTCTTCAGACTGCTTGAAGAACAGCAAGGACGTGTAAAATGGTGTCATCACTCCCTCAGACCGTGGGATGATGGGTGCATTTACAAAGGAGGAGTGGTTTTCAGCTGTATGGAAAGATACTTTTCCATGTACTGCCATAAATCTTATGGCTGTCACTACTCCTCTGGGCCTTGCATTGGCCATGCCTGTTTGGAGACACAAGTGATTGTTTAGAGGTAGTCTGTAGTGTTAAACCATAAACTTTGCAAGTCACAGACTATTCAGTGTTTATACTGTACCTGAGAACAGCTGGTCCCAGGCCTACAGCCACCACTGCAATGCACTTGATGTAAAGGCAATCTAGTAATTGCCAGGGTAACAATGTACTTTGGTATATGATAAATTAGTATTGTTGTCTTTTCTGGAAAGACCAGCATAAGAATTACATTATAAATATTCTACAACAGAGTAGTAGTTCAAAAAAGCAAAAAATCCCAAACAAAACCACAAAAATACCCCACCAAACCAAATAAATAATGGAATGCCTCTTCAACTGGATATAGAATCATAAAATAATATTATGTTTTAATACTGTTTGCTTTAACACAATTAATATTTAATTAAAATGTAAATTTTGGTTCATGCTATTTAGATAAATGCTGGAGCCTTGAATTGGTGTTCCCTTTCTCATTTTAGATAAGAAAGTGTACAAACAAAGGTTTGAGGGAGACAATATGCCTCAAGAAGAGGAAGGAATTTGTCCAGTTCCCATTGGAGAGGGGCTGCACTCAGAGACTCCTTTTTCTGCTGCTTTTGTCATGTCCATTCAGGAACTTCAGAAAATGTGTTTGGTGAATTGTGTCAACAGGGGTTTGCAGGGGCCTTTGCTGTTTTCGTGCCCTGCCCCACATTCTGTCTGTGAAATAAGGCCACTGAAGCACTCAAACAAGTCAGATTCATACTGCCCCATTCTGCATATGATAAATTATTGTGACACCATGGTGCAGCCACTGGGCAGTGCCTCAGAATCACTGCTGCAAGGAAAATCTCTTCTATTTTTTGGGTCTGTGCTCTCATCTGAACAGGGTAGTTTTTCACTGGGAAAACAAAATCCAGCTGCTTAGAAGCAAGAAAAGGCAAATCTTGGACTGAATAAATAAAGGCTAAATATTACTATTAGAATAGCAAATGAAGAGATTTTCTACAGGCAAGCACAAAGCAAAATCCCATTCTAAGCATTTCAGAATATGAGCAATATCTGCATCCAAATCAGAATTGCATAAATGTGATCCACATTCTTAATTCACTATATCTAAATCCCAAAATCAGATGAGTGTGTGTCTGTGTCTGTGTGTCTGTATGTGTGTGATGTTAATGTGGGAGGAGGAATTCTACCACATTTCATTTTTGTATTTTGCCTCTTGAGTCCACCTGAGATTTAGGAAATGCTTTAGGGCCAGCCAATAAGCAGTTCTGCTAGCAAAATTACCACATTCACGTGTAATGATTTATGAGGACATAGCATTATTTATGCATAATTGCATAAGTGCTGTGTATTAGCAACCATGTTCATAACCCCCAATGTTTAGCACATTTTTGCATGAATTATTATGCATGTGAAATACTGTGAAGATGTTTTAAAATATTATAAAGTATTTCCTCCTAATAAACATGTTTGTAAATATCCAGATTGGCCTGTGAATTAAAGCAGGGTGAGAGGCACGAATCTGTATTTATTTAAGTCAATGTGATTCCAAAAGGAATCACATCAAATTCTAAAACCTGGTTTTTGTCCCTGGAAGGATTGCCCATCTATAGAACTGAAACTGATTAAACCAAAAATACAATGAAATAAAAATATCCAGCCATGCAAAATTCAGACTCTAGTTAGCCGCTTGTAACTTTCTTCCTGCTAATTTCATTCATAGTGCTATGAATGCAGAGCACCTGACTTGAATAAACTGCTCATAGGGTTATAGAACAGAAGCTAGGCAGGATTTTTACATGGCACTTTCTGGTTTTGTTTTTTAGCAGTAATTTTTTTTATTTACTATTTCTATCCAGATATTTCTCATGCTATACTGGAGCATAAAGAGTTATAGACTGAAGGCTTTATTTGCCATAGTGAATCTTATTTAGGATGCAAATCCATGCAAATTTTAATTTTAGAAAACACATTTTTTTCACATCCGCCAGCAACATAGAACTCGGACATCCGTTTTTGCAAATATTTTGTGTGAATTGTAAGGAAATTTGTGTTGATTCAAGGTTTTTCTGTGGGTATCACTAAAACCACATTAAAGGGATTTCTTCATTGTGGTTCATGCTTCATTTCTCAATAACATCAAAACCATGTCAGGATGTCATGTATTCAGTGTAAACCTAGCATGAAAATAAAGAAACTCTTCAGGGCCCCTGATAAACAGCTGAGTTAAATTATGTCTTGTTTGAAGGATTTTGTAACTTGAAGGTTCCTCATCAGGCTGAAAAGTCTGTAGGGCCTGTTGACACACATCCCAGGTTCCTGAGGGAAGTGACTGATGTTTTTCCCAAGCCTCTGTCCATCATACCTGAAAAGTCATGGTGATAAGGCAAAGGCAAAGTCCCTGGTGACTGGAAAGAAGAAATCATTGTTTCCCTTTTTAAATTTGAGAGAAAGGGAAATCTGGGGAACTGCACGTGGATGAGCCTCATTTCACTGCCTGGGAAGATTGTGGAGTAGGTGCTCCTAGAAGATATGCTAAGGCAACATAAAAGAAGGACATGATCCATGGCAGCCAGCACAGCTTTACTGAGGGCAAAATGTGCCTGACCAACCTGGTGGCCTTCTGTGGTGGAGTGACAGCAATGATCATCACAAGGGAAGACTGAAAGATGTCATTTATCTGAACTCCTGTAAGGCCTTGCATATAATCCCACATGACATTTTTATCTCTAAATTGGAAAGACATAGATTTGACAGATGGACTTCTCAGTGCATAAAGAATTGGCTGGATGGACGCAGGCAGAGAGTTGTGGTCAATGTCTCTGTGTCCAGGTGGAGGCCAGTGACAAGTGGGACCCCTTGGGGCTCTGTCTTGGGACCATTACTCTTCAATATCTTCATCAACAACACAGACAGTGAGATCAAGTGCACCCTCAGCAAATTTGCAGGTGACACAAAGTTGAGTGGTGCAGTTGACACAACAAAAAACCGGACTCCATCCAGAGCAACCTGGACAAAGTGGCCCATGAAAACATCATGAAGTTCAACAAGTTTAAGTGCAAGATCCTACACCTTCAGGAGTCAACGAGAGTCAATGAGAGCAGCCATGCAGAGGAGTTGGGGTTCTCATGGACGAAAAGCTGGACATGAGCCAGCAGTGTGCACTCGCTGCCCAGAAGACAGTGTGAAAAGATGAGCAGCAAACTGCACGAAAAGATGAGCAGCCAGGAAAATCAACCAGGTGATTTTCCCTCTCTACTCTACCTTTGTGAGACCCCACCTGGAGTGCTGCTCCAGCTTTGGGGTTCTCAACACAAGGGCATGGATGGATTGCAGTGAGTGCAGAGGAAGGCCACAAAAACTATCAGGGGGATGGAGCATTTCTTTTACAAGTGCAGGCTGAGAGCTGGAGTTGTGCAGACTGGAGAAGAGAAGGCTCCAGGGAGACCTCATTGCAACCTTAAGGGGGCTGATAAAAAGGGGGGAGAGGGATTTTTGATGTAAGCAGATGGTCACAGGACAAGGGGCAGTGGTTTTAAGGTGAAAGAGGGCAGATGATTGAAAGCAGATGGATTAGATGTTAGGAAGAAACTTTTTACTCTGAGAAGAGTAAGGAACAGGAACAAGTTGTCCAGAGAAGCTGTGGATGCCGTATCCCTGCAAGTGTTCAAGGCCAGATTGAATGAGGCCCTGAGCAACCTGATTTAGTGAATGGCAATCCTCCCAATGGAAGGGAGGTGGAAACTAAAAGATCTGAAGGTGCCTTCCTACCCAAGCCATTCTACAATTCTGTGACACAATCTGCTCTCATATATAGACACTTACTGTATAAAAGTCACATAGTATATAGTATGAATGTATCTGAAAAATCAGTCAAATGACCAAGAAAGAAAAAAAAAATGAGCTTCCATAGCACCCTGGAGATTGCTAGGTGTGTCTTCATTCTATCAGCTTCAGTTAAAGGGAGGAAAGTTCTTAGAGGTACCTGGGGAGAGAAGCCATCAATCTTTGTACCTAGATTAAAAAAAAATTGAAAAATTAAAGAGTAGGCTGTATACTTAAAAAGAAAATAAAAATGTGGCATTTTCTAGACAGTAGTATTTTGATAAATTCTTATTAAGCTAATTTTGTCTTAATTACTGATAAATTTATCAACCTCCTTCAAATATTTTTTCCAAAATCTCAGGTGCACATTCTGGTAGTACATGAAAGGAGCATTGCAAATAACCTATTCAAATAATGTGAAATATTTTTTCCAAAATCTGAAATGAGAAGAAATCTTAATTTTTTACCTTTTCGAATGGTGTATTCCTGTGCAGGGAGGAGAGGGGACCCAGCTGGCCTTTCTTTAGTGTGACACCTTTGGACAGTGATAGCTCTTACGCTGAGATTATCTCAGCTGGCCAGAGCATGACGTTAACAATGCCAAGGTTGCACCCTGGACCCCCATATTGGCCATTCTCTTACGAGCTCGACTCAACTATCCTTGCGGGTCCTTTCAATTCAGAATATTCTGTGATTCTACATTCTTATCCTGACTGGTCCTTTCCCCAGTCAACAGTTTAAAAGGGATTTGGAGATCTCTCCATTGAGCCAAGATGCTGTAGTACCTAGAAGGAAATTTGCACTGCTCAGACAGCTCCTTGAGCTGGCTGAGCATCACCCCGAGGTCACTTTTGGGTTGATGTATATTCAATCACTATTAAGTCTGAGCCCTTTTGTTACCTCTTTGCCTAAATGCTGCTATAAGCAGCATAACCAAGATGACCTTCTGCCAGGAAGACAGGAAGGAAAAGACCACATCTCGATAGTGCTGTCCAGTGTAATGCAAATCAGCTTTTAGAGTGCTTTAATCTGTAGTTTGGACTGGATAAATCTGAATGTGGCTTCAATTTTGGAGGTATTTGAAGGTCAACTGTACATCATTAGTCCATTTTCAACTAATGCCTTTTCCTATTCTGATAGGAAGACAGATATTCCTAGTGCTACTTCTGCATCTGTAAGTAAAAGGATGAATGAATTCTGCCCTTCAAGCAGCAAGTAGTCCTTATACAATGAATGTATGGGTGGTACTTTTATTTCTGGAAAATAGAGGGAAAATATTTTGACGGCATGCAGTTAGTACGGCAATCTTTTGCCCCCGCACTTTGAAAAAAGAGAGGGTGTAGAAGAAGTCACTTATCTTCCTTAAGCCCATCTTGAACATCATCAAATATCATTGTAACAACTAGCTGATCATAGTAGACATGAAGGAAAAAAGGAATTATTAATGCAAGTCTCTGACCAATGACGATGTCAAATCCATAACTTTATAGAATTTGGGATGAACACTAGAGAAAAAGCAAGCCTAGAGGGTTTTCTTTGTTTAATTTCCAAGCGAACTGAATTTTCTAGCTTCCAGTCATTTTATTGAACTTCCACTTACATTTCTGTATTTTAGTAAAACAGAAGTATTCAAGTACTTGCAACCACAAGAGTGTGAAGAGACCTAAGATCAATGTAGATTAAAGCTTATGTGAAATTTATGAAGACTCATTGACCCAAAGTCCAGGTCCTCAGTTTTGAGGCTTACTAAGGATCTTCACTGAAATGCCTTTCACATTACAGATCATAGCATTTTTTTCTCACTAGTAAAAAGACCATTATTATTTTTTCAGAAATATACTACTTTTGTCCACATCATTAGTGTGTCAGAAGAAAAAGCAATGCACAGTTTAGCCTGTCCATAGGCAGATGATAATCCATTGAACAAGCATGCTGTTAAGTCAGGTCATTTGCTGTTCCTTGGGGAGGAGTGAGAGTGTTCCTATCCCACACCACCATTAAGCTAACCATAGACTCTAAACATATTGATAAAGCTCTTCACTCATCAGCAAAACATGTTAGGTGTGAAGGTACCTTCACATACAGGTATTGTTAAAATCCTCAACATCTCATCACCAATCAGTCCCCAAATTCCTTGATGGTTCAACTAACTGCATGTGAAAAAAAAATTGTTTAGTGCCCTCTCTTCTGCCGATCCTTATCTGACTTTCCCCATTTGTCCAAGAATGAGCACTGGAGAAGGTTTTCTCCAAGGCATTTTTTGACAATGTTACCAAGCTTTGAAATGGCCCCATCTGTATGATTCTGTTTCTGGTGTCTCAAAATTTGTAATGAATTTATCTTACAGAAAACCTTAATTGATCTTCTGGGATGTGTTTATTTACTTCAGTTTTTGCAATATATTTGCTTATTTGGATGAATTTACCACAGCAGACAGAAGAAGCTATTTAATTCTTAAATGTGTCATTGATTATTTTTTTCTTTGTATGGATAAGCATGATTTCTAACTCAAAAAAAGTTTCAACAGACATAAAGTATTTTTAAAGGTCTTTTTTACTTCACAGCAAATGCATTTACCTCTGGTGGTGTGGTCATAGCGCTACTAGACTTTAATTTAGGTCATGTAGTGGAAAGTAAACTCAATCATATTCAAGGGGACAACAGAAACCCCCAAAATATTCCAGATCAACCAGGAAAGCAATGTCCTGTCTCCTGGAAATAGCGGCCCCTCATGTTCAAGAAAGGTCAGAATTTATGTCAGTACAAGTTAAAATATAGTAAAAAAAATGAATACATTCTACTACAAAAAAAATTGTGCTTTTTAAAAATAAAAAAATCTTATTTTTCTTGTTTTATATTTTGTTAGAAAAACCTATTTTGTTAGAGAAAGTGACCAACAGAGCATCACACAGCCAATGCTGTGAACCAGATTCACAGAACATTATTTTATGTGTGCCTTGCAGACGAAGGTGCTAATCTAAGGAGCAGTTTTCTCACATGTGCTATGTTTTCAAGGAAAAGGGGGCATCAAAAGAATCGTGAGAGGATTTTTCCTTCTTGCTTCCCTACTAACAGATTTTTAGCAAAGTGTAGTGTTTTTCAGATATACATGACAAAAAGCATGCATAGGGATTCTCTTTAACTGGTAGAAACTAGTTGTTTCTCTATCCATACATTTTAGCACATAAATCAGCTATTTTTAACAAGGTTTGGGAATGTAAAACTGTCTCCTTTTCTTCCTCTTCCCCCACCTCTGTCACAGGAGAAAGGCTGGTTTTCTTTACACATCCTTTGTTTGTTAAATTTGTTCATTCTTACAGGCTTGGCTGGTGTCCTTAGACATAATATCTTAATGCACGTATGTTTTTAAGCAATGACTTGCCTATCTTAATAACATCACTAACTCAATTTGTTCTCAGGAATATATGGAGACCAAATACTAATGTAATAGAAAGTGGAATTAAAAACAAGGTGCCAGGACTATGTTCAATTGGTAGCTTAAGAAGTCCTGGTTTTGTCATGCTTTCTCCATCTCTCTCCCCTCGTCACCTCACCAGAATTGTCAGCTGTTTCAGTATAGTGTAAGTAGTCCCTTTGTGAGGTACTAATGACCTTTTCTTGATTTTGAATCTTCCCAGGAGTTAAGCAACTCGTGGATGCACATGTGCATCCACTCATAAGATCGGTTTTCTCCAGCAAAATACATTGTAATTTTATGCAGTGTTTAATCATTATTCCTATTTTGCAAGAATATCAATAAAATGTGTTGTAATGTTTAAATAAAAGATATTCTCAACCAAATGATCATAGAAAGCATGTTTAAAAAGATGTCAGCTTACATTTATACAAGTGATAGGAGCAATCCTCACCAACTGGATGCAAACCACACAGATGGCTAGCAAGTTAGAGTATTTACAAACGCCTTGGATATTTTAGCATTCACACTCTCTCTACCTGCCACAGCAAATTTGAACTAGATTTTCCAGCTGCTGTCAGATCCAAATGCAAGAGTGTCCTTCATTACAAGCACCCCTACCAGGAATCCTTGGCAGTATATGTCTATCTTCCCTGTGTACTCTCTCCCCTGTAGCTTGCAATTAGTTGATAGAGTATAAAAAGAAGGACTGCAGAATGATAGAAGTGCAGATGTTTTGCCTTGCCTGGTGGAATGTGAGGGTTTTTAGAGGCAAGTTGCATGTCAAAAATGGAGACAACCCCTCCCTTGCTTAAAGGAACCGAAAACATTCAGGAATATGTGCATGTTCAGCATGTTCAGCATGTAATTATGTAATAGACTGCAGTGATGAGTAACAGCTTGTATTTCAGTGTGGCAGAGGTGGTGTAATACAATGTTTGAAAACATGGTTTTCTCAGCCCCATCCCAAATCACCACCTTCCCCTACACTGCTCTGCATTTCATGCAACCTTTCTGATTAGGCAGTGTTTTCTTCCTACTTTAGGTACTCATTATAATAACTTAAACTGTAACACCTAAATTAGACATATCACTGTTTTTTATAGTCAAAGCATTCAGATGGTATATATGAGTGTCTTAACAGCTGTAATTGTTTGGGTTCTGAGAGGAGTCTTATTTTCAACCAAAACAAGTTTTTGACTTCACTACTTTTGTAAACAATTCCTCCAACAACTCCTTTACTTCTGACACATATCAACAGAACATTTTGCTGTTGGCAAACTATCATTTAATGAAACATCGGGAAACTTACTATAACATTCATCTAAATGAATCTCTCATGCCTAAATGGGTAATATTGAAACATAAATATTTTTGCATTTGGGAGACTTTCCGTTGAGAAAACCACACATAAAATGGAAACTCTATGAGTAATGAGTGACAGTTCCTTAAAAGTTAATATTTTCTTTAATCTATTTCCATAACAGGAGAAGAGAAGAAAATACAGTGCTAAGCATAAGGCGTGCTTTTGGGATTAGAGAAACAATCTCTGCTAGTATGTATATCTCAGACCACAGGGAACAATACACACACCACAAACATATTTTTATTTCATTTAATCAAATATAGAGGTGTCTTAAATATTTTTCCATGTTATTAAAAGGATTGAGGATTCCTTACATTTTCTTTTTTCTCTTTCTTTTTTTTTTAATAAAGAAAAGTAAAACTGCCCTTAATACTGGACTAAACTCTGTGATTGTCATGTAAGGTAATGAAACCATTAAATGCACAGTATTAAGAAGAGACAAGATGCAATTAGCCAAGAAATTACTCTGATCTCAGTGACATTTTCAAAAAATCATAATACAATATACATTGCAGGACATGATTGACAGTCTAATCCAGTTTTGATGGAACGTAGTCCACATACTGAAAGTAAAGCAGTACACGGCCAGATAAAGCTCACAGCTGTGAATCCCTGATATGTCCTTACAGTCTTGTCACCCAGGAAATTCCTCAGGTTTAAAAGATGATGAAAGTATCGACCATTAATGACAGGATCATCTCCTACCCTGAAATAAAATGTACTAATCCCTTTTGCTAGGTCTATGAATTCCTAATATAAATTATATAAACTGTAGTAATTCATCTCTGTTAGCACAGTTGTGTTTGGAAATTGTACAGCAGTCTTTGCCCTATTTGAAATGCCAGATGAAAGCAAGACATGTTCGTTTAAGCTGCAGCATAAAGTAATTTAACACAGGGGACAGAATAACTTCTGGATAATGAGCAGTATATATGTAAAAGAAGGAAGTTCTGAAGTTCCAAAGTGGCCTGATGGATTTATGCCTGATCTTAGAAAGAGGCCAAAAATGTAAATATAGGAAGTATGGTTAAATGCAGGTGCTTTGTTAGACATTTGTAAGATGATTTAATGATTGAGTCATACCAAAGACATCCTCTAACTTCAAAGAGACATACAATGGTCATTTATGTCTTACAAATAATTTGGATGGTAACCTATCCATCATGTTAAAATAAGTAATGTGGATCATACTGGATTATACTGCAAGGGGGAAAAAAAAATTAATCTGGAGTGACATTTACAAACACATTTGAATTTCTGTAATCCATTTTTGATAGTACATGGGCTACATATGTCTATCAAGCTGGATTTGCAACCATGTGCTCATGTGTCATTGACACCTATAGCATTGGCTAGACAAACAGTCATTGATGAAGTCAGATAGTTAACCATCTAAAGGGCATTCGAGGCATCTGTAAATATTACAAAGCACAAGGCTAGATCTTGGATACTTTTCACAGAAGTAATGACAGTACAGAAATACAAGGTTATTAAAAGAAATACCTGGAATCCATGGATGTAAAGTAAAATTCTTCAACAACAGTGTTTACTAATTTTAAGAGCAAAGCCAGTTGAGAGAGAATATTGCTAGTGAATAATATTTTTCAAAAACCCATATTTGTTCTAGAGGTAATTTTTCAAAAGGATTCTATGTTTTGTAGCCTTTTTACATTGTGCCTCTGACAAAAGTCTATAGCAGAAATTACTGCACATACAGACAAAACAGGGTCCAGTGTTATTAAGGGCTCTGAGAACACTTTAGGAAGCAGAGCATGAGAGAGTAAGTTCTTTCATGTCTGGCTAACATTGCTTTTGCCAGTGATGTTCAGAATCATTGCAGTGAGATCAAAAGCTAACACTACACTTAAGTTTCCACAACTTGTGGGATTAAAGATATCCCACAGGTATGATGGACTACAACTGATTCAAACTCTTCGAATTTCAGCAGGTTTCAGCATAGCTTGAAATATGAACCAAACGAAAACTGATTGCATGCCATTCTCAAATCACCTCACAGAACCCACAAAACCCTACAAAAAGCAGCAGAAATATATTAGTCATTTGAAGCATTCAAATAAAAATTCAATAGATAATGTCAGACCAAAAACCAGAACTCAACTTTGAACATCTAGGCAAGCTCACATGCAAAGAGGTGACTAATAGATTATGCCACTTTGTGAGTCAGACTTAGAGAAATACTGCATTTCCATCCTGAGGATTTGATTTATTCAAGCTGGGTAGTACTAGAGATGAATACAACTGGGTTTGTAAGTAGCTTATATTAAATTCAAGGGTTTGTTTGGGGCTTTTATAAAGTTTACTAAAAGCTACAATTTAATGCTAAATTATATTTAAAAGATGTTTGAATCCCAAATAGCTTCTGGATAATTTTCATTTGTCTATGTTCTATTTATTCAACACAGGCATATTTTTTCATTATCTTATCTATCAAGACCTTGAACATTTGGAAATACTATTGACATAAAGCAGAATTAGAAAGCACAAAATACAGCATTAAATGACAAGATTTTATTGCAATAGTGTACATACAAGAATACACTTTAGATTACTATCATAACTAATATATTGCCATGCTGATAAGAGAATGGCAGAAAAAGAATGCTTCATACATTAGCAGATTGAAACTAGGAATGTGATGATTATCTTTGATTTCACTAAATTTGGTAGTAATCAAGGGCCATCAGCAGCTCCTAGGAGGATCTCTGCCCACCACAGCATCTCATCCTTGTCCAGAAATACTGCAAGTTAGAAAAGTGTATTATAAAGCAGGGCTGCTCATACTGCTCACAATATCTTCCATAAGTCTACCATGAATTACTTCTTAAAACTCAGCAAGGCTTCCTCAGGGAAGATTTTCCTGTTTCTGTTCTGAGTCAGATACTGTGCAATCTTTACTCACTGTTATAAATTAGCTCTGAATGTGTCTTGCCTACACAGCTTCATGTCAGTAGATTCTGTCTTTCCCCTTTTTTTAAAAATGAACAAAAATTGAAGTATATTTCATTCCAAATCAAGGAAAAATGAAAGAACACCTGTATTTCAAGGTCTAGTTTTTTCTTGTAATACAGGTTTTCCCAAGGAGAGAGGGAAAGGAATGAAAAAGAAAGTCTTGTGGGTTTGTATAGTAGGTGCTTTTATGTTCAACAACAGTACAATTGTATTCTTTGTTTTTAAGTATAACTGTCTTTATTTGAGGTAAATGAAGATTATTGGCCCAAATTGTTTCAAATTGTTTTTGATTACCTATGCTATAATCTTTAGATGAACAGATATTCAGAGTTGCCTTTTTCTTTTCCCATGTGCACAATGTGATCAAGGTTTGCTATTTTTATTATTACGTAGGGAATATAATAAAAGAGTATAACTTTGATTTTAACTGTTTTAAAAGTAAACAAATATGTTAAGCTTTTTAAAAATAACAAATACATTGACATTTTGGATGTTTTCCTAGTTTTCAGTACTTTGCCATTTATATTCAATTTTTAGGCAATCAGCTTCTATTCTGGCACAGTAATTTATTAGAGAACCCAGATTCCTTTGAGAAAAAGCAAAACTGATGATGCCAGCAGACTCAACATGAGAGTATAGTGCAGTTAGTTTGCTGTATGAGGATTTAAAGGGAGAGAAGAGGAAGATGCTGGGAAAAAACTGAATATTTTAGTGTGTGGTGTGCTAATCCTGCAAACTTTGTTTTGATAATCTTAGATTTTTAATACCTGTAATGCTATATGTTGTGATAAATCCTAAAGTTCTTTTAAATATAATTGTACACACTGCAAATTAAATGATTGAATGTCATTTTGCATGTGTAATTCCAGCATCAGCTACACTAGGTATCCTTTTTATATTTGTCTGCTTTTATTAGTGTTCTAAAATCTGTTCTTATTTCTGCAGCAAAATCTCAACAGCTAGAGCCATAATTTGTAATTATTTTTATAAGGCCTAAATTTCTGATATTAATAGCCTGATAATAAAGAAAACCTTAGGTGTTGCTACCATCAGTGGTGAAGTAAATTAATTTGCGCTAAGGCTAAAAAAAGGATAATGAGAAATACTGTTTATACTTAATTCAGGAGGTAATGCCCAGTGTTTCCATTTGGCCCAAACTCCAAATGCTTTTTTTTTAATTAAAAAAAACCCAAAAAATTATGTATTTACTGTGTTCTGAACCATCAGTGATGTTACATATACTACTACAGACTTGTTGATGTGATATTTAAGGTGGGAAAAAGACTTGTGATGGTCTCTAATTATAGCATAGGTAATCAAAAACAAACATAGATAATAATAATTCACAGGATATAGTGCCTGACTAAAAAAAAAAAAGCTCTGTATAGTCACATGAAAAGCATTAGAAGAATATGAAAAGAATAAATCACTCTCAGTCTAAAAGGATTCCGTGTGCTTCTACAATTAAAAGAGCATAGTGGAAGACCTGAATGCTATGTTTGGAGGACAGGTGTGTAGGGGAAAACCTTGTCCACTTAAAGACAATGTTAAATATTTTTCAAGATTTCAAATCACTTTTTGGAACATCTGTTATGGGTAATTAATTGCTTTAATTTGCTTTAAGTTGTGTACTTGAAGATGAATAGTGCACGATAACAAGGCTGGGCTTTGTGAGAAAGACCTTTGGTAGGGTGTACTGCGTGCTGCCTCATTACAGAGCTAGTTATCTGCAGGAAGTCTGACATTGAAAGGTGCTACACGTCCCATAACACCCTCCCTTAACTGTGATGATTGTAGTTTCTTCCTAAAAATGATGATTAGGAGAGAGAAAAACAAAACTGAAAGCTGTATGAATATTTCATGTAAATGTAAGCAGGCACTTACTGGACGCAGACCTTGATTGATGCCAGAGTGCCTCTAAATGCCTTGACATTGAAGGCTTTAGACTTCCCTTTCCACAATGACTGCTTCAAGAGCTACAGTTAATAGAGGAATATAGCTGTATTTCACTCAAGAGCTCTTTATTACTGGCTGATATTAAACAAGACCACAAGCCTTGAGTTTGAATAAGTGAATATGGCTACAAGAGTTTGCGGATATCTAAGTGAGAGAAGATAGTAAAGGTTTCTTCTCCCTCTGTCTTCCTGTTCTGGAACTCAATTGCTTGCATCAGTTTTAAATTCCTTCCTATGAAGAGGTGAATCAGCAACATATGAGGAATCAGCCATAAATTGCTCTAGAGTACCTCTGTTCAACAAAGCACCAAATGGAAATGTCTAAACAATTTCTTACGAGGAGACAACTGTTTATCAAACATATTGAAATTAATGTAATTATGCAGATTTAAAAACTTAGAATTTGTAAATTTTTCCCAACAAGGATTTTGAAGTGCTGTTGAAATATTGATCGAAGAGAAAAATACCTATTCTTTCAAGGATGGGTTTATCTTTTGCTTTCATAGGGACACAAGTATTTCTGTGCATGTGCTATGTAAGAGTCCAATTCTGTCATACATTTGAAGTGGCCTCTTGAAAAGGGAGTGGCCTTTTTTAGTGGAATAGTAATGTATGCATATAGTTTAGAACCTGAATTAAGTGTTGTAAAAGAGTAGTATTTCAAAATCAGTCAAATGAAGGAACCATATTTTGAAAGTTGACGGTGAGATGTTTCATGGTGAGTGTGAGATGGCGATCATAATATGTGCCTACCATGTTTTACTAATGGACAAATCACCCTTTGAAAAAAGCTCTGTGACTACCATACAATTTCATCAAGAGGATGGACTACACTTTGCAAATACTTAAATTTTTAAGCCTGATTCATGAAACTCCTTACTTCCAGCTCTGATGCATTTAGGCAGAAATTTTAATCAATATGTTAGTAAAAGAAATGGAATTATTCCTTACAGGGAAACCATCCCTCTGTTTTACACATTAAAAGGCATTTCTGTTTCTACCACCCATCTCAAATCCAGTACACCATCAGCAGGAGGACCATGAGATCACATTTTTATTCCCCACACCTGTTCCCTCAGGTGCATAAAGGACTGAATTGGCCCTTCCTGAGCATCCCTGCAGGTGTGTGTTCTTAAAGCTCTGTTCTTCCAGTAAGTTTGTTCCTCCGGTGGTTTAAGAAAAGAAGCAGCTGAGCCGGTTTTGTCCATTGTTATCACAAAAGCTTGAGTAAGTTTTCCATAGAGTTTTTCCACCTAATTGCTAACTATACCAGCAGAAGAAAATAAGCGCTTTTTTATTCATTTTTTCTTTCTTTTTTAAATCATTGCAGCATATCATCCCCTTTGTGCTAGATTTGGATGCTTTCACTTGTGTTTTGACATGAGATGTCCAGTAGCTAAAAATAAAATAGAATTAAACTTATATTTTAATTTCCTTTTTTTTCCTAATATTGCACTTTAAAAAATAAAGCAAAAATGAAATAGTTATGGTCTCTTCTAAATGAATGTGCTGGACCTTGGCTGTTTATAGGATATTGAATTACATGTAAACAGAGATTTTTAGTTGCCTTCGTCATAGTGATCACATCTAGTTATGATTTCTTCTGAAATAAAGGCCCTGCATTCATTTATGCTGAAGTAAGTAGGACTTTTCTCTACTGATCTAGCAGCAACTGGCTTAGTTATACTGACTAGCATATTTTCCAAATTCTCAAAAATTTTCTTTTTATTTTGGGAGTTTCTGTATTACCTAAAGCAGAATGTGAAGAGAAGTGAAGGGTATCTCTAAGGTAAAATTGTAGGAGATGCCACATGCCAGCTACTGCAATGTGATTTCTATTTTACAATAATACTTTTAAATTGCTGATAGTTGTGTACCAGTTAACAAGGTTCTGAGCACTTTCCAGCTGTGAGTGGTCCTTATGTGCCTGCTCATGCCCACATCTGATTTTGTGTGTTATTGAGCTGACCATATACTTTAAGAACACTAAAGCCCATATGCACACTTATGCCCATATAAAAACGTCATACAACACTGATTTTAAGCTTGTGCAGGTGGGTCATGACCACAAAGTGAGCTAACAGAGCAAAAGTGAGCCTTGGTAATGTTAAAGCCTGATTGTTTCTAAGCAGGTGTAGTGTGCCAGTATTTTTTATGCTTTGTTGAGAGAGGGAAGACAAGACCAGGACAACAAAGCTGCATGGAAGGACTTGAAAAACAACAAGTTAATTAATATTGGATCACTTTGTTATCAAAAATAAATGCAGATTTAATCTTAACATTTCATAATCCATCATGCATCTGACTTTAATAACTGTAAACTTGGACTCATACCTTTGTGCACTAAAACTAAGGCTCTAAATACCTACAGATGCCGCCTGGTCCTGTGTGTCTCGAGCAAATGAGTGAAGTCACTCCTGCTACCTGCTGGAACGACAGGTAGATGGTTATTCAGGCAAGAGCAGTAGAATTTTGATGCCACTGTTAGATATTTATGAAAAGAGATGCATTGAATTTTATCTCAGTAGATCAATTTTCAGGACAGAGTTCTTAACAGTGTATTCATAGGCTGGGTACAAAACCAATTTTATCTGCTTCACTGGTGTGTGAACTGTATAAGGAAAGACATCTCTTTACTCTCTGATAGCTTATCTTCCCTGGTGACCATTTATGCGTGCTCTTGTAAATATACATATTTTACAGAAAAAGCTCTTTAAACTATCCTTTGAGATGACCTTGAAATAGAAGCATTTGAATCTTCCAGGAAATTAACAGCAAAGTCTCTTTTGATAATGACTGGTAGGGTGGGAAATGCCACTCAAAGCAGAAGTAATAATCAGTCCTGCAAGCTATTTAATAGCACAGGTCTATGACAGAATAAGATTTTTACAAGGAAACACTCAAAAAGAAAATTATACCTACTCTTCCATCCCTGAAAAGTTTCTTAGGAACTAATAGGTTTTTAGAAAATAATTGTTTGGCAAAGTGGGGCTACTGTTTAAAAATATTTAAATTAAACTATTTAAACTACTATTTAAAAATATTTAAAGTAAACAACAGAAAAAATAACTGGTGGGGGTTTTTTTCCTGCTAGGCATATAAACACTAACTATATTTAGTTCTATGAATAGAGAAAATAATTACACTTTTCCATGTGATACACTGAAAGCATGAAAATATTTATCATGGCAACATAAGGCATTTCTTATATCATAGTGTTTAGTTCATTGACATTATTTCATTCCATTTTTTTTTCTACTTTGTTTTCTCACTTTTCCACCAAACAAAGCTTCTTACAGATTAATCCCTCCAATTAAAATTATATGTTCATACATCGTAAATATGTATGTGGAGTGAACATTGATATCACCTCACTTATATCCACTGCCCTTACTTATGAATAAATCCATATATTCTTTTTTTATCTATACATAATCAGAATTATAACTCCATGCCCAAATTCCCTCACACAGATGCACACTATAAAAATACTCTTCTCTATAAATGTCTTCAGGCATATGCACTTTTGTCCCTAACAAATGTATGCTTTGCATGTGCACGTGCACATTTCACAGAGCACACTTTCCTGTGTTCCTCGCCAGCCCACATCAAATGCCTCTAGTTGCTGTTTCTCATGCTGTCTCTTCAAAGATGCCTATATAAAAATTCTCTCATTTCTCTATGTCTATAGCTTGTACTATTCATAGAAATATTCACTTTCTGTACACAAGCACACACAATCCTTACAGCATTCACTATGTTCATGTACAATCTTTTGTAGGAGCAGCTTGATTAACCATGGACTCATGTTAAAATTTGATAGGTAGAACTTCGAAACACACTTCTACAATACAAGATATTCCCTTTTAACTTCACTAACAGTGTCAAAATAACTCATAAAAAGTTTAACAAATGCACAGGAAAGAAAATAAAAATTAATTGACACAACAATAACTCACTTATTGCCATTTTGAAATTTTGAATTGACACCATTACTGTGGATTTTACTCGTTATGAGCATTTTTGAAAATAGGAGAAATCAAAGACAGGTTGAGCAGTGACTTTGGGACAGGCACCCAGAGAGGAACATAGAAATAGTGCTTGAAGTTATAGGAGAGACAAAGCTTTGACTGAAACTCAAACTTGCAAAAGATGCCAGGAATAACAAGGAAGGTATTATTACGTGAGCAGCAAGCTGAAGTACAAGCTGTGGGTCCACGGCTGAACAAGTTAGTATGAGCTGACAGGTCAATTAAATATGATACAGAAAAAGCTGAAATACTAAATGCTTTCTGTTCTTTGGTGTTCAAGGGTAAAGTTAGCCCCTAAGTCCCAGTGCCAAGCAAACAGTGAACTGGTGAGTGAAGAAGAGAGTTAAGAGCTAACTGCAGTTTTTGAACACATGAAAGTTCATGGGACCTGATGAGCCGGATCAGAGGGTGCCCAGAAAGTTGGCCAAAAGTACAGCAAAGTCTCTTTGTTTCACCTCTGAAAGGTCATGGAGAACTGGTCAAGTTCTCAATGACTGGAAAAGCACAAATATATACCCACCTCCCAAAAAGGAGATCTGGGAAACAACAGAGGAGTCAGCTTTAAGTCAGTCCCAGGACACATTGGGAAACATGCCCTCATAGAAGCTGTTGCCATAAACGTGAAAGACAAGACAACTGGAAGACACTGCATGGGCTGGACAGTGGCAAATGACTGATCAACTGATTGCCATCAGTGATGAAATAACTTGCTCAGTGGATGAGGGCAGAGCAGGAATTGCCATCTGACTCCATTTCAGCAATACAGTTGACACAGCTTCCATTATTAATTTCAAACACTATACTATGAAATGGATCCTAGTCTATAGCAGCTGTGTCTATCACACAAAAGAGAGTGGTAGTAACCATTTAAGAAAGGAAATAAAATCCATGAGTTTGTCTCAGATATGCCATCACTGACATATTACATCTACCTAAACAATTTGTTAAACTTTTCTAAATGTTTTGGTTTTTATTCTTATTCTTAATGAAAAGCTGTGGATTTTTCATGCTATCCATGAATACAGATCCTAAAAAATGTACTAGTCAGAAAAAAAATACTGGGGAAGAACATCTGCTATTTTTGTTTGTTTTTTTCAAAAGACCTAGCTATTAATCACTAATATTTTTCTTTTTAGTGATAAACACTGATTTATCTAAGGTAGAGTTGCTAGCAATCCATCAGATTTGATTATGATTTCATTGAGAAGGCTTCTTTAGATGGGAATAAGACACTACAATTCATAATAACCAATAATCCAGTTATTTGAGGAGTAAGGAACTCATATACATGTTCTTGTGCCAAATCAGTCAGAACAAGGACTTCTACTTCTATGCATGCACCAAATACATCTACAGTTGTTCAAATCTGAAATAATAAGATTTTGTTTCATCTCTGCTTCTAATTACAATAAATCCACATGAGAGGTTATGGTAGGTCCTTCTCAAAGGGTAGGCAAAAAGCAACCCTACTGAAAAAAAAAAAGGCACCAAGGAAAAGCGAGTTTAGGCTGTGATATCTGTGCTACTGTGACTCTTGTTCAATTACAAATACCCCTTTCTACTGATCACTGATGATACTGACAGTTGTACCCTGGATTCTATAAACTTTCAGAAATGTTTTGATGCTGACCTTAGACTAGGCTTACATTGTGTAAAAGAAGTGTAAAATTTCAGTCAGCTGAACTTAAAACATTTCAGAGATAATCATTGGAGCTGCATTCAAACAAAGTAAAATGTCTCTAGATGTAGCCAGAGTATATGAGATATTTTGCCTCTAGGACTAAATTCTGAAATATTTCATATTTATATTAATTATGAAAGCCCATATTTTTAAAGTCTGAATCCTTTGTGACATTCAGAAAATTTTTAAATTTGCATAACTAAAACCACTGAACATCACTTTAAAATATAAAAAATATACTGCTTTTAACATCTCTATTTTGAGATGGCATCAACAAATATCCAGGTATACAGGCAGAACAGGTTTTCTTCATTAACAGTTGCATGGATTATCATAGACTAACTGTCATTGCCGTGTTATTTGGAAATCTGTTTTTAATCCAGCAGCACCATATTGCTAATGATTGAAACATCTACCAGAGGAATCTTTTCTAACAGCAGAGAAATGCTATGAAATTGATTTTAATTAGGCTTTGGAAAAAAGGAATTATGTAGAATTCAAAATCCATTGTTCAAGTCATATGCCAGCCAGGCTGTGTAAGAGGTTTATACAGCTAACTGGACATTAGGGACCCATGTTTGTGCTCAGAAATGTACTAACCATTTAATAGAAAAATGTAAGGGATATGTTCACTTACAGCATCTCTATCTAGGTAGTGATTTAATTATGATTATAATTGTAACCAAGAAACAGACAAAAGCAGAGGCCAAATTCTGTTCTCTAGAGCAAAGTTCAAAAGGACTATAGGGATTTTTTTCAGAGATGAAGAACATTTATCTGCATCCCATGTTAAATTTGCCTGCATCACTGCATGCGAGCATTCTATGAAAATATGGTTGAGATATTCTTAAAATCAGGTCCATTCTTGCTGAAAAATAAAAATCAGAAAGTAAGTTGTTGACTGATATATCATGCCAGATCCAGAAATTGAAGCCAGATGCTTGATGTATTTTAATTTTTTTAGTAGCCTATGAGGAAAACAAGCAAATCTCCATACAAATGCTTTTTTTCCGGCTAAATGACATGCATTTTTAGGTACTAAAATTTTGCCATCAAAAGCTGAATAGGCATTGACTTTTCTTGCTGATCTACAGGTATATGAAAAACTGACCATAAGGAGTACAGCATCCAGAATTCTGACATACACAACCTAGCTTAAAGAATTTTAAATTTCCAATTAAAGATTTCAAAAAACTTATTTTAAAAATACAAGACAGTGCAACTGTTTAAATGAAGAAAATGTTCTGAATTGCAACAGGAGAGCCAACTTAGTAAGATTTTTCTCATTGAAATGTCATTGTTATTTAGAAGAATACTGAAACAATTCTTAAATTTATTGCACTTATGTTTAAGCAATTATTTCCACTTCTGATGGTTCAGAAACTCTGATCCCAGTATTTTTTCTGCATATTTTGCTACAAGGTCCTGCTGGAACTATGTGGAAGATTTGCTTTGGATAACCAAAGCTGTCTGTCTGAGTTGAAGATTTATTGTGTTTATTAACCATAGTTCATGATAAACAAATGTCAAAGTCAATTATGTAGGAATTTTGTCTTGCGACCTGGTGAAAAAAATTTTAGACTGCTTCAAAAGAAAACGAGTAGGGAAAAAAGACAAGGACAGAAGGCAAGTAAAAAATAGAAGGCCCAGATAGAGGTTAAAATCATCACCCGGTACACTGAAGATCCAAGTATTTAAAGATGGTAATTCCTTCTGATCTAGAAAGTCAATTACATACTGGGACTATTAAAAGCAGTTTTAAATGTCAAGTTTGAACATCCCCAAGGATGGGATTTGCTGAACCTCTCTGTACAACCTGTTTCAGAAGTGCTTCACTTCTCTTACTGACGGTTTATTTCCCAGTAATATCCAATCCGAATTCATCTTGCTGCTGCTTCCAGTTGCTGTGATTCATCTTTGCATGCATACCTCTCTCCTCTGAGAAGGGTTTTTTTTCCTTTTCTCCATAACTCCCCACAAGGCACAAAAGACTGCAAACAGAAGCCTATCAGCCTCTCAACTGCAAGCCGAACAAAGTTGCCTTGGCTTCTACGTGTGTGTGTGTAAATCAAATATACGCGTGTACATATCACGTACTCCAATCTCATACCTGTCTTGGGGGCATTCTGCTGGAATCTCCCCTGGGAGATTACAAGGAAATCTCAAGGGAACAGAACAGGACACTGCACTCCAGGTTCAGCCTCATGGATTCCAGGCAGAAGGGAATTACCATTTCTCTTTGTCCCACTGACTACGTTCTTACCAACAAAACCTTATCAGTGGTTAGTGGTGTCACCTCGAGGGTGTGTGCCTGTCTCCTGACCAGGTTGCTGTCCATCCCAGCCCACAGACTGCTACTGCATTGCTAGTTAGTCTGCAACACATACTGTTGGATGGGATTATTGCATTTGAGGAAGGATTTTGTATTTTTCCTCTTCTTTATACAACTGAAAAAGGTTTCAGTAAGGGCTTCCTTAACATGCTCATTTTTTTCTTGAAAATGTCTTGTAATATCCTTGGATTAAGACAGTATTGTGGAGTCAATTTGTCTTAGCACCTAAAAAAATTCAGAGCAAGTATATCTCTGCTCTTTCTACAACTTTGACACAAACTGGTTTTCTATCATTTTGATATTTGATTTAGTAAAGCTTCGGAGGGGACGTAACAGAATATCCAATTTTAGAATAACTGATTTTTTTTATCTTTTTATTGCTAAGACTGCCTTCTTACAAAAGCATTTAATCCAATATTCCAACCAAGGGTAGCCCTTTTAAATATAACACAGACAGGCAGCTGCTGTCTCAAAATGCAAGTTTTAAAACCATCTGCTATCAGTGACATCTGCCCATGTCCCAGTTGGTAAACGCTCTTCCTTTTTTCATGAAACTATGCTGCTTTTTCTCACCTATTGCAAAAATATCATACAAGCCTGGCACTATTAGAAGACTTTCCCATTCATTTCTATTGCAAGCCCACAGGAACCCGTGGATAATGTCACTGTTTGGCAGCTGGCTTTGCATATTTACATATATATGGATAGATGGATTTTCTTTTCAGTGTTAATTTGAAAAGGAATTTAGAGGACTGACACACAGAAGTTTTGTACTAGCTTAATTTAAATTGTTGAAGCAAAATAAAATAGCAATCTATCAAGACAGTCCTCTTAGGCAGATTTTTCCTTAGAGCAAAAATGACCATCTTGGTAAATCAATAAATCAAGTCTCAGTTCAGTCTGTGCAGTCTCTTTGGAAGCAGCCCTGTTACACAGATGAAACTGAGGGCCCTTTGGATATAAAGCTTCTCCTGAAAACAACTCGGGAAATGCTTCACCAGTATTGTGCAGTGCTGCAAGATAGGGCAACGTACATTTCCATCACAAGGCTTATATCAGTGTGACTTCTGTTTGCAGAAGCATTTTAGTCCAAAAATGTTAGCATCCAGAAGCACATAAATCACTGAGAAGAGGAAGCAATGTTCTCTAATACTGTGGAACAGAGCATATTCATAATCATTATGAATGAAAGGAGGTTGGGAAGGAGGAGGAAAAAGCTACAAAAAACCCAGTATCTTTATTTTTTCTGTGTTAGTATTCATGGTCCTACCTAATTTTACCTTGGGAAATAGATCAAAAATTAAACTGTACAAATAATGAATATTTCACAAAAAAGACAATCAAAAATTTTGATGCCAAGATCTCTTCAACCGGCTTGTGAAAATCCTTAAGAAGGTGATTTACTGGCCTACCTCATATTTTCAAGATTCAGCTTTCCAACTTGATCTGCCTTTCTAAGAACTCTTTAAAAATCATTCTTCTGTTCATTAATTTTCAAATTAAATTTGAAATAAAATCTATTATTTCCACTTCTCCTCAGTGTGCTTTACTTCATATTGCAAATGCTGTAGATAGAGGTGAGTAGAGTGTGCCAACATTTTTAAAAAATAAATAGTTTCTGTCTAAATTTAGACCATTAACGGAACCTTGAGTACTTTAGACTATATAACAAATTACAGTTTTTACTCTGTTGACTGGACAAAGGCAAATTATGAACAAGTCCAGAAAAGAAGAATTCATAGCAGGGAAGATGAAAGACCCCTGAGTGGGAGTGGTACTAATGCCCTTTACAATAATGCAGCAGCAAGAAACTTAATTCCAGAGAGCTTTTCACAATTCTTTTAATATTTCTTTTTCTTTATCATAGCATAATACCTGGCTTGACAACAGAAATGTTAACATTTAGGGCTCTATTCTTCAAAACGTCATGCTCTATTAACACTGTTTTTCTCTGGGATTTACCCTGTCAAAGAAGGAATCGCCAAGGAGTAAGGTCTATGGTTGTCTTATCACTAAATCCCTCTTCTCAATGATGCACAGATGACTAAGTACTTTTGGTGCCATTTCAAGACAGAAAGTTAAAACGGGTCAGTCTAAGGTTAGGATAGTAGGAATATTTTCTGGCACATGCCGGGTGTTTTATATGCAAAACAAACACAAAACTCTCAGGTAATTAAAAATAAAAAAGTAGGTAAGTCACAAGTGCATGAGGGCAGCTCTTCCTGCTGTCATCTTGTTTGAAGGCATTTGACTACGTGCAATTGCACACGACAAAGTTCCTCACACAGGCGCGCTTGTTTTGCGTGTACCTCTGATGTATGTCAACATGGGTGTCGTTCTTCATGCTCCTTCCAGGATGTGCAGCTGTGCTTTGCTAGGGCTCTCCCCTCTGCAGTGATGCAAGGGTGCTCACAGCCAGGAAAGAAAGGAGATGAGGCTCCATCCCAGGAAAGGAAGGAGATGAGGCTCCATCCCAGGAAAGGAAGGAGATGAGGCTCCATCCCAGGAAAGGAAGGAGATGAGGCTCCTGGGTGGGTCCCAGCTGAGGCCCCAGTGCTGCCCTGTGGGTCCCCACGCCGCTGCCTCTCTCTGTGTTCACACACAGTGACACACCTGGCCTGCAAGCGCTGCAGGGCTCACAGAAACTGGCTGTGGGGCCCTCAGGAGCATTTGCATATTAACCAAGGGAGCAGTGAGCTTAAGCACCTTATGTGCAGGACTGTGAAAGGACAGAGTGAGGCTGGTTTTGCTGGCAAGTTGAAAGAATCTCACCTTTTTTCAGGCTCTGCACCTCCAGCATTTGGACTGGCAACTCGGGATGTGAACTTAATCCACAGCATACATAGTCTGTGGAGGGAAAAAAAAATCACAGCAGAAGTCAAATTAGGAGCAGCTTATTAAGGATGTTGAATTGTTTTATAGAATGTTGAGCAAATACTGCGTTTGCAAAATGAAGTTGGAAGTTTTACCTTTATTGTCGTTTGACTGAATTGTATGGGACTGTGTTTGCACAGAGGCTTTTGTGCTTCCTCCAGTAATTATCAGATGCTAGGGAAAATGGGAAACATGGATGTGAACCTGTGGGGGAAACCTGTGTGTGAACAGCTACATGCAAATATAACTTCAAGATAGGGACATAAATGTGAATACTATTTACTTAAAAGTTGCTCCCTTTCGATTTCAATACTTTAGTTTTCTATCATTCAAAATATTCTTTCTCCTTAAAATATTTCTTTGGCTAAAATCTAGGATTCAACAGTTCATGTAGGCTTTGAAGATTAATTTTTGGACACTTGATTTCCCCTACAAAGTAGTGGCAAAAATCTCTTTCTTACATCACTTTTATACTGGAAAAATGCTGAACAACAGTCAACTAAAGTGCTTCCTGTTTTGTATAAGTAGGAAGCAAATTGGACCAGCTATTTAGATGCAAAGATACATCTTAAGGAAAATATATTGGAATAAATGGAGAGATTCTTAAAAAGGGAAGAGAGGTTGCACTTAATAGAAAGAGCATATAGAGACCCTGACTGTGGCTAATGTGCATAAAAAATTCAGCCTGTCAGATCCTCACTTTTCTAATTCAGTAATCTAAATAATTTATTTGACATTTTAGCTCAAGATGACCTTTCTTGGGAAAAAATTACTGTTTTAAACTTTTAGCAAGTGCAACCACTGCAGAGGAATGCTGTTGAAGTCTGCATTTTCCCAAATGAATAAAGGTTAATCTTGTACAGCTCAAACACATTTTTGACCCTTTTAAACAAGTTCACAAAAGTAATTTAATTTTTTTAATATAATTTCAATTATATTGCAATATTTGTGTTAAATGAGCTTCCTCCCCTCCTCCTCTTTTTTGTCTGTTGCTCAGAAGCCATTACCCATTTGTTATGATGGATTTAGGCAAAGGACTTGTTTTGAATGACTAAAGGTGCCATTCTACCAAATGTTACTTATAAAGAAATTTCTATAAATCAAGTGAAAATACATGGTAGATTAATAGGTGAGTAGGTTAAAACAGCCACAAGTAATAGCAAAAAAATGACTGTCCAGAGGTTCACAGCTCCCAGATTGGTCACTTGACTCAAGTAATCATCCTCAGAGCAATGCCACAAAAAATGACCATGTCTGTCTGTCCCTGGATTCTCTTCCTCTTACTAAACAATCCTATATTTTGCAGAGGGCATTTCAATGGTTCTACTAAAGGACATTTAGTGTAATTTTACTTGGCTATTTCTGATAATTTATCTAACTTTCCGACAGGTCACTAAAAAAATCTTTCAATGTAAGGATTAATATACCCCCAATTGTACATAATAAAGGCTATAATTCTCTCAGGGTGTTCAGGTGACTTTATAGGGGTACATTATTTATTGTCAAAAATGTGAATTTGCTAGAATGGCTGAAATATCACAAAGGTTTCAGAGTCTCTGCAAAATCTGCAGCGCAGCTGTCAGCTATGAGAAGACCTAGGAGTAACCCGCTAACAAAGAAATGGATGACCAGCCCTATTGAAGTCTCTCATGAGATAAAAGTACAGGGTTTTGTGTTGTGTTCAAATTAGATCTTTTTTCCCCATGTTATTTTCCTCCCCTAATTTGCATCATTCGTGTGGTTTCAGATGATCATATTACTCACATCGGTGTGCAACTGGAGTAATTTCAGTGTAGTCAGTATGAAGCTAGTGAAAGTTTGATGTCAGAGGAGAAGCAGTACACTCATCTCTGCTGTGATATTCTCTCCTCGTGTCTCACTGATGTCAGTTAGTGCTTTCTTTTCTGACATAACAGTGGGGGTTTGATCTGATACGCCCGCACATACCAGTCAAAAACTGCTACAAAAACAGGGAGCTGAATGATCAGTGAGGCTTATGTTCCTAAGGCATTTGGCAGTTTTAAAATCCAATGTAAATGTATTCAGCCTCTTACAGGCTTTCAGTGTTATTAACTCTTAATTAACAGTGCTGGGATTATCTGTCTTGCAGAAAGTGTTAGAACTGCAGAGGCAACTTAGTTTGCAGGAGTTTACGATGTCAGGTGTGATACTGCATGGAAGACTCTGTGTTACTGCCAGGGACAGTCTGTCACTAGAAGTGGTGTGGCTGTTCTCATTCCACACACGGGTAAACCTTGTGAACCCTTCAACCCTTAGTGCCATGCTAAAGCATGGAAATCCAGCCTACATTGCTCTTCCACGCATTCTAGTGCCAGGAAACACCAGGCAAAGCCACCCCAACACAGCACAAGGGTGAGTTTATCATAGCTCTGGCTAACTCATGAACAGTTGGAACACTGCATATGCATCTATTGCAGTTGCTCCATTAAGCAGGAAAATGGAGACTGGACTTACAGGGGAGTTAGCCCATGTGAGTGTTTACCTAAGGCATGCCCACTGGCTGCCTCAAGGCACCTAAGTTTACAGAAGGAGAGGCACAGTTACTGGATAGGCAGCATTTTATGCTTGCTTGTATTTCTCTATCAAATGTGCTTTCAGCAGCTCTCAGCCTTCTCAAGCAGATGACTGACCAGAGAGCGCAGCCTCATGCAGTGGAACAGTATGGGGCTATAGTTTGTGCACTCCATGTAGTGTCACGTTGCACCATATATGGATGTTTTGCACTTTATCAAAATGTAAAATGCCATGGAAAAAGAGGAATAGTAAAATTCACAGCTATTTTGGGCAGTGATCACTCCACTGTTAAACTTCTCAAAGAAAGAACATCCATTTCACAGTTTTATTCAGTGCTATTCAGTCTGAAGACTGATAAAAAGAGACTGATTTGGAGTAAATTAAATTGGTTTAATAGGATTAAATTGAGAATTCGAAATGGTACATGTATTATTAACAGGAGAAAATGTTTTGAGCACTTCACTGGGTAAAGCTAATGAAAGGGAACTGTGAGCAGTAAACTGCATACACTGCCGTATGAATTTCAGTCCTCTTTGGCATGATTGCAAAGTGAGTGACTGTGTGAAAGAGCACTGGTATATTGGTTTTGGGAAAAGGGAAGTCCTGATCTCTTGCCAAAGCTGACCTGAAGTTTATGTCATTGATTACTAGGGGCTAGTCCTGGTTACTTGTTCTGTTAATCTTGTACTAGCTTTGTGTCTTCCTTTCTGCATGTAAATAATGTATTATTTACTAAACCAATAGGTAGTATTAAATTGTATTAGAAGTCTCATGAAGATTTAAAGTGTCCATAAACAAACAGTAAGTCTCAGACAAGGTTTAAGTTTGAAATTATTTGTTCTTTAATTTTAGAAATGTGTTTTCCACCCATGATTGAAGTGTGAAGCCGCTGTAGCTCTCTGTTCCACAAACGCCTTGATAAGAGCAAGACTACTCATTTTTTTCCTCTAAGCTCTGACCGGGGCTTTTTTGTTATGTAAATTGTTATCCTCTAGTCCATAGGCTGAGATCTTAATGATTTCTGAGGACCTCCAGTCTGGATCTGAATCAGCAAAGATTAAATGCTTGTTCCTCTCATTACCAGTTCTCTATAACATCTAGACTTTCTGTGTTGTAAACCCATTGCTGTTTCATACAGCACCAAGGTACTGGGAATGACTTCATAATAAAATTATAATGAAATTATGTTTAAATCTCCTTCCTTGTTTCCATCCCCATTATGCAAATTACATGTCTTAAAATTGTCTACTTATCACTTATAAGTTTGGCTAGTTCTCACTTGACTTTTCTTGAAAGATGTTTCTAAACAACCTTTTTCCAGTTTGATTTTCTTTACCCTTATTTATTTCCTATGCATTTTTGATGACTATGAGTTAAGTAAAAATGTCTTTGTGGTGCTGTGGCAGATGGCAATGTTTATTCTGAAGTTATTTAATAGATATCCCAGTAGTCTTCACAGGGAGACAAAACACCAAGATATAAAAGGACTGGTCTGCAATGCTTTTGGATATTGATGTTCAGGAGCACTTCTTGGAATTCCTGTATCCAATTCATTTAGCTGTTCAACCAAGTTGTATTGAGGAAGATGGCATTATTCAACCAGTTTACTTCCAACACACAATCAAAATACAGAATTCTCAACTGACCAGCCATTAGTTTCCATGCAATATTGGGACTCCTCCCTTAGAGGAGATAAAAATGCAGATAAGGCTATTTGTCAATCGAAAAAACAAAAGCAAAATATTACCCCTTGGTACATGAACTCACAAGAAGGAAGCCAGCAAATCTATTCTGTCCCACTGCACAAGAGGGAAGGATATAGTCCTGGTTTGTAACAGGGACACCATGCATTTCTGAACATCCATTAAGGCCTCCATTGTCCCTTAGGTGTAGTGTAGAGATATGACCTTACATTTGAGGGCAGCATAGTGCTCAAAGGTCTGGCATGAAGGACAGTTAGAAGCACAATAGATTGTTATCTGCTGTTCCTCAAATCATTTGGTTAAGGTCAAGAAGCTGCTAGTAAACACACAGTATAATTTCCTAAAAGGCATCTCATTCTTTATCCCACTGAATGGCACCGTGACACATAAAGGTCAACCTTAGTGACCATTAAACAAGCAGCTGCTTAAGACTGAAAAGCAAAACTGGTTTTCAGATGCAGCTGGGAAAAGCTGTAACCAAGATCTCTGAACATTCCAGATGTCTAGGAAACACAGGGGCCTTAATCAGATTCTGAATCCCAGTAGTGTGGCTTGAGCTACACCTACGTTTCAAACAGCTTATCAAGTTAATATTGTGCAGTATTAAAAATGCTGTTCTGTGTTAAAATGATCATAAAAGTGATGGGAGTCTGAAAATTGTGTCAGATCCAGGCTTGTCATATGACTGTATCTCCTATAATGTAAAAATTCCTCAAAAGAATATATTGTTCAATTTCCAGGCACTGTGTTGTTTTTATGAAGCTGTAGTAAAACTAATTTGTGTCTCAAATTTTCAGAATATTCCTAAGTGACACTTGTGGAGTACAATAGGGACATTCTTGCATTTTGCTGCTCATTGGTAAAGAACATTGTCATAACATCTCTACTTGATAAGGTGGGCACTGCTGGTGTAAAATCTGAGTCCTGTCACACAGTTCAAATTTAGGTAGTTATTCTGGCTACCTCATTTAGGTGGCTGGCAACCATAGTTGAAAGAGAAGTGTTAATTAAAAGTACCCATCTTATAATTTCCACCAGAGTTTCAGAGTAAGGACTCCTGTCTTTACCACACAATATCAACAGACAACCAACAGCCTGTGAAACCAAATGACTAAAATTTGTTGAAGTGCTGGGGGTTTTAGTCTAAAGACGACCTAAATACGCACTAAAGGTAACTGTCATTAGTTAAAACTTTTGCCGCAGATGCACACATGAATCTATATATCTTGTCACTAAGAAACAGGAATTGTTGAGCATTTTCTGTTTCTTATCTGTGATGGATGATAGCAGTCGGTGTATTTTTTGTTACGATCATCGCAACTTGAGAGTGTGGGGCATGAAACATTAACCTCAAGCCCTGCCTGAAAGTTATTTACAAGATACTTATACCTCTACAAGCTGTGGAAGTATCAAAAACCAATTTTTTATCAGGAGGCTGAGTTGCACTGCATGAAAGAGAAAAAATTAGTCTGGATTTTAACATCTTAAATGAAATTACCTAAAGTGTGAGAGATGGAATGAACCATGATCTATATAAAACAAACAGACAATGTGCAGGTAACTAGAGAAAATAATTTACAGCCTCTTATACCTACAGCATGTTCAATTTCAGTCCATAGTGGTAGCAATGCCAAATTAATATAAACTGCTGACTTCCTAGAAAGCTGAGTGAAATAAATCTGGTGACCTCTGTCCAGTTTACACTGCCAAAAAGTGTTCCTTTTTCCCAGAACTCACACCAATTTTAGACACTCATTGGTATCCTTCTTGGAAATCTCCTTTTGTGACAGACTGGAAAGAGCTGAACTGTCTAATAATATGTGAAAGTGCATCCTCCTTTTCTAGCCACCTTAATAGGAGTCTGTCTGTGACAAGTAAAAGGAAGTTTCCTCCCCAGGGATATTAATCTGACCCTTTTCCTCAGCTTTCAGGGGCTTTTTCTTATACTAAGTGCATAGCATCCCCATGTTCAAACCTAAATGCTCTGCCCGGATATGTTTCATTCTTTCCTGGGCATTATCTCCACGTTATTTCCCTGTCATCATTGCTCCTTCTTTCTTATTTAATGCAAGAATGGTGGGACATGTAGGTTCATATGAAGTTAATCTTAAGGCTGAAGTAAACTTTTGGCCTAAAATTATCTTCCAAGAAGAGAAACACAAGGCTCAGATGTCTGTTTGGGCTTTTGTGCAGCTGTAATAAATTATTCACTAATTTACTTGCAATCAGACTTTCTGATCTGCTATTTGACGGGTATCCCAGTAGGTAAAGAAAGCCACAGAGAATAAGTACTGTATTCAAACTTGTTACAACAGGTCAGGAACTAAAAATGAGTATGATCACATGATTTCTACTAAATTGAAAAAGGTAGTACTCCATTGTGCTACACTTCCAAAATTCATTAAAACCACTTAGGATGCAAACATTAAAATACCTGCCACCTACAGCTGATGTTAGCACTCTTTCTTTGAAGATTATTGAGTGGGAAAGGAAATCCAGCAGGGTGAAAATTTGTGGACAGGCTTAGTGATTGTTAAGGGATAAAAAACCAAAAATACAGACAAAGACTTAGGCACACACCCTCCCAATGCCTTAATTTAATTTTTCTCTTTTTGGTTTGCTTGTTTTAATTCCCCTGTCTTTTCTTACATGGCTACTTGATTTGATTTGAGAGACAGAACTGCCTTCCAAGAAGCCAATGTTTTTAAGCAAGAGTTGCATCAAACCAAGAACATTTCTGAAAAAACTTCACTGGACAACTTGTTCAGGTCCTCTCAAAAACTCACCTATGAGGTAGTGCGTGTTTACACTGCATTTTCTCTGGAAAAAAACCAACAGGACAAGCATATGGCAAAAACAACCAACCAACCAAAGCTTTGACACATGTTTGGAGAAGATGGTTTTTACCTGAAGACAATAGAAAGTGGTTTTAGACTGAAGGCATTCAGCCTATTCTCTGTTATTCAGAAAGAAAGAGTAATATTTCTAGTCCACCCTGCAAGCTGCTTCTCCTCCACATGACGCTCCTCCTTCCACACTAAAACCCCCCTCTCCTGCCAGTCACACTTTGCATAAAAACAATTCATTGAGGTTTGCTGTTTTATTTTATTTTTTCAGACAGAAAATGTACTGTTGTTCTGTACATGTTTTCTTGCTGTCATACTTTGCAGACGATTTTCTTCCTATTTTCGGAGGCCTGAATCTGCCTTTGGTCACACTATTTGCTCCTCTATGGTCACCTCTGAGAAGATTAACCCTTTCATTAAAAAAGCTTGGCCAGGGTCAAACTACTGCCTGGGTCTGGACTCTTACATCCCTTTGATCTCCCAGCTATGGAGAAATTATTAGCAAATTCTAAGCCTTCCCATGTGATTTGTTTTTGTAAATTTGTAGAAATTATTCCTAATCCTATTACGTGGCCGAGGGCAAACCTGCATTAAATATATGAGACTTTTTGTTATGTGGCAGATGGATAATAAAGGAATGCTGAATGCAGCCCATTCCAAGTTATGGGAATCTGGACACTTCATCAGCATTCACTTAATCCTCTGCCATGGCCTACGCCTTTGATGAATGCTCTCATTTATGACCACTGATGCCACTCACTTAATTTTAGAGAAGAAAAATAATACCTAGCTGTTAATGTGAATATTTGAGTTTATAGCTGTACAATGAATAATTGTGACATTATCAAGGGAACATCTTCTTATACATTATTCACTTGTATAGACCACATTAACCAGAGAAAGGAAACTTTCAGTTTTGCATCTTCCATCTTCTTTGGAAGGTAGGCATCATGCAGACAAAAGTCAGTGTCTTAACCCAAATTCTAGCTGACAGTCCGTATCAGCCCTCACTATATTTTGCTCATTGTGGTGCCAATCTCCTATCTCACCAATGACATTTTTTCAAAGAAAGAGTGGATTTCCTAGAGACTCTACCCCATGCAACTTCCATGGCTTTTTATTGAATAGGAAAATGTATCCCTCTTTTTTTGCTTTAATACTGTTGCCATGTAGCATGTCTGTAAATTTAAGCTGAAAATTAAGACAGCACACAGGTTTTTTTGTACTTTATAAAAATATATGTCCCACATTAATACTGTTCTTTCATGCATTTTAAAAAATAAAACTTAAACTCATAAAAACCCTAAAATTCATAAAATGAAATCTTCAGAGTTTCTCATTCTTCAGCTTACAGCTTTCACATTCAGAACCACAAATATTAAGGTCTGTAAAATATATTAATTTATTTTGTAGTACTCGGTGTTTTCCTGAGGTAGGTGGGTTTTTTAAGGACGTTTATAACACATCTGATCTCTCTTCAGGTTTCCTTATTTCACTGGAGAGAAAATGTGATAACAGTCCTAATGTAAATGTTATTTTTAATTGGAAATGCTTCCATGTTTTAAAGTGTATTTATTTACTTTTTTGAGTGTATAGCAGAATTTAAGAGTAGGAGTTTGCTATGTTTTTATCCTCCTTTTCTGCAAGTGTGGTAATTTTAGTTGGTATTTAATGGTGCTAAAATTCTAAAAGTAGAACCCTGCTGTCCCTTTTAGTTTGCATGTATAAAATTCAGAGGTAAATTGAAGTTCTGGTAAATCATCAGTGTGAGAAATGTTTCTAGATATAGTAAACTGTAATAAAAAAAACAGTTAAACATCTTTTCCTGGTGGGAGTTTTCACACACTGTAACTAATTTGCTTGAATCAACTAGAATATTCAACAGGAATAAAAATATGTAGTTTATTTATTTATAGTAAGTTTATTGATCACTACTTTAAAATGTAGCGTAGCAGCCTAACAGGACTGACTGCTCCGAAATGAATATTCATAGGGGTCCCGTGTAGAGTAGCTGCTTCACTTATCCTCTTCCCTACTGTCACCTACTTTAACACACATGCTGTACAAGGCACATGCAGGATTCTGCACACACGTTTTATTTTGTATGTAACGAGGTGCCTGTCAGAACACAGAGCACTGCCGAAGTGGAGGGTTTTATTTGGAAAAGAAATTGTAATATCTTGTGCAATGTGTCCATATAATCATACGGATCCAGGATTTTTTTTTTAAGGTAGAAAGAAATGCAAACTGTTCTGTGATTGAAAAATGATACAATGATGAAAGATTACGACTTAATTGACTTCAGGGAGAACAAGGCATGGCCTTAATTTAACATCATAATGGGCTGAACTAAATTCTAACCTTCTCGCATCTCTACACTGATTTCAGGTGCTTTTATTTCCTTCTCCCCCCAAGAACCACTAATCTAAACATTTCTGCAAAGACACAGTATTGTTTCTAAAATATTCTATTTCCTTTTAGACCAAGTTTTTGGTAAAAAAATTAATTAGGCATAGATCTACACTAGGAGGAAACAAGACTATCAAGGCTATTAACAGGGATGTTAATTAACAGTCTATTAATTCATGTTTTGGGGAAAATGTCTGTAATTCTAGTCAGACATTTTACTTGACATAAAGAGCCCAAAAGTTTAACTCCTCCCTAAAATTATAGTATAAACCATAATAAAAATTTTATTGAAGTACATCTAAATTGAAAAACAGAAATGGCAAAAAATACACACAAATGGACTTTAAAGTTGGTGGGTCATTATATATTAATAGTCACTCAAATGTTTTGATTAATTCTTGATATAAGTAATGGTCATGCAAGGCACTTCAGATTGGATCAAATTTTGGAATTTTTTCAGAATATATGGGGTCTGAGAACTAAAGTCACCATGTATTTTTTCCCACCGGCATGATATCAATGGAAACCTGTAACATTTACCTGTGGTGGGGCCAACCTCTCTGGCAATAAATGTCAAAAAATCATCCTTGATTACTATAATAAGAATATAAAAAGCTTCATTATACATGATGCATGATCAGTATCTGGGGATTACTTGCTACAGCAGTTAAGGCTCTACTGAACAGCCAGATCGTGGTCAAACTCCCTGTTTGCTATTAAGTGCGGATTACTCTAAGATCACACTGTTAAACTTAAAATGTATAAAACATCTTCCATAAACTATACACTGGAGGTAATTACAAAATCAGCGGGGACAATGTAAATATTTTTGTTGTTATTAGTGCCTATCATTCAGGCTGGCAGCTAGAACATTTTATTTTTCACAAAGTGCAGGGGGGTGTTTACATTCTTTTTTACAAGCTGGCTGATACAGACTGGAAAGCTGTTCATTGAGCTTTTCCTTATGATTTTAATGCTCCTCTTGCAGGGTCTCTTTGAAGAATTTTAAGTGAGTCTAAACAAAGCCCTCACTGAATGTGATATTACTGTAAACCAGTGCATTCTTTTCATATCTGGAATGAGAAGGTAATGAAAGCATGCTGGTGTTGCGGCTCCAGTCTTGCAATCACAGGAGCTCTCCTCAGTATAAACCTAAGTAAGAAGGAGAAGGTACAGAGTAATCTTACTATTCAAGGTACTGCCTGTTTACTACTGGGCACTGAAAGCCAAGTGAAATGGCCTCCTGGCCACCTCTGTGGGTTTCATGATCTCAGAGTAATCCTCCAAACCCAAAGACTGAAACAAATGCTTTTACTGGAAAGTGAGACACACTTGTGGCTTCCTTCTCATGAGCCTGTTTTCCAGTGTGACTGTCTTTGAAGCATGCAGCCTTTATCATGTGCAATAAATTATACTTTGCTGTAATGTTGCCTTGCTAAAATATGCTAAGAAAGCTTTGAGCAATATTTACAAATAGTTTAAGTGTCATAACAATACACCCACTACTCAGGCTTCCATCGATTTTACTGTAATGAGTTGTAATAAAGGATACCACTTTTAAGTATTATGAAAGTATTCTGTATAAAGAAAGATAATTGGGAGAAAAATCCCTAAAACCTATATCAAAATCATTTTTCAAATTCTACAATCACAGCTGTCAGAAAAAGTAACCACAATCTCTCTCATCTAAGAGGAATTATCTGATTCTGTGCTGCTGCTTCTTGTCTTTCTTTCTGTCCTATAGAAGTTGTTGATTTACTCAGAAAGATCAAAGCTCAGCTACTGCCACAATTAAATAAAAAATAAAATAAGAGCAGGATGCTATAAATAAATTTGAGTTATGCTACTGAAAAGAACAACAGCCTTATTTTCTCTTTCAGGATAAAGTTCCATCCTGCATTTCAAGTGTTAAATTCTGCTGCCTGCTTCATGAGTGTAAAGCTGGTGTAATTCCTCTGCCACAGAAAGAAGCCATTCAAATGAACGTCAGTTCAAAAGACGGAAGACCCAGACTTTCCCCCAAGCATTTGAAAGTCATTCCAATATATTTATTAATGAATACTTCTATTGCATCCAACTTTATGTTTTTAAGACCTTCCTTAGGGAAAGTAAGAAAAGCATTTGAAAACAAGCTAAGCCTTTTTTTTCCCTATCCACCTTTATTTTTATTTGCTGTTTTTAGTGGAGTGCAGAAGATGCCTGCTACACTTGTCAGTTACAAGGGCCTGTTTCAACCTACTGGCATCAATGAGTGATATGGGGTGGATTTTGCTTAGTTTTCTTCTGGCAGGTTACTATAGCTGTCGATCCACACCACTCAGGTCTTGACAGAAACATAATCATGTTATATGGGTATATACAGAATGAGTAGTTAAAGTATATTAGAAAACATATACACTGAAGTGGATCATTATTTTCAGTCTATGAGGGCAAGGCACCAGCTGAAGGCTATTTCTCTAGTTGAAGCTTGGTGCTATTTGGTTAACCAAAAGGAAACATGGTATAATCTAGAGAACTCAGGCTCCACCTCCCAAACATATTGTCAGCTTTTCTACTATTATGGATCTATGGATGCAGTGACTTGTTGAACCCTTTTTCTAAGCCAAAAGTAGCACTTGTGAAAAGAAAAGCCTAACTACTCTGGCCATGCCAGTGTCAGGTTCTCAAGTCTGACACTGCCACAATGCATTATATTCTAGCTGTATTTTTAGCATAGCAACTGGGGATAATATTTTAGGTGAAATCTAAGCTAACTTACTCCACAGTCAAAATTCTTCCAAAGACCAATATGTATATTCATATTAATAGCAATGTTTAGATCTGCTGCCCTCCTACCATTACACTGATAGATCTGTGGAGATTATTAATTTTTTTCTTTTCTGGAAAAAGCAAGTAAACAAATGTTTTGTTTTACAAATTAGAAGTACAAGTAGGTTTACTTGCAGTTAGCATAAATTTCAGAAGGAAATTGCCCCTGCATTTAATAAGCAGCAGACAAGAATTGTCCAGTAAATTCCAGGGCAGAGTGTTTGTTCAGATGAGCCACAAAGCAAGCTGTGATGGAAGGGAACTTGTAGGTCCCTGTCTAGTATTAAATTTTCAGTCTTGATGTGATTGTATTATTTTATCTCTGTGAATTTAGCACATTTGATATATGGTTATAGCCCAATAAATGTAACAATAAATATCACATTTGTATTCAATTTCAGAGGTCTCCTTCCCTCCCTCACACCAGCAGCAATGGGTGTGATCTTATAAGGCTCTGACTGTAAATAATCTGTTTAAATACAAGGTTACTGATGCACTGACAATATAGAGAGTCACGGAGACTGTGGTAAGATTCAAGCCCCCAGATGTGTCTGCTTGCCTCAGTCAAAGCAGGTGTATTTGACTCTGAAAAAGCAATGCATAATCTATTTTTGTTTGTTCAATAAAGGAACTGTATATTTACCATATCTTTAGGGATTACTTTTTATTGTTTTCAAGGAAATAATTTCAATGCTTACAAATTGTTGGATGACATTCCCTTGCACATTTTTAAATATGATATGCAGGGAAAAATTTCTCATTCTAATCTTTTTATTTAGAATAGAAAAGCTATGTGTAATCTAGGAGATGAAATATGATATCTTTATTAAAGAGGAACATTCTAGCTCTATTACACTTACAGGTCTGCCAGTATATCCATTAAGGAATCCATTTTTCAGACTTTTAACACTTGTCTATATTCATACTGGAGAGAAACTTGGCACTCAGGTTTATAGCCCAGGAGCAATTTGTGCTGCTATTTACACGTCTCTTGGTATTCATTTAAAAAAAATGTTTTTCTATTAAATGCCTGAAAACCATTTGGTTATTTAAAATGCAAATGGGGACAATATTAAAAAGAGCGCTGCTGACTGCTGCAAGAGTCCCATGCTGTAGTCTGCCATATGAAGTTTATCATATTAAACCATTTTAGAATGAGCTGGAATTTAGAAGATGTAGCATTTTTTGACATTAGAGATCTTATATGCCCATAAAAGAGAGCTGCATCTCTTCTTCATTTAGCTAATGCATATTTTAAAAATTGTGTATGCACTCATTTGCGCATCATAATAACCCAAAGATCCTTATAAAGGTAAATCACAGAATTCACAGGATCACTAGGTTGGAAGAGACCTCCAAGATCATCGAGTCCAACCCAGCCCTGACACCTCAACCAAACCATGGCACCGAGTGCCACATCCAGTCTTTTTGAACACATCCAGGGATGGTGACTCCACCACCTCCCCAGGCAGGCCATTCCAGAACTTTATCACTCTTTCATTAAAAACTTTTTCCTAATATCCAACCTGTATTTCCCTTGACTTAGCTTGAGACTGTGTTGTCTGGTTCTGTCAGTCGCTGCCAGGAGAAAGAGACCAACCCTCCCCTGACCACAACCACCTTTCAGGGAGTTGTAGAGAGTGATAAGGTCACCTCCGAGTCTCCTCTTCTCCAGGCTAACAAATTTTATTTAAAAAGGCAAAATAATAACATGTGAATTTATATAATACTCTGGTTCATTTCAGTACTGAACCTATTAATATCTGACATCATAGCCTAATGCAATTTATACTAGTTATTTTAGGTTTTTTCTTAATTAATTCTAACTTAAAATATTAAAAATTAAAATTTAAAACAATAACTACTCTACGCAAGTATACCATTTTATCAGGGAAAATGTGGTTGACCCAAGGTAGCATAACAAACCTAAGTCACATCACATCTTCCAGTCTTACTGTCTGAATGTGAGTTGACAGGGACTTAATGCAAATAAACCTTTGCTTCTTTGTCTATAAATTTTCATTTGAAGTTGGTCTTCAGCTGGAAGTCCAGTTTTTCTGAAATTAAAATAACTGTCACCATTTTATTGTCTGGAAAGTGCTTTTGCCAAGAAAGGCTGGATCAGGTGATCCTTAAGACCCCCTTCTGAGATGATGTTGTATGATTCTATGATTTGTTCCAAAAAAGTCAGAAAAAAAATCTTTATCCTCACTGGACATAAGTTAAGAATTCTGATGACTTTGTACTGTTTTCTATCAACTGAGAGATTATCCTGGGGCTCATAATAAATACATTTAAAATTCTTAAATAATTTGAGAAAGGTTTGAAGCACAGCATCTATAAACTATTGATATCAAACTTCATCATAAATAAAGTTCTATTCTTACTTCCTCATTTAAATCCTTATTTTTTACAGTAAATAAAATTGAAATTATAAATAAAACTTTAATAACTTTTTTATCCGACCAATTTTGTGTAATTTTCCTAATTTTGTGTAAATACTGTAGTCTGAGCTGGAAGCACTGAAGAAAATATTACAAAGAAATGGAATCCAAAGTCAAGTGATCTTTTTATCTTCAGGTCATTTCAGATTTTAAGGGTTTAGAAAAAGCCCATCAAGCTCCATTTAGACTTCAGGAATAATTCCTTAAAGCATTTCTGTAAACAAAATTATTCATAGCACAGTGTTTCTTGTTCAATTTCGTAGTTGCTGTTCCTCAGTTAAGAAAAGTGTATAGGGGTTTTTTTTCAAGACTGTACTTTTCACTTCTGCAAACCTAATTTTTAGTCTTGGGTTCTGAAAAATCAGAGGCTATTTAGAATACAATAAAGAATAAAAATGTGATCAATTGTAAGTATTTCTGTGAAGTCTGAACAAAGTGGGAATCAGAATTGCAGCCCCAAGTATTTAAATAAGCTATTACAAAAGGAGTGCTAGGAACCATTATATTCCATGATTTCTTGTGAATAATAGAAATGCTCTCTATCAAGTATTTTTACTTAAATGGAATAAATGTTTGAGACAGGTGGTGTTCATCCATTGTAACCTTTCATGCCACTACTGTTGGTATTGTTATAATTTCATCTATTAAAAACATGCTTTGAAGCTATTAAAAATACTCTAAAACCTACAAAGAAGTGTAGTTTTAACCACCATACATTAGTATCTCCATCTTTTGGTAGTGTGTCATTTATGCTTTAATGACATCAGTGTAGAATTTCAGCATTCTTACACTAAAAATGCCTGTCATATACAAACAACATTATGGCACTTTCTGTATAATATGCCTATAGTAGTGCTATTATTTAATGGTGTGCTTTTATACTGCTGAAGTTTTAAAGGATAAATGTGCCTACATCATATACTAATGCTGGGGATAGTAAATAGGATTGCTTGTTGTTAATGAGGTGACCAGACCGTCACCTCTAGTTATGATGGTCCAGTATCACTGAGATAGAAAAAAGAGTCACATTTATGACTTTAGTAAGAGCAGAAGCAATCTCTGTGTGCCAGTTTATCAAACCTCCTGTTAATGTCTTGAGCTGTTTACTGGTGGAACACCATCCTGTGCTTTAAGAATTTAGCTGAACAGGGCTGGATTTGCCCAATTTTCATTTAGGAGCACAGAGCTGTTCACTGTCTGGGCCTAATTCCAGCAGGCATCCCCACTCCTCTCACCTTATTCCAAGGAACAAACAAATCAAGTATTTTCTTGGACTTTTATAATTAAATTTAGGAAGTCTGTCCTATATGACCACACTGCGGTCAAATTTGCTGCTTAGACACAGGTGAGAATCTGACTCAAGTGGGGATGAACGAAGAAATAAGGAGAGGAAAAGTGTTTGTTTCCAGGCACATGGAGCTATGCAGGCTTTGCTGTTTCCATGCAGCAGCACCACATGATATAACAGTAACTTTGCTTGTAAGGGTTCCATTTATTGGATTTGGTGAGATCTACTATCCCAAATACATCTGCTTCTTGTTCATGCAACACGAGCAATGTTTATGAATTCATGAAGAAATATTTCTTAGAGTTTTGTAAGACTGAAATATCTGCAGTGCCTTTCTGGCTGGAAAATAGGCCAGTAGAAAGATTATTTTTGTGTGCTTAATTAGTGAACAAGTCAAAAAATATATATTTTCACAATATATACAAAATATATACATTTTTGTAGTACTGAGCATTTAATTTAGAATATTATATACATATAGTATTATAAATATTATATGTGTATATATATATACAAAATATATAACTTTTGTAGTACTGAGCAATTAATTTAGAATATTATTTTCTGATCTAAGACACAGTTTTATGAAAGTGGATTTTTACACTGCATTACACAAAGCACTTATAATACTGTCTTTTAATTTTTTTTTTCAATTATGTCTTCTCTTTCGTATTCTGTACACTAACAGTTGTATATTGTTTCAAAAAGTGAATTTACTCATCGAAATAGCAAAGTGGATTTTCAGATAAAGCATGAGATACCTTGTCTGGCCACACATAACCTGTATATATTGTCCTCAAAAAGTAAAAATGCTAATAAAATCTTGCCAAGAGAATCCCTACCATTAAAACCTATTATTATATTTAAATACAAAATATGTTTGAAATTAAATTGACTGGGTGTGTGAGGAGTCTTTGGGCTATGGTGAAATTTGAGAAATGAAGGGCAGGTGAATGTATCCCATCACAAGAGAATGTATCCTTTAATAATGACATCAGTTTCACATCCACTAAGGTAGCTTGAGTGTGGTAGGTTATTTAACTCCAATGAACCAAGCTTTCAAATCCAGTTAAATATCTCCTTGGCTTTCTTTTGGGAATGACATGGCACAGTCTTGGGGAAATGGAGCCCTTTTAATTCTGCTGGCCTCTGTCTCTGTTCGTATCCACCACATCCAGGTCAGTGTTGGCAACTGCTGCAGGAGTCCTTGTCACAGTGCTGGTTACACAAATACCTGGTCCCAATTGCAGCCCATCTGCATATGACTACAGAATTCCATTCTCAAATGAAGGTCTTAAAGCTGTTGCTGTAGCTTGACATTAAACCTTACTCAGTTTTAATAAGGAGTATTAATTGGGATGTATTTTCACAATTCTAGGGTAATTTATTCTCATAAATGAGAGGATGATAGTTCACTAGTTAGCATGCAGAAAAACTCTTTTATTCATTTAGATTAATTAATATAATATGATAAAAGTGCAAGTCTGCCACTGTAAGAAATAATTTTGTATGCATTTGGAAGAAGATGCTGGTTATTCAGAGGAAGCAGACGCTTTAGCTGAGATGCTGGGATTCTGATCCCATGACACTTAAGAATAATTACCAACTACACATGCAACAGAAGCAGTAGCAATTTTGGTACATTTAAATTCCCATTTTACCTGCAAACTTACTGGTCTTTAAGCTGAGGCATTTGGGATAATCAGGTGAATAGAAGCCCTTCAGCTAACGTGTTGTTCAACACACACCTGTGTGTGTATTTGGAAAAGAAAGTCTGTCTTGTTTTGCTGCTGAGGCAGCCACAAAATGTCAAGATAATCTTAATTTATCCATTAAAAATGTGGGCCCATATTTAAGAGTCATCAGCAATAAAGGAAAATATACTGAATCATTTCAAGTGCATGCTAATCATTTAATGTAATAAATGGAGCAACTCTAATTATCTCCCGAGGAAATGATTTCACACTAAAACAATGGAAATGAAGAGGTTACTTTGGGAGCATTATACACAGCTGAAAATTACTCATCTGAATCTAGTGGATATTTCAAATAAATAGAAAGGATTGCTTCTGCCTTTTCAGTAATCATTTAGGGCTATGAGAGAAAGAGAAAACGATGGCAAAGATATTTAGTAATTTGCACTCAGGCAGCGAGGCTTTCACAGGTACTGTTACACAGCCAAGCACTGTTCCTTTTCACTGAGACACTGGTTAACACGAGATCTATGTCATAACTACAGGTTCAGAATGTAGTTGAAGGGTGAACAAGAAAAGTAACATATTTGTGTATAATATTTGTTGATTAGAGTCTGCATTAGAATTTGTAGATATGCAAATGATAATATCCATGAGCCTTTCCCTTGGGGTCTCTGTGAGTCTTTATTTTTAAAGAGATAAATAAAAATATTTATGATTTTTATCGCCAAACTAAATCCCATGAAACCTTATTTTGGAAATTTAACATATTTTTAGACAAAAAAAAAAAAAAAAGAAAAAGAAAACTTTTAAATAAGAGGTAAGAATTTCCCAAGGAGTGGGGTTAAAATTGAGTTTAATGATTCAGTCCATTCCCTCCCAGGGAACTGATTTCACTGCAAGCTAAAATGTTTTGTTAAATTATGTACTTCAGTTGCTTGGGTGTTATGTCTCTCTTGGAGAAGCACATGAAATGAGCACTATCCTCCTAGGCATTTTAAAAACACATCCACATTAAATAGAATATATATACAGTGGTTGAGCATACAGTCTTTTTAAACTAGATAACAAAATGATTTTGACTTGTTTTAAAATCTTTTTCCTTAAATGGATCTAAAGCTAAGACTAAAAGATAGATAATGTGGACTGAAAATTTTTCCCCTTGCTTTCAGTTTCGTGGAGAATAGCACATTATAGGTACTTCCCTTTGTGCAAGAATCACATCAAATGCCAGGAAAAATACATCTGTTTTGGGTACATATTTAACAGCATGCTTTCCAGAACCATCAATTTGTCTTTATTAATGCATCAAGTGTAGTTTGTTTAAAATGTTTGTCCATTCCACTGCTGTGCTACTACAGATATTATTACCTTATACTTATCACCAAAATTGGATAAGATAGAAGGGAACACAGCTCCTCTCCACAGTGAGGGACATGACCTAGTTCAAGACAAATTAGTGCACACTGATTCTAGAAGCATAAATAGACGACGGCAAGTTTTTGAAGGTCTGCATTTATTCTGAAGCTGACAAGAGTATTTCACAAGAGACTAGACAATTGTTTTTTTATCATAAGATTACTGTTCATCATGTACAAGAAAACAATTGTTATCAGGTATGAACTTAATTGGAATCAACTGTAGCAGTCTTTACAGGAATTTACCGAAATATCTGCCATTCAGAGCTGCCTTACCATAATATTCTCTGTGGAATAGTTGACCACAGGATTCTCATTCACAAACAGCCAGGTTAAACAGTTAAATGCTAGCAAATCCTGCATAGCCCTGTGGGAAATTTCACTTTAATCCCGAACTTATAAGAGGACAATCAAAGCCCAAAGCCTGGGTAACAAATCTGATCCTCTGTTGCAATCTGTGTCCTCATGGGAAGGAGAGAGATGCTCCCTGTACAAGCCTGAGATGGATAAATACCTAAATGATGAGATAGATGGGGAATGCAGAAGAAGCGTCTGGCTTCAGCCATTCGCTTCCAATTTCACATTACATTGTGAAAGGCAATTCTTGTGCAGCTTGGGAACAGCCAGTCCTGATTACTATAAGTTGAAGTGTGGCTTAAGGAATGATTAATGACAGTGTCAGGAGAAAACAAAGCACAATGAGAGTTATCTCTAATCCACCTGCTTGCAGATGCTATAGTAAGGGAATGAAAATGGCCCCGGCGAGCCCTGATAATAAAAAAATCAAAATAGAAAGGTGCAAAGCTGTAGATATGTATTAATCTGATATATAAAAACTAGGTCTTAGCTTGAATAAAGCATTAGGCATGAATGGAGCCCCATAGGTGATAGATATTAGAGCATAGTGGACTTCACATTGTCTGTTTTTTTTAAATCAAACAGAACTGTTCCCTTCAGTATTGCCTTTGACATTAATAGGTTGGTATTTGAAAAGTCACAGTTCACTAGATGAGCAGGCTTGTGAGTTCAAGCTCATTAAACAAAACCTCTTTTTGTTGCTTAAAAAAAGGTGACACCATACCACCACCTTGTGGCTTCGGGATGCAGGGGCCCGCGGAGGAGAGAGCTGCGTTCCCAGCTCCGCACACGCTGCGGGCAGATGAAGCACAGTTAAAATATCTCCTCTCCTTTCTTACTGAAAGGCAAAAAAGCTCTCAAGCTGCTTCAGCAAGCACAAAAGCTCTGAAAGGCGGCCTGGCGGTTCCAAAGGGTTCTTGGCCCGTTTGCCAGCTAGATTTGCTCTGATTCAGGACTGGGTCTGTTGCAAAAGGACGGGTAGTCACTGATCACAGCTATGACTGAATATGCACATTATGGTGGTTTCTTTCAACTTGATTGCAGCTACTCAGCTTCTCTCCCTTCCTGACCAATCCATCTTCCTAAAGTTCCCATCCTCTGGGAAATCTTGCCCGAGTGGCGTGGTGAGCCGGGAGCTGGGCCTGTTCCCGGCCCGGAGCTGCAGACAGGCCCTCATGGTGCTGCTGCTGCTCGCCAGACAGGGCACGTCCCTCCAATACGCACCACTGACAGCTCTCGCATCCATCCCCCTGCTCACATCTGAGCTCCTCACTTGCTCTGCAGCTTTCATCCACTGAAAAGTAGATTTTGCATCATTCTAGGGAGAACACCACCGTGTCTTTTCATGAGGTAGAACTGTAAAAATTCTAGGCATACCATAAGGTTTCCTAAAACACTGAAGCTACCCCGGAATCTAAACATTTTTACTCTTGTTTGGGCACGTGTTCTCCCTATGTCGCCAAGGATACTTTGAAAATTTTAACCATCATCCTGTTAGTCAGGAATATAAACTGAAACAGAATACTTCCTGAGGCCTGCATCTCTGCCAGATTTAAAGGTATTGCCTCTTGTCAACAGGGAGGGAATTATTTGGCCCCACTGAGTTCAGAAACAAAAGTCTCATTGATTTAACTGAGTCAGGTTTTCAATCCCAATGGGTTTTGCCCCCTCCTTTTCCTTAATATGACCAGCAACAAGTTAAATGTTAATTTATATTTCATGGAAGTATTTTAATATTGAAAAATCTAATGAAGATTTAGCACTTGACTTTTAATAAGGCTGACATAACTGTAGAAAGAAAGCAAATACATTATTTTAATTGATATTAATTCATAAGTGTTCCTGATTTATATATTAAACAAAAAAGAAAGTGTCTTGTCATACACTACAATTTATTGTGTATTCAACCATCATTTACTCAGAATACTCTCTTTTTTTTTTTCCTCATGTGAAGGGTAGGATGGAAGTTGCCATGTAGAATTGTACAGCTGCTGCATATGCTACAAGCACTGTGATCACATCACCCTTATTTTCTGATGACGCGCCTCAAATCAATTCTATCCATGTGTCTTTGTCTCCACCTGACATCTCCTGCTATCATAATAATCATGCTGTATGGTTTGAAGCTTAAAGCTTTTGTATACTGTATTTTCTTAATAATGCCAGGGAGACAGGCTGTGTCTTTTCTATAAAGATACATTGCTATAGGCAGCAAAGGGTCTCAGTTGAAAATTTTTTGATCAAAAATTGACACCAACAAAAATCAGGGGTGTTGAACTAAAGTTTTGATTAGTCCATTTTATAATCTGGGGGGGAAAATAGATTTGGATATATGTTTGGGTCCTGATCTTCTTTTCAGGTATTTGGGTCTCAAGATGTTTATTCAAGCTAAGGTTTGGAGTGGAACAAAGTAGAGGTTATGAATGTATTGGTAGTGGGTTTACCTATGGAATAGCACAGATCAGGGCTAATAATTTAGCCAAGAGAAAGTAGTGTTACAACTACAATGCTTTATATAATCATGAAGTATCTTTAGTGAAAATTTGAAAAGTAATGTGTCAGTGTCATTAGGCAGACATTTTACCATAAAGATGTGATAGGTTGAAGCTAAATGAAAAAGTATTTAAGGGTTAATTCATGCACTCACATCCCAGTATTGAAAAAATGAAGTTACCACTGTCAAATACTTGTCTGAGATGCTTTTATACCAGTCTCATTCTCTGTTTTCTTCTTCTTTGCAATCAAATGCTTCATTCCCTTCAACCTCATCCTCCCTTCCCATGACATTAGTTTCTCTCTTGATCCTGAGCAGCCTTCGGGAACCTGAAAGTTTTCCTTTAAATGATTGCACTGTGCTTTCAAATGTCTCCTCAGAATCATGCTACCTTTGGATGAAATTCTGGTCTTGATACATACTCTATTTTAGGTCTGTCTTCCTGCTTTCTTTACAATGTGTGCACCCAGGGATTTTCAGGCAGGATTCTGTTCTGAATGTAGAGTTCCTGAAAAACATTGAATCCTCGCATCACACCCTGTAAGATCTGAAAGCAGCCGCAATCTCAGCAGAGATTTACAGACTATCACAAAATGTATTTTAACAGAAGCTGAGAATCCTGTTACATAGTGTTAAAGGCAAGGGGTGAGAAAAGGTAGAGGATTAGAAGATCAAACTCCTTAAAAGAGGGTTCAGATTGGTTTTGAACACCTGACAGAGATTTAAACTCTCTCTTTCCAAGCTGTTTTTTTTTGCAAACAGATTCATCTCTGAGTTGCTAGAAATGACGTCTTCTTTTATTCAAAAATCTCCCTAACCAGTTATTTCAAAAGATTTTAAGTGAGTGTTCTTTCTGGCCAAAAGTCATTCCACTCTCCAAAGTCAGAAACAAGCCAAAAGCAAGAATGAATAATTTACAAAGGGCAGCTGGTCTGGTTTTTGCAAAATCAAGCTAGTCTTGGCTCCAATCCTTCCTCAGATCCAAAGCTAAGCCCTGCAGGTCATAACTATTTCTACACTGGGTTTGAATATCTGCCTAAATTCCCCACCTTCTACTGTATGTGTACCTTGGGTAAGGCATTCTTTTTCCTCTCATTTCCTACCCTTAAATTAGGTATTACTATTGATTAAATTGTAGTTATTTGTGATAATATGCTTGAAGAGTGTGTGAATATTGAGTGTACCCTGCAGAGGAGACTCAAATTAGCACCTGGGGGGGATTTAAAACAAAGTATGTTAAAGTAGAGCTATACTCACTTCTTATGAAACAAAGTAGCATCCAAATTACTTTCTTGTGTATAATTATGGAGTGTGCATACAGGTTCTGTAGTTTCATAGTAAGTCATGTGCTCACTGATGGAGAGCATCCCTCATCACAGGGAGTATTCTGAGGCAGGACATGATATGGTGCCTCACCTTTGGGTAAAAATCTTGGCAGCTGTGGTGAGGTAATGTCAAGATCCCTATCTAAATTGCATGCTAGGATTGTCTTTAAAAAGACATGAATATATTTCCTCTTTATCACATAGTGACTTTTAAGCCATCTCCTTTGACATATGCTAACCTGCAGCAAAATAAAGATTCCTTCTCAGAATTAGGCTGGACAATGGAATATCAAGTTCAGTTGTATTTACCTTAATTAACAATAATTCTAGTCATTTATGTGGACACTGCTCCAGCTGTGGCTGCATAAAACAACAATAGTGGAGCCATGCAAACATTTGGAAACAGAATCATTCCTCTGTGTTCAGCAGTTGTTGAAACTCAGTATATTTCCATTCTAATTGGAGTGCTGGCTCTTTGTAGTTTGAGGCTGCGTGTGTGAGTGCTCTTGACAAAGTATATGCTACTGCAATACAGCCTTTAGAATTCTTTTACAAGAACTCCAACACCAACAGCAGGTCCATATGCGGTTGACAATAGACTGAACGTCTTGGCTTAATATGTGACTTTCTTTAGCAGTCCATCTACAACATGGACAGCAATTGTCAAGGAAGTGTCAGTATAAGGGCTGGTATATTCCTCAAGAGAATCACCTACACCAGTGTAAACACATTTGTGCTGATAACTTAGTCTATGTTGTAGCCTTTTGTTTGTTCAAGACATTTAAAAGAAACTACATTTTTTAAGAAATGAATTAAGGTGTGCAGTCTGAAAAAGAAAAGAAATAGAGCATAAAATGAGGGTAGCTCAGATGCATTTAGCATCTGCAAACAAAAATCAGCATTCACTCAGATAAATATATTTCCATGCGATGTTCCTTCTTTCTCTCTTTGTTAATCATGAAGCTTTCTTCTTTCTTTTTTTTTTATTTTTTTTTTTTCTAAAGCTAGTGGTAGATCTGCTCCTGGCAGTATGTTATGTTCAACCATTAGTTTATTTTTTAAGACTAAGAAGAGATATTTCTACATGATAAATTATTTATAAACATAAGAACAAAGGGAGGCTGTCAGGGCTGCTGGTACTTTGAGAAAACAGGGGGGAAAAAAAAGACGATGAATTTATGAAGAATACAATTTTACGAAAGAAGGAGGAGGGAGAAAGCAACTACTAATTATTAACGTTCATCTGCAGACAAATCCTGAAAGAATAGGATTAGAGGGATACATTTACATCTGTCTGTCACAAAAGGAATTCTCATTAAAGGTTTACTAGGCTGTCACAAAACTTCTTCTAATGTTAAACTTGAGGGTCTCATGGGGGAGAGGAATATCTCACTTTTGGTCCATCCAATGAAGTGATATTAAAACAAACAAAAAAAAATTAAAAAGCAAATAAAAACTCCTGCATTTTTACTAAGAGCTCCAGCTGAATCTGCTGAGGTGACACAAAAGTAGATATGCCATGAAAAAAGTTTTACATGTCAGAACAAGTTTCAGTAGTTTCTATTTACACAGCCATGTGTACTTTGAGACATGATATGACTGCCACAGCAATCACTTTGTGAATAGCATTCATCATCTGGACGCTTCTTTTCATCTATAAAAAGAAATCTGCAATAGGTTGCTTTGACAATTCAAGATGCTGAGCCACAGTTTCTTTGCTTTAAAGAAACAGACATTAAGGTTAAATACATTAAAAGTGCACAAAAATAAACACACTGTGTACGTACAATATGTTGACAATAGCAAACTTCAATCTACTGTAGTTTTTGATCAAAGAACTGAATCTGTGGAAAAGAAATCCTGAATCTAGCTAAAGCTGTCATTTTATTTTTCATAGCAAACTAATTTATATTGAGTACACATCACTGAGGAAAAATCTAGAACACTTTTATTTTACTTGAGCCATTGTATGTGGCTGTATTAGTAGGGTATTCAGACAGCTACTCTTAGGATCGTCTATATCTTTTACTGGAACAGTATTCTAGTTAATTTGGTTGTGGTTGATGAGCTGGTTTAATTAACATTTGCAATGGCTTGCAAGGGAGAAAGTTTTCATCTTGAGCATTTTGTTAGAGGTAATCAAAATTAGCAAAGAAAAACATTAAAAATTCCTCTGAATCTGTCCCTTGCCATGAAAGCACGAAACTCTTCAGCGTGTCAAACCAAAGCCAGGTTAAGCCTTTGAGAGACAGCCATTCCATTTAGTAAGTATTTCTTTTCAGATTTGGGGTCAGATTCAAAGCAGACTTAGAACTCTAATCCCTGATTTTCTACACATTTACTTTCCTAAGCACTGAGTGGAGAATATTCCCCAACATGTATTTTCCATCCCGACTGGTGATTATTAGTGCTGACTTTTACGAGAAACAATTGAGACAGCATAAAAAGACCTGATTTTCAGAGGCTAGTTCCAAAGGTCTGCTGAAGTTTCAGCTCTCTAGGTCTCTCAGCTTGGGTGCCCAAAACAGATGCATCCAAATGTAGGCCCATATGTTTGAGCATGTTGCACCACTATATATGCACTCCCTGGCACTGTTGAAAAGCATACATTCCCTGCAACCCTCCTACGCTCCTCCCTCTGTTCTGCTCCATTTAGGTCTGTGCACACAATCTAGATTTCAGGTAACCCAAATGAAAAAGTTCTCTTTATTCATGTAGCTGAAAAATTAGACGGTCAAGTCTGGAGCCTACAGAGTGGCCCACCTTTCAGCATGTGAATCCCCTGAGCATGATAGAGTTGCTTACTTGCAAAGGGTACTGGCATTGAAAAGAAATGCAATAAACCTTGGAAAACATGAGCTGTATAAGCAGTAATAATTTTATTTTGAATTTCTCTAGAAGAACTAATAACAAGATATTTTACTGTAAAATTACCTATTTCTAAATTTTCCTACACTCAAAGCTTCCTACACTGACTGTAACAGTATAGTCCACGTGAGCTATAAAAGTAACAAAGCAAAACTATCACTACAACTTTAGGACATACCTTTATGCATTCTGGAATGACTTTTCAAAAATAAACTGAAAAACATACAGTTTTAAAAAATAAACTGCAAAACATACACATACAGTGGTGTCCAGCAGACAAAGCTTAAGCTTTGTCTTAAGCTACAGAAAAAAACCCAAAACAAACAGTAAAAATGCCCAAGAAATATGAAATTAAAAATGTCAAAACCAATTAGATTTTATTCTCCTTTTCTAATCACATATCTTCCAGACTGCTCTCCTTTTTATTCTTTTTGGAGTTCTTGCTTGATATTTTAGGGCAAATAACTCTGGTTTGGTTCAATAAATATTTAAGGGGTACAACTATTTTTTTTCTTGAATTCCCTGTCATGCAGTCAATTATCACTAATCCCATTCCAAAGAATGGAAAATATGTATAATCATTTAATATGGGATTAAATTTCCCATTTTTACAGTTGGGTATCTCCTTTCTGTTGTTTATAAAGCAAGAATTGGAAGGCAATTAAAGAGGTAAATGGTGAGACAAATATCTACAGTAAAGGAACAGTTGAAAATTTACTGTGCACATGCTTTCTAAGATATAGACACATTTTTACATATTAAAGGCAATCCTTGAGTTTTTTATTTTATTTTATTTCTTGGCCTTTGAATTAAGTGGTTTTTATTTTTGCATCTGAAATTTACATGTCTGCAAAAGATAACTACATGCAATACCTTTACAATCTCCTGAAAGACCAGAATTGGTGAAAAGCTACTTATAATTGAGGACTTCTGTTAAATGCAAATTCTTCTAGTTAATGTATATATAATTTTTAAATTGCACTCTTGGTGATATTTGCTGTTGTACGTTGTTGCAAATAAAATTGTTACAGTTCAACCATTTTTGTTGTGACTTAAAGAAGCCTATTATTCAAGTGCTCTTAATTTAAAAAAAATAGAAAAGTATGTAGCATAGGCAGGTAGGTAAAAAGATAATTGCTGAAGCTCATCAAACACACAACTCTCAGAAGACAATTACTGAATCATATCATAGTTTGGAATCTGACCCAAGAAAGATTTGTGTGGGAGTGCCTGCGCCTAATTCCTCCTCTGAAATGAGCCCTTTGTTATCTCTGTGCAAGATATGCACCTCTAGAACTTCCTTTCTGTTTGCCAGCTCAAACCTGTGGGCACCTCACCCAGCCTTGCATGTATCAGCCTGACTCCACAGCAGCACTAACTGCAATTACATGGGGATCTGCTGCCTCCAGCCAGTCCACTCCTCTCTGCTAAGAGGAAGTCTGCACAGCTGAGATGCTCAGTCAACTCTTCTGTGCCCTGGCACCAATTAATTCTAGAGAATTTTGTTTCAATTTTCATAAACTGCACGTTTGCTCTTCTTGTTCTATGATTTACATTATTTTTTGTGGATATGTGAATATATCCAAATGTTGTTTTTCCTTAAAAGTAGTTGTATAAATTTTGAATGTTATATTTCATTGTATAGCGACAGACTTCATATTTCGGCTTAGTATGCTGTAAAGTGGGAGAAGATTTTTAAAATATTGTTGGAAAGTAATCCAAATTCCAGCAGATTTCCTGGACTTTGTACTGAAAGCCTTAGGTGCCCTCTTTTGGTATACTGCAGGAATTGCAGGCAGGCTTTTTTGAAAAAAATATCTTTTGGGGAAGCACAAATTTTCACTTATAAGAATCCTGTGTTGAATGTTATATAAATGAAATTTTAAAAATTGCATTTCATATGAGATCCTATTATATGTTTTGCTTCAGTATTTATATTGCATGTACAACCATGCTTTGATATTAAATTCTCAAAACATCGGGCTTTGATTTTGATGCTTCAAGAAGTAATTATACTTAAAGGCAGTATACCTGAAATGCATATACACAGGAATTGTAGTTCACAGAATATTTTTTACTGAACTGAATATTGTAGTTATATCATACTGTCTGTATGGCTTTCAGTGGCATGGAGACTCACATAACACTAGCTAAATTCTAGTTCCAACATCTACAATGCAGTAAAAGGTCAAATTCATTTCTTTCATATGTTATATACAGTTACAAATGTGCAGATCGTACAAGTTTAGCTGCTATGTCTGTGTTGGGCCATCTTGCTTTATGTAATATTCTATCCAGGTCACAGTCTAGACTCGTGATACTTTAATCTGTGCAAATTTCCTTTGTACTGGTTCTCTTTAGTTTTAGTTTGGGTCCTTAGTCTGTCAAAACAATTCTCCAAAACAAAATAATATGTCTTCTCAACTCCTCTTCCTCCATAACACTTCCTATTATGATAATTTGAAATAAATTCAGAGTAATTGCTAGTAGTTAACTCCAAATTTGTGCTGAGAGTGAATCTCAGACATAGTTTAACACATAGCTAATTTCAGTTTTAAGTAATGTTTAAGTAATATTTTCTATCAAGTTCAATGAAAGAATTGAACTTGATAGGAAACATTAAGAAAATTAGTAGAATAAGAAAATCAGTAGAAATTGTTGATTTAGAGGACATCAGTAGAGCAATTATCTTTTCTTTAAATTTTACTTTTCAGCTAAAGAAACACTGCCAGTGCAGGAAGAAACAGGTGCACTGAATGTACATGCTCAACAAAAAATAGTAAGAAACATGAGTTTTGTACTGGGCCTTAGACATTCTTCACAGATAGTCTTGTATTCTTCTACATAAGTCAACCTCTGTTTCTTCAATCACATCAGCACTGATGCAGAGATAGATGATTCTACCTGAGCAGATGGTCCTATGGAGTAGCAATTTCTGTTCTTGTGAGGGATGTTTGAATCAAAAATCTTTTTCAAACAGATATGAACAATCTAGTAGGAAGTGAATATGGCTCGCAACATCTGTTTGCAGCCCTTCCTCATAAAAGGAAATGGTCTTTGTATCTGCTTATTGCTGTTGGTATTATCTCTAAAAGCATGAGGTGCAATTTTACCTGGAACTATCTGAACAGGAGTTGAATATGAATGACTCTAACTTTGCAGACGTACATCAGTACTAGCTTTATGTGCAGAGTGAGGGTAATAGGGCACATTGTCACATCAATTTTTAATCAGGATTCTCCAATTAAATCAATGGACTGTACGGTTTAAAAGTCAATAATACAGTAAAGTTTGGTACTTGGCTCAAATCGACAGATTTAGAGGATAGCCAAATTCAGGATGACTGTAACATAAATAATGGAAGTTGCTTTCGAGTGATCTCAATCATGTAGCTCATTCTAAAATGCAAACTTACAAACTGCATGTCTGATGATGCAGTTAGACTCCATTTGTAAATACATTTCCTATAATGTGGATGTGATGTATTATTCATAATATAATGAAGAGCCAGGTAATATGGACCAAAAAAAAGGCAGAGTTTCGTAAGCAGGTAGGAGACAGAAGAGCCATTTGTAATATCATGGTTAGCTAAGCAAGAAGTATGAGATTAGATTAGATTAGATTAGATTAGATTAGATTAGATTAGATTAGATTCTCTATTCTCAACAGAGTTCAGCCCTTGAAAATGATAATAACAGGAATATTTTCGTGCAGACCAAGAACAATAGTTTCAGCCACTAACTGAGAAGACAAAAAAAAAAAAAAAGGAAAAAAAAGTTGTCCCAAGTTTTAGTGTGTCTAACATCAATTGAAAAATTATTAAGCATACATGTTTTCATTGTTTTTTTCATTTAGTCATTCAGGATTATAATCCCATTTCTCTTTGGGTTATTTTTAGAGGACAACTATCTGTGAAGAAGAGCATGAAGTTGTTCAGAAGAATCTGTGTTTATCTGTAAATTGTTGCCCTGAAATGAGGAATAATCTAGAATCGACATCTTAAAACTAGGTGGACTGGATAGACTTCCTTCTATATTTCCATAGTTACCAATTCAGAGACCTGACTCATTTGATCCCACAGACAGAAGCACATTGCAAATTTTCCTGAGTGCCTGCAAAAATGACAAGGGTTGGGGGAAAAATCTGCTGATTTTGTGACGACTAGCTAAACTCAAATTCACTCTTTTGGAAGCAGTGTTAATTTTATCTATACTAGTTGGTGTTCTCAAAAGACCAAATCATGATTAGTGCAGAGTGTTTAGCTGGAACACTCTTACTTCTTGCCCTTTGCAATTAATTTAGCAGTGCTGGTTATTCCAAAAATTCAAAAGTCTTGATGAGTCACACAAAATTGAGAATTACACTTACCCTACATTTGGAGGGTTATTTATCCTCTTGTTCAAAGACTTCATATTCTCAATCTATTTTGGCAAACGTGAAGTCTAAAAAATTTTTGTTGGAGTGAATAAAAGCCAAGAATCTCATTTAAGTCACAATTTCCAGAATCAGACTTTTTGTTAAAACAATAAAATGAAATTTTGATTTTGGTGAAGTCCAGGAGGATTTTGACACTAATGTCTCATGGGAAAAGATCACCCATCAGAATTGTGAGGAATTTACAAAAACTGGAAAAACTGACTGAAGATAAAAGTTTGGGATTAAAGGCAGGAATTAATTTTTGTACTCTGGTTTCTATGACTCGGTTGTCAGCATTGAAGCACAGGCTTCTTGGGATGCAATAAAGTGTTTCAGTGAATTACTAATAAAGACCAGAATTCTCATCTGGTGTAAATTCTAAAGACAGCAATAGATTTACCTAGAGGTGAGAGTGTCTTTGAGACTGAAGATGTATTTGTTATGTAACATAAGCACGGAAAAATAATTTGCCTTGTATTGAAAAATTTGTAGTCAGGTGAGAGAAGGTACCAAAATACATGACTTCAGGGTTCATCCAGGGAGGAGAGGACTACAGGTTTTACACATCCTAACAAAGGATACTGCAGTCGTCTGCAGCAGGGATTATAAAGAATATGATGACAAAAGGGAGGAGGCCCACTTAAGAGGAGACAGAAGGACTCAATAATCTAGATTTGTTCTTTTTATCTCATAATGATAAGACAGTAAGAGAAAATTGTACTTTGTATTTTGTGAGGTCAAGAAAGCGAACAATGCAATACAAGCTAAGAAGGAAAATTATGGAAGTGAGATGGCATGAGTAACACATCCCACTGACTCTCTTGGGTTTGATGGTATTATAATGCAACAGCAGTGCTTTGTGACTTTATCATGGATCAGAGCTTCAGAGATCCCCAGTACTTATTGTCTCAATATTGTCTCAATAGTCTCAGTTTAGATTTCACATACTAAACAGAAACCAGGCATCCAAAGTTTTTCTGATGTCATAGTGCCCCTACACTTTTACCAGCCGATCTTACATACTTTACATTATTTGATACATCCTACATCATTCTTAGTCCCTGATCTTTCCACATTTGACTTCCAGTCTTTCCTGTCTATGGATTTCTGAGCCTCCAATTCATCCTGCAGGCCTTCCCCATTCTTCTAGAGCTAACTCTCTAATCTATTCTAGCCAAAATTCATCTGCAATGAGATGCAAGGTCATTCTGTGTAGTCAGAATATTTTTTGCAGAGGTTTCATAAAGACATGGGGTGTACATATCAGAAGTCCATTGTAGCCAACTATGTTGTAGCTAGGAATGAACAATTGCTAGAAAATACAGATGTGTGGTAGTTATAGCTTAGAAATTATGGCTTTGTTACAAGCCCTTCTTTTCAGCAAAGGTTTCATAATTTTAGTACCTTCATTCATCCCTATAGTAAATTAGTACAGTGGCTTGACTGAGTACTGCTTCAAACCTCAATATCAATTCTTCTTCCCAGACCCCACAGCAGTCATGACTCATTCCCATCACTATGATGCCATTTCAGGTCAAAACCAGCAGAGTCATAGACAACCTCCTAGCGGTTTGGGTTTTGATAAGATGTGAGAAACCCACATTCTTTGACTTGAATTAAGGGTAGAAGAGTTTTGAACTCTCATACAGTAGATTGGAGATTCCAGCCACATGGAAAGCTGTTATGGGTTTCCTTGATATGAGGAAAATTCTTGAAATCTGAAACATTTTAACAGGCTGAGAAAATTGTTTTCCACTCAGTTTTAATTAGATCATAGGCTCAATGGAAATTGCAATAATTTCTGACTTTGAAAAATGTGATGTCTCATTGGCTTGAACAGTTAATCAATGATTGAATTCACTCAATAGAAGTTTACTTAAGAAACCAGAAAACAGATGTTAAGTCTCATTCATTTTGCTATATGGGCTCAGAAAGGTAATTACTACCATGACTTGGAAATCCTGATCTTTGACAAGTGAATTAAGTTCCTGTGAGTATATACTGTGTCTGATGAAAAGTCCAGGAGTTGGAAGTTACACATTCAGGAGCTGACCTAAGGGAGCATTTCAAGATTTTTGAGATTCCTACTGGGGTCAAAGAGTATTCACAGCTCTAGCCAGTGGAGAATTTCTTGTGGGGGAGAAAAAAAATTAAGGTAAAAAGCCCTTTTGCATAGAATCAAAGTGGAGATGTTGTAAAAATTAAGAAAAAAACATCCATGGGTTGTTAAGATATATTAAAATTACCAAAGCTATTTAAGCTATTTCTGGATCTTTAACTGTCTTTATTATAAACTTCTGATTGCATAGCCAGCAATTTTACTTTAAAAATATTACAGTAGGCATTCCTGTGAAAACACAAGAGTATTTAAAAAACGTAAAATAATTATTTCTATATATTAAATCTTTTCCTCAGCACATCTTATGACAAATGGCGTTAATGCAATAGAAGTCAGAAAAGATCTTCCAGGAAAAAGGAAAAGGAAATTTTTGTTTAGAAGGGAATTTCCTTTGTTACAAATCTGAATTTAACTGAAAAGTGACTAATTTGATGTCTTTAAAAAATATATCAATATTTATGAAGGTTGATGCAAAAGGTGTCTTTTGTCAGTCTAGAAATTGGTCTTTGCTTTATTTGCATGTTTAAAAGTTATTGAAAGGTTGTTATTATTAGTAGATGGTTTTTTAATATACCAGTTAAATTCAGGTCCTGCTTGACAATTCCAATGATGTATGAGACACAATAACTGCTATGATTCTTTTCCTTTTCTGAACACTTTTGAAAGAGGCTTGAAAATAGGGGAAAACTGTATTTTTAGCACTCCAGTGAGTAGATCAATTGAGTAAGAAATTGCTTTTACACAGTAGGTTTTTTCAGCCTAAATGTGATCTAAGCCATAATATTAGTTAAAAGATTTTCATTTGTACTGGAAGGAATTCAGAATCTAGGTAATTCCCAGTAACTTCAAATGACTTCTTGATTAAACACTAAGTTTTCATTAAGTCAACTACCACTTTATCTTGTTTATAGAGACAGTCTTCTGATCCTTTTGGAATGTCAAGTAAAAGGACATTGTCCAGAGTCTTAAGTTATTCTGAGATGAGTAGACTCAAAGAATTACATCATGATATTTGGCAAATCCTGTGACTTTCTTAACTCTTTCATTGCTTTGGGATATTTTATATTCCTCCAGAAAAGTACATGTAGCTCACTGAGTGAAATACCTCTTCATTTATGAATATGGCACAGACAGAATTATAGCATGAGATAAATGACCTTTGTCAGCCCTCCAAAGAAGAATTTGCTTTTAGAGAGGAAGCTGGTGTAGACTTTACCATGTGGTAAAACACCTCTATGTGGTGATAGTAAGCCAGAAAAGGCTGTTGTACATCAAATGGTCTGAAACTGCTCTTCAGTTCTTCTCCTGACACTTCATTGTTTTATTTTGTTCCCTTGATGAAGATACAAAAGATTAAATGCTTACAATATCTTGCTAAAAATATTCAGTCCAGCATCTAGGCAAAAAGTTGTCCAAAATGTTAATGATGGCTTATATCACCATTGCATTGAAATAGTACAGCTAGAGAATGTAAAAAGGAGATGTGGTTTTTGTCACATGTCTGATATCTTATATGTCACTAAAACATAAAGAGCCTTGCAACAGAATGGAACAAAAACTATATAATTATCTGATGAATAGTCTTTTTCCTTATCAGTACACTGATCTTTACCATGCAAAGTGACACAAAAATTTAGGTGATAATCCAGTAATTTCACAAAATTATCTTAATTTTCTTTAGTATCTCTATACTTGAATCACAGTTTTCTGTAAATATTCAGTGTTTTCTATCCATCCCATTTTACTTAGGAATTAGTGATCAAAGTGATACATAGCTGTGGTGTATCACTTTGTGGCTGTGCTCAAAAACACCTGGTTGAGACTGTTCCAGTCAGGTCCTGCAAAGACGGTCTTTCAGATTCTTAAGACAAATCTTTTAATTAAGAGTTAATGGTACAGAGGTTGTAAGGAAAGTGTCTGCAAAGTGAATGCTATTTTTTAAAAAGGAATGACTTTTTACTGCTAGAGAAGCCACACTGCAGGGATGGTGATTTCTGCAGTGATCTATCTGTGCTGCTTCTCATCATGAAGGCTCAGATTTGGAATGTTAAAGAGTTTCCTGTGGTAATTTTTGTGCTTTGACTGACATTTGCTGCAAGTAAAGTGACTGGAGAAACTTTAAAGAGAGAGAATAAAGATTTCCCAGCTAATTCCTTCCAGCTCAGGGAACATTCAATAAATTGAAAAGCCAAGAACCAGGAACTTTTACCCTTGTGGTTTATAAAACTCTTGCTAATAGTTTAATATATTCAAAACCTACCTCTGTGCCATACAATGCTGAAAGCTTTTGCACAACTGAGGTAACCTCATTCCCTTTGCCATCACAGTAGATGCACTCTTCCTCCAACTCATATTGATACAATCAATATTTTCCAAGTGTCAGTAGAAGACTGATAGTGTCTTCATTATTATCTCATATTGCGTGTTGCCTGTCCTTCAGCTCTCTCAATTAAATTACTCATATGAGTATTCCTTCATATGCCAGGATATGCCAGGATAATCAGATGGGAATGGCCATTTCTTTTTCTAGCAGAGAACGTATTACAAGCTTCTCTGTCATTCTTATAAAGTCTAGGCTACACAAGAAGTGTAACTGCTATGAATTTCACAACAGAAATCTGTCTCTTTAACCCAGCATTGGGGGTCTATCATTTAGAGATGCCTAGCTCAGGCACCACATGTGAACCAAACTTGAGCACTGTGACATTTAGCCGTGCTGTCTGTAGCCACTAAACTTCAACCTGACATGAACAGAAACCAAAACAGTGAACTATTCCACTGCTGTCACCCATGGAGTGACTGGCAGAGAACGGACTTCGTTTTCTGCAGGCTTACTGTTCCTACAGCATACCTCAGATTTGTAGGTAAAACAGAAGAGTTAACTTGAGGGGTTTGTATTACAATATATAAAAATTGAGTGAAGGTCTTTAGGTTATCAGAATAACTGGGGTTGAGGTGACATCATCTGCTTCAGTAATATTATTCAGTACTTTTCAATGCAAAGGTTCAAAGAGACATAGTCCTAGTAGACAAGGTATAACACAGCAGTACTAAAGACAGAAATTGTCCAGGCAGTAATTGATAGGTGGATAAGCATCTACCAGGTATCACACTAGAAACAGACAACCTGGATTTTACAGCTGAGGAGGAGAAAACAAGATGACCATGAGGATTTGGGATATTTCAGAAGGTGTTTTGAGACTATGCAAAATTCATGCAAGAAAGTTTAAGGAAAAGATCTAGGGAAAAATAAAGGGACATCACACCACAACAGTGGAATAGACCAAAGGGGTATAAAAGGGGACTGCCATGTGAAAATTGTTGCTGCCTGTTATTCTGTCCTTTAAAAAGTATTAAATACTTTTGAAACTATCCCTCTGTCTAGTTGCACACTGTGAGTGTCTGTCTGTGTGTGCTGTAAGGGCTAAGTGGCAGTTACTGGTGAAAGAGACCTGAGAGTGGATTTGGTGACAACAGCTGGAGTCAGAGCAGGGTGTAGGTGCCCCTTGCCTCTGCTGCCAGCAGCCAGAGCCAGGGAGAACCTCAGCACCAGTGTTCAAGGAATGTTTGGACAGTGGTCTCAGGCACATGATGTGATTCCTGAGGTTCCTGTGCAGGGCCAGAAGTTGGACTTCGGTGAACTTTGTGGGTCCCTTCCAACTCAGGATATACTATGGGTTTATGGTTCTAACTTTTGAGATGGGAACCATCCCAAGGTATCCCAAGGCCCAGCTACTGCAGGAAACAGCATGAGTGAGTGGCTTAGCATCTGGGCGGAAGAAGATATTTCTCTGCAGAAACTGTAATCAAAAATCCTAGTCTTACAGATGGATACTCTCAAGTATATCTATAGATATTCAGAATTTGACATGATTTCCTTGACTTCAAGATCAGAACACAGGACACAAGAAAACTAGAAATTCACAAGAAAAAAGAATCTTGTAATTTGTAATTGTCACTACAAGATAGCAAATGGAAATTTTTGAAAGAGTTCATCATTTAAGTGAAGTAATATTTTTGGTTACTTTGAAGGATGATTTAAAAAGTGCCATTCTTAACTTATTAGATTTTAAAATTATTAGATCTTAAGGCAGAAGAAAAAACATCTTCATAAATATTCTATCTGCAGGGAAAAAATATCTTGCTTTCAGGGAGACTAGAATAATAAATAAAACAATTTAATTACATTTTTTCTGCAATAAATTAAACAAAACTTTGGAGATAATATTTACGGTTTTTTAAACATAAATATTCTTTAAATATTATATCTCTATTTAATACTTCTAAATATTGACTCATGAAGTATTAAACTCAGGAGAATACAGCTGTTTATATCATCACAGTGTTCATTTGAATGAGATCACAATATATGTATCTAGAAGGGCATTAATTAGGCAGCATATAATAGTTTACAAGACCTGCTAATATATGAGACTTCTGGGAGCTTTTTCAGATTGCAGCAATTGATTTTGTCACAGAGCCAAAAAGTGGAGAGGAGTTGTAATTTTTTTTCCTCTTCCCGAATCATACCTGATAAATCTAATGGTGGCCTTTCTTTCCTTACCCCCTGTTCAAATCAAACCTTAATTGCTCTGGCATCAAGGTCAGGCAACTTGGCTAGCTCTGAAAGATATCAGCTGTTTTTCTCATCCTTGCTGAACCTCTTTTAGACAAATTTTGCATTGTTTTTTGTGTCAGTTTTATCGTGGAACATCGTGCTGCCATCTGGAAAGAAAAACACCATGGTACAGGAGCAGCTGGTGAATGAGAATGGCCAAATAAATATTGGCACTCACTCTGCCATTAGGTGAGATAAGAGGATTGAGGCCATGCCAAAAGATACAGCCCAAACTGCTGCCATTATCCTTCACTGTCCCCTTTCCCCTTATCTCTGTTTCAAAACTCAGCTATCATTCATTTTAGAGGAGAGAAACCAAACCTATCAGGTGTTGGACATACCCTCCTGGAGCCTGGAAAACAGAGATATCCATGGTGAAAAGCATCTTGCAAATTGGCTGAATGATTGGACACTGTTATTCCTTTGGAAAAATAACAAGAACATTTCATATTTCTGTAATGATTCCTGTCATAGGAGCTCAAAATGCTTTAGATGTAAATTTGTTCTGTAGGTATTTAAGATTGGGTAAGGACATATTAGCTTTATTTTCATAGGCAGGGAAGTTGAAACACAAAGAAATACCAAATTTGATAGATATGGGTTAACTACAGAGTTTGTGTTAATGATGGGAATAAACTTTGATTGTAAACTGCCTTGCAATTTTACATAGCAACAGACAATTTTCCTTCCAGAGACCTGAGGATAGAGCAGAGATTTAGGGAAACTATGGACATACCCAGCCTTAATCTCCAGAAATGCAAAGCACAACCACAGAATCATAGAATACCACATTGGTAGGGACCTCAAGAATTATCTGGTCCAACCTTTCTTGGTAAAAGAACTGTCTAGACAAGATGCTTTGTCTAGCCAAATCTTATAATGTTGGGGAATCCACCCCTTCTCTCAGGAGATTATTCCAATGGATTTTTGTTCTCATTGTGAAAAGTTTTTTTCTTGGGTTCCTCAGAATGTCCCCAGGAGTAACTTGTACCAATTATCCTTTGTATTTTCTGTGTGACTCATTTTATGAGAGTCTCCATCTTCTACGTAGTCACCTTTCCAATACTGGAACACAGTGATGAGGTGTGCCCTAAGGCTTCTTTTCTCAGGGCTGAACAAACCCAGTTCTCTCAGCCATTCCTCGCAGGCTTCCCAGTCCCTGGATCATCTTTGTGGCCCTTCTCTTAACCCTCTCCAGCCTGTCCATAGCATTCTTGCATAGTGGGGCCCAAAGCTGCATGCAGCATTTCAGGTGTGGAGGAGAGTGGGATAGTGGCTCCTTTATCTCTGCTGGTGATGCCCCTACAGATGCAAGCCAGCATCCAGTTGCCTTTCTTTGATGCAGCAGCACACTGTTCACTCACAGTGAGCTTGCTGCCCACTAGGACCTCCAGGTCCTTTTCCAGAGAGCTGCTCCCTGGCCCACGAGATGCCAGCCTGTGCTAAATTCCTGTATACTGTTTTTCCATGTGCCAGAACTTACATTTTTCCTTGATAAAGTTCTTAAGGTTCTTGCTAGCCCACTCTTTCAGCCTACCCGGGTCTTCCCACAGAATGGCTCTGCTGGTCAATTCCCCAGCCATCACACAGACCACTTGTCCAGAACCATAACACACCAGGTTCTCTAGAAGGAGGCTGTGGGAGACCATACCAAAAACCTTGGAGAAATCTGAGTAGACAGTGTCCATTGCTTGCACACACCAGCCAAGCAGGTTACTTTGTTGCAGAACACAGTCAGGTTCGGCAAGCAGGATTTGCCCTTGGTGAACCCAATCTGGTTTTTCCTAATCACATGCTTTAACTGACTTGTGATAGGACCGAGGAGGATTTGTTCCATAACTTTACCAAGGACTGAAGTAAGACTGATAGGCATATGACTTCCTGGATCTTTCTTTAATCTCTGATGTAGTGTTGTATTCTTATTTACTTGCTGGAGGGCTGATTCAGCATTTCAGGATTCCCTTATTTTCAGACTCACATCAAAGTAGTGAGCAAAGGAGCTACATTCAGCGGTTCATGACACAAACTTTCTATAAGGTAGAAAGACTGATCTAAGTCTGATTCTTAAATATTAGACAACAAATATCAATAAATTTCTCATTTGAAATCAGAGTATGTTAGCTCAAATTTGCAGCATGGATCAGCTGAAAATCTTTTTACATTTGGTACAGACTGGACACATACAGACTTGTAGTCATTAAGAGGGCCTAAAATTTCCCATAAGATAATAGTTCTGGGAAGTTTTACTTAAAATGCCTCTTCTATTTTAATAATTAGCGCGATTGGTTGTGAGACAAAAGGCTGGAAATTTGAAAGTGAGAAATTAAGGATGAATTATTCCTTATCATAATGTCTGTCTTGCCGTATCCAATAAAAACCTAGTTGTCCATGCAAATTTGACTGCCAATAGTCTTTACTCACTGATGGTTGTTTGGAGGAGAGTTTAGTAATCTCAGTACACTTCCCAGTGATAACAGCTGCCTTCCTCACAAAATCCCATATGGTGCTAACTGGCATGCCTGTCAGTTCTAGTAAGGCTAACATCATGGTGTTAGCATTGCTTTCCTTTGCAAAGAACACCGTCACTGAGGTGAGGTACAATAGTGAAGCCTTCTAGCGCAAGCAAAAAACAAATTACCCCAAAACATTTGCTGTGACATAACATCTTTCACTTTTATAGAAGTATAAGCAAAGACTAGTCCAATCAAAAATCGTGTTTTCTTTTCTTATGTTTTCTATGCAACTGTAAAAGAACAAACAGCCACAATTCCTGAGCTTTTAGCAGGAGGGAAAGTCACCATCACCTCTGATCACCTCTGATCTCAGCAGTAGCACAAGCCACAAAACTTCTCGTAATTTATATGGACAGGAAGTAAAACCAGACAGTTACTCAATGAGGGAAACAAAAGAAGCCTTGCTTCCTTCACAGTCTATGCTACTCATGTGCAACCTGCCCCCTTCTCAGCTCCTTCCACTTCCCATTTGTTCACCCCCTGCCCTACTGAGCTCCTTCTGAGGAATTCTACTGGCCACATCTATTAATTTTTTTCAAAGCTCCCTGTAAGTGTTCATTATTTAGCAGTCGATACTCTCTACATTGGGCTGGATTCTGCCTGCCTATCTGTCAGGGATGCACTGGTTTAGGTCTCTTTCCTCTGCTGCTGTATTCTGCATGACTTTGTGCATTATGCCTTTACAATTTTGCTGGAAGAAGAAAACCTTGCAGAAGGATGCAATGCGTTGTCACATCAGCCCCATTTCTTTGAAAAGCTAGCAAACATCAACAGTTTTGGGGGAAGTCACCGTCATGGAGAGCACACACCCAGCTCCACAAGATATGAACATCAGGCCGTGTTTTGAAAGTGACCAACTGTCCTGTTGTACCATCCTTACCCCAATTACTTGTCCTGCATTTGCTATTATCCTAGGACATCTTCTGTACACCATGGAAAATACTGATATTGCCAGATCTTAGCTTTTCCACCAAAAGATTAAACATAAAAAAATGGACAGTGAAAGATGCAAAATACAATAAAGATGTTTTAAGTTAATTTGTTCAAATTTTTAAAAAATGCTTTAAATAACTGATTTTACTCTCTTCATGGATCTGCAAATTAACATTGCAGGTGTTTTACAATTCTCCTACCAAAAACTCCAAATCCAAACTGGAAAACATTTAAAACCTTTACAAACAAACAAACAAAAAAGTCAAAAACAAGCCGGCGATTGAGGCAGTGCCATGTTCCAAGAGGAAATTCAGAATTATAGTGGGCTGATTTTTGGTGGGAATTACTCAGATAGTTGCTAGTTACTATAATATCTTAGAACATGTTAATTCCCCACAACAGAAATAATTTCAGTGGCATGCTTTGCCATGTAGTATGCTCTAGCCCCATTAAACAATATAATTTCAGATCCTAAAAGTAATTTATCAGTTTAGTATTATGCCTAGATTAATTAGCCTTAATAATGTTAATAATTATAAATGTAGTAACTTTGTAATAAATCTTGTCCTAATATAATCTAATTCAGCCTTTTTTGTATAATATCAACTTCAGCCTCTTCTAGTAAATATTTCAGTTTTAGTCATACAGACAATGCAATGGTAACTAGCAGTGACCAAGAAAGATGATTTCTATTTTGAACCCTTAAAAACTAGTTTATTTGGGGTTAGTTTCCTTTTTTCCCCAGGTTTTCTACTACAACTGGAAATTCCGAAATTTACTTTTGCAGGAACATTATGTAGCTTACATGACTGAGCAAACCTTTGGAACTTCCATTCCACAATTTACTGTGTTCTTAAGCTTTCCTTTGATTTCAGTGTCTGATTGAACTTAGTAACTCAATGAAAACAGCACCAAAAATGGTTACTCGGCAAAACTCATGTAAAGTTCATGAAAAATGAAAACATGAACACTTCAGAACACAACTGCACATATTTCTGCTGTGATGATGACATCTTCAGGGTGTGGTGTGACAGCAGCAGATCACAGGACAGAGGGGAGGTTATAAGGATACTAAACTCTTGGATAAATATGGCTCTGGGTCTATGAGACAAAACACTTGATTGAGATGTTAGCAAGCAGCATTTATCATGTTCCCAGTCTTCTACTCAGAATCAACACCAGTCTTCTACTCAGAATCATAGACCTGATTGTTTTTTGTGCTTGGCCTAACTGACTCACAGTGAGATGCACTGCAAAAATGTAAGCCACAGTTGCAATGGTTGCAAAGTATCATGTGGGGGCCAAAAGAAGGAATTTATGCTTCCCATGCAAGACATGGCATTGAAAGGGCATCAACAAATATAAAAGAGAACTTAGAAGGCATGAGGTGCTGTGAATGCTATTTCTCTTTGACACTAATGTTCTGGATTATTCTAGGGATGCACTGGTAAAATCGTCATATCTCCATGTTTAGTCTTAACATCTGTAACACAAAAGTGTTTTCAGTAACAACCCTGATAAAATGCTGTGGATCAAAATGCTTTGAGGTAAATTTTTTTCCCAATGAAAGCAGTATGCAGGACCTATGTTTTCATCTGGGTTTTCATTAAAATGATTCAGTGCATCTTATGATAAAATTGTTCTTACAATTGTTCGCTGGTGAGGTTGCAATCTGCTCTTCCCACCAATTGTTTATCACAACTCTAGCAATTAATCCTGTGGACAGGTTTTATTAAGAAAGCACTAAAATTAGTTTTAGATATTTAAAATCTAAAGATTTTAGATGAGAAACAAAAATAAAGAGCCATCACTGTGTAACAGTCTCTCCCAGGCCATATCTTGTCAACTGGAAAAAAATTTTTTTTTTTTAATTCTTGCTCTAGGTTTTGTCATGGCAGAAGATTCAGAAGCTCCACTATCACCATACAGTAACTGAAGGCTGCCTTGCTAATAGTGAGATCAGATAAGTCATTCTGGTGCAAAGAAGCCATTTGAAAATTATTATTTAAAGTGAAGACCTGCAAAGGAAGCCACTGTGGAGCCACTTCTTTCATTGTTCCCTTTTGTTTTCTGGAGTTATCCTCCACAGAGAGAGAAGGAATGGATGCATCAGAGGAAATAAATAATAATGATGGAGTAACAAACTAATTTCTGTAAGTGAAATGACTTATTTGTAAAGAACAATAGTAGTCTGCCCTTCCACAGGGGTTGAACTGAGGTCTTTGCCTCATCTGGTTATTTCATCATGAAGATGCCACAACTGCATTTTCTTTGGTTCCTGCACACTTTATGCTATATATTGGAGCTATACTGCCACTGCTTCTGGAACTATCTTGTATAAGTGTCCAACTTAGTTTACCCAGAGTACCTCAGGCACCAGCAGCTGTGCAGCTGCAGCAGCACAGAAATCATTGTGGCCTGCAAAAGTACAGAAACAAACCAGATAGATAAATACACAGCATTTTTTCCTTCAGAAGATATGCATACTAGTGAGCCTTCTCAGTATAAAGATAGCTTGAGCTTATATATGTTCTCAAATACAATGTGTAAATGGCCATAATATATCCTCCCAGTAGGAGTTGATGTGTTATATTCTTTTTGTCCACGAGATGTCGATGTATGCTAAGAATTCCAGGGTACATGGCTTTGTGTCTTTGTAATATTAAGCCTGCCTGCGCCACAGCCATGATTCTTATTGGGTCTGTCTAGCAATTCTCACTGCAAAACTAACAACAGCAACAATAATAACAACTACAACACAGATCATTCTGTCCAACAGAAAGAATCCTTGGTAAGGGTGAATAACTTCATTAATTTCTTACACCACATAATCTCCTTCTTGTTCTGGATAAACACCTGAGGAGGGTGGGCAAAATATATCAGATTGTAGTGCTGAGGAGAGCATACATGCCAGAGGGAGAAGCAAAGTCTGTTAACTTAGGCATTGTGCCTATTAGCTTCAACTCCCAAATGGGAGCTGCTCAACATCTGACTTGCTCAGAGTGTGGGTGGAATGAGTCTATATGTATCAACAGCTGCCTGTTTACTGATACATTAGAGTACTAAAAAGGATTAGAATTATGTTTATGGAAAGTCACATTTTTGCCTGTCTTTACTAAAGCTTTAAATTTTCTGTAATTTACATAAGCATATAATTGGAATAACATGAACTCATTGAAGAAAATTAACTAGTTAAGGAATAGAAGCTGTTCCTCCTGGTTATAAAGAAATACTGAGCACTTCAGGTGATAGGCATTTGACATATGCTAGTTTTTAATGTGTTTTACTGCCTTGTACTTTTTAAATACGTGCTGCAAAAATAGATGAAGAACAAAATACACTTACCTGATACCTGAAGCCACAGAAACAACCTAGATGAGCTGGTGTGGTCCTTACTTGCCCTGTTTTAGAGTAAGCTGGGGTGGCACAAAAGGCCTACTTTAGAATGAATTTTGAGGTATGTCAGCAAGACCTAAGAGTGGGGATTGATGTATCTGGGAAGGGAGACGCCAGGGTGGGTACTTCCCTGGCATTCTTCCAGGGAAGAAGCAGCCAGCATTTATGAATAGGTTTCAGTAATGCAACAACTGCTGCCAGTTTGCTAGAAGCCAGGTTTTGCCAAATGCCTGTTCATTTTTTCCATAGACCTATAATATTTTCTTTCAAAAGAGTAGGATGGAAAATTATTGACTGTCTTTTTTTTTTTTTACAACAGAGAAGCTAAACTTGTTCTTTCTTGCATATTTTAGAAAAGTATATAGTTGTTTATGGTAAATTTTAAGTAGTGCAAATTACAATTCATGCACTGTTATTTTCTCATATTTTAAGAAGAAGACTGATTCCTTCTACCTGTATAAATATTTTCTGAAATAAAAAAAAAAAAAATTAAAACAACATAAAAAGTTCATATCAGTTTTATGTAATCTCTTTAGATTTTAGGTGTCTAATACATGATGTCTTGATTCTGCTTTCACTGGCATAAATCTGTCTTAAAATTCATTAATATTTCATTTTCTGCTAACCAGCCAAGAAAGATGGGGAGGCCTTTTTTTAGTCTGAAGTAAATTTAATCAACTGAATGGAAATACCAACACAACTTTAAAGTTATCTGTATTTTATTGTATAATTACATTGTCAACTAAGGAGGAAGAGTTAATATTCTTTCCTATGAACATAAGTGAGAGAACTACAGCTGGATCTGATATGTGGTAAAAGCATCTCCTTTGCCTGATTTCAAAAAAATAGCACCTTCTAGGAAGAGTTCAGCAAAAGGTATGTTCATGGGACCCAGTGTTCTCAATGCCAGGTTCCCACCTGTGGGACCTCAGAACCCTTCAGGTGTTTGAGTCAAACATTTCACTTTCTCTAAAAGCTGGTAGCTGCAATCTGCAAGGTGTTATAAAGGATGAAAGCCCAAGTTGTATAAAGGATGATAATATTATCTTCCAACACTGCAATGTGTTGTTATTGCTTTTTTTCCCCCTCTGGTCCTTTTACCCATATGTGTAACAGATACAGCGCTGCCTATGAACTCATGCCCAACTGCACCTTCCTGGCACTTCGTGGTTGTGCCAAAACCAAAAGGGCCTAAAAGTCCAGATGAGTTTCTTTGCTTTTGAGCTGAAATGGCAGAAGATCTGTCTAATAAAACATAACAGACAATGAGCAGAGTGAGAACTGGAAACCATGAAATAGGAATCAAACTGATTTTCTTTTGACTGCTTCATAGCCTTTAAATCAGCAGAACATTGATCTGTCCTAACTCACATCCAGCTCTGGCAATCTCTCTGCTCTGTCTCATTCTCATCTCTTCCTTCTTCCCACTCTTGGTGTCCAGGAATATTTCTGACAAGTCATCACAATATTAGAATATCACTTTTCTTTTTCTTCCTTTCATGGTTGATGTTATTCTTGCTTTTGTTACTTTGACAAGTGATGAAATAAAAATGTGCTGTTCTTCAAAAGCTTTTTTTTTCAGTATGAGGTAAGAGCAAATGGGACAGTTAACCTCTCAGAGCGGGGGTTCCAGGCTTTAAGCAAACACAAGCACTTCTGCATCTCTAACACTCCCTTTACATTTTGATGATCTTCATAAAGATCACAATTTTTGGAGGATTATTTTCTTCTTTAAGTGAAAGATGAATGTCTAAATAGCAGTTTTTAAAATGGTCCTTTTTCCTAATATCATAAAATTATTTTGTTCCTTGTATCTCAGGTATGTTCCTTCCTCACACTTTCGCAAATAGAAAGGGAGGTGAGATAATAGTTTATGGGCTTCAAGTGGAAAAATTCTGTGTTCTATGGGGAAGACATCTGAAAAGTCACATAGCAACCCAATTAAATCCCCATTTCAAGCAAAGTATAATACACCAAAATGAGAAGCATAGTAAAACCTACATTTGTGCACCCACTAACCTACATATGGCCTCCTCTCAGCAGGAGAGTAATCTTTAAGGAAGCTTTAAAGATGTTGTTTCCATAGGACAGTGAATGACAAGGACAGCTTCAAACTCTTTTTAGACTGCAGCATAGGGTAGAGGTATGCATGATTTCACTTCCTTCCTGCAATTAATCAGTAAGACATTTTTTATTTAACAAAAAGACCTTCTATATGCAACTTCTGAATTTGTGGCAATGATAATGGTTATTCATTTCCACCAGACTGGTAAGACAGATCAATAGAAAACATTTTGACCTGAGGCTTGTGAGAGGCAGACTTTCTGTCTGTACTGTGTGAGACCTCAAACAAATCACTTTGACACAGATGTCTTCAAAAATACCTAGGCATACCTACTGACTGTAGTTTATTTCAGGTGACCGACAACATCAGTGGATGTTGAAATAGCAGTTTTTATGATCAAATTAGGGCATGAGAATGTCTAAAGAAATGTAGAGTTCTCTATCTCAAGAATTGTCTGGATTTTCTATGGCAAATGAAGAGAAATGGGCACTGAAGAGTGTGATCCATCTGTTCTTCAAGCAAAAGTGTCTATTACTCTCCATTGACTAGTAAGGAACTTCAGTCTTCAGTATGTAAAAAGTACTTCTGTACTTTGATAAGAGTGTGGCTCCTGGCACACCTGGATAGTCACCTTAAAAGTACACAGTGTGTCACAAAACTGCTTTAATTCTTGGCTTGTAACAGTCAGCAAGGCTGTCAGCAGCTGCCTGAAGCTTCATAGCTTTACAAGTTAACTCTGAAGATGTGAGAAAAGGGTGATTGTCATGTTCATAGCCACGCTTGAGACCATTCTTACAGAAGGTGGAGAATATAGCACTTCTGTATTTCATTAAGACATTGAGGAGAAATACCCAAAAGATTGTGAGAAGCTTAGCTACTATAAGGCCATATAAGGGCCAGCTGAGATAGATAAATCCTGCTCTTTGGAATTAATGTGGTTTTGTACATCATGATCTTCTCATAGTATTGCCTGCCAAGTGTACTACAAAGCATTTGAAGTACTGGGGCATTAAGAAAGTCACTCTGGAAGCAGCTAAATTGTTGCTGATCAGATATAAATTCTAAGAATTAAACATTTTTATATTTTAGGGGTTTCTCTTGTTTGTTTTGTTGCATTTTTTTCCAACCTCCTCCCCAACATAGTCTTTTTCCACTAAAAATTTTTCAGATTAACAGAAAGCTGTTCAGCATGTAAATAGTGATCCAGAACCATTAGTAAACATCTGTTAAATCGGGCAAGAGCCAGGAAAAACTTCAGCTGGATTACAATTGTTCTTGAGAGAGTTTGCAAGGGAGTGAGAAAGCACACAGAGCACAGGAGCCAGCCAGAGTCTGTTCACATTTGGTTTCTTTCTCCTCCCCCACCCCTGGAACATTGCTGATAGAAGGAAGCAAATGGCTGAGGCTCTCATATCCCAAAGGATGTAATGCCCTACAGGTTGGCTAAGACCACTAACTCGTGTTCTATCCTTCCCATACTTTGCTGTTTTGTGTAGCACACAGATATGAAGAGCGTTGTGGAGAACACTCCATAGTAGCTGGTGTTTCTGCATGTTTTGACAAAGTGCCCCATTAGCATACTTCCTGCTCCAAAGGGGCAGCGCTACATTGGCTATCCACTGACCTAGAAACTGCTCTTATCTCTAGAGAAGGAAGCTATTAACATTTAGAATTTTGAGAATCAAGTTCTGGCTAATCCTTCCTCTGAAATTAAAGATGTTTCTACCTCCAGCTGTCCATCCCATTTCTCTGCCAGGAGTTACCACAGAGTCAGTAGAGGAGAACATGTGTAGCACTTCCGTTGGAAACGCCCAGTGTCCTTGGATAAACCATGGTGGAAGACAGATGTCAGCTGGCACCATCTCGATGGAGTAGTTAACATTTAGATGTGTTATTTCTGCTAACTTTGATCCAGGAACAGTAACCTTTGGCTGGGGAGAGACAGATAGCGGTAATGTCTTAACTGTAACGCAGCTCAACTATTACAGCTCCAACCAACTTGAAATTTCAGTAACGGAAACTACCATGAAATCTCCATACACTCATGCACAGAGCTTTAAATGGTATTTGCTTTCATAATGGCACAGTGTCTATCCAAGTGTGAAATCTGAATGAAGCTATTGCAATATAAACTGGAAGCGTATAGCTGTTCATTCAGAGGAGCTGGGGCAGAATGCTATCAGTCTGCCTGAATCTGTTCACATGGAGTTGCCATCTGTTATCACAATGCCATGTTGCCCAATTAAAACAATATGAGTGGATTACAGTATTTTGAGTAGTATTATTTGCTAGATTGTCTCTGATTCTAAAAAATCTATCATTCCATCTGACTGCCTCTGCACCTGCTAATTCAGACAGTGTAAAGAAATTGCAAGCTTCTCATTTATTAACTGCATGGTGGCTGTAAGCTACTTCTGAGCCTGAAAATATTTCTGCATTTTAAACTTTTTCTGACTTCGTCCAGTAGTCATTTCTTCATTTTCTGAGGAAGTGTGTATATTTGGTATGTGAAAAACTACTGCAGAGCGATGTGGCCAGTGGTTACTAAAGACATAAGTTAATCTGGGTAGATAAAAGTCTCATTTTAAAAATTAATTATTTTTACTTTTAAATAAGAGTTTTAGACGTAATGTTCTTCAATTCTTTCCTGGTTTGGACTCCTAAACTGATAATAATGAAGGTCTTATCTTAATATTTTAAGTGATTATGGCAGAATTTCTGACTTTACAGAGCCACATATATAATCTTTCCTGTAGCATGCAGATGAACATGCATTTTGGGGTTACTTGAGCCTCCATTTTTATGTTTTATTCTGTAAAAGACAAGTAATATCAAATGCAAAATGGATGCTATTAACTGAAATCACTCTTTTTAGGAATAAAAAACAACCTTGGACAGCACAATTAACATGATGAGTAAGAGAGTCAGGGAAGCCTATTAATCAAATACACTGTTTTTTTAGATCTCTGAAGCACATTTGTTTTACTTAAATAAAATGTCTCGTTTGACCAAAACTTAAACCAGTGCTGGACAAAAAGCCTTTCAAACTGTGCTTTAGTACTTCACATTTTTCCTTACAAAACTTTTAATTTAAGGAAACTAGAACACTTAACAAGTTGGATTTCCAAGTTGCTATCTATTCCTGTATGGTACCATGAACAACATAAACTGACTTGAATTCTCACCCAGTTTAAGCACAATGAATTTTCTCCCCACAGTGTTAAGCAGTGCATCTACTCTGCATCCTGCTGTACTTCTGGTTTTATCACATCTAGAGATTCCCAGTGTTACTCATGTGGTTTTATTATTATAGCACTGAGAGGGAAAGGAACCAAAGGTTTGTCATGCTCTATTTCCCTTTCTCTGTCAATCACCACTCCTTCAGTGCTGCCACGTATATGGGATATGTGAGTCTCAGATAAGGACTGAACAAGGAAGAGGGGCTGGATGTAGTATTCCTCTGCTTTCAGTGCCATGTAGCAGGCACTTTGCTCTGAAATCATCTCCAGACAATTTTGAGCTCCAGCAAAGTACTAATATGCTCAGATTAGTAAGGCATGAGAAATAACCCCACTCGTGGGGGTTTTTTCTAAACCCTATTGACCTTTTACTCAAAACATTTAGGATTAAAATACTCAATGGCAATAAGAACTTTGTATTCTGAAAGGATTCGCATGGTGTCACCAACCACCAGTCCATGACAGTATTTAAGCCTTGTTTACCTATGCTTTATTTTTAGGATGCAACCTTTTTGTGGTTTCTTTCCACTAGTATTTTCCCAGTATCCCCTCAGCACAGACCTGCAATTTGGTTTTGAGGATTCTAAACAAAAAAATAAGTAATGAGTCTCTGAATGACAGGTCTGGAGTGAAAGCTGTGTCCTGAACTGCATGCCCACTTATAGATGCTTTGGTTAACTTTTGCCTCAAGATTTTTTTTTTAATTTTATTTTGTATCCTAGCATACAACTTGACCATTGCATCCTAGTGAAAACCAAAGACCCACAGGGGCTTTTAAACCTGTGTGGAAAATAATTTAATATTTTGTAATTTCATTTCCCCTTTGCAGAAAACCTGCAACCCCAGAAACCCCTGTATTTTGCTTTATAAAATCACTTTTAGTTCCAGGAAAGGTTTAACAAAAAGCTAATATCTAGGTCCAGAAACAAACACAAAGAACAAAATCAATAATGTGCTTTAATATGCAGCTTTGTTTTATTTTGGATCATGATTGTGTTTCATTCATACAAAAGACATCAGGCATGAAAAGTAGGACTGGGAACATCATTTTCATGGCCAACAGACCTCTGGCATCCTGGACACATCTTTAAGCACACTGTCTCTAAGCAAAAATCACTATCTGAGATAAAGCTTTTCATCTGGTATCTCCTTTGTGGGTCCTGTTTTATTCACCGGTACTCCTAAATATTTTCTGAGACTCTCAATATTACTTACTTGAAATGGCTTGGTTGATGATGTTGATGATTGCAACATTAATCTTTGAAACATAAAAGTCTTTTTGAAAAGTCCATGATGGGCCATCTAGACAAAATTACCACCTGACATGTCAGGAAACATGGATTCAGAAGGTGTCAGTCCAGTCCTTTTTGTCAAAATGGTGAGGCTTTGAATATTTCTTAAGGGTAAATTCAAGTTTGATTTCAGAACATACTTTCCATAACATATGAATAGCTGCTCATAGAGCTGCTAATAAGGGTTAATTATTTAAATAGTGAAAAACAGTGCAGCTTTTAATGACTTTCAGTACAGTAATCATGACATAAGAAGTCAAAGTTGAAGGACAGTAAACTTGGTCAGTTTTGGGTTCTGGTCAGACTCTCCTACCCACACATGAGGTAATTTGCCCTGTCACCTACATAAGCTTCCTGGACATCCTGGCATTCTGTGAAACCCATAGTAATTGCCCTCTAACCACTTCTGCTCCAGAGAGACCATCTACATTTTATATGTCCCATTTACATTTTTTAATCCTTATCTCAAATCCACTTTCTTCCACCTAAGCAAAAATACAATGTACTTGGATTTTCCTCAGAAAATTATCTAGAGTTCTCAGTCATTTCATGTCCATCATTTTACTTCTTCATTAAAACAATATTATAGATTAACTGAAAATGCAAAAACACTGAAGAAAACTAGCAGTTGTATGATGAGGCAAATCTGAACTGCTTCATATACTTTATCTACTTGTTACCAGTTATGGTTTACAGCATTTTAGAGGTCTGTCTTCTCTATTCCATTCATCAGAATTAAAAAAATGTTTTAATTACAGTGTTATACAAGCACCTGAAATGCATTTGACCTCTTTCCTTATTGTCCCCACTAACCCTGAGGAGATGCAATTGCTTATAATACACACTCTGATATATCAAATGCATTTCTCTTGTAGTAAGTTAAGAAAGCACAAGCTGTAAAGAAATAGATTTTTCAATATCATACAAAAATGACAAGGATTTGGAAAGTGATTAGAGATTTCAGTAGCTGACTTTCTATGAATTAGACACTTTTGAAAACATGTAAATGATGTCACTGACTCATTACTTTACTGTAAACTTACATAATATCTGGCACTTATACAAAACCCATACCTTGTGCGTTTAAATGTCACCAGTGAGAATCTCAGCTTCCTGTTGAAAATAAGGATCTCTGAGCCTTCATGGCTACACAGAAAACTTTTAAACCAAATTGCCATAGAAGCCAAATGACAAAAATCTATTCATTCATCTGCTTTGGAGTGCCGTAATAATTGGGCTAATGCCAAGGAGTCTGTGAATCTCCATCTTGACTTTTTCAGTGAACTGTGACTTTTAAAGGTTCCTCTAGAGAAGGAATCTTCCAGTCCCCATGGTGGGCAACAGTGGACTTAATGTTCCTCCCTAATTCCCATGTTCACCAGTGAAATGGGAATTAAATATACTCTTTAGGCCTATCAGCAACATCCGAAACATGGTGTTAGCAAAAGATTGGAAAAAAATCAGGAATCATAAACCCCTATCTTAAATCCATAGATTAAAATCAAATGCACTGCATATATAGGAAAAAAATGTTTACTTATTATTTCAATTTTCTACCAAATTTGTAATTCTCTGCCGAATTATTATGAGATTTTTTTTGTGAAAAGCAATGTGGCTGGCTAACAAACCTCTCTTAAAACCTGTAAGAAAATTTGATGCATTGCTGCTGTAAATGGAAAACGGTAATAACTTTTTAAAACTGTTTAAAACTACTCAAATCTTGAAAGTATACCAACAAGATCATCATGTCCTTGGGAATTTTAGGGAAAATCAGATAGCTTAAGAAAAATAAATTAAAACTGGTTTTGCTTATTTAAGCAGCTTTAAAGCCTCTGTGAACAATGTTTAGGCTTCTTGTTCTCTGTCAGGCAGTAGCACAACTTTTTTTTCCCAGGGCAAGAGCAAGCAGCAGAAAAAAAGTTGTTTTGTCTATTTACTATTTTGAAATCTAAGCTTAGGCCAAGCGCTATATAAGCGTAACACACAATAAGGAACAAGAATAAAATCTCTTTTTTCTTTAAGTATAACTTCATGACAGACACGGACTTCTACAGTGGCTCTCTGGCAAGCCAGATGCTGCTGCCAGCCACTGAGCATGGTGTCAGCAGTGCAGGATGATTCATTAGGGGGCGGGAAGAGTGGAGGGAATGCACCTAGCGGTGCAGGTCCCTAGTAGGATTTTGGCTGACCCTTGTGAAAGAGCTTTCTAGATCTGTTAATTCCATGTTGGGCAGTTTGGAGTAGGTTTGCGAGGGGGAAGGAGGAAGGGAAGCTATAACTGAAACACTAAGACAAACATAATTTAACTGTACCAGTAAACAGGGCACTTTCAGTTCCTATCATCATCCTTCCTCAATGTAGGAGGGAAAAGTAATCCTTTTAGGTGTTTATTTGCATCCCTCTGCAGACTGTCCTGAGCTGTCCTCTACACTTCCTTACTGAAACAGCATCACAGGTCACTCCTAAGAATAACTGCTCTATAATGGACGAAATTAACACCCCAAGACTAAACCAGAGTCCAGTTTTGGGAGAGACAGAGAACACAACAGACAAGGAGAAACAGAAACCAAGACTAAAACTACACTTTCACATGTTGGTACAGACCAACCTGAGCTTAGAGAAAATCATCAATGAGTTAGCTACTTGTCTAATGAGAAAGTTGGCTCATTAATTAAAGCAATATCTTCACTTGTTACTGCACAAAGTCAAACAGAGCTGTCCAGCTGAGCAGGTAGGGAGAACTGATCAGTATCAGCCTATTTCTGTACAGAATCAGGACAGAAGAGAAGGAAGGATGTGCTAAGTTGCAAAACAGGACTGAAAATGCACTTTTGACCAATAGCACATTCTTCAAAACAGTAACCTCTTCTCCATATTGAAACTTTATCCACAAATGACCATTGCCACTGTCATCACTTTCCTCATAATAAATTAACAGCAGTTGGAAGCACAGCTTCAAAAAATTTCTTTGCAGACTCTAAGCATCTGTGAAACTAGGTTGGCCTTGAATTAGTCATGAATACAAAACTCAGCTGCCATTAGAAGAACCTTAAGGAAAATCATTGTGTAAGTTTTGAGCAAGTCTGGTCCTGTTTAGAGAGTTTATCAAAACCACATGAAACCATGTGACACCCGATGTCTTTCTCAGTGTTTTGCTTGAATATTGAGTTCATTTAAACCCTGAGTTTAAAAGAGATCACAAGACTTGGAGTCTGCATAAAGTGACTTTTACTGTAGTGAGCCTTGGAGTCAAAAATGGGTGAGTCCCATGCTCAACGAAGTTCAGTAATTATGCTGAGTCAGTTTGCACGTGAACAATCAAAAGCCCCCATGCTATTTCACTGACGGGAATTGAAGACATGTTTTCGTGTGTATTTTGCTAGATACAGCCAGACTTTTGGCACAAGAAACTAGAAAAAAACTAGAAATACAAGGCATGAACTAGCCCAACCTAGCTGGAGGCTGTCTGCATCAGCCTGGTGCCCCACCTAAGCTGGCAAACCTTGACCAGACCCAGCTGGTTTTTACAAAATAAATGTGTCTACTACCTTCAGGCATTTCTTCATCCTTTCTTTCTACACTTGCCCCTGGCAAAAGGAAATGAGCTTCTGTGTTTTCCTAGGCATGTCACAAAGACTCTCTTGGCCTAAACAATCTCTGTGAAATGAAAATAATTGTCTTTATCAAATTGCTTTGAGATTTAGGAGTGAGCAGTGTTATATCACTGAAATGCATCATTGATGATTAGATTATAAAATAAATCTGCAGTCCTGTTAATTGAAACGCTGTGTATAATTAGAAGGGCTTTTAAAAGTCTGTTTACCCTTCAAATGAATATAGAATTTCTGTAGTATGTCGTGTGTTCATAGCTCATAAAATATTTGCTATTTTATGTCTGGATGATGCTCTAAATTTACATTTTCACAAAAAAAAATACTTTCACTAACTGCTCAGATTTTACCCTTTTCCAGATTTGTATTAACCTTTGTATGTAAGGTTTTTTGCCTTTCCTTTTCAGTTTAAGTCTCAGAAGCTTAGAAATTGAAACAGAAACTTAACAGCAATTGAAGCAGTTGCAGTTTTACTACAACTCAGCACACAGCCATTTCCAGTGTCAGAAGCTGACTCTGATGAAAGACTTTGGGCGAGGCTTTGGGCCAAGGTGCCTGCCCAGCTGGTACAAGGATGCTTCAAGGTCCCTTCATAGAGCAACGCCATCATTTCACCTGAGGCCAGCCTGCGGCCAAGAAAGCTCCACGTTCCAGAGAGCTGGCCAGGACACCCGTCCCAGGGAAGGCCCTGCCTCCTGCCCTTCTCTCTGTGGCTATCCAGCTTGGCCACCAGGGCCAGGGCTGTGGAGTTTGCCCGGTGAGGAAGCCGCCCCTGCCCGCTCAGCCTCACTTGGACAGGCCTGGCCTCGGGCCCCTGGCCCTGGTGGGACCTGCTCATGGGCTTGGCAGTGAATTGCAGTACATCCTAGACCTCCTTCTGTTATTCTCAGCAGAGAAAACTCACAGTCCAATGTTATCACTTTAGACTCCTCCTGCTTGCCCTTGGGCTAACAGCAGAGGTTCCCTCATGGCGCCAGTGCATGCATCACCTGCGTGAGTCCACACCAACGCTGTGAGATGCCATTTCTGGCCCAGATCTGGGGAACGCTCAGGCACATGCTTCCCTTTGAGACTGGCTACATGCAAGGCCTGGAGTATATAACTGCTGCCCCAGGATCACAGCAAGCAAAGCAGTAAAGGGAAAAATGTACATAAAAGTCAGGGTTCTGCAATTCCCAGCACCAAGCTGTAGAGGCTGGGCTCTGTGGTTGGGTTTTTCAAAAGCTAAAAAGAATAAATCTTCCTGAACATAAAGGGCTCAGCACAGTGTGAGCCCCTGGGGGCTCTGAGGCAGCAGTGGGCCTTCACGAGGGGAAATCCAGCCCAGTAAGGGCCCTGGCATGGATATCAGCGTGGGTCTAGGGAGAATACATTGAAATTCAGCACATCCCTCTGCTGCCCGGCTGTGTGACGCACTGGGGATATTTGGCAGTTCCTCCTGTGTTCGCCCCTTTCTCTTCCTGTTGTGGTCTGAATGAATAGCCATTCTGCTTAATTTAACCTATTTTTTCTTAAGTTCATACTCTGACTATTTACTCCAAAGCTAGATCTGAGTTGTATTTGTATAACTACAGTTTTTTGGTATGTTCAAGGAATGTTGATTCATTTGTGAATTTTTGGCAAGATTTTTATTCATGAAAAACCCCCAGTGTATTTATAGTTGTGCAACATTAATGGTTTTTTGCCATCATCATAACTTATTTTGCTCTGCCTGGCAATATGAATGTGAAAAGTGATGTTTTGTTGTTATAAATTATATCTGCACAAAGACAAATTATTGCAATAGCTTCGTTCATATAGATACAGGCAAGTATTAAAGAGGAGAAAATTTGCTAAAATACTCTCCTAACATAATATAACCTCTTCTATATATAAAATAGGTCTAGTAAACAGTTTGGGCTAGCGTATCAGTAGAAATCTGTTGCTGAAACCTGTATTGCATATTTTTCCAGCATGGTAACAGATCAGTTCCCAATTACCCACATTTTACATTGCAATCCTTAACAGTACATTCCATAATGAACAGCATAAGTACAATAGCTCAATGCCAGATTCCACTAGCAGGCACCACCTTAAATAGAATTAAAATACCACAAATTAAAAGAAACCTTGGAAGAATTTAACAATAAATACTATTCCAGTAAGTGCATCTCTTTTCTGTCGTGTAAATATGTTACTTTTACAGTCTTTTCTTTAATTGAAACAAAAGAATGTGACAACATTCTGTGTGACAAATGGCTTCAATATATCACATAAATAGGAAATTCTGTCAGTATTTCTTTGAATTGAGTGCTTTTGTAAAATAGTTTAATATTGTCTTCCTCAATACAGGTGGGTCTCAAGCTCCATGTGTTATTTTATTGTTATCTAGTACTTCCAAACTCTGGTCAGGACACTCTGAATGAAACAGAGTTTTAATAATATTAATGCCTTTCCCCATCTAAATCTGAACTGGCCTTTCTGTGGGTAAGCCTTATTAACTTAAGTGTTTCCATTTACACTAGATTTTCTGATTGCAATCAAAACTGAAAGTGGAACCTTAGAAGAAATAAAATATTTCAGAGAAATGTCACTATGTCAAGGCTTTTTATGAATTAAATAACTCTTGTTAATTTTTTAGATATCAAAGTATTACTATTCTAATTATTGGACCTAAGAGGTCAAGATTTCAAGAAAATTTTTTGCCTGCTTTTGAAACCCACATATATTCAGATTCTCAACAGAAGATAAAGATCAATATATTAGATGCTTATTAAATCGGATACTTGGGGGAAAAAATATATTTTTTATATTTTATTTTTTATTTTTGTATAAAAATATATGAAAAATTGGAGGATTGATATTGACAGAATATATATTACATTTATAATTATCAATGTGATCTAGTGTAATTTTTATTTTCTTATCATCCAGACAACTTGGAATGCCATCCTCCACATACGAAGAATACCCGAAAATACAGCTTTCTTTACTAAAGCTAGCAGTCATTGCTCTGAAAAACATGCTCGTTCTGCACAGTCTTACATCCAATTCATCAGTTCAAAAGCCTTCAAAATCTTTTTTTTTTTTTTGCTATGAGGAAAAACTTTTATTGAGGTAGTTATAAAATAAAATTATTATAAATATAATAAGCATTTCACCAGATTTTTTTGCTGAACGATATTGCACTTCTTGTAGTTGGTGGACAAAATCTCACTCCTATCCCACCAGGAATCTGATGATGTAAAGAGCAAAATACTCTTGTTATGAAAAGAATTATTAATAATTACTAGAATTCTATCTCCTTCATTGATGTAAAAATCTTTTTCCTAAGGAGTGCAGTAATTCCATGAGTTATTGTCACTATGGTCACATTGTTGTCCTATGTAGAGTCATTTTTTTCATGGAGTGGGGAGGGGTGGTGTTCCTTTTATTGAGCAGTCTATTGCCAGTTAGCGTCTCTTGAGTTGTTTTTTAAGTAATATTTATATTTTTAAAAAACTAAAATAGCCAAAGCCACAAACAAAGAAACAAAACTCCCTGTGCTTCTTTTGGCTCTGATTGTCATTTCCTGCCAACACTACACCAGAGGTTTAGAACGTTTCATGGCGCTCTATGCTTTCTCCAGGGTTATCTGTGCAGGCGACGGTAAGGCTTTGTCACTAGGTGGAGCTTGAAGCTTCGGTCCTCAAGTGCTCCCCTGCCTCATTTCCTGCCTTCTACAGGGGGTTCCTCGACCTTTCCAATCCCGTAGCTAGGCAACTCCAAAACCATTGGAGGTAAATTTGGTTGTATAATCTGTTGTATGTTATAACTATTCCTATTAGTAGCACTTTTTTTTTACATATTGAGTCATGTTTGCTGAGACTGAAATTGGTTAGTAATCAAAGGGAAAAGAATAAAGACTTTCCACATGTGGGCCTGCAGTGTAACTTCTGCAGCAAATTGCTCCATGTTTGGCTCTTTTAAAGCTCTACCAGAAAAAGCAGACTGATTGCAAAGTAAATATGACAGTGCTGCTAACAGAATGCTATTTTATATTATTGTTGGACTCTGGATGTTAATCACCAAAATCAGTACTCTCATATGCTGGTAGACTAGGAGATAAAATAGCCGTGCGTCAACACCCAGCAGCCCACAGCTGGGGATTCATCAAATCAATACCAACAGTCCTTATGTCCTAATATATTTCATCTGCAGTAAAGAAATACTTCTCTCATGCTACAAACTGTGCCAGTTGAGAAAGCTCTTGGAAATATGCAGCCTTATATATGGTGGAATGACATTTACTGTTCTGGTACCACATGAAGTGGAGGAGGAGCTGCCTCATGATAGGGGAGTGCTCTGGTGTGAGAATAGCTTGACCTCAGTAGGGAATCAGGAAATCTCCCCTGATTAGACCCTGAGATTATCTCCGTTGGTTAGAACTTGGTGCTAGTAGTGCCAAGGTCACAGGTTTGATCCAGGTATGGGCCATTCACTTAAGAGATGGACTAAATGATCCTCTGTGTCCCTTCCAACTCAGAATATTTTGTGATTACTGCTCTTAATTTGTGCTTCTTAGAGGTAGGCTGATTTTTCTGATATCTTACTACTACTGGAACCTTTCAAAAAGAACAAATTATAGCAGTAAATTAGCTGCAGTGGTAAGATTAGGACTTTCAGAGTCCTGGCTGCACACTATTGCCAGGGAAGGCTTCTCCAGGCAGGCTCCAGAAGGAACACAGTCCATGCAAAGGGCAGAAGGCAGACTGGCACAGAGCAGAAAGCATCCCACAAACAGGGAGATGGTCAGAAAATATTCTCTGATAAAAGCATGAACGCTTAACTATTTGTGTCAAAGTTCATACTTTAGCCTAACAAATAGATTGAACTATTCAGAAAATCTTGACAATAAGTAGGTGTAGACATAGAAGTGCAAAAGCAGTGCCAGGAATTACACATGGTTTATGTAAGCATTTGGGGTCATATTGTTGTACAACAAAAATATTGCAGCAGTCAAGCTGTAATTAAAAGGTTTTCATCTAATAAAAACTGACCTGAAAGGGAAGCGGCTTAAGTTACCAGGCAACAATTTGCAATGGATCAAGGAAAAACTAGATAGTGCCTATCTCTAGGGAGGAAGTTCTGCTGATCTGGCAACAGATAAATTATTCTCGGTGCTCTTTTATAATCTTTGACCCCTCCCTGGGTCCTGTTAACCATTATTTTAATTAAAGTAAGAAGCACTTCTTGTAGTCAGAGTAAGGTGTATGTTCTCCAGAACTTTTAGTCTGGTCTTGAAACATCAGTGTTCCCATGCTCTTTTCTGTACGCGCATTTTTGAAACTCTAGAGAAGTTAGTGTAATTGCAGAGCAAAATTTCATCATGACTTATTCCTCCAGTTTACTAGTTTAAATAATGTAAAATTATAACAATGAGGCCTGTACTGTGAGAGTTTGTTCCTTTGGCATATGGTGCCCTTATATGCAGGTTCTCCTTTGACGTCAAAGGCCCATGGGTGACAGTGCTCTCAAGATTGTACTTATGACTTGGACTTTTATCTTTCTGTACTCTCTACTCTCAAATTATATCAATGACAGCCCTGGCCATAACTGGGCTGATATTAATTGTGACAACGACAACACAAATAGAATCATTAAGCAGTAGTGTTCTCACATTTTAAAGAATAAATATTCTGGGTTTTAGGAAACATTTTTATTGTAAAAATCGAAAGGCATCGGTATAATTTGAGTGCCTAAAACACTTCCACTTTGAAAAAGAACAGTTACTTTTGAAATTAGTTTGAAGACTATTAACGTAGTTGGTCCCTTATAGAAGTCAAGAATAGTACATACAGCAAAATTCAGGCACATTAAATTATGTTTAGAGAGGGTAGATTTTCCAAAGGCTAGTTCTGTCTTATAGACAAAGTCCAGAGCTTTTTGAACATTTCTTTATAACTCCATGGGTTTATCCACTTCTGCTTTCAGCATTTTTCCCATCTGTCTGTGGAAAGATTAGATTATCTTTGCATTTGACCACAGAAGGAGGTACATATAGGTGCTTAACATTAACTTAATACCTTCTCTTATCACTTGACCCTTGGCAGCTCAGGTTCTGTTGTTTCTTGAATCTGTTGAAAGAATCTTAATGCCATTTACTGTTAAGTGTGCGCCTGAATTGCTTGAATATGTAGTACACTCATTTGAATCAGGTATGAATACAGCTGTACTAGAACTGGTCACTAAATTTGGGAACACAATTTTCAGCACTTCACAGTGAAGTATGAAAACATTTATTGTTCAGAGAGTAAATGGAAGTTGATTAATTTTTTTCATGCTGCTAATAAAGTCACTTATTAAATAGACTGAAGAGATATATTAGCAAAGATATGAAAATATTGCTTTGAGAGAGACAGAATTTGTTAACATGGCAGTGTGTGTGTTTCAGATCCTGCTGGGAGGCTGGTGGAGGCACCTCTTCCCTCTAGTCTTGACACTCAGATTTTGATTGAGTTCTTTTTGCATAAACTTTGCATACTTCATGCAAAAACTAAGGTGAGACCTTCATTTCTTTTGTCCTTTGTAGTCTTTTCGATATTCTGAGATTTTCTGTAAACTAACTCTTTAGTAGGAGTGGGAAATTTTTAAGATTAGAAAAGGGCTTTAAGAATCTCCAGTCTGAAGCCTTAAAGTCTCTGCTTCCTACCCAGACTTCCTCTCATTTCACAGTTATGTCATCTTTTCTAATTTTCCTTTGGAAACACTGACTACTTTTTCAGTTTAATTTCTTGAAAAATCTACAAGTTTGTCTCAGTTCTTACATTTCTGCTGATAGTTTTAATTTTCTCCCTGTTACCTTTACAACCCCTCACATAAAAAATGAGAACAAGAACAAAATGCAAAATTACCTTTCTCCATCCTTGGCCTAGCTTCTCACCACAGTCTTTGTACACTTTAATCTTTTTCTGTCTTGTGAAAAAATATAAGTCTGATACCTGATTTTTTTCCAGTTCCTCCATGCAGCCCACTGCATGCATCCCATCTCCTTCCCATCCTTATTTCTCCCTTTTTCAGTTCCTCATATGCAGTATAGCTATATGTATGTTTTCCTTCAAAAATCTGCTTTATTTCTAGTAGCCTCTACAACTGCTTGCTGTCTTTCATCCCCTATTGCTAAGATCAACAAATATTCATGTAGTGTATCTAAACAATTGAAGCCTTGTACTTTTTCTTCCAGTTCTGTGCTACATGTTCTCCAATTTCTTGCCATGTTCTGGTATAAGTGCATGCTTGCAAGGCATACTTCACATGATCTCTCCAACAGCCTTTTTAGAATTTCATTTCTTTTCTCACTTTGGACATTGACTAATGGCAGTCTAATGCATAAGCACAAATTAGTTAATTTGTTTCACTGATGCTTTGTACTGATTATCTGCATTTAGTTAACTACAAATTTATTTCATATGCAAACTAAAATTTCTGTATCTGCTGAGAGTCAGCTGAAGCTCAACACGATCAGACCAGAGTTTATTAGTCCTTCCCCAAAGCCTTCCTCACTTCATAATGCATCCTGAGCAACATCACATCCTGCCTGTTCAAGCTGTCAGCCTGCATATTTTTTGCAATTCTGAACTCTTGTAAATTTTCGTATTAGTTCAGTGCTTAGGTTTTCTTTATTATTTCTGCATAATTAAAATAATTCTGTCCATTTACACAGCAAATGCCTCTATTCCTATCTTATTATATTCCTTTTTTGCTTTCAGCCAACTCTTTCCTATGCTGTTTTTTTCAGATGAGCACCTACAGAGAATGTTTCTGCAAAATCATTTCCCTAGTACTTGGACATGTCTAAGCTTCTGTACTAACTCAAATAATTTTCATGCAGTTTTCAAGCTCTTTATAAGTTCTCCCTCACTACCTGAGAATATGGAATCTTGCTCTTAAACTGGTCCACAACATTAGCTTCCGTGTGACTGAGAACCGTTTATAACATTTTAACACTTTTACCTCATGCTGTTTCTCATACTTGAAAGGAAGTCCCCATGGCCATCCAAATATGGTCATATGTGCTAATATATCATCTTCTTTCAAAACTAAAAAATGTGGGATGTGATTCAGTGGCTGAAACTACCATCTGTCTTGCTGAGAAATATTGTCTCCTTGTTGCACTTATGTTATCTCTTTTTCATCCTTTCATTCTAAGCTGGAGAAACTTATTGTTTTGAGTTTGTGTTTGAACAGCATCAAGCACCACTGGATATGATCCTGAACCAGAACTCTTACACATGACATCAATATAAATAAATAGTTGTGGTATTATATTTTTATGCCAGAAAGTAATCTCAAGCCTAATTCCTTGTCCTTGTGGGCAGCTATGTGCCATAAATAGACATGTGAAAACTGGAGAGTTTTAAAAAGAAATGGCTTAGGAAATAGATTTTGTCCTGAGAAATCAGAGGACAAAACATTGATTTTGTTTTGTTGTTATATCTGCATTCTGCATGTTGGAAATTGCAAGGCTGCAGAGGAAGTCTAGCTTCCTTTATATTTCCTGTTATGCTGATATCTCAAAGTGCAGAGAGTAGCAGACCTGACCAAGCAAAACACAATGAGACCAACCCTTTCTGGTATAAACATTACAAGCTTTATCCTTTCCAAGAGAAAAACTAATATTTAGATTGATTTATTGTCTTCTGAAGTTTTTTTTTTATACATCATGTTATTCATATTACTATGATTATTAAATCACACTGTTAAAAGTTAATTTCATACAGCAAATTTTGTATTTGTATTGGCAAATGCTAGTTACACAGATTTCATTCTAAAATGAATGAATACTGAGTAGCTCATATAGACTGACTATTCTATAATCCATAGAATCAATCATTTTGAAAAAATCACATATTCAATGAGCTACATACAAATTACAGGTCACCAAGTATTCATAAAAATCCACAGTAAAATTTCAAGTGATGAACACTATCTGAAGTTGCAACTTACCTACAAACTAAGAAAGTCTGAGACTGAAGGTGTGCATTTCTGTGTATGTTTTTATGGCTTACATAAATCCTTGCTTATCAGATCGTATCTATGAGAAATAAAAATAATCTCAACACTACTTTCCAGGTGAATCTAGGCATGTCATCTTTTGTTACAACATGTTAAAGACTCATAGTAGTTCTAAATATGGAAAATGAACATTTGATTCTTTTGTATGTATACAATTATCTGTGATTTTGGGGAAGTCTAAATTAATTTACTTTTTTCCAGAAAGGGGCAAAAATAAAAAGTGCTCATATCATTCTCTTGACAATTTTCTCTGTCAGAGCTGCCCAAAATACATACTGCATTCACCATAATTTACACAGTTAGCATAGATATTTTGGAAAAATTTTACACTTGCACATCTTGCACCAACAGAAAAACCCTTGGCAAAGAGATTTCTTACAGATATGGATTCTTACATTCTTACAGATGTGGAACTCTCAAGCATCATGACAGAGAGGCATGGCTTATTATCAATTGCTTTTAATTGCTCCTCCATCTTCTTTATTCACTGTTTTCCCAAGAACTGAGTGCAGGAGTGAATGGAAAAGAAGATTGTAGCTTCCTTTTGTCTGTGGCTCAGAAGTGCAGCTAGTGTTTAGCTGTTGAATTTCCATCATATTTCCTGCTTTCCTATAAAATATTTTCAAAGAGTAAATTTTGAAAACATATGAACAAGAGAAATCATGCCCAGAAATTACCAAGCTCCACAATTTTAGGCATAGCAACCTTTAATGATTCCTGGATAGACAACTTGGCAGAAAATAATAGCTGGTTTGGATGTTTCAGAAATAGAATGAGTTTGTAGGTCATTACACAATCAGAAAAGCTGAAGCTAGGACAGAGCCTGTGAAAATAAAGGACACATGTATTTATCATTTTTATGTTTTTGTTATGGTGAAAGAAGTTGGTGTAGTCATTTTTCCTGTATGAGAAGACAGTTTAGTTAAAATTTTAGAGGAAACCTTTTAAATCCACAAGAATTAATGTAAAGATTATGTGGGATATTTATAACAAGATTTTCAGTAACTTAGGTGTGCTATAGCAAAAAAAAAAAAAAGAATTGAACAGTTGTGCAACTTGCTCCACATAGAAGTCTGGAAAAAAATGTTCACCTTTTGAATAAAGTTTGAATAAAGTTAAATTTTTCTTTTCTGTCAATGAAGGACAAAATTCTTACTCATTAATCAGTATAAGAAATTTTCCCAAGATTTTCTCAAGCGCTTATCAAAATGTTAAGTTTTGACAATGTTAACTAATTCTCAAATGTTTTGTCTCTAGTCAGATAATTTCTAGAAACCATAATATATTTACCAGAAATGTTTTTCAGTTCTCCCATTGAGCCAAGTTTCACTATCACTGGCTAAAAGCACAAGAAGATCACATGTTCTAGTGTACATATGAGTTATTAAGTTGGTTGGTGTTTCAACCAGAGAAGCTTCTGTCTGCTAGACCTTTGCTTTTACCAGGAGATCATATGGCATATGATGCATGTACAGTCTATTTAACAAGGAGCTCTCACACTACAGGAATCTCCTCATCTTAGGAACAACTGTAAAAAATAAACAGAGATTCTTTAGCCTAAATGCCATCTGAAAAATCATCTACATTTTTGGTTATCCCAGCAAATGAATTCAAGACTCTTGTACACATTATGATGCCCTTGCTATGATTTACAAATATCCTAACATGTTTGGAAAAAAGATTTTAAAAGTATTAAAATGATAGTTAATAAATATTAGATTATATAAATGAAAATGAATCTTGTAGTGAAATGAAAAATATGTCCAAATTGTATTAGATTAACTGCATTTGTTTTTGCCATTATATGAATTTATTATAGAAATACAGCAATGATGGGAGACATGTACCATATTCCTCCTACAGTGATATTAGACCAGCCTATGACCATACTTTTTACTACACTAGTCTTATAATACTTTCCTGTTTTTTCCTGCAAATATAGCAGTGGACTAGTCCCTTTTTTCAGTATTACAAGTGCTCTAATCAAAGTGCTCTAATCATAGTAACACAGTATTTAAAGCATGACTGGCACACTTAACCTTCATTCAGTCTATAACCAGTACAGCTGTTACAGGTGGAGGGGAGGGGTTGGAATGAGGATCACTAATGTGTGTGTCCTTGACATTAAGTAAGGAAAATGGCTCCCTATTAGGGAGTGTTGGCAGGCTTGAATGAAAATTAATCTTTTCTTAAGCCAAATTGAAAGCTTGTCTTATGCAGGCAATGGAGGATACAAAGACTACTGTAGAATTGTGGTGGGATGTGATCCTCTCCAAGTGTCTCTATATCTGAAGTAGATGCCAAAACAAAAAATAAGTCAGCACTTAACAGTTTTAGAAGATCAGGTCTGAGCTGATCTGGTCTGACCTGATCTGACCACATCTGACAGCAACTCTTTGCTGTTAAGGTTCATGTTACATAACTTACAATTGCATAGAGCGATGGGGAAGGTGGGCAATGTGTCATTAATGGTGGATAATTTGCATTTTCTTTGACATCCATATAATATAACGTAACAAGTCCTACATTTGTTTTTAGTGGTATATAGTTTTGATGCTGCCATTAGATTGTCACATCTGAGTTCTTATAATCAAGACATCCTAATGCTTAATTTTTTGCATGTGTTTTCACCCTAATGGTTTAAATGTATAAGAAGTACATTTCTATCTTAATAGTCCATTTTAATCTAGAAATTATTTCATTTTCTTCATCAGATTAAATAACCGTTTAAAGTTAATATAGTCTATCAATGTATTTTTTTCACACCAAAGCCATCTCTCCAACTCCTGAGTTAAATAGATTTACAGATTAAATGTATTATTTTCAGTCATGTCTCTTACAGCTCAGCTAATTTTAATGGATTTTTCTCTGTACTCTTTCCAATTTGAAGATATATATCCCACAATATACTGCGCATGGGCAAACAGAGCAATCAGATGTGGCCCAAAAAGGATGTATGAGCAAGTAGGAGCTAGGTATAGAGCATAACAATAATGCAATGTAAAATTAGTGTTCACTTTTGATTTCAGAAATCTCAGCACAAAGGAAATATTTATTTATTTGTTTGTTTGTTTACTTTATTTAAATGGATCTTTTGGAAGAAAAATGCTGCAGTTAGCCATTGCAGACAGAGAAGAATGAACAGAGATCGAACAGTGCAGCTTAAAGTTTGGTTGCAGAAGATATAAATCCCTAGATACCACAGTCAAATTGGTACTGCAATAGTTGCACTGCAAATAGTGGTCGAAAAGGGATTGTTAATTTGGAGTGGAATACAGGTTCCCCTCTGCTAAAGGTGCAAGGGGTTTCAGCAGTCCAGATTCCTAAAGAAATGATGTAGACCTCAGAACATTCAAATCTGCCAAAACTGAACCAATATGAATACACTGTACTGTGAATACACTATGATGAGACGAGACAAGGTGGAAAAGTTGGTTTCTTTTTCTGTTCCGTTCATCCTGCACAACTGTATTCTGTTGGAAATTCATCACCTCATCACTTACTTGATAATTGGTGAATTAATTTCTTCCAAGACAGTGATTTTTTTATATATTTATGCCCACCTTTTTGGTGAAATTTGATAACTCAGCTAGTGTCACCAATAAATGGATACTTTGCAGACTGCTGTAACTGAAAGTGAAGAGTTTATCTAGGATTGTTCACTCTCATTGACACCTTCCATGTTTGACACATGTAAAAGTTGCTTTTGATGGATAATCTAAAATAGTTCTGTTGGTAACACTTGAGAAGAGAAACATTTTACTGGAATCTGAAAGACATTACTTACTGTGCCTTCAGTGTTCATGAAAGCAAGGACAAATTGACAAAGAAGGGTATCTCAGAGTCTATCAAGGTATCAAAGTCTTATTGGTACAAAGGTGGCTTTACAGTTTTCATATGTCTACTATAAACTGGACCCTCCAAGCAAAAGAAGAGAAACAGGTGGTTTATTCTGAAATGTAAAATTGTTACCACATTGTGAGAATATTTGTAACAAACACATAGGAAATAATATTTTATTCAAATATACAATTGTATACTTGAAGATATCAGTAATGTTTAAAAAAATTAAGACACATGATTAAGATAATTCAAGGCTAAAAGAGGTAGAGGGAGATTCAACATCTCCATGTTTGACTTGAACAAGAAATATCACTGCATCTTTGAAAGTACAGATGCTTATTCTATTTTATTTTGAGTACAAAGATCATGAAGCTAGAAAAATACACAGAATATTTGTGGCATCTCTGTTGGAAAACCAGCTGTGTGTGGTTATAAAGATGCAGGAAAAAAAAGTTGAAAAAAGAACAAAGAAATGGGAGACTATATCACTTTGCTACAAAGAAATGGGAGACTATATCTTCACTATGTAGCAAAGCAAAGAGAAAATGCCAAGTTAGGATAAGGGCCACTAGAATACCAGGCACAAATAGAGGCCTCCTATGATTACAGCAATCTATCCCTGTAATTAATGTGTTCTAACCAGTTTTGAGTAATAGTAGGCCTTCTTGACCAAGCTCATTGTTATCAGGTGGTCTTCAAGATTGGAGTTTTAGTAACATATAATAGATTTGCCAAAAGATTGGCTGTGGCTCCTTTGTAAATGTGTTTTAATGCCACTCTGCAAAAGATTCAGTGGTTTACACAAGAAGTCTGCCAAATTACAACTCTCCTTTCTACCTTATGGGTTCTGAATATTTGGATATTCATAGACAATCCAAGGAAAATATTCAGATTGGAGACATACACCATGCCACTGTCATGTTGCTACTCTTGGTTTAAGCAAATTGTCTGACATGCTGGTAGAAAAGGGTCTGGATATCAAAGATAAAAAAAATAATGTGGATTTTCACAGAGAAATTCAGCCCATAATATATTTCTAACATTACACTAACCAAGAGAGAACCGTTATCATATACTATAATGCAGCCCCCATAAAAATCTCTGACCATCACCATTTGCTCTTAAAATCAGGCATTAATGCCTAATGGCTATAATTTCTGTATAATGGTATTTTCATAATCCACACAAATTATGCTTACTGTGAACAATTCAAGGATTAAAATTAAACAGACTAGGTTGTAAAATTGCATGTTTTAAGAGAAAAACATTTCATTTTTATGACTTTTCACACGCAGCAGCCTTGTTAATATGGTGTGCAGCAGACCAAATTAAAGATGCAGATGAGTAAGGCCAAAATGTCTCACACACGTGTTAATTACATTTATTAAGTTGAATTTCCACAAATGTTCCAAAATATTTTCTACATCTAATAACAAGAAACTGCCTGGCACTCTTCTCTCCTCTCCTGAAAGGAGTAAAACTCTTCTGTGCTTAGAGCAGTTACTAACTGAGCTTGGAACTGGCATCTACATTTGGCATAAATCTCATCCATTTATGTACATGTGTATGTAGACTTAAGCACAAACATATATGTATACACACATGAAAAAAATGAAGGAATAGGACAGGTATTATAAATTATAATCTGTCTGGAGTGGGACTGTAGCAGTACAGTATTTTTAAGATTTGTCAGAAATCTCCCATTTGACCCAAAAGGCCTTCCTTCATTTGATATCAAAATCTTGATATAGTTTGTTGCCTCAACATTGTTCCTTATTAACAACAGGAGCAGTTATCCTTAAAAGCACAAAATACTTATTAAAATAGGGTAATTTGGACTATTTCCAAATGTATTCCAACAAACATTATTTCTTTAATAGCTACAGTCTTTTTCTATAGGACTTTTTTATGTTATGAATTTACGAGACATATTCTCAAGGGGTAATGAATAAGATTCAGGAGGGCATTTTCTCAGTGTTAAATTGCTCTAGTAATAACATCTATCCACGTCCAAATGTTAAATGTAAAACACAGTAAGATAGCTCTCTTCTTTCAAATCTGAAATCATAATACCATGTGTTCCAAAACCATGAAAATGTACAAGTTTGTTTTGTTTTTTTGGCTTTTTATTTGCCACAAGTAGCTTTGGAATAATTACAGACTAGTCTCTAGGGATTTTTGGTTCTGGAAATGCAACATGGTGTCACCAGACTTCTAGTATCCTGGTAGGGGATCAAGATCTTAGGCTGGCTGTAGCTGTTTCAATGAATGCTGAGAGGTGATTTATCATTTAGATAGCTCCGGTCCAAGCCACTGCAAGTATGCTTAGAACAGAACAGAACTTTTACCTTGTGTATTAAATCTATTTGTGAACTGAAATACAAGGGCTCTCTTGAAGAAGTGACTGGTTTTTGTGCTGCCTAACAGGCTATCACTGTCTTTTTACTCTGACACAGGGTTTAAGAGCAAGTTAGAATGATTCACAGTGTCTTTCTGCATCCTGAATTACCTCTATGTAAAATGGTGATGATACTTCATTTCACCCACACATTACTTAAACTCCAGACTGTTCTAGGCAGGACAGTATTATCACAGTTTTCAACAAAAGTGCACCACTTCTTTTTTCCAGTATAACTAATAGGTCATTCTTTTAAATAGATTAATTAAATTAATGAATGAAAGTAGAATGCATCCCATCTAATTTTAGAAATCTAAATTTAGACATTGAGTCTAACAAGTCATCCTCAGTTCTGTCATAAATGAAGAGAGATAAGGGTGATTCATCCTATCCTAAGTGTCTAGCATAGGTGGAATGAATCGCCATCTCTCCCTTTCCCTGTCCCTACCATGAGCAGAGGCATCTTGTTGACTACATATGTACATCTTCACAGTTTAATGTAGTTGAATGAACTGCATTTTTTGAGTATAATTTTTTAAAATACCATGATTAATCCTTCTCAGAGTCATTTGTAGTAAATATAAACCCTAAGAAGAGATTCGCCAGCTTCAAGTTTCAGATAACACATGGTTAACATTTAAGTATCAAGAGTTGACGTGAGAAATGTGTACTGCTTTGTGGAAATGAAATAACATTTTTTGAGGGACAATGTTAACTATAATGGATACCTGAGTTTAGACCCACTTTATCTTTACTTTAGTTTTTGGAGAACAGAGTTCAATGCAGCCAAGTACATTTTAGACTTTTATTTCTTTTCAGATTCACTTAAAACTCGACCTAGTTGTAACTACTAGCATTACTGAAAACCTTCACATACGATAATCACTGTATTAGTCAGTAAATTAAGGTTATAAAAGATAGTTGATGCATCCACATGACATTCAAAAGTTGGAGCTGTGTTTTCAAGATATCTGCTGGCAGGATTTCCTAGTTGCAATAATCTTGGCTGAGTTGTTGCTCAGTGGTAATTTTGACATTAACAACAAGTATCATGCTATTTTTTTTTGTATTACAAGAAATAAAGAACTAAAAATTTTTATTGTTTAGCTGTATCAAAAACTACAAATACATAGCACCATATTACCCCATCATAATAGCATGTTCAATACACTAGAGGACAGTTTATAGCAATTGATGTGCTGAGTGTTTGAATATCTGCATTTTCAGCACTGATAACACTGGTTAGCACAGTTTTAAGCTCATACTTTCTTGTATATCTCAGTCTGTTACCAAAACATAGAAATGTATTTCTTTGAAAGGAATTGATAGAGTTGCACTTCTAAGCTTTAGGTTTCTGTTGGTACTGAAAACGTAGTCACCTACCACAATACTGAAATTCATTTTTGCTTTAGTTATCCATAACTTGTGTGCATCACTTCAAAGATTGCCTCTAAATTCCTATTGGGGCTCTTGCATAAGTGCATAATGAAATAGAGTTTTTGCTTAGTGATAATTGTGTGGAATCAGCTTCATATATGCTGATAATGGCTAATAAAAGTATACATTTAGTCAGTTTTCAGACCTCTACAGACATACTGAAATCATGGCAATGCCTGTCATTTCTAGAAGAGATAAAATAGCTCCTATTGCTCAGACTCTAAAGTATGGACTCTACTCCCTTTGCATTAACATTTCTTTGTCCTACAAAAGATCTAGAAAATCTATAGTTCAAAACCTAAACAAAATTTCAAGAAGAAAAAAACCCCCCAGGAAAAACACCATACCAAAACATGAAGGCCATGCAGTCCAGTCAGTGCTCTCTGACTCCAAAGACATCCTACTGGTTTCTGTGTGTGAGCCTTGCCTCATCCAACTCTTTCTCATAGACTGGGTAAGGTCTTTCAATTCCAAGAAAGCACACATGGATTACAGAATCACAGAATATTCTGAGCTGGAATGGACTACAAGGATCATCAAGTCCAACTCTTAAGTGAATGGCCTGTACAGGGTTCAAACCCACAACTATGGGAGTTATTAGCACCATGCTCTAAGTGAGACTTACATTTAATTTCAAACATGTGCAGCAGTAGATAGCAAAAGCTTGTGCATGTGGATTTTTGAATCCCTCAAAACTGTTTTTAGTTAGCTTAAAGCACGTTACATAGAAACTTACTTCCTGTGTATAAAACTGTCCTGTACTCTGTGTTTATATTCTTTTTTCATTCTTTAAATAATTATTTGGTGAGGCTTCTCACCACTGCTGGATTTTTTGATCTGCTGCTACATTCCTGAAGCAAATCTGATGTGAGGTCTTGCATCTCTTTTTCCAGTAAATATCAAACACAGCCCAAGTTCCATGGCTTTCTGTACCTTTAAACAGTACTAAATGCCAAACAAATGTTTCATATTATCCAGATGTGTCATGAGCACTCTTCCCTCTCTGATCCAGACTCATTCCATCAAGAATATAAAAAACATGGGAGACTTTTAATGAAGCTGTTCTACTCTTTCTCTTCTTATCCTTCCTTTGGTTACTCTTTATATTAATTCATTTATTTCTTGTATCAGGTAGAGGATTGATAGTGGGTACCAGTTATTCCCTAATGTCCAAGTCTGAGCTTTGAAGAACAATTATCATGTTTTCAAGTGAATTGCTGTCTGCTTTGAATATGCTGTTTCCTTTTCTCACGTGACATTGTTTGGCCATCTGTTGCTTTTGATTTATCTTTTTTCAACTCTGTCTTTAATGCTGTGGGAACATATTTATGGAAAGCTTATTCATTAACATGTTTTTCAGTGTATCTTTCAGTATGTGTTTCAGTTTGTGTTTCAGTATGTGTTTCCCTTGCACCATCAACACTAAGTGCTCCTCCAAATTCAGATTTCAGCTTGCAGTAAACAATTTTTGTTCATAAATTTTATCTGTTGAGTTTTAGGGGCTAATTTATGTGTGGCTTGTTTTTCTAAGAGTTAAATCAATACTATCACTTACAGATTATCAAAAACGTTGATGGGGGAGGAGGGATGTTCTCCTTGTGAACAGTTGATGGTATACAGTACTGTCAGTCTATTGAGAATGTTTAATGTCTTCTCCCATGTTATTTTTGTTCTCTTCATCTTGGTGTAAAAAACCATAATACAGATCTAGCCATCAGTTTCTTTGGTGTGGCTTTTTTACTTTTGTACTTGTGCATTTCCACAGTGTACTGTGCTTAACTATCTCCCTGTGAGTCCTTCTTCCCTTCCTCCCAGAAAAAAAAAAAAAAAAACAAAAAACATTTAATCTCAATTGCTGTTGAACTGGCTGGAGCCTTTCTTTGTCTGTGTCTAGCCTGAAGTATGCTCCAAAGTTTATGCAACAATCCCGGTCCTGCAGCTATTCAGATCAAAGGCTGGAATGTGCTGAGGTTTCTAGCATATGCACCTGTATTTCTTCCTATGGAAACCAAAGTATTGAAAAAATGGAAAGAGGAAGGAAGGGTATTTGTTGTTCAACTCTTATTTGTGAACTGAGTAATGAATTTTATGTGTCTTTTGTGATCATGTATCTGCTAACCCCACCTTTGCTGTTCAACTTAATAATCATGACGCAAATTACATATATTTTATGCTCTTTGAAATATAATGAGACTACCATTAAGAGAATGAATACTAGGAAATTTATATTATGGGATCAAGTTACCACTTTGCACCTTAGAAAATATATATACAGGCTTTACATATAAGAAGCCTTCCCTAAAACGTGCTATTAACAGTATCACTTTCAATATTACTAATTGCCTGCCCAGTTCCTTAACCATGTGAGATTTATAAGTTCAGTGTTCTAGTGTATTTTTTCATCTTTTACTCCATCTAAATTTCACTTTTTAAAGAATGTTTGCCAATCAATGGAACAAAGATAACATTTTCTTGTATGATAAAAGTGAATAGGCAGGTATTTATTAATTGTTATGTATTTCTAGATATAATTAAATTGCATAAATTTGTATCCTAAATCTAATGTTTGCATCCTTTTGAATTCTCCTTTACCAGGTATCCAATAAATATATGTATTCTTAACCTGTGAGGAGCAGCACCTTTATAAAACTCTGGCATGAGCCATAGAGTGTATTGTTATATTTTGCAGCGATTCAAATTATACAATGTATGCTAGCAAAAACTGAGTCAGTTAATGAAGCAAACATCCTTCAGTTCCTTGGTTCTTAGCAATTTCTGAACAGCATGTCATAAAAAAAAGTATTCTGAATGCCAAAGTAGACCAGTTAAAAGACCTAACATAACAAGGAAGACAGATTTCTTGGGATGACGAAATGTGAAGCAGTAAGTTGTGCCTAATCAAAGTCACCAAATGAGCAACATGGGAGTATTAGAATACAAAAATATTCAGTAGACATGGGGAGTTAGTTGTAACAAAAATGCTGTCTTGAAGCACTCAAAGAGGCAAAAAGGTAATGCTAATGTACTGGTTTGTACAAAACTAAATTGTAAATTATTAAATTCAAATTCTACTACAAGGCCATAATATCTTCCTTTCTTCAGACGTGGGGGCCAGTACTTTATGCATGCAGGTATTCATAGTAATTAATTGTCAATGTACTCACAGAAGAAACCAGTGACTTTGGCCTTAATCCCTGACAATGGAAAGTTTCTCTATTTATTATTACTATTCCTCTTTAATTTATAGAAGAAGGGTGTATTTATAGAAGAATGCTAATCAAACTTCCAAATTGTAAACTGTGTCCAAAAAAGATTCTTCTTTTGAACTGAAAAAAAAAAATAAAAAAAATAAATTGTGATTTTTAAATTTAGTACCAGGGTAGGAGAGATTTTATTATTCTGGGTAGCTGTCCCAGAGTATAAAAAAATCTGGTTTTAAATAAGCCTGTAAGGTTTGATGAAGCATGGACTGTGACCACCAGAGAGGCTATTGAGAAAAGGTTTCTGTAGTCAGTAGTTAAGATTATTCATACCTGGTAGTTGAGCAGTATATTTCTATCCCCTTCAGACAGTTTAAAAAGAATCTTAATACTGTGTGCTGTTCTTTAGATGTATCAGGTTATGGTTTCTTGAAACAATCAAACAAATAACATCCAAATGTAGAAAGTACATAAATTCAGCTTCAGCTGGCACAGAAAATGGTATCTTGTTCACCGTGGCTATGGACACATATAAAACAAAAAAAAATCTGATTTTTTTTGTGATCCTGAAGACTGACCCTTACAGGGGGATGTATTATGTGTGTTGGTTGGATGTTGTAATTACAAGCTGCAGCAGCATCCCAAGAGGCAGTGATAGGTTTCCACATGGCTGTTGCTTCAACATGACATGTTTTAAGATGTGTTCTCTTAAAATAGGAGACAGCTGGGGGGAGAAGGTCATAGTTGCTTAAGTAGGATTTTAAGCAGCAGCCTCCAAACCAGGCTGCAGTAGCTGTAGATCAGGACATCACACTGTTAAAATTAATGACTTTACCAACATCTTGAAAATTATTCTTGGATGTGTAGTGCCCTTAAGGTATGTTCTGTATTGCAACCTTCTGTGTTATTGTAAATTTGACTATACAGGATATTTCTCATAGTGAAGGAAGGGAGAGGCAAAAGAGAATTGTTTACTGTAGCCACTTTATACCAGGTTTCCCAAAACATTCCTTCTGAAATCTTTTCAAACATCACACCTGTCTGCTGGGAAACAGAGCAGAGATCCCTTTTTCCCCTTCACTATGAATTAGCACAATGGGAATTTTAAAAAAAAGGTCATGATTTCTTGCTTTAGATTATGATTATTAAAAACAAATTTTCCTTTTTCTTGTGTCATAATTCCTTTGGAATCGACCAGTTGTGCAATGAAATTATTTTAGCTGAAATACATGAGACATTCAGAGCTGTAATAACTTACTTCCAAGACTCAGGCCTTATGATCATAATGAATACTTTATGGTACTTCAAATTGTTCATAATTCCTCAAAGTATTTGAAAAGTCTTTTCATTGTAAACAATATGACAACTTTCCTTGGTTAAAGTTCACAGCAGCTAAACTCCTGCTCAATCCAATTTTCCCTTAAGTTATTAAGCTGCAATTTTAAATGTACATTCAGCAAGAACTGCATTACATAATGTCTCTCTCAGTCTTACAAGTGTAATTATGGGACAACACCTATTCAAAATATGACACAGGAAATTCTGGGATGTTTTCTCGGACAATATAGCAGACTGGAGAGAGAAGTCTTAAAGTTTGTGTGTTTAAGGGTGTGATCTGCATCCCTAGTTACAAATTTAGCATCAAGCGAGATGATGGTTTAATTAGAAGCAGCACATTGCCTTTGATAAGCAGATGTTCCTTTTATTTAACTGCTGCCCACAAAGTTAGCCCAAATATATTTTTTTTCTTTGCTACAGAATGCTAATTTCTGGCCCTTGGTCATTGTGTTACTATAATCAAAACATTCCCAATTAATATGTCTTGTCATAAATGCATTAATTCATCCCTGCTTGTCTCCATAATTTCCTTAGAGCACTGCAGCTAAGAAGCTGAGCTTCTCTGTCAAAGCTGTGTGAGTAACAGTCCAATAAAGCCACACCTAGTTGTCAGTGGACCAGGATTTGGGTAAACATGGGCCAACCCAGCACTCATGTGTCTGGTGACTCGGTAAACAATGAAGCATTCAGAATTTTAGGGTCCTACCTACTGAGCGAATGTGACCCCACCTTGCTATTATTGCTGTAACAGCAAGGTAAACAAAAACGACACGCAATTCAAAAGAGCTGCCATTGGACCTACTTGAAAATAATTCTGTGCAGTTGCTCGATAGGTTGCTAAGCAAATAAAGGCTCGGCTTTGTTCTACTTTTCTAGCCTCTAGGTAAATAACAAGTGTAGAAAAGCACCCACAAGTTAATAAGCAAATAAAGCTTTTAACTTTTAAAAAATTATCTGTCTTAGATACTGTAGCAGATGTTATCTTGAATGTGTTACTGATTGCACCAGTTTAAGAAGAATGCTTTGTTATATTCTATCAGGTTATATTTTATCTTTATGTATCTTTGAGAGCTACAAATGTTTAACTTTGAACTTAAGTTGAAAGAATGACTGGATGTACTCTTAAAAATGGGTATTTATCATTTCTCTATTTTTTCATTTCAGTTCTACTGCTATCTGTGTATAGCCATAACATTTATGTAGCTCAGGATGTTAATACTTCCTAGGGATGGGTATGACCAAATGTCCTGAAACTGTAGTTGGTTGATCACTACCTCAGAGGATTTGGTTCAACACAACTTTTGTTATTGCTGTGTTGCAGATTTTCAAGGCTCAGCATCTAGCACAGCAGTTATGTTTGAATAAGCTCTCTTTCCAATTATAGCTTTAAACCTTCACAAAACCTCCTTGGAAATGCTGCCATCCCTGGTCCAAATTCTTCATTCATATTCACGGACAATGCTGATATCTAATGGACAGAAAAATTTCCTCTCAATCACTCCATCCACCCCCAAGTAAGAGCATTCATTTTAATAGTATTTCCTGAAGGTACATAATAGTATAATTTTGGTTATTTTGTGCTCATGAACAATTAAATATTTATGACCTGATCTTTTCAGCAGCTGAGCACCTCCTTGAAGGTGATGAATGCCATGGCTTTGATAAACATGCTACTTAAAGGTTGCAAAAATGAACTGCTCCTGCAGTCGTGCTTGTTCTCATTAAATACTTAGGCCATGCCAGGGAATATAAGAGGTTCTTAATTTGCCTTTATTTCCCAAAAAAAACACACAGATGGAGCCTGAGAGTGAGCTGTTACAAACGAAGAGTTCTATCTGTCCTACATCCTGTATTTATTTACACCAATGGGACTTCTTGTTTGAAAAAGGGCTGGTAACAGAAGCAGTTCCAAAATCAAATTGTAAGATTTTCCACATGACTGTAAGGGTTTTCCTTTCATGAGTTCTGTTAACTAACAGTATTAGAAAAGAAATCATACAGGCTGTAGGACCTACTATGAGTCAAAAAAACTACTGGGAGTCTTAGAACTTTAGAACTCATTAGAATCGAGCAAATCACAGCTATATGGTAAGTAAACCAATGATCACAATAGCAAATAGCTCTGCTACTGCAAACAAACTGCCCTTTCATTTCATAAAATTGGATAGAAATGCAAATTAGGCCACAAGTAGTAACATAGTTCAGTTGTAATATATGATACAGTTCCTACTTTGCATCTGCTGTACAGCTCTACTTTCTCTCAGAAGACAACCCTAGAGCCTTATTTTAAAGAAATGTTGATATTTGATATGTGTGTGAGTGTGTTTATATTTATTTATTTATTTATTTATTTATACCTTTATATAAGCTCTGAATATAAGCAAGGTTTGTATGGAAGCAGACAATTAAGGAAAAAACTCTCAGTGTTGCTTTTCTAAAATTAATTATGAAAACAGAGTAGAGAGTTCTCTATTAATAGCCTGATTCCCACTAGACAGTAGCCAAAGAAGGAGACTCCCTTCCTCTAGTTACAAAAGATAATACGACATCCCAAGCTTGCTGGCCTTTTACCTCTGCATGGAAGAACTCAATCTATGGTCATTTGAAAATGGCCTTCTTAACAGATAGGGATTTTGGCTCAGATAAAGACTGAAAAAGGTGCACAGGTCAAGGGCTGGACTATCACCTTTACAAGCAGTACATACTAAAGAACCTGTTTAGCAAACAGATCAGTCCTAGGTGCATTGCAGTTGTACTGATTATAAGGGCTTAGGTGAATGTACGGATTTGCAGGTGGTTTGCAGCCACTGTATGATTTTTGTCTTTAATTTACCAGCAAGCCTTGGTTCTGTTTTGGAAGGTAACCAACCTATAAAATGTTCAACCTATAATATGCCCATCTAGGCCATATTTTAGCTTCACTTTATGAAATTTTTTTCACTTTTGGCTTCTTTAGCTTTTAGAGGCAGGAAAATATTGCTCGATAGGAAGGGTTACTTTTCAGTTGCCAGAATTCCTTTGCAGTTTTAATGGAAAGAAGCAGAACTTTTTGGGGGGAGCCAACATCTCATTTCCATTCCACTCTCATACAGCCGCTGTTGTATCTGCAGGGCCTGCAGAATGTAACTGCTGCGGCAGGGCGAACAAAGGCGCCATTCAGCATGGAGAGCAGCTTCCCTTCCGCACCGCTCTCTGGCCGCGGCGAGCTTGGCTGGAGCACGCCATCTGACCGACACAGGATTCGCTGCCTGAACAAAACTCCCCAAGGACACCCCTTTGGCATCCTGAATTAGTCCAGTGGGATGAAGACTTCCTTTTTAGCGCTGGCGTGAGTGCCGAAAGACAGCTGTGGCTTGCTTTTGTTTCCCCACTCTTTGCATACAGACGTATTCTTTGGGACCGCACTTCACGAAACTATTGCTCCTTGGAGCTCAGGTGGCTGGTTCCCCTACGCCAACTGCGTTCTGGGGTGGTACATTGCAAAGTTACAGAAGCTGTGAGAGGACATTTTCTGTAATCTGCCGCCTCTGGAATCCCATCGCAGGGGTCATTTCCTGACTTTTATGTCCCTTGAAAGTTCCCACCCCCTGTAACTTTGTAAACTAAGTAAATAAGTGACGTGTTTTCCCATGTTCCTGTGTTATGTACATAAAAGAAATTAGCTTACCATTTTGCTTAAGAAAATTAATATAGACGCAGTTGCTGATTTAAATAATCCAACTAGGATTAAGTTATAAACTGAGTGTCTAAAGAGAAAGGAACACCTTATTCATAGTGTTGATTCATTTTTAGATATCAAACTGATGAAAAGTACAAAAAAAATTGTTAAAGCTTCATAAAAAGCTTAACACTTTTTAGCAAGAGCACATAACAACCTTCAGCACATCTGTTTTTTAAAGAGAAAAACCAGGTCACAACTTTCATTTTCAAGCCCTAAATTACACAGTACCCATACCAGATTTGCCAGGCAGGCTTTTCTTCATAGATAAACAGCAGATATGGTTGAGAGAGGCTAAGCCACTGTGACTATAAGCACCATTTCAACAGTCACCATTATGAACTGTGTCATTACAACATCAAAAAAACAGTGATTAAAGGGAAAGATAACCAAGCTAGGTTTAGTTGATCAACTTTATTCCTAATGAAATATCATTGAAGCAATGGAGGTTTATGTCCTGGATGATTAAGGCCCAGTACGTCTGCAGTTTCCTTCTACATTCCATGAACAGATATGGCAGAAATCTCCAGTGACTTCAGAGATGTGCCCATTATTTAAATCCCTATGATCAGTACAATTGAATGTACAGTACAGTTCTAGTTTGAGGGTTTGCAGGCAAACCTCTCATGTGTGTAGTATGTTGTGTTTCCTTCTTTCTTTCTTAAAGTAAAACTATTTTATTTATAGTCATCTCCATAAAATGTGGACTTCAGTAATGGATGAGTCACAAAGGATTGGTGGTTCAGTTCAAATATACATCCAGAAGTTTAGCAGTTTCCAGAGTTCACCTGATCTCATCCAAACTTCTCTAGCTGGGAAATGAGATGGCAATTTCCTAAAAACAGTCTGTACTATGACTTTGTAGTGCTTCCTTGTTTTATTCAGGACAGCTGTAGTTCAAGAACAGTATTTTGGTGTTTCCAATTTCAGTTCTGGCTGAAACAGAGAAGTGCCAAGACATAACTTTGCAATAGCTTTCAAAAACTTTTTAAGATATTAAGTTTTTAAGAGATATGCTCCCTGTTGGTTTGAATTTCATGTTCATTTTATTCTAGATAGGCTGGTCTAGCCCTTTCCACACAATAATGTCCCTAGTTGTTTTACTGACCAAGTATATTTAGTCCGGCAGCATTTTTCAAAAATAAAGCAATTTGAATTGAATGTGAAAACTAGCTGGCATGTAACTGCACAGAAAGATTCCTGGACTGTTGGCAAGTATTTTTCCCAGCACTTTTTAGCCTAGCTCTAAGATGTTATATACTTAGACTAAGTGACATGGATAGATTTATTAAGAGTGTTGTTACTAAGAGTCATTTACACTACAGTAAATGAGGCAGAGTACTGTTACATCTTACCTGGCAATATTTTCCTATATTAGGAAGTCCTATAGTAGTGAATAAGGATTTTTGGAACAATTGCATCAGGATTCCATTCAAAAATTGGAGAATAATCTTGAGCAGTGATGTTGCCTAAAACTTCTGACTTTTGATTTATTTTTATTGTATTTCTTGCATTCACTATAGGGAAATAAATGGTCCTCATCTGCAATTGAAATGGGCTGGTTATTTGCATAAACTTATTTGAGTAATCAGTTTTTAAACCCTTAACAACCAGCTTCCAGAAGAATAAAGATAAATTGCAGAGAAAGCAGTTGAAGGAAACAACCCATGGATGTGTGACATACTTTGCATTATTTCATTGTAATATTCCTGTTTCCTGTATTTTGACATAAACACATACATAAATGTATTTGGACTTTCATTCCTGAAATACAATTTTTGCAGCCTGCACTTTCAAGTCACACACCTACACTGCTCTTAAGCAGCGATCTCTCACACAAGTATCCAAACAAAATTCATGCATAAAACTTTCTGCTAAAAAAGCCCTGATGATACATACAGCAGCCTCACACTTGTAGGATGTCAGTGAATTGTAGTGGAATTTAATAGAGGCAGAGTTATCCAGCTATACAAGTGCCTGCAAATTTTGTTGCCTGCAAAGCTGTCTGAGTGTTCTGACTTTTCTCCTTCTTCCCTCATACTTTTGAATGATGAATTTTTAGGTGTTTGTACTGAAGAGGTCTAGGAAGGTGAATAGAGTTTGAATGAGAGAAAAAAAGAACTGAAATATATATAAGATTTAAGAAACCAAATGATGCAACCAATATGATGCTACTGTAGTAAAGAATTCTTAAATGGCCTAGGCAGCTGCAAATTGCAAGGAATTGGTCTTCCATATTTCACCAAGGTATAGAGCATAACCTAATGAGAAGTCCATCCATTCTGTTTTATTCTCTTCTGACCTTTCAGATTATCTATTTAATGCTAGTTGTTTACAAGATTTGGGGAAAAATTCTTTTGGTAGACATTGAATAAATGAAGGACAGCAGTAATCATGTAAATGTAAGCTTTTGCTGTGTTGTCTACTAATTACTTTTTAAAAATTACTCTAGGACCTTGTACCATCGAAAGGTCTCCAAGTCAGTGACTGACCATCTAACATTTCTTTTAAAAGTGCTAATTAGTTCCAGCTTTTCTATTTCTTCATTTCATCAAAATTCTTGGCCATCAAAAGAAAGTTCCTGGCAAATGTCATCTTGGTCACAAGACAAGAAATCATGAAATAAAACCAACTTGGCATCTTTGTTAGCCTGGTGAAAACTGTTAAAAAGCAATCAAGAAACAACTTCTTTTGTGTTTTATTAATGATAGGTCTGGCCTGCAGAACTATCGTGGAGTTTCATGTACCTAAGAGCTAGTGAAATACTTTATATCAAAATGTTTTGGGCATTTTTTTAACCTTATAGAAAACAAAGTTGTTATATCCCTTTTTTTTTTTTTCCCCCTTCCCTTTCCCATTAGGAAAAACAAGAAAAAAATATTCTTTCCAGTTGAGTGAATATGAAACTGTATATTCTGGTTTGCTGAACTAATCTGAAACATTTCATTTGAAGTCAGCACATACTGAAATCAATATCCCTCTGCAGCTGCTTTGCTATACATCTCATATGCATATTCCCTCTTGCAGGCTAGTGTTTCTTGGCCAAACTCTTTTCCAATCAGATGGATGATACTTCATCAAAGACACATGACCTGTTTATCAAGTGAAAGACTTCAGTTTGGCCATATGAAAATATTTCATTGTGAAAATGCTGAAATTAAGTATTTCCTTATTTCTCCGCTGGAATTTTTCAAAATAACACAACACATTAAATAGGAATTTCAGCTCTAGTTTCGCTCTGAGATGAAAGGATGTATTAACAATATTATTAGTCTCAACCATATGACAGTCTGATTTTCATTCAGATCAGGCATGATTAGAAAGAATTTCCCATCCTACTAATACAAACTAAATTACTTCATTCTGTGGACTTTGGTCTCAAGTTTGCTCAAGAATCCCATAGGTTTCCATGAGGTCTCCAGAACCAGAAGAAGACAGCATTTGATGTGTTTCTTGCATTAAGGCCTGAGTCTGATCCCACTGAATGGAGTGCATGTTTTGCCCCAGCTTCAATGAGAGGATTGTCTTAAACGAATATTTATGGGTAGAAAAGCAAAGCCACTGGGCATGTGGTTATCTCTCAATAAGCCACATCCTGCTGTGATTTTTTGCATATACAAATTATAAATGGCCACTTTGTAATAGAATTAAGTTGTCCAGATTCATGACAAAAGAACTTTTTAAAGTGGAAGTACTTTTACTCACTTGTGTTTGAAGTTGATTGCTAACATGGCTTTGATAGGGAGAAGGAGTAGATCACTAAAAACCTGTCTTGTTTTAGGGTCTAGTCCATGTTATGATCAGAGAAACGCATTCATTTAGCTATCTTGGATGAGGTGTTTAAAAGTAAAACAAAATATAGAATGCCCATCGATCACAAGTAGTATCTACTGCACTGTTGTTGAGTTGATTTTGTTTTTTTCATTCAGAACAGCTTCTGTGTAGAAACCCAGTAACATCCCTAGCTTTAAATATTTGGGACCTAGTACATATAGCTTTTTCCTTCCCTTCCCTTCCCTTCCCTTCCCTTCCCTTCCCTTCCCTTCCCTTCCCTTCCCTTCCCTTCCCTTCCCTTCCCTTCCCTTCCCTTCCCTTCCCTTCCCTTCCCTTCCCTTCCCTTCCCTTCCCTTCCCTTCCCTTCCCTTCCCTTCCCTTCCCTTCCCTTCCCTTCCCTTCCCTTCCCTTCCCTTCCCTTCCCTTCCCTTCCCTTCCCTTCCCTTCCCTTCCCTTCCCTTCCCTTCCCTTCCCTTCCCTTCCCTTCCCTTCCCTTCCCTTCCCTTCCCTTCCCTTCCCTTGTTCTGCAATGATTACCAAACAAGCTATCATGACTTTTGTGAAGATTATCTACATAAATAGTGCTAGCACTATTTTACTAGTATTGAATACTGCTCTGAATGAACTTCTGGGTATGGGATTGAAATTCTCTCACATGTGCCCCTACTTTCACGTATGAAAAAAAGATTGCTTTCAAAGCACTGTCAGCTTCACTGAAAAGCACTTCATGTTTACCATTATTTGTTCTTGTCAGGTAATTTTCAAGTTCTCCTGAGGCAGAACTTATCCAAGAAGTGGGACTTGAGATTCCATTGTGCATATTATTACCATTCCACAGCAGCAAAATGCTATCTTTTCATTCTTTTTTAACACCAAAGAGCTGTATTTCTGACAAACTGAATTCCCATGGCTAATGTAGTGATTGACTACACCAAGAACAGCAGTCTTATTTTATTTATGTTTGGTAGGATGTTTTTGGATAGTTTACATTACTTAAAACAAACACTTCTGTTTTCTTCATGGGACCCTCAAAGTAAAAATGGAAAATCATAATGTTTTCTTTATCTATTCTGTGATAAAGTGGTAACCATGTAGATGAAGGACACTCACCCACATGAAAAATAAGATCAATGCAATAATGTCCTATATTCATTTTCTTGTAACACATTGCTGTAATTATGTCAAACCAAAACATCTCTTACTGAAGTCAACTTAAACTGCCACACACAGAGACACAAAATCCTTTGAATTTTCCTTTTTATGGAGCAAGATATTCAAAATTTTGAGCCCAGGTTGATTTTAGCACCTTTAAAAATTTAGATAACTGGTAAAGAAAGCAACCTATCAGTTTGTGACTGGTGGAGCTCTTTTGCAATCCATGCTGCACTATCCTTGTTTTCTTTTCTACTCCATCTTTTTTAGACTACATTACACTGTTTGATTTCATCGCTACGGAGCACCAGATAAAACCTGGATAATATTTTTACCAGATATTTTCTCTTTCTTTTATAGTTGTTCTCTGTCTCTTTTCTCTGTAAGAAAAACAATCAAAACAACCACAACCATAAGATAATTGCAAATCTATATTGCTGATTTCATGTTTTTTGGAGTCTGCAGAGACTTCCACACTCATTTCTATGAGTACTTATAAAGATAGGAGACATTTTTCTTGGTTTCAAAGTGACACGTTTCAGTCTAAAACATCTTCTGCTAATTCATGAGAAGACAGAAGTCTGAGTTTAATGAAATTGATTTCACGTTACCTAGAGCTTCTCTGTACAATCCTGCTGAGTCCCCAGTTTCAGGGCAGAATCTATGGTTCCACAATTTGTTGGCTAAACCATTCCCCCAGAATGATTCCAGCAGAAGGCAATCCCTGCACCACTAAAATAAAGACTCGAGGAGACAAAAGAAAAGGTCTCACAGACGGTCATTTTGATTCTTGTCCCCATTTGATGAAGCAGAGCACAGCTGCACTCATCCAGTGACAATTTCAGCTCAGCCACGTTTTGCCTGCGCAGCATCGATGGGAGTGCACCTCCTTCCCTGGTTGTGTCTGCTGGCTGTGCTCAGCCAGGGTGTGCTGGGAGAAACCTTGGCTGGGAAGGTTCATGTCAGCCTGAGGCAAGCAAGGAGGCAACACCACAAGCAGAAACCACAAAAGGAGAACTCAGCCAGAGCCTGGCTTTTAGTTCTGCGTTCTTGGTACCCCATGTTGTTTGTCCTTAACTCTAAAGCTGCCGTGTCAATTGCTTTTGTCTTCTGGTCTTTGTTGTTGGTGATTACTGGATTATACAGGATGAATTATAGAAGCATCTGAAATCTAGTTAAAGATAGACTTACTGAAGGGGAAAATGCTGGTGTGATTGCAGATCCTGTACTTTCTGAATATCATTAGCATTTATTTTGATAACAAGGGCTGCACTTGTCCAGTGCAAGTACCCATTTATTCCTTGCTATGAAAATATCAAATCAGAATTTTCTTTAGCTTTGTGTTTGTTTACAGTTTCCAAATTTATTTAGACTGTGAAATTCAGACTTTACAAGGAATTTGAGTCTTTATGCATTTCAGTAGCTGCTTTTGGCAGACATGTCTGTACACCATTCAGTGTTTACCATAACTTCTGTGCAGAAAAAGTATTTAACAGTTGTTAAATATTTGTAAAGTTGTAAAAAACTTCAAAACTAAAATATCTGTCACAGGCAGCCTAACACAGTCTGAATTTTTATTATCAACATTTAATTAAGGATAAATTTATGAGGCTCTTTTAACTGAACAACTAATTTAACAACTTGCTGTTAAAAGTTGAAGTAATTTATACTTCCTTAATTTGGCATTTCTTTACTACCTGCTCAATTTTTGTTTTTATTTTAAACATTTCCAGCTGTTGTAATTTTAATTTGCATATCCATGGTATGTAAAGTTCACAAATTTTCTTTTTTCTGGTGCATCAATGTAGCAGATGTTTTCTCATTTAATAAAGCTTACATGTGTGGCTAGATTTAGTTCAGCAGTTCTATAAAGCCAACTCCATTGAGTTGATTACTTATCTCAATGAAGCATGGCTTTAAAATAATCATAATCATGTTCTCCATGGTAACTTACTGAAAAAAATGGGCAATATTTTCACCTAATGGGGTTCAGAGAGTTTCTGTTACTTGTCTGACTAGCTTTTGCTTTTATCTTTTACCTGTGATGGACAGGTTACTTTGTAGAGTAGGAATAATGTCTACTTTTTTTTCTATATGATTTGTTTAGGGGCAGTTTTAAAAGACACACAAAAAAGAAATTAAAATCCTCAGTTAACTTAAAGCAATGCAATATGTTTATATGACTAAGGCATTTGTAAAAGTTGAAGCTACATGGAGAATGCTGTATCTTCTGTCTAACAAAAAAAAACCCCAAAAAAACCAAAAAAAACAGGGTGTATTTTTCCTGCCTGTGTCTTATTAAAATTAAACACAGCAGCAAATGGTAGCCATTGAGATTCACCTCAAATTCCTTAAGCAGCTTTAGGACAAGTGAAACTCAATGGTTTTGCTATGAGAGATTTGTGAATATTTATTTCTTACCACATGCAGGAGATTTAAAATGAACTACAAATCTAAGTGTTCTAACTGCCATGTTCTCAATGTTTTTCCGTGATATTGGCTCTGTTTCTCACACTTCCAGAAACCTTGTTTCTCTTAAGAATATGCAGTAAAGCTGTGTGTTGAAATCCAGTCTCTGCCCATTAGCACTCCAGAAACATGAGCCTTTTACAGAAGAGATTATCCCATGCTTGTTCTTACACAGAAAACAGAAGTTGACTTGCTGTTGGTGGTGTTTGGGATAATGGTTAGTGACATTATTTAGGACATGGGAGATGGAGAGCTAATGTCATTCTCAGCCTGAGGGTTTTTTAATCTATCTCTCTCTCCTCTTTGTGGCAATTCTGTAATCATCCACTAACAAAGCAGGGTGGGTAAGATGTGGTGACACTGAATTACCACAGAACAGCCAGACAGGAAGAAAAGGTTACTCTAGTCTCGCTGTGTAAAACTCAACCAAGTTATTTTACAGCACTGAATTGGCTGAATTTATAAGTAAACAGAGACATAAATAAGTCATTTTGTGACTGTTGTGACAGTGTAATAAAACCAGTTTACAATAATTACCTGTTCATATAATTCCCAGAAAATATTGATATTATTTAGACATCCAAATCATCCAGCAGCTTTATACATTAGGCCTTCATCAACATAACATGACATGTTTAAACATGGCAATTGTTTAAGTATTTTGTTGCATTAAGAGCTGTATAGCATCTGTTTCCCATCAGACATGGTATTTAGATGAAAAAAGTATTTTATAAAAACTTAAAAATTTGTTGTCTCTTTATGCTTGTGAAATTAGAACAGAATCGTCATCCATGTAAAAGAAAAAGCTTAACAAATTATTTTTTCAAGTAGTTTATGCAGCTATTGTGGCAGTTTGAAGCTAGGCTCTTCTGACTGCTGAATTAGTGAGTCTTCCTTAGCAGCACAGAATGATCCTGCAGTTATTTTCATTTGTAGAGAGTTCTTGTATTCAAAATCTCACCCATTACTTTTATTGTATTTAACAGTCTAGAATACGCTTCTGCCTAAGCACCTTTTTCGGTAATATTCTCTAGTTCTGCCTGTGCCATATGTGCAGGAGTATGAAAGGATGGCAATACTCCAAACTTTAACACTTAAAGTGTATTACAATTCCTGCCATAAATTGGAGTATACATAGTCAGTTACCTGAAATTTGTACTGGAGTGGCCTGTGAAATATGATGCAGTGCTGCAAAGTTGTCTTAATTCTTCTTGCACCCTCATGGAGTCCAGCAAATGGAGCATACGAAGGGTTTTTTTTTATTTTTTGAAGCAGTTATAGCATCCTTAATCTTAGGGATTACCAGCATCTATCTATTTTTGTAGAAGAGCAAGTAATCAAGGTGACTGTCTGTGGAGTACTCTGAATTCTATAATAAAGTGAAATTACAAGTGAAAAACTGTAACAAATACATGGATGTAGAGAGTACTGCTCCCTTTCAACTCAGGGTCAAAAACAAATCAGATATCAGTCACAGGCATTATGGTTTTACTGAGTTTTGGACAGCTTCTATACACATTATCAAAAGAAATATCATCTTCATCTGTGTAAGACCCTGATATTTGCCTCACATTCTTCAAAACTTACAAACACAGAAGTACAATAGTAAAAAAAATCAACACTTCACTAGCCAAAAAAAGCTGTCAAACAAGTCATGGACAGCTATTTTTTATCAGTCTTATCTAAATCATTGCAACCCTCAGGCATCAGTTAAAGATCCATGCTCCTTTCTCCTCAGTATTGCGCACACGTTAACTTAAGACTGTACAAAGTTTCTTCCTGTTTTTCCATTTGATATAAATAATTTGAAGGGGATTATTTTTCTCTCTTTGTTAGATTCATGTAAACAGATCCCAACTTCCGTGAAGTGAATTTCTCTCTAGTAGAAAGAATTAGGTTAAAAGTTCAAGGCTGTAAGAGCGTCACCACCAACCTGTGGCACAGAGCACTGCTGCTGTATGCAGGGGGACACAGTAAAATTAGTCCACTTGAGACAGAAAAATCCTGAGAATTCTTTTCTTTCCCCTCTAGTTTCAGCTTCTGTTACCTGATCACACACATATTAGAATTGGGGCATTTATGTTGGTTGCTTTCTTTTCCTTTGGGCTAATTATTGTGTCAGAAAGCCTGTCCCAGGCAAGATTTAGTCCAAGTCCTGCCAGTTAGATCCAGGTAATTACTTTGAGAACTAAACTTCAAATTCTGCTTTTTTCCCAGGTAACAGGTAGGTCAGTTTAATTTGTATTTGATTGTTTCTCTGTAGTTAAAAGGATTCCTGATGGAAACTGGCTTTTGAAATAAATCTGGTCTCTGTAGCCGGCTACATTCTGCTCAGATCATTGTTGAGAAGGGGGAATGAAAGAATATCTGAAAACTCCAGGACATTTAAATGAGGAAAAAATTTAAAAATTTTAATGGGCTCTGAAAGAAGTTCAGTATCGTAATACACTTGTAAAAAGGCTGAAAATTGAGCAAATTTTCCTAAGCCTGAGAATTTAATTAAATATGTTGTAGGTTTGAATAGGAAGATATTTCTTGACCTTTCTTCTCCTATGGTGGGAGAAAGAAAGAGCAGTATTGACTGATCTCATAGGTGAGCATTCAAGATGAATAAATACATGTTTATACTAGGCTTTGACTGTGTAAATTGATTTAGTAGAATGAGAATAAGCAAAAGCCATACACAATTTATCGTTCTAGTAGCTTATATGCATTTGAAGTTACTATTCGTTACATAAAGTATCAGAGTTATTGAAATCTCAGATCTTTAAAAAGAAAATTAGGATATTTCAAGCTGGAGTATGACTCAGAACCCTGTCCTTAAGATCCTTTGTGCTGTCTGAAAGATCACAAAGCAACAGGGGGAACAGACTTTATATGAGAAGCAACAAAAATGCTGTCAAAAGCTAACATAAACAAATATAAAATACAGAGAAAAATAAATGTGTTTTGCCATTCTGTATGACTCAGTGATGCATTATGTTTAGTAGTGTCAACCATATGTGTTTAAGACAAAAATGTGATTGTATTTCAGCTGATACTTTTTCTTTGATTTTACAATACACCTGAATCCTGCACAGCTCTGTATTATTCACTGAGACAAAGGATGACAGCAAATGAATTCAATACATCAATAAATTACAATTCAATAAAATTCTTCCAATATGTTTACTGCTAAAGACTGTAAGAACAAAATAATCAAGCTCCTTTCTGTTTTCCCTGTTTGTCTCTTTGGCCCTGTTTCAAACACTTCATTGTTTTTCTAATGGGGTTAAAGGAGAGCTAGCAGGCAGTGTAGAACCCTTTTTACTGTATTTCTCTGAGTCACTACGTATCCTCAGAGATGATGGTATCTGAATTTGTCAGCTTGGTCCCCTCCTTGCATCTGGCATAGTTTCAGTGTCACAAACAGGAACAAAGACTTGTTTAAAACAAAAAGAAGCAAGTAGCAGGGCCCAAAATTATATATGCATATTAAGAATGTGCACAGCTTGGGAAAATAGTCTGTTCTCTCCTACATTCTCCAGTTCATCTATTTCTTAGAAAATCACAGCTATTCAAGTTTACAGTGATCTCTTCATAAGTTGGACATTCAGAGATTTATGGAAAGATGACAAATTTGACAAATAGCACTTATAGCAAGATGAGACCAGCTACTTTTACAGATTTTGACTTACTAAAAAACAGTGCTGACAGATGTTTCTCAGTATGCAATCATCTAAACAACTATTATGTTATTAGGGCAGAAGTAATAAAAGAGGAGTTATTATTTAATCCATTTGTGAATATTTTTGCTACTACAATGGTTTCTGTATTGCCCCTCAGAGATGGCTGTACTGAAGTGATAGATGTAAGTGATAGAAATGAAGTGTCTAAGCTCTTCCAAAAGATGATATAAACATTACTGCAACAAATAAAGAAAATTCTCCAGAATGAATGCCATTTAGAAAAGTGGCTTTCATACTTATTTGTTCAGAAAACAGAACAAAAACAAACTAAAAAACAAACAAAAGAAGACAATAAGTAAGCAACAAATATTCAATAGATTTATTTTTATTCAAAAGTAGAATACCGTGCCCTAGAATGGTTCTTTACAAGATTTTTTGCTTTCTTGGTATTTGTAAAACTTTCTTTGATAATTGAAAAGTGAGTTCATATGCTATGACTTTGTACTGATTAAAAAGTATTAAAAAAACATTTTCTGGTACAAGGCCTTTACAGAAGGTTGCTTACAAAATATATTATTTATTGATTTAAATTCTATAAAGGAAAGAGTTATTCCCAATAAGGCTTAGGGAGCTTTTGCAATAAAGCCTGATCACATAGTCAAAATCCTAAAATAAATATACAGACAAAGAGGATAAGTGAATAACAATTGACTATAAAGCTTTAAATCTGAACTTTATGATTCAGTGTTTCTCATGCAGTAATTTACTTTAACTGAAATGAGGACACTGTGCCCTTACATGACTGATGCTAATTTGGGTCTCAAACATAGGACACCCCTCATAATGAAGTATGGGTTTGGGTGTGTCAGACATGTGTGTGGCTTCATTTGAAATCAGCTCCACAGCTGAACATTACAGGAAAAGAATATGCTGAAGTTTCTTCCCATATCATAGCAGAGAATGTCACAAATGAGTGACTCATTGCCTGAGCTCTATTTTCAGTTTCTGGTGTGTTTGGTCATCCTTCTCCTGTGTGGGAAGATGGCATGTCTGGTCTCCTAGGCCCCACTTTATGTGTAGTAGCTGTGACATAGCCAGCTGCAAAGATGAAACAACTGTAAAATATATCTCTTCCCTTTACTTTTCCAGTGGAGCCATGTCAGACAGCTGGAAAACCTACAGTGACATTTCATTGGCTGTCTGCTCTTCCACACATGGTCTGTAACACACAGAGTAGTTTCACCTCCGCAATGCACTATCCTGTGCTTCCTAGGTGGCTCTCAAGGCCCCTAATGTGGCACTTTGGGATGTGGTTTAGTGGTGATCAAGGCAGTGCTGGCTTACGAGTTGGACTTGATGATCTTAAAAGTCTTTTCCAGCCATAATTTATGATTCTAGAGATTGTAACAAGACAGAGGGATCACCATCCCTGGAAGTGTTCAAAAGGTGCATAGATGTAGCACTTGGGGATGTGGTTTAATGGTGAATACAGCAGTGTTAGTCTAAGTTGGACGTGATGATCTTAGAGGTCTTTTCCAACCATAACCATTCCATGATTCTAATGAAAAGACCTCCATTATCCATGCACATCTGTGACAATCAATATCTCATCTTTTTTTGTTTCTGAAGATGTTTCTGAAGATGTTTCTCATATTTATGTAATTTCAAACAGAAGTATCCTTGATTTAATATGAATAACTAGAATCTTGCTTATAGAGAGGACAGCTGACGCTATTTCTTGGGGAAAAAAAAAGAAAATTAATATTTAGGACCTTTTCAGGACCCTTCACAGTAAATGGAAAACATCAAAATTTACATGATTGTACTGTGGATTTTACAGGCTACATTTTCTCTAGTATCTACTTTTGTCAGGGTACAAAAGTCACTGAATTGCATGGAATAAAACCTGAGGCAGAATTTCTGTCCAGACCTTTCAACAAATGTTACTTAACCAGCTTCAGTTTCTAACCAGAGCCCTCACTGCATGGAAGCTGCATATAGCTCTTGTGTATCTGCAAGTCTTTATTTTCTGTTGATTATGTTTTGTTATTTCGAAAGTCAGTTTCAAGCAAGCCTGCCAAGCCAGAAGATGCAAAGGCTGTCATGTCACCATGGATTCTCATGTACTGCACTACCCACAGTGTAGTATGCCAGGGTGTGGAGGACAAGCTCATTTATGTAGATAGTACTTGTTGGTATTAAATATTCCTCCTAAAATAATAAAAGAAATAAGTGAGCACACTGCAGCAATAGAAAGAAATCTGCAGCTGATTTACATACAAAATTGTCATTTGTCATTTGCTTGACAGTCTCCTTACTCTGAATTAGCTCACTCCTTTAATTCCTCTCTTTTTTCTCTTTAAGTTGTCCTACAAGTTGGCTGAGTGCTTTACTGTGCTAAATTCTGATATTTATGCAAGTGGACTGAGTACTTGCTACACTTCTTTGCGCACTAGAAGCTGAACTTCAACACCCCTGTTGACTGTGGAAAAGATGTATGGTGTGTAGACATGGAGGAAGAACAATTATGGGGCTTCCTTGCTATTTATACTTGTTTTCTCTTCCTTTTTCCAGTTTTATGCATCTACTGATTGTTACAATCATAGTTCTTCTATGTGATAAAAAATATAATAGCACGCAAAAATGTATTTGACATCTCCTTCAGCACCTCATCTTACAGCCTTACATGTTTCACATCTGTCAAATACTTAAAACAAAGTGCACAGTTCTCATATCCTGTCCTCCCCACAGAGGTTTGGTTGATCTCATATGTATACCCATTTCCACTGGACTTCACAAGCATCATGACAGACAGCAGGGCAATTTGGAATGTGATGATCTTTCTGGCTTATTCTATTACTTTCTTTTCCTTGATGAGCATTTTAAGAAAGATGCATTTTTTCCTCTGTGCTCACAAAATTCATTATTTCTTTGTATGGAGAAGTTTCCTTGTGTGCTCAATCACTTCCTCTCTATGAGAAATTCATTAGACATAGATACAGTCACTCATGGTATTTCTTAAACTCTGTTGAACATGTATTTCTGACAAATGCTACGTGTTCACTCCAAGGCATGATGCAGTGTTAGTCATCTTTATGTATTCCTACTAAAAATAGTGAACCCCACAGCCAACTATCTCTGTGTTAGTGGGAGCCAGCTCTGTGGCTGTGGAAGGGTGACTAACTCCTGGAGCAAACACTCTCCAGAATGCCTCCGCTTACTCAGTTCAGCTAGGACATTTCCTCCCCTCTCTACATGATTAATGTTTTAACCATTGTCTTCAACATTAGCTTTGTGTTGGCAATGGTAATGAGAAACATTTAGTCTGAAGCTTTGTTCCAAATTTAAAAGATGCTCTTTAGCCAGTTAAAGGGGATATCTTTATTGTTTGTACTGCCTCATGTTCCATTTTTGCTAAAGCACATGAGATCAAAGTATGCCCTGAGGCATCTTACACCACTGCTACAGTTTAAAAACTGGCCAATAACTAACAACAATTGATTGCTGTCAGATTTCACCAGGCACCACAGGACGGGTCAAAGTGATAGCAAATTTTAGTATTTTACAAGAGAATGTGAGAATCTTCCTGCTAGCAGAGAAGAAAACTGTTATAGACCTGGACTAAGCCAGGTCTCTGCAATAATGGTTATAGTTAGCTACAAAGTGTACATTGTCATGCCTCCTAAATGTATATGCATGTTTATATACATTTGTTTGTGTGTAAAATATTTCAATGTCAATATATACATATTATTGATAAATAAAAGGATGTATGGACAAAAGCTGACACGTGTAATTTCCAGCTCTTATTTTGGCAAACTACATTGCAAGTCCTAGTTCTGAACTTAGCACTATAGGTCAGTCTTTAACTGAAAAAAAAATTTCAGAAACCAGGCAAACATACGTCAAGCCAAAGTATTAACACCAGTTAGAAAGCAAACACCGGTTTGAACTTCCATCTGGAACCTGAAGCATTGCTGTGCCCACTTCTGGGCCTCTTGCTTCAAGGAAGACACTGAGGTGCTGGGGCATGTCCAGAGAAGGGCAATGAAGCTGGTGAGGGATCTAGAGAGTCAGTCCTATGAGGAGCTTGGATTGTTTAGCCTGGAGAAAAGGAGGCTCAGGGGAGACCTTATTGCTCTCTCCAGCTCCCTGAAAGGAGGTTGAAGTGAAGTGGGAGTCAGCCTCTGCTGAGCGACAGGACAAGGTGTCACAGTCTCAAAGTGTGCCAGGGGAGGTTCAGGATGAACACCAGGCAGGAAGAAATCCTCCATGAAAGTGGAACCACCATCCCTGGCAGTGTTCAAGAAACAATTGGACATGGCATTTAGCACTGTGGTCCACTCGACAAGTTGGTGACAGGTCAAAGGTTGGACTCACTGATCTTGGTCTTTTCCAACCTAAATGATTCTGTGATTCTGTAATATATAAAAATAATAAGTTCAGAGGAAAAATATTAGAAGTTATCCTACAAAGTTGTTTTGATGAAATGTGGTTAAAAATGAAAGGACTGAGATTTCAATCTTTATGTTTAAAGCTAAGTATTTGTTTTGCTATTATATTACTGTTTGGAGAAAGGTTGGACATGAGCCAGCAGTGTGTGCTCACAGCCCAGAAGGCCAGCCACATCTCAGGCTGCCCCAAAAGCAGTGTGGCCAGCTGGCCAGGGCAAGGGAGGGGATCCTGAACCCCTACTCTGCCCTTGTAAGAGTGCACAATGCCCTACCTGGGGTGCTGCATCCAGCTCTGGGGTCCTCAGCATAAGAATGATGGGGACCTCTTGATGTGCTGGAGACAGTCCAGATGAAGGCCACAAAGATGACCAAGGACCTGGAGCACCTCTCCAGGCTCAGGGAGCTGGGGTTGCTCAGCCTGGAGAAGAGAAGACTTCAGGAGACTTTACAGCAACTTCTAGTACCTAATGAGGGATTATAAAAAAAGAAGAGACGTTTTATACAGGCAAATAGTGACAGGGAAAGGGTTTTAAACTTAAAGAGGGCAAATTTAGATCAGGTGTTAGAAAGAAATTCTTTTCTCAGAGGATGGTGAGCACTGGAACAGGTCGCCTGGAGGAATCGTGGGTGCCCCATCCCTGGAAGTGTTTTGTGGCAAGTTGGATGGGGCTCTAAGCAACCAGAAATGGTTATCCTTGTCCATAGCAGGGGGCTTGGAATGAATAAGATGATTTTAAGTGTTCTTCCAACCCAAACCATTATCTTGTTCAATGATTCTCTGATTCTGTTTGAAATGAAGGCTTGTCTGCTCCCTGAATCTTGGACACTTTCCTTCCAGAATTTAAACAGAGGTGACAAGAAACCGTAGTTAGTTAATTTTATTTCAATGCTAGTCATTCTCAAAACAGCCATCTCCACAAGGACCTCAGAAATTAACAATTAATGCTCTTACTGAATGCTCAAAGTAATTATTTTTTATTGTTTCTAAATGTAATTTTTGTCAAGGACACACCACTCTCAACTAGTTTCCTGTCTGCTCTTGACACAGCAGAGATCTAGAACAATATTAGCATGACAAACAGAAATAACATCAAGGGGCATTATATACAAAGCAAATTACTTGCTTTTACCTCACTGACTGCCCAGACTGTCTTAATAAATAATACCCTGGCTCTGATTCAACTCTCTGCTTGCAGTCCTAAAAATTATGGCACAGACTGTGTTTCAATGTGTGTACTGAAAAAGAGAGATCCATGCTCAAGGAAAAATAGCGAAAAAAAAGAGAGAGATCAGTCTTTAGCTATCTAAACAGACATAATCTCATTTCTAATCTGGCCTTGGAAAAGAGGTGCAAAAATATATCTCATCTGGTGTGCGCAACAATTTTAAAGTAGTATTCTCTAGAGGATCAAATTATTCAGACAGCAGAATGAGAGGCAAAACAAGAGCCAAGGATTTTGAATAAATACTACAGCTGTGGGAAATGAGTTGCAGAAATAAAAGGAGGAGGGACCAGCTAGTTTTGAGGGTAATAAGCATATGAAATCTCAAGGAAACAGAGCAAAACTGAGTCTGATTTATACCCTAAATAACTTCATTGAGTTCATTAGAGTTCCATAGGATACTGAACACATCATCTCAGAAATTGGTTGGTATATGATGGCTGTGAATAAGAGAGAGGGAATTCTGCAGAAACACCAGTCCTTTTGTCTTAAGGCTTTTATATTATACTATTTCAGAAAACTTGGAAAGTGACAGGCCCAGAGTGGTAGCTAGCGCCAACAGTACTGCAAGCAGGTGTTCCACAACTCCCCAGCTCCTCCAGCTCGAGTGCTCTGCCTCCATCCATAATTCCTCTGATGCTCTCAGTTTGGATCACTCTATGCTGTAAATTTTGTGATGATCAGGGTAGTGCTTTTGTTACACATACAGATGTGCAGCACTGACTAGAAACAGATCTCAAGATTGTTTCCACTCTAGGCATCTTGGCCTTTTGTCAGAGCTTTTCTGTTTTTCCATGCTTTTCAGTCCTCTGTGTTTGTAAGGTTAAAAATAAAATGGGCTGAGCCATCCAAAAGTGATTCTCCACTAGGGACTGTTTCTGCTTCTGCAATTCTGTTCTGTGCACCCTTCCTTCCTGTTGACTTTGCTGCTTTGGTTCTCCCAAGCTAAGTCTCTTGCTGCCAGGGAAAAGACTTTGTTGCTCTCCTTCAGCCCTTCCTCCCCACCATCCCTATATGTGTTTGGGCATGACTAGGAGATGAGTATTGCTTCATATGGAATCTTGCTTCCTGTCTGTCAGAAAAGAACACATTTCTGTCTGCAGCCAAAAGGTAGAGAAACAAATAGCGAATCCTCATTCGCAAGGAAACTGTGCTTTATTCAAGATACATTGTGCCTGAAAATATACACGAAGCAGCAATGGTGACTTACTGTATCAGACCTCAGTTTCTCTATGCCTGAGCCATCCTTCTGAAGTGGCCCTTTGAAGTTTCACCTGTTTTAATTATTCCCTATGAGCTTTTAAAATTTTTCCTAGCTTTACTGGAGATAAAAGACAGAAACCTGAGATTAAGTCACAGAAGCAGTTGAAAAGTAAGCTATTTAGGTGGGAAGATCTTTCCAAGAAGAACCAGGAATCCAAGATGTTTATCATAAAGGGTAGAAAAACACAGAGGGAAGCAAACCAGTATTGGGTGCAATATCCTTCCAAAGCATATCATTGCAGTTACCTATTCTCATGAAATCAAGATTAAATCCATTGGAACAATGAATATACAGAGCTTTTAGGTCCTTACATGCTTAAATGCTGAAATACAGTTTTGAAAACTTCATATTTTTTACTATGGTTAATTGGAAAAAAAAAAAAATTGTGGATATACTTGGAAAGCCAACAGATGGCTCCAAGCCACTGGATTCTTCCACACATCCTGTGACCCTGACCATCTTTAACTACAGGTGTCTTTATAAAGCTTTCTATCATGACTTTGGGAGAAATGCCAAATTATTAATTATTGCTTTTTTTCCTTCCAAGAGCTTCTTTCCCAAAGCTGGATGTGGTCAGTATTTTGGTAGACATTACTAGTTTCTGCAGGAAGGAAGGAGGAGCCTGTATCACACGTATGAAAGATACTCATAAGAGCTTTATTTTTTTTTTAGAGCAACAAATATAGGACTTCTTTTGTTATTCTTTCTAATGTTGTCATTTTCAACTATTTTCTATGGAATTGTTCTTAGAGTACATACACATACATACACTGAGGAGGTTCACAGTCCACACATGAGAACTGGTTCATGAACCTCAGAAAAAGGGGGGAAATACTACTCTCACATCTGGCAGTCATTTGTTCATCATAGAACTGTGCATATGAAAGCATTGCATAATAGATATGCAGGGCCAAAATCATCCTGGGCGTAACAGTACTGACGTCAATTCCCTTACACCACGAAAGAATTTTTTGTGTAGAATGCAAACTGTTTTCATGAAAGAGAGAGATCAGTATGGATTCTTTTTGATTTTCTTTTCTTTAAACAGCTGGCAGTGGGTAGACATTGGCTTGCTGGCCAATTGCAATAAATGAGATGGACCACGAAAAAACAAAAAGGAGAATGGGTATGGAGACTCAATTGGTATTGAGGATTTGAAATGCTATGTGCTGTATGTAAGGGATGCTATTTCAGACTATCTCCAGAATGGTCACTTGATTTACGTACCTATTACAAGCTAGAAAACACAGAGTATGCTCCTGAAATGCCTAGGATTTTTTCATAACTAACATGCTTGGATCTCCTAGAAATGTGAATCATTTCCTACTAACAAAGGGTAAATTTTTAAGTGTACCTATGTGACTTAAAAAGCAGAAGACCTCTTCTGAAAAAGTGCAGGGAAATTTGCAATTGTACTGTCACTTAAATTTTAAATCTCCAAGTTCATTTCCTGTCTTGTTTTCAAGGTGGCTGGTCCTTGGAGCACTCCCTAACTCACAACAATAAAAACAGGCAGACTCCTTTAGCTGGCACCTGAATTTACCTCCTGGCTTCATCTATTGTGGATTAGGAACAATTCTACTAGTAGAGAAGCAGGAAGGAAAATTGCAGAAAGGTCATGAAAAACGGGAAAATTATTGTCTGGAAGCACCGACTGATGGCTGTCAAATTAATATTTCTCTAAGTTTTGTGATGTTGAATTTTGGGTTTGAAATCCAGAGGAGTTTTTGGGTGATCCTTTGTGTCCTAAGAAAGGCACACATTGTACATCTTCCTACAAGCAGTAATTCAGATTATCAAAAATATTACCATTGAACCATAAGACATTATAAAGGTTCAGGCTCTGCATATTAAGACATTGTAAAGATTTTGAGTCCACATATACAATAAAATTATATAAACATTTATTAATCAAACATCTCTCGAAACCTTAGCTGCAAAATTTCAGGGTACCTTTGTGGCTTCGGTGCAATAAATGGAATCTTTGCTATAAACAGAACTTTACCCTTAGCCCAAAATTGTTTCACAGATTACATATGCTTTTTGCAGGTAATGTCTGTGATTTACTAAATGTATTTGTAATTTGCTAACTGTATTGTCCTGCACAGAGGAAACAGCATGACACAGCTTCCTCCCTTATTCTTCCAAAGGAGTCTTTGGGGTCCTGACCCTGCTCAAAAGGCATTCCTGAACTTCTCTGAACAAAGTCTGCATTTGCTGCTGATACTTACAGTAGGCACAAAACTAAGTAGAGATTGTGCCAGTCATAGCTTAACCTAAAATGCTAAATCAGATCTTTTCAGTTAGGAATATTACCACTTTAAAAAGTTGGTGGTTTGTTTTTTTAAGTTGTACAGCTCTTTTTTAGAGAATTATAATATTAAATGTACCTGCTGAATAACTTCTGTGTGGTTTTTTTAAACTTCTGTTCCTTTACAGTGTTCACTCTTTGATTCTATTTAGTGGGAACAAGGTCAGGATACAGGATACATGATCTGGACACGTACACATTTAAACATACGTGTACAAATATTTTAAAAAAATATTGTGGATATATCCTTTATAAATTTTACATTGAAGTGGGGTGTGAATTTATACTTTTCATATTGTTCAGCTAGTTTGCTTCAAGAGAAACTTCACTGAATTAAATTGAACTACACATAAACTAGCTGCTAGAAAGCAAAAGGAAAAATCTGTGTATCTGTGTGTGTGTGCATATGCACAGCTTTGAATTAAAACTATTATTATTTCTTCAACTGAGCAATTTCAGACTGAAAAAATCAACATTTGCAACTTCAAACACAAAACATAAAATAACATCCTTACTCTAGTCGCAGTTAACCACATAGTGACTAAATATAGCATCAGCCTGTCTTCAGGATGTGTCCACAATAACAGATTACTCAAAATGTTCTGCTACTATTCCCTACCTAATATTATGTCTACAACAAAATGTGGAAGTTTAAAATATCTCTGTAATTATGGTAAACAGACAACAATCACTAAAATTGCAGAGTACTGTCCACTGCTCCTAACCTACAGGCTGTATATAGAAAACTAAATTAAACAATTCTGCCTACTGCTACTAGTCAAATGCAGACTGCATTCCAGGTGTTGGTGAAGCACAGTGGAATCATATTTTGAGTGAGATATAAATTCCAACCTGATTTTTGTTAATATTTTTAGACGACTTCTAATTCTGAACAGCTAATGTACGTTGCCTTACTAACTCTGTTAAGAATTTTCACAGACATTTTAAAATGTAGAAGCCATTAGAAAAACGACACGATTTCCTCTTGCTTCCTTACTTAGAAATGGGGAAATTACTCAATGTGCAAAAACCTTTATTCAGGTTAACTCAATCATGCAAGCCAAATTCCTCTTGGAGCTGAATGCAGACAGAAGCAGGTATCCTTAAGTGTCTCTCCAGCCGTGTTTTGAGGAAAGCATTCCTTATTTCTGGCCATGGCTCCCAGCCCTCCCTGCCTGCTCCTGCCGGTGCCCTTCTGCTGACGTACAGCAGCCTTGGAGTGAGAACAGGAAGAGGAGAATCAAGGAAGCAGCTGTTCTCTGAATCACAACCCTCTCTGGATTTCTCTTAAAAAAAAAAAAAAAAAAAAAAAAAAAAAACAACTACAACAAAGTAAAACCCTAATAGAAAGATAAGACCCAGAAGAAGCACAATATTCCTTGAAGCCACCTCTGCAGATGCCACCAAGAAGCTCAGCACCACGGTGATAAAGAGGCGTGCAAGTGCACACAGCGTTTTTTCTTTACAGACTGAGGTTCTCTTCCCATTTGGTTTGTACAGTCTGCAGGGCTGGATAGCCACAAATTCAGACTCATTTGTACAAATGGTCTGTTAGAAGCTGCCTTAGTTTGGCTCCAGAAGCTTCCTTTCCATCACCCTGAGTAAAGTCTTCCTAAGTCCACTTTTAATATTCTCAAAGGTTGTATTTAAGAATAAGCTCTGTCTTTCCTATTCAAATATATATCCATTTTTAATCTGCTTGCTTCCTGCCCTAAATGAGCATGTAGAGGCCAAAATCCAATATCAACACCCTATAAGCTGATTTCTATCCAGACACTTACAAAAAATTTATAGATTGGAATAAAGGTTGTTTTGCAAATTCAAGAAAATATTTCCTTTTATCATTTTAGAAATACCAATTTGCATTGTATATATCTGAATTCTGATTATCTGTTTCTTAATTACTTCAGATGCTTTTCCAACGAATAGAGCTGTAAGATGTCCTGAATTTTAGAATAAACTTCCTTTTGTTTTTCATATAAAAGATTAATTAGAAAGTTTCTGTAAAAGATACTCTCAAAATACTTGTAAAATAGCCTAAACTCAGAGTAATTTGTTCTGAAATGCTTAGAAACATGACTGAAAACATAATCGATAAATATGGTTCGAGTTTTCTGGCCAGAAACCTGACCTTCTGTTCAGGTTTTGCTTGGAATTTAATCAACAATTAGAGATTACTAGCAAGAGCTAAGATCATAAAATCATAGAATATCGTGACTTGGAAGAGACCCACCAGGGTCATTGAGTCCTGCCTCTGGTCCTGCACTGGATGCCCCAAGAGTCACACCCTGTGCCTGGGAGCATTGTACAGACACTTGTTGAGCTCTGACAGATTTGATTCTGTGACCACTTCCCTGGGGAGCCTGTTCCAGTGCCCAACCACCCTCTGGGTAAAGGACTTTTTCATGCTATCCAATCTAAGCCTCTCCTGACACAGCTTCATGTCATCCCTTGGGTCCTGCCACTGGTCACCAGTGAGAAGAAATCAGTGTCTGCCTCCCCACTTCCCAATGAGGAAGTTGTAGACAGCCATGAAGTCTCCCAGAGCCTTTTTTCTCCAGGCTGAGCAAGCCAAGTTGTCCAGATACTCCACACATGCCTTCCTCTCTAGACCCTTCAGCAGCTTCACAGCCCTCCCCTGGACACTCTCTAATAGCTCCATGTCCTTACACAACAAAGTAAATGTAAGCATTCCTGTATTATTAGAATCATAAATGACTGTGCTTTTACCTCTTCCTCCATTAAATTGTATCCAAAACTGAGAAGTACATTCATTCACAACTGATGAATTTCCATGCCAATTCCTGAAAGCTTCTAAGACTTAATTCCCTCAGCTGCTATTTCCCTTGTGCTATTTAGAGAAACAAAAAACCAAACCAAACCAAAACAAACAACCCCCCTCCCAAAAACCCAAGTAAAAAAACTCCACCAAACACCCCCTCCAAAAAAAAAACACCATTGATGACTCTCCTTCCTTGCTTATAGTTCCTTCCTTTCTTTCTTCCTTTACTGAGGTTGTATTCTGTGTGATCCTCTTGAAAACTAGATACTCAGTCATTCCATAATTTATGTATCAAATCAGATGCAGACTTACTTAGATTAATAGATACTAATATTCCCTAGACTGACACTTGTTATACTCTTCCGCAGTACAGCCACATGGTTCTGAAGTTTTACCTACATTCTTCCATTTTCCCATTCAAATCTAGATTTTTTAATAGTCTAATAGCTCTTTGTTAAAGGAACCCAAACCATTGCATGATTTTATGACTGTGCCTCCTTGTAAAACCTTTACGTTCCTTCAATGAAATAATACATGCATATGACTGATGGAAGTGGCTACATTGCAGAGCACTTGCAGTTTTGAAGATAGGGAACAGGTTTTGGTGTGTTGAGGACAAAGTTCGTCGCTCACATATTAGATTTCCAGTGTCTGACATGAAACCATAAAAATGTGGCCACAGCTTACTTGCAATACGTTTGTGGACAACATGAAAAATGCATAGACCTCATTGGATAAGGGAACTGCCACATTCCACCATGACTCAGTTTAAGATGAAACCATGATATGCAGAGAGGGCTGAAATTGGACATTTGCTATCTTGATGCTGTGGAGTCATTAAAAGTCACCATGGACCTTCAGAAACCTTTTATCACATTCACTGTGTTTTTAAGCATAGATGCTAATAAATTTCATAATGTAGATGTAAGATGGTGAAAAAACTAGTCTCTCTGTTCTCACATCATTAAAATTGTGTTTTAAATTCCCATTCTGGTAATTTCTGTAGACCTTTTCCCATACATTTTGCATGTGGTACTAATATGGGTAGAAAAAAAACTTTCCAACAAGTTTAGTTGGTGACCTTGGATGACACTTTACATTTCATAGTGTGAAAACAGACCTAGTTGATCACTTAAAATATTTGTTTTCTTGATTAAAGATTTCATGAATACATGACTTTAATTTTCATTGCAGCTCAGGCTTCTGAATGGACAAGTCACTATTGAAAAAGATCTTAGATGCCTCACTTGGATGTTTTTATCATCCTTTGTTAGCTTTAACATTTAAAAAAAATGACGCACACATTCCTGTAATATTTCATCAAGTTCTGACTAACAGAGAATCAGAAATGTTCTAAAATGTACAATTACAAACAGGCATAAACTCTGAGACATTTTTGTGGTTTCAGAGAAAACTGACTTAAGTACATACGTCTGGAAAGTCCCACCAAGAAGCCACTTCTGTATTTTCAGGAAATTAAACAAAAAGGCCTACTGCAATTTTTCTACTGTCATTTGTTTATTTATTTTAAGCCACATAATAAGCAGAAATTTGTGATCGTAGGTGTAGTGTTTGGAGCAAAAAGAACTCTTTTGAAGATAAAAGAGTTGTTTATATAAACAACTGTTCTGAAACATTTTGAGACCAATTCTAATGGTCTCATGTTCTGTGACACTGTCAATAGTGGGAGGGTACAAAGCTTTGTAGCTGTGGAACCAAGTCATGATCACAGTCATTCTCTTAAGTGCTTTGTTTTTACTTCCTTTTTCTGGAATGACCCACAGAGACTACTGGACAGATGAAAAGATGGTAGTATATGCCAGAAGATGCCTCTGAAAAGTCTTGATAAAAAGGGTGACTGGAAGAGTAGTATCCTGAGTTATACCCTGAATTGCTACTCTTGAGCATAGGAAGAGCTGTACTAGATCTGAGGGACCCTCTAGCCCCACACCCTGGCCCCAGCACTGGTCAAGAGCAGGGACCTGCAGAAGAGCAAAGAGCAGGAAGACTTAGTTGTCAACATTCCCTGGTATTTGGATGATCCTGATAACCAGCAGTTTGGAATTCAGAAATTTCTTTATATAAGAGCCTTGCATTTGTCTAGCCCCATATTCTAGCACCAAAAATATCTGTGAGTAGATGCATAAAACCCAGTAAAAGTAGATTAAACATATACTTTTCCAGTCTCTTGATTCTTTCAGATTTGAGGACTTCCTAATCCTGATACCATTTGTGCAGTAATCCACCAACAGTTCTCTCTCCCAGTTAGACAACCTTTCCCTAAAATACTGTAAATTGCCATAATCCACAATGTCCTCTGGTAACAAGTTTCACAAGGCTCCTACCCCTTCAGCTTTGAATTTAATTGCCAATAGCTTAATTTGATGGTTATTACTTGCAGCTGATAGAGACTGTAAGAAGTTGGTCCGTGTTAATAAAAGTTAGAAGGATTAAAATTACAGCCAGGGGGATTCTGATGTAGCTCAGAATCACATTTCCCCTTTTCAAAAAGCAAATGTCTTCATCATGCCTACTCTCTGCATTGACAAAAAGGAATTTCTTTTCCTTTTTTGTAGGGAAGCTTACCAGATCAAAGGCTTTTCCAAATCTCTGAGTTTCTGGATTTCAGCAGTACTTTCTGTCTAAATCCCCTGGCAATCCAGAACCCAGGTAAACGGTACTTGAAAGTTTTCAAGCATGAGTAAAGAATCCTCTTCCAATCCTGAGAAAACAGATAAGGAAACCTGGACACCAGACTTTTTGTAATAATACAGGTATCAGACAATTAGAGACTTACAGCTGCAAAAATGAAGCCTGATCATTCAGGATACTTTGACTCTGTCCCAGATGACCTCAAAGCAATATTGCAGAGCTGTGGGACTCAGAGTGAGCCCTAAGCTGCACAATTAGTGATCGTGATGGAGGGATCACAAGTTGAAGCCTAAATAGAAAGCATCTGTTTCATATAATCGTTGTGCAATCTTTGCACCCTTGTGCTGAGATATAGGGTAAGTTCTGTAGCACTAACGTAAAATGGAAGGAAACAAGAATATTTTTTCACACTGGCATAGTAAGCACTGTTATTCTGTCATATTTCTGCCACTGAAAGAGTGATGAGCTCACATAGCTTGTACAATCACAGCACATGCATACTGGGGAATGTCCAGCAGCAGCTAAAGACACTGTTCCTTTGTTCAGCTGCCTCTTTGGTGTTGTGAAGCACCTGTCTTCTGATAATGCAGCCTTTTCATATTACTACCTTACACTTTGTTTCTGTTTTCTATTTTTAGGACAAGGTCCCCAAATGTCTTACCTTACTAAAGGCAGAGCGTCATATAGAGTAGGCATTTCTGCAAGGGTTTCATTCTGAGAGCTGTAAGCAGTGATGTGAATTCACAGAAGAACCATCCTGCCATCCTGTATCCTGCCACTCCCCCACTCAGCACAGAGCTGTGTGCAGTGTCACAGCCTCACCTCACACAAGCCTCCAAGCAGACAAGACACGACAGGCGAGCCTGCACACACCACCGTGCCCCAGTGGAACACTCGGGCTCCTATGCACAGTGACATGCTGATAAACTCTTAATTAGCTGCTCTTCACGAGTGTCTGCTTCTGCTGCAGATCCTAATTCATTTGCCTCTGCCTAAACTGTGTCTCTGTGTGCCAAATATGGATTATATTGCAACTGGTATCCTCCTGTGTGTGCCTATACAAAGGATGATTAGCTGTAAAGCCTTCTGAGAGACATTTTATATGGAAAACTACTTACAGAATATATCGTGTTGCACCAGACAGCTGCCTAAATGCTGGAATCAATATCTTGGAATTTATATGCCAAGACTGCCATTCAAAGTTACTTGTAACTGTATCTACTACAGCAAAAACACTATTTGGCAAGTAACATTTTTCTGTCTCCCAGTTGCCCTGGTACTCAGACCTGGTAATTAGACCAGCCCAGCACGAGGGTGTCATTATGCTTTTCCTCATGTTACCTCTCTCTGTGGTCTACTGTGTCATCACTCAAAATTTCAGATGTCTGTTTCTAATTGAATGCTTCCTTCTGTGATAATAAAGGTGATTCATATAGTGATGAAATGTCCTAAATATTATATGGTGTTTTTCAGAACGCACCAGACACTTCTGCTTTAATGCAAATCAGTACTATTTTTCATTATACATGTTTTTATCAAAAGGGGATTAAAAAAGACAGCGAGAACTGCAAATAATATGACCTCTAAAGAGATTTATGCAGAAAAGGTATAAAGATATAAACTTTTTTCTTTGCACTGGAATCAGTGAACGCATTTCTGACACAACTCCTTTTGTGACAGTATGTATATTCTATGGTGTCTTCCCTCTTCCAGACACATGACATTCTTTCAGAACATGTTCCTCAGTAAAGATGCTGAACAATATATGCTGTCTTTGAGCAGCAATGAGCACAGTTGAAATCTGTGCTTCTGTTGGAGTCCCTTGTCACTCCCACAATAAAATACAACATGACTGTACTGAGTAGAAGTGACCTCGACTTTTATTTATACTGCTCTTTCTTTTATTATTTGCACCTGCTTTTAGATTTCACTCTATTTTAAACTGCTCTGTCATAGGTCATAATTTATATTTCCCCACCCTGTCTTTTAATTTGCATCCCAATCATAGTAAAGCTTGCAAAAAAGAGAACTCTGTAGAGCGAAATAGGGAGAAACTGTGCAGGCTGTTTCACTAGAACAAAAGGATTTTTCCCTCTTCAGATACCAAGAGGCTTTATCTGTGAACCTAATGGGTCACCTTATCTCTAAAAATTCACAAACATGCTGAAGGCCTGATTTCCTGCCACTTTAGGTTTAGCGAAGTAAAACGTGTTACAAAATTATCCCTGTGGCTTCTACTTAATTTATCTACCCAGTATTCCTCTCAGAACATGAAAGGATGGGTTAAAAATAATATTCTTCCCACCTTGCCACCCACCTACATTGCCCTTTTTTACCTCTCTGAGGCTTTCCTTTGCTGACGGACATGGGAGTGACAGCAGAACTTCCTTAGTTTGGCTGCCAAATCCTCTTTTCTTGTGGGAGTTGGGACACCTGCTAGTAAAGGTACCTGCTGCATGTTCAAATTTGAAGGTCATTGTCTGGCTTTGTGCTACTACTTATGTAGTAAGCTCAGTGCTGATAATACAGGATTCCTGTATTATACCCTAAAAGACACCATTTCCATGTGGCAGTAGTTTCTGATTCACATGTTCACTGAAGTCAGGCTTCCTCTTTTGAGAACTGGAGGAAACTAGATTTGTCATTTGAAATGTCAGCAGCTTTCACATAGGAAAAAAAAAAAAAGAAAAAAAAAAAAGGACAGGAAGTAAAGCCAGTGATTTGTATTTCTATCATAACACTGGCAAGACCTCTGAAAACAGGAACAAGAACAGGTCCTGGAATATTTTAAGTGTGGTGCCAAATCAGTTCCAACCTGTATCTATTAAAAAGTAGAAGTCAGCAGGAACATAAAACACTGCTGATTTATGTTCCTTAATCTCCTCCCAATGTCATATTGCTCTCATTGTACAGTTGGCTTTACAAGCTCCAGCAAAGGACTGGCATCACCAAGGGCTATGGAAAGCCCTGTGTACACATGTAGAGAAAAAGAATGTCTACTCCTTAAATAACAATCGTATTTCTCTCAGTGTGAGATTGGAAATGGTAACATATCACTGTCAAAATACACTCTAAAAATAAATTTAAAAATCAACTCAGAGCTGTCTTTTATAAACTATTTTACAAGCAACCTTAGGGCATTATTGTCACATGGACAGAAAATCAGTTTTTGTCAGAATAAAGTTAATTACAAAATCTAAAGCAATATTTACATATTCAAAAGCACAGCCACATAACAGCAATGCAAAGAGCCTCTGTGCAGGAGTTTCTGATCTATTGTCCATTAAAATGGGATTATTTGGCCTATTTTCAGAAAATCTACCTTGAATCAGGTCAGAACTCTGGTGACTTTACCCATTACAATCACATTTCAGTGCATTCACCACAAGAGACTCAACACAAGATGACAGACATGAAACTGAAGAATCAATTTAAAAAAAATCTGTGGAAAATGTAGTCTGAGAGCGTCACTCAAAAACCCAAGGTGAATGAAATGTGTGTAAATACAGGACTGCCATGTTTTTGACACAGAATGACAGGTGGGTAAAGGTGTGATTCAAAAGCATTTACTGAACAGAGAATTAATCTCAATATTATAAGCAAATTTGTGCCACAAAGGAAAGTCTGAGAGAGACCATATGGCTTTAAGTCAGGAAAATAACAGGTTTGCTGCCCGTAAAAAAAAAAAAAAAAACAAAAAACTGTCTTACTGAGTTATGTGGTTTTGATGGCAGATTTAGCAAATGATTGGCACAATATAATAGAGTGCAATTTTAAGAACCAAAGAATTATCCTGCATTGGTGGTACATGCCTTTATTGTATGCACTGAAGTCTCAGTCTGGCTCTAAATGTTTGTGTGTATTTCTTTTTTATTACTCATTATTCACTTTTTTCACAAAAAGTATTTTGCTTGAAGCAACGTGCAATATATTATTCAATCTATCCACTGGCTTTATTTATTTGGGGGAGAGACTTTAACAGCAATTTATTTCTGTTTGGAAATGTGAAAAATTAACAGGAAAATTCTGTTAGCTTTTGATAATTTCTTTTTATGGACGTCAAAATAGAAAAAATTCACGTTTGACAAATTTTGTCCCGTTTTGCAGATGAGGTTACATTCCTCCACAACACTTAAAAAAAAATAAAATAGGCTGAGGGAAATCACTTATGTGTTTAGTCTAAATATTTTTGATGTATACAGAAGAAAAACTATCTGACTGTATCCTGTTAAATATTCCTGGAAACTGGTGGTGACCTCTTACAAACGGGAAATGCACGGCAGGGGACAGCACGATGCAGTGGCTTCCAGCTGTCACACCTCAGCTGCACATAAACGAATTGATGCTGTGTTTTGACTAGGGAACCAGTAGACAGCAAGTGCACGAATTCCTTTCCATGGAGAGCATCCACACTGCTCCCTTCTCCAGCAGCAGTTCCCAAGTGGAGCCCATTGGCACGGGTGGGCCTGTGTCAGCTGGCTAAGGGCAGCAGCGTGGGGGGCAGAGGGGGGAAGGAGAGCAGCCAGTGTGCAGAGCTCCCCCCCAGCAGCCTCTGCCCCTGTGCTGCCACGCTCCCCTCCCTCCCAACCAGCCCTGCTCTGGCCACAGACCTGAGCAAATTACACGCGTGAAGTCGCCTTTAATCACAGCCCTTGCGGCCACAGAGACAGAGCTTGTGATGCATCTTCTCAGCAATTCACCCCAAGGCAGACCAACCAGCTGAGGAAATGAACAACAGCAATTCCCCTCAGAACATTTGCACCCTCTTCCCAGTACTTCCTCATGTTCCTCATTGTGTCTTTTCTTTCTGTTTAAATATATGTATGCATAATTCAATTTTGTACTACACAGCTTCTTTTGTGATTTTTCCTATCCTTTTTCAGTTTTAGCATGATTCTTTCCATATTTCTCAAATGTGGGACTAGAAAACATGAACACAAAAACCAAATCTGAAGTGCTTCCTAGCAGTTTTTGCATTTCCGTGATGATCTTCAGTCTTCTATGTAGCTGTGAAGAACCTTTGTCTAGTTTATCAAAATCTCTTTTGACCACTTTTATAAATCTAGTCAGGGTTTATAACAGCAGTCCTAAGTGCCCCTAAATTACCTTCAGAAAATACCTGAGATGCCTCTCTTCCATTTACATGCCTGATTAAGTGCTTATTTGCTATGCAGAGCAAAGCTCTTGCTTTGAAAGTTCTGTTTACTTAACAATTATCTTTTTGAACTAGAGCAATGCCAAAGGTTTTTACTCTGGTATTTCCAAATCCCTTCTTGGCATGGTTAATCAATCCAAAAGCCTTTTTCTTATTTAAACAGATTTATGGATTTATGAAGGCCACAAATCAAGTTTCTTTACTTGATGTTATAGTTTGAGTAGTCTCTGAATTTCTCATCTGTAATATGAAGACACTGACCTACAGGCCAGCTTAGCAGCTCTGCACTACTCCAGTGAAACAAAACAGTTTTAACTGCTGATAGGCTTTATAGAAAGATAATTCTTTTCACTTTCCTTCTGCAGCTTCAGTGGCTACTGGATGATTGGATTTTCCTTTTCCAAAGACTTGGCATGAACAGCTCTCTGGGAGAAAGCAGGTGTGTTCCTCTCAGATTCATCTCTGCTTGAAATGTGGAGTTTAGGCAGTGGTCCTTTAACTTCCCTGAATGAAAAGTTTTGTCTTTGTTCACTCTTTGTTCTTTTTCAGAATCAGTTCTCTTAAAGGAGAACACCTTCGGGTGGGACTGGATGTTATTTTAGCCCCCAAATTCAGTACACAGAAAGAATTTCTTTAGCTATGTTCACAACCCTCTTAAAAGAGGCTCTCTTTGTGATTTCAAGCCTGCTCCAGTATTTGCCAATATATAAGGAAAAATATGTATATTTTAATTATTCCAAGAATAGCCTAGTATTAAATAACCATAAATCAGTTGGAGACTGGTTTCAGCTGAGAGCACAACTCAAAATTCCAAAAGTCAAAACAGAGCCCAATGTTTGAATCTCTTTTATCTAAAATTATATGAATCCTGCAGGAATGTGGCCACAGCACAACAACATAGACAGCATCAATTGTTTTCTGTCTCTACTTAGCTGTTTTCAGGGCCTCAGTCTTGTCACTTTATCTGTCTCACACTCAATTTCTCCAGCTATAAAATGGTGTTAAAACTGTACTTCTTTGTAAAGAATTATAAGATAAACTGGGGAAATGTTTCTGTAGTCCTGGAGTTTTGTTATAGGGATTGTGATCAGAACCCTAAAGATTGCACTGAATATAAGCAAAAGATTTCTATGCCATTCATCACAGACACAAAACCAAAATATTTTTCTGGATATCAAAAAGTGACTGGACTGCAGTTGCTGCCCTCCAAGTAATTATCCATTTGTGAGTGACAGACATAGTTACTAGGCGATGTACAGCACAGAGTATTGACCTGAGGACTTCCAGTAAAATGGACACCCTTGTTCACCTTTAGTCTGTGACCTGGCAAATAAAGGGAAAGTCAGAGGATTTAAAAGGTTTCCACATTTGGTGTGCGTGTTGGTAATAGTAAGACTGGAATTTTTTAGGGAAAACATTATTTAACCAAAAAATAGCACCACTTTTAAAAGACAACATGTATTTCTGGCAAGCACTTCTCAGTACAGCACAGCAATGAATCTTTTACTGCTTTGCACATGCAGGTCATTGCCAATTATGTAAATAGGGTAGATAAGAAACTAGAGAATCTCACGTTGGGCAGTGCTCTTTACTAGGATAAATAATTGAACAAATATAGAAATAATCAACCTTGGAAAGTTAGGTTTACTTTAAAAAAACATAGCACTTTTGCCATAAACTTAGTTAGCCAGTCCTTGCATCATCTTGCCTTACAAATTGGCCACATACTCATGCTGACCTAAATTACTGGTTTGTAATTGGACACAACCTTTGAAAAGTTTCTCATTTGGGACTGAACTTTTTATGACCTGCATAGAAAACTGCTATTTGAGGGGAAAAAAAAAAAAAGAAGATTGTAATTTGAGCTGATGAGTTTTGCTCATAGGGAGACAACAATTGATTTGAGAATTTAATTTACATAGAGATCATGCCCAAAAGCATTTTACAAATACAACCATAGAATGTTTTTTGCAAATAAAGAGTTAAATCTGACCCTTAAAAAGCATCTAAAGCAATTTCTGAACATTTTCTTTTGGCTTTCCTGTCCTTTCATGCTTCTATGCATGAAATGCAAAACCAGTCCTTCAGCTGGGATTTCTATGCAAAGGTTAGGTCACCAGCCTAACTGCTGAAATTGGTTAGTTATCCCAACAATACATTTGTGATTTGCTAAATAAAATCATTCTGTGCTGCAGATTTATTTGCCAATGCTGGGCTTATATATGTGGACAACAAATATGAAAGTATGGCTTTTGTTGCAGCCAAACAAACCTGAATTTGAACATGCCCAGTTTAGAAACTGCCAGCTAGATCCAGACGAGCTGACTATAGATAATATGTGGATTTTGCCTACAAAGCAGGGGCCCAATGGGTCAAAGTTACTTCACTTACAACTTTTCTTCAGAATGCTTTCTCAGGATGCTGTAGACAGTCATTAAGATCAAAAATCTGCTCAGCAAAGAAAGTGTGACTCATATAAGCAATAGTTTGCTGAATCATCCATTTTTACAGTTGAAGGGCTTCACTCATTCTTCTTAAATAGCAATTGCAGAAATGCAGCCTAAACTGGGTATAAAATGCTCCTAAATGTGGAGATGTTACTTTGTACTCTCTGCACTCAGTTCCAGTACAAATATTAGTCACCATAAAGACCAGTGGCAAACAGAACCTGAAGAAGAAAATCCAGGGCACAAAATATTCTATGCTATCACATGCTCTATGGAATAAAACATACAGATTCACACACACACACACACAAAGGGGTTACACTGTTATTTATTTTGCACTGTTATCATGTTGCTTTGTGCCAAAGATTCTACTATTAAGGTTTAGAAATAACATTATGTTTATTTTAAAAAAAAGGAAAATTAAGTTATTTCAAACCAGTTATTAGTGCTAACTTTGCCTTAGAAAGTGCTTGTTTTGAAAAAAAATTGAGCATATTCACTTCATTAATTTTGTGTTAGTAGCATAATATCTGAGTTATAAGTGCTTCTGGTAGTCATTATGTAAGTCAGAACTTAGTTCCTTATTTTTAATTGACTTAGAAAATAGAAAGAGTTAAATAATGTTTTGCAGTATCAAAGGATCTTCATAAAAGTTTCATTATTGAAAGTAACTTCTATCTCCACTATGCCTTTTGCATAAAACCCCCAAGGGACTGTACAAATATTTTAAGCTAAATCTTACAACCCTAGCATGAAATACTGATAATAAGTGGGCTCAGGGGTATAGAAAGAGTACTATTAGATATTAGGTTTACTGATCATCATCATGATCAAAAACATCCAGGATGGAGAAGAAAATAATATGAAAAGTACCTTGCATCTGAAAGTCAGCAAGAAAAACACCAAGGAAAGCAATAAGACCAGATTGGTTGGATTCAAACTTTCAGACTTGTAACTCCATTCATCTCTGAAACTATTTTCAGTGGAAATCTTTTGTCATAAATGTATGTTTTACATTTGTCTATTTCAGAAATAGTGATAGCAGTGCTATGTATTATTATAGTGGCATGTACTATTATTTCCTTCATGTGCAAAACACCAGTTTCTGGGCACCAAGGAAACCCAAATGTCCATGATCTCAGACCTGAAAAAAGTTGGGTAACTGGACAAAAACTAACCTGTACTGAGTTACAGCAGCATGGATGTCCATAGGTTACTGTGATTAAAGCACCACCAAAACTTAGCTTGGTTCTCTGACTTTTGTTGGAGCAAACTACTCTTTCAACTTTTCATTTAGAGCTAAGCCTGCTACCAGAAGCAGCTTCTGTAGGATGTATTTCTTGAACACTTTAAAATGATGTTAAGAGAAGAACTAACACATAAACAACTCGATGCTGTTCTTTAGGAAAGAAGAGTGACTAAGGTGGAGACTCTGACACACATCAGAGTAAGAAAATCTTTTCTCTCTGCATGTCTTTTGGTGCAATGTGATTGTAAAGCTTCATTTTAGGAATACAGAACTGGTAAGGCATTAGTTCATAATACATTCATGTTAAGTTATAAAATATGACTGTTTGTACTGTGAAACTCTGAAATGGATTTTGGAGTTGTTTGGATATATTACCGGCCCAAAATTATTTTCATTCATTAATAAAACAAGTTAATATATTTCCATCCTTTAAACAAAACTAAGCCCTTCCTGAAACGCTTAGTAACTGTCACAGCACACAAACTCCCTTCATGACCTTGCCCAAATCTGCCTTAAGGGGGCTTATTTGATCATTGCTATCCCCCTTGTAAAAGCCACAGTCACCACAGCCTCCTCCCTTATGGCAAAGCTGTAGATCCACCTATAGGTACATACAGGGACAGCTTTGGCCTCGCACTTGAGGAAGGTAACATCCTTTTGGTATGCAGGGCTCCTGTCAGGTTACTCATTTACAAGTTACTTTACAATATTCTTCTCCATCTTCTATTCTGTATGTGCATATGTGTGTACAGAAAGGCACACATACATTAAGATGAAAACTGGAAAGAGCACATAAATATCCAGTCCACAAAGGGCTTTCTAAATTTGTAACACTTCACTCTTATCAGTACAACCAATCTTACTGATCTTTGCTAGGAAGCAGAAGTTCCAGGATAATAATATGACACAGAGAGTTGCTCCCTGCCTGCTGAATGAAATGTGGATTTAAAATTTAAGAAATATTTACTGTATATTTTAATATACTCAAATGTATTTAAAGTCCTTTATAGAGCAAGATAATTGTTAATTAAATGATCATGTTTCAGTTCATTTACATGTGTAATATTTGCATGATAAGGTGTTATGCATTTTGTTGACATTCTTATACTCTGCCAGAAAATATGCCACACAGAGTTAATGAAAGAAATGACATGATTTTGCTTGTAATGTTTATTTACTGTATTATCACCATACAATTTAATTATTCTGAGCAGTTGAGACCTGACTGTCATTACACTCATGCAGAGATAGAGCAAACATTTGGAACTGTAATGGTAATACTCTAACCACTTTGCATGAAATTATAGGCAATATTTAAATTTCTCTCCAAACTTAGAATAATTTCAGCCTGGGAACATACTTTCTACTTCAGGTTTGGGGGGCTTGTTTATTTTCCTTCCTAATAACTAGGGTTATTTCTAAGTCATTTGAGTTCCTTTAAAAATCAGGCTTTTGCATGCTCTTGAATGTCTAATAAACACTTTTGATTTGGAAATTGAAGCTGGCAATTGATTAGACCGCTCTGGAGCACAGTATAGCTCCACACTGATGAGAGCTACTCATATAGATTTTACTGAAGTAAGGCAGTGCAAATTGCAGCTTATACACAAGCACCTTTCTTAGAGAGCTAAATGACAGATACTTGCTCTTTCATTGACTTGAACTTTTCTGCAAGCAATAACATAGACGTGGTAAAAATCTGGGCAGTAAAATCATTTGCTTAGATTTTAAATGGCTGGTTTGAGACCTAATCTTGATCTTGTTAAATTTGCTGGTAAAATTCATGTAAACATCAATTGGAGGTTTAATCCTTTTGTGGATTAAAATGTTCTTGCCTATAAGTGGACATGTTAGCTATTGGTACACCTGAAAAAAACCCCCCAAAACTGTAAAACAATCATATCTGCCTGAGTCTAAATTAGATGGCTCCTTCAATATTCATACTTGTGGTTCAGCAGAGGGGGAGGTTATCCTTCACAAGGCACACTGCTTTAGACTTACTGAATAATTCACTAAAAAATGAATACTGGAAGAAATGTACTTAATGCTTTACTCAATTCTGAAAGTCTGATCAAAATGTGTGACTGGATCAAGCAGAAGCTTGGCACTAAATCTGATATGCCTTTCCTAAGAGGAAAATGCTCAAAAGATCTGGAGTATTTTGATTGGTAAATTGGCAATTGGGATTGCCTGGGGAAGTGGGCAGGGGCAGAAACTGTTTTACTGAACGGATAAGAATTCTGAACACAGCAGGAAACACAATCTACAACACTTTCCAAAAATGCTGGCACTGATATTAAACATGTATACCTCATTCCACTTGAGTAATAAGAGTATTGTGACTTAAATTTATTTCTCATGGTGAGGAAAAATGCATCCCACTGAGATAAAGCACTAGAATAACAATGAGACAGCCTGGAGGATGAGCTCTGTGCTGTTCACTGTACACCTGGGCTGTAGTGCCTGCCAGCCAGGTCCCATGGCCCCTCCATCCTATGTCCCGCAATCCTGTGCCAAACTGGATCCCAACAAAAAGACTGCTGGAAATGTTGCTATGCTGCATGACTCCAAGCTGCAGTTCTAGCTGATGAGAGCTAATGGCAATGGTATTAACTATAAACCACTATTTGAATGCTAAAAACATGAATTCTAGGTTGTTTTGTACTTCCTGCTCATTTTTCTTTCCTGATCCAAGAGGAACTGCAACAAAGGGTCAGTCTCTGTCTTCCAATATCCTTATATTATAATCCAAGAGAATCTGTAAAATAGAAAACACTTCTGGCCAGGGGGAAAATATCTCACCTGCATAACTGCAAGGTGCCTTTCCTAGAACTTGCCTGATTCAGTTCCCTAAACATGGCAACTCCTACTTACTTTCCCTGAACAAGCTCAGCACAGTCTCATGCATGCGCCCCATCAGCAGCTCGCTGACCCTGATCCAAGGACACCTGGACCAAAAATGTGGGTTTACTACTGAATCTTCTTCAGGATCAAAAGAAAAATTATGCTGCTTAAAGCCTTCCCCTGGGTGCCACAGGCCACCAGCCAATCTTAGGGCACAGTAAGAAATACCCCATGCTTTCTTGTCCTTCTCTCCATGGACTCTACATCAAGCTACATTTGGACGTGATGGGAAGTACAGCCTCTCCTTGAATACTAAGGAAATGTTGCTATGCAGTAGCCCTTGGTGATTTATTGTTCTATAAAGAAAAATATGGGGAAAGAAGCCATCAAACAGCTCAACCAGGACAACATACTTCAAGCTGCATCTCCCTGTGTTTAGCAGATGACAAAGACATTGAAGATCAATAATGAAACCATGTGGATTAAATTTTTTACCCACTCTATTCCCAGTTCCACTTTTTCTTGTGGCAAAGTCTGGTTTTGGCATTGATGTGTTGATCTGTTCCAGTCATCCCTCCCATCCCTTTGATTAAATTAGTTGCATATGTAGATTTGCGTTTGTGTGTTTTCTAATATCAGATAGCATCTAATACTGCATCTCTTTCAAAGGAGAGTGAGAAGAATGGGCAGAAGCTACATTTTACCAGTAGGTTTCCCTACTGTCCTCTCAAAGAATGTAACACTCTTCTCCTCAGACTTCTCTCTTTTTTTGCCTTATCTCCATATATCTTGAAAAGTTCTTTGTGTTTTAATTTCTGTTAGCTCACTCTCCTCTATTGAAAATACAAGTATTTTATTAATAAAATACATAGAAACACAAGCAGATTCCTTAAAATATATAAAAAATAAAATAAAGATTTTTAAAAACTGAAAAAATCAAATTACATTAAGAAAATAGCAACAGGCAAATGTGATCCCACATCATTTCCAAACTTGTGGTGTATGAGGAGGCAGTGATGGATTTCATGCTGTGAGTGTTTTATAACTATACTGAAAAAATAGCATTTTATTGTAGGTTTGTTTCAGACCTCAAAAGCCTAATGATGGTCATGCCAAAATAGCACAACATGGAAGTGGTAAAATAAACCCCAAGCAGATGCTTCATAGGAATATTCTGTGCTGTATGATTGCAGGGTTTTACTAGGGAAGGCTTTCTCATGCAGATAGTCCAATGGATCATTAGTGAACCTGCCAGTCTTAGTGAACATTTCTGTTCTCTGTGATGATATATTTCCTCTTCCTGATCCTTAAAACTTGTTTACTCATGTATTTCTGCATTACAAAACCTGAGAGATTTATATATCATGCTAAATAGACTAGATCACTAATATATTGTAGAGGAAGTCTACTGAAAGTAGAAAATAAATTTTTCAGTGATACCATTATGAAAATCTTACTATTTTTTAGCTTTTTCAGGTGCACTTCTGCAACTTTGACCAATTCTAGTTTCCATGTATGAGTTACCAGACACATGCATTTGGGAAAAAGGATGTGTAGTATACATAGAAGAATGACTCACAGAAGAAAAGGGCAGAAAAAGAAGGGAGAGAAATATCTAAAATGGGAAATGGATGGCAAAAGAGAACACAAAATCAGGAAAGTGTGAAGCCAAATTTGGGACAGTTTTAAAATCTAAAAATAAAGCTTTCAAATAGGAGCTGAATTTAAAAATAAAGCTTTCAAATTTCAAAAAGATACAAATAGGAGTAGAATTAGTCTGATCTTCTAGAGGGGATCTCTCCTTAAAATACTATTTGCAGTCAGATTGAAAGGGATTTTATTTTAAATGCTGATTACATTTTGTGAGGTGCAGCCTGAGAACCATGATTTATGTACGGAGACTCCTACGTAATATTAAAGATAAAGAGAATTATTCGAAGCTAGAGAAAAATATTCCAGCTCAGCTCTTCATCACATTGGCTGATTAATATTGAGCCTTTTGTGTATTGCCTGATACCTGCTACTGCTCTTTCCAGCTGGTTATTACCAGCTCAGCTGTAAGAGGAGAGAGCACCATTTCTTTTACCTGGGTGGTAGTTATGTGTTAGGAACAATCTTGCTTGGAAAGACCAAGTGATTCGTCCAAAATGATGGAATGGGGTGTCCTGATGCAACCGAAGGTGGCACAGAAAGAGCTTCTGAGTCTCTGTGGGTTTTGAGATGAAGTAGGATTTATTCGTGATGGTGCAGCAAAAGAAATGCTCTCAGAACTGTTTCTAAGAATAGCAGGATGACTTCTGTAGCAATCCTGTGAGTAATTTGAGAGCAGCATCTATTCTGTGTTTCTGAATCCCATGAGAACATTTGAAACATAAATATATATAATTGTACAACAGCTTTTTTTTTTTTTATTTATTTAAAATAGCTTGACTTGCATAATAAAATTTCTGCGGTCTACAGTGTTTGAAGAATCCTTGCACCAAACCTTGGGCTTCATATTTCTTTACCTTTTCTGTGAGCTAATGACAAAAGTCTATGGAAATGTAAGTGGTAAATTTGAAAATGAAAATCTGGGAGCTTTAGCAAGGCAGCTGAACCACAAGAGAATCATTCTCAGAAGATTCATTAAGATGCTGGCCAAGTTTCTTATATGTGTTTCATTTAATAGAAGAAATCACTATACAGTAGCTAGCATATATGACCAGTGAAATACACCCATGGCCAACATAAGAGATAGTAATGGTCTCACAGTCTGAGCTAATCCCAAAGCAAATATCAGCCACTCCCCAATCTTGAAAGCCATTGATTACAACTCTGTTTCTAATGGAAAATCAAATAAAAGCATTGACACTGTTAAAGAAAGGAAAATGCGATGTGGAAAGATTAAAGGACAGACATCCTGATCTAGCTGAACCCATCTGAATGCAGCCGAAACTATCAGAAGATTAGGAGTGGCAAGAGGCAGCTCCTTTTGCATTCTCAAAATCTTAAAGGTGTTGGTCCCAAGATTAGACTGCTTCAGGACTGCCTTGTATCCAAACCATGAGATCCAGAGAGTGTTTCTTAGCAAATTATTGCAAAACTATATATTCCCAGTAAGAGTGTCTTTCCTTTGGAGACATCTCTTGCACTTCTGGGTTGACAGAAATCAAAGAGACTATTTCCTGTAATATAGAAGAATATGGTTTCTTTACATGCCATATAGCTGCCATAAGCTTATGTTTCTCAATAATATAATTTTAAATTCTCACATCAGGCAGAAATTTGATCCCAAACCTTCTATAAGCCATACAGCAGCATTTCTAAAAGCAAAACTGAAAATGTATAGGTAAACATATGCATATTTGGAAGTTTGCAATATTTTTAGATCAGTAGTAAAGTGAAGCACAGAAAATTCCCCACAATAAGTGCATATGAGTCTTAGAACTTGAAAATATATACAGGAACAATAGGCCATAAACAAAGATTGCCTGAAGGTCCCAGTTAACTGCTACAGTCGATGTGATCTACATAAATGCTAAAGTAATAAAAGCTAGCAAAAGCTTATTGCTACATATTGCAATCAAGTTCTCTACCTCAAAATTCAGTAATATTTTGAAAGTTTATAAGTAGTAAGAAATTTAGCACCAGATCAAGAAAAATGGCCTCCTTGATTCTTTCTATATCTTTGTCCCATTTTGTCTATTCCTGCCCTTTAAAAAATTTTGACAAAAATAATTTATCCTACTAGATCATTAATAATGTGAAGCAAAATTTTTCTGATGGTTTCAGGACATTGGGAACAAAAAAAATAAACAAATGTGCTGAATGACTGTTTTGCTTGACTCCTTCTCATCCCTGCAGATAAACTAACTTTCTTTATCTGTTTTGAACAGTGTTTATAGGAGTGCTTCTCAGATGGTATTTTTATTTAACAGAGGTAATTACTATGCTGATTCAGGACGGCATATCAGCAAAGAAATGGTATCTCAAGACTTCATTGATGGTAATCGAAAAGACAAGAGTCCAAATAACATGCTCAAAGAGTATTTTTCACTGCATGGCCTTTTGCAGCTCACCAGGAGTCTGTGTCCTTAGCACAGCACATTTCTAGTCAAATGACTGAAAAAAAAAATTTATTTGCTTTTACATTAACACTCGCTTTTGCACAATAGGTGGATTTCTGCATAAAATATATGTCAGTCAGCTGCTTTCTCCATTAACTTTCAAGAAAGTTTCACTCTTCGATGCTCTCTTGAGGCTTATACTCCTTATTTCCCAAAATGCTTTACCAATCCACTTTTAGCATGCCCAATCTTACTGTTCTAAATTGATGCATAGCCAGTCAAGCTAAATAACAGTTCCCAGCAATCTCAGATATGCAGCATTTTCAGGTACACATTTTCTAGTAACAGCAGGAGAATAATGTGTAGTTAACATATTTGAGTGAAATCAAGAGACCTAGAATCAATTCATGCTCCTACCACAGGGATTCAGTACAGCCTTGGGTAATCACAGCAGAAAAAAATACACAACAGATATCCTCGGGCCTCTGATGAGGGCCTAGGTGTCTCACTCACAGTCCAGTCTCCCTAGCCAATTCCAGGCTAGATGGAATGGACAGATAATAGGTGCCTCCCATTTCTGTCTGCAAACAGGACTGGACTTCCACTCCTCATTGGATTATTCTCTACATGTTCATTCAATGGCCAGTGCAATGAAGCCCAGATTTTGAGAACCGTAGAGAGCAGCATCAGAGCCTACCAAGTAGGTACAATGCCATGGAAGAAAAATAGCCGGAAATGTTTTTTTTAATTTTGAACTGCTTAATTTTTCAAGAACAACTGAGATATAAATTTTCAGAAACAGCTGGAACATCCTTTTCTGAGGATAGGCTGAGGGAGCTGGGCCTGTTCTGCCTCAACAAGAGACAACTGAGAAGCGACCTTGTCTGAAGGGAGGTGGTCAAGAGGATGGAACCAGACTCTTCTCAGGGCTGGCAAGCAATAGGACAAGAGGCAATGGGAAGGAGAAGGGGCAAACTGATGCACAGGAAGTTCCTTTTGATTATGAGGAAGAACCTCTTTACTGTGTGAGTGATCGAGCACTGGAACAGGAGTCTTTCTCACTGGAGATAGTCAAGAACAGTCTGGACACAATCCTGTGCCATGTGCTCTAGGATGACATGGATGTTGGACTAGATGACCCACTGTGGTCCCTTCACACCTGACCCATTGTGATTCATGCACATGAAGATATGTGTTCATACATATGGATGTATATCTGTGCACACTCTTGTGTATGTGTGCATGGCTATACATGAATGAGTGTGTGTGTGTGGGTGTGTGTATGAAAGACATTTTAAAAATGAGGGTACTTCACAAGCATTTAGAAGATTGATTTAGCAATGGAAGAATTCAACCAAAAACCCAGAGCACATTTCCAGCCATGTGTTCCTCATTGTACTTGTCTGCATTTCCATCTAGAATGAATAACTGGAAACACTCTGTCAGAACACCAGATCACAAGAGGAGCAGGATGCTTCTTAACTACCACACAGTTCGTAAAGGAGAAAAGGCTGTTTGCTGTAAGTGTAAGTCAGATCAGGCTGAAGAGAAGCAATTCTGTCTCTTCCTCCCACACACAGACAATTTACACCTGCACAATTCAGCTGTGCTGAAGCATTTTAATCAATCTCAGAAAATCAAGAATAGGCTTTAAAATTCCCTTCTCAGGGAAGATCAGAGATGTAGGAATGTCGTATCATATACATTGCAGCTGGTGTGTGCACTGGAAATAATTAAAAATAGTTTCTAAAATCTTACGAAATTTTTTCATATATTTGTGAATTGGATTTAGGCATTAAATTAACTGAACACTGTTCTTTGTACAGCAAATACATGTACTTTGTTATTTACAGTGGGAGATTTTTTTTTTATCCTTACAGAATGTGGAGGCTAATAGGAAATATGTAATGCATTACTATTATCCACAATTCATTGACAACAGGGCAGTTTTTGTCCATACTTCTTCAGAAATGGTGTTTCTTACAATAGTGCCAACTAAGAAAAAGAGTCCATTTTTCTAAGCACTATGGAAACAGAATAATCTTAAAACAAGCCGTACCTCAAACAGTTTACAACCTAAGGAATGAGAAAAAGCAGATTAGGGTTGTTACTCTTTATGTCTTGCCTTGTATAATGAAACTGTAAAGAATTATATAAATTGTTGCTAGTTCTGATGTAGTCTGTGATTTGCAGATTAAACTGAAACTAAGTATGGCTTCTGCCTTACTGTTCCAAGATACATTTGAATTTCTGGATCTGAATGAACCTGACAACCTTCTTTCTCACAAAGGCTTTTAGTTTTACTTCCACAGTTTTTTAATCAACCTTGGATGAAAGGGGAGACATGCTGAAGGTTTTCTGGTGCCTTCTAATCAGAATTCTAAATCAGATGAGGCATCAAAATCAGATCACACTTCTTTATACTTAATCTGAATATTTGTCCTTAATTGTTCTAAAGTTGCTAAAATGCTCTCATATAAACTAGTGAACTGCCTGCAAATTTTAGCAGACTGAGCTAGCAGGGGAAAATTTGATGGACAAAAATAGATTTAAGGCCTTGAATGATAATTCTAATATCTTTGGGGGACAGGGGGGAGGGAAACCCTAACCAGTTATCCTGTCTCTATTTCTGTTTACAAAATGCCTCTTCAAATCTCATTTAAAACATATGCAGGAGCAGTGGTCTCCATGCCACCTTACAAACTGCAGATGTGTTTCTCATCCATTGTTGAAAGGAAATCATCAAGCTGCAAAAAGGCAGCAAGTAGAGTTCCTAAAGCACTGTTCTTGGATTAGTTCTATTTGCATCTGGATGGACATAGATGTCACTGAAAACAGCTGTGCTTACAAGATGGACTAAAAAAGCAAAATAATGGCAAGAAAGGGAGATATCACACCAGAAAAACTGGGTAACTTTGAGGACTGGAGTAGCAGAAATTAAATTCAAACACTAAACCCAATTTTAAACTAAGAACAAAAGTTTTACTGTAAAATCCAACCTTTTTAGCTGGAGGACACTCAGGAGGAGAAGGACATGTAAACATCAACTGGATACAAATCTCTTTGAGCTACCAATCTGCTATAACCAAAGAAAAAGAGAGATACATTAATAGGCCACATCAGGGATAGGGAAGGATTAATACCACTAGCATAGAACCCTAGCAATCACCCATATGTACTGTTCTGCACAATTCCATGTTCAAGAAGAATTAATTCAAGCTAAAGTAGTTGCAGAGATGGTATATTCAATTGCTCTGGGAAATGGAGAGCCAGGCATATGAGAAGAAAATTGAAGACTGTGGTCTGGTTCATCTAGAGTATGGGGACAATGGACTAAATATATTAAGGGGGGAAATAACTATTTAAGGTAGCAGACAGTGTTGTCATAAGAACACACGGGTATAATCAGAATAGATTGAATAAGCAGATTTAGGTTGGAAACTAAAATATTTTCTCTTAATTAGGGAATGAAGAGAGATACCAGCTTCCCACTAAGTATGAAGGAGAAACACACAGGGTGTTCTAACACAACAGTTTGTTCTAACAAAAACAGCTCAGTACAACAGAGAAATTATCTAACATAGGTGCTCATGCGAGCAGAGCCACATAAGTTAACTTACTGGTGTTTTGTCCTTATTACTTTATAGAATTCTTTTAGCTATGTATGCAAAGCTTCATTTTTGAATTGATGTTTCAGCAGAGTAATTGAACCCATTAATCCTTTATCTATATACCCAACCCCACTGAACTAATAAAAAAAAAAAATACATGGGTTAAAATACTGGAAGTCAAAACTATTTTTGCCCAAATGATTTATGTGTGCCATGCTGCAGTGGGTAAGATGGCATCCAAAAAGGTTGTGATATTATTTTAAGTACAGTGTTTTCCAGGGCTTCCCAAAAGCCAACAGTTTTATTCCTTCCTGCTTGGTATGTTTACCACCCATTGTATAAAATGTTACTATAAAAAGAAATTTGTTAGTTTTATTACTTAAACCCTGGAGAAGTCAAATATTTCTAGAGAGCTGGTGAGCAGGCATTTTACTGACATGCCCATGTAACACTGAAATACACTGAAAAGAACTAATAAATTTTTGGCACATTTGTCCCTAAACCTGTGTGCCTGTGATCTGTTCACTAACATCTGACAGACTACAGACAGCTTCAACATCTTTTCCATTTTTAGCTGACTGTGATATCTCAAAAGAATCAATTTCACCATTGATAACTAAATTATTCTTGAGCAAGTAGAGAAAACAATTCAAAAGTATTTATGGGGTCCAGTCTTTTTCCAGAAGGATTGTGTCCTTTTTTTTCTATAACTCTCTGAGAGTTTTTCTATATCTCTCTGAGATCCAAGACTACCTTTTAATGGTTCACAAGTTGTCGTTGTAATCAACTTGGCTGCAGGCCCAAAGCAAGCTGTGTGACTCAGTGACAGTTGCAATCAGTGCAGCCAGGAAAAAGACAAAGAGCCAATACATTTGGAATCCATAGCCATGGATGAAAATGTTTGGAGAGCTTTTCAAGAAGTCTATTGGTTGGAGAGTTTCAGATTAAACTGATGTTTAAAATATTAGAAGTCATTCTAAGGAACATGGATACAGCATCTAATGCAGCCATCTATTTTTTTTTAAGAGCATTATGTTTCAGATACAGTTGTTTTTTTTTTTTTTTAATGCCCCACAATAAAATGTTTCAGTGCTGCTGTGCACTACAAGACTATTGTTTAGGAAAGGCTTAGACATGTTTTAATACAGGCAGCAAGTTGCACTATCTTAAAGAGGCCAAGAATATCATCAACTGTATGCATGAGCTTAACTCCTAGAAATATCAGTGAGATTTAAATATGGCCTAGACAGAAAATTAGTTGATTTTATTAGGAACATGTACCATCCCAGAGCCCAATACATCTTCTTGAAAAAGAAAACGTTTCCTATTTGCAATTTGCAGATTGCTTTGAAATAAAAAATGTTACTTCAGTAGAAGGTATCTAAAATTTCTCTTCTTGTAAAGAATAAAGTCCCTTGGTATAAATTTATTGAGCAAATTCTTTCACAAGCATTTTGGTAACATTTGTGTGATCTGCTTGTGAGAGCAATCAGGAATCCATGCGAACACTGTAGGGAGGAGTTGAATCTAGGGTGAGATACAGACGATGTTAAATAGTTACACCTGTTCTGCACTTTCTGCAAGGAGAAGAAAAATGCACAAGCATATGAGAACGAGTTAAAGATATCCTGAATAGCTCCAACTTATGTAATAGTACACCCACTTTCTCTGCTAGCAATTCATTGCTTCTTCATGAACAGAAATGTACTTTAAAGTCACCCACAATCACACATATGAATACAGTCCCACTCGCACATTTGAACAGCAATTCCTATAATATTACCTTGTATCAAGTAGCCTAAAAATGAACTTTTAAGGAAGAACACACAATATACATTTTAAATAGCCCTGAGAACTCAGCACATACATCAGTGAGAACTATGACATGTGCCCTTGTCACAAAGAGCCTTTGCTTACATAAAAATTGCCAGATTGGCTCAGATTAGTTGTCCATCGAGTCTTGAATCCTGCTTTTGAAGGTGACAAGTACCAGATGCTTCAGAGGCAGGTGCAAGAAACCCCCATACTGAACACTTATGTAATAGAGACGGTTCTTCCTAAAATCAGGCAGTTGGTGGGTGGCTTGTGCTTCACAGCAGGAGAGTTTATAATGCCGCGAAATGTTTATCTTCGTTATGTAACGTCGATGTGATTACCCATCTATAGTCAGCTTGGGCAAAAGGTGCCACAGGGCTTTTAATAAACACTGCTAATCAAGACCTTGTTTTATTTCTCAACTGAGAGACATCAGAGCAATTGAGGATCTGAGAGACCCTAGAGTATTATATCCATTTGCCAGACTGATCATCTTTTACAATACAGAAAGTACTCTTAAGTAGAGTTTGTTTGGCCATCTAAAAGGCGAGTGTCTGGCCTAAGCTAGTCATGAAACCAGAAATATATTCCATTGCTGATAACTAGGAGCAGTGAATTTTTGGGGTTACACAGGATGAGCTTGAATTGGGGAAGTAAGCAATGGGGCTTTTTCCTTCAAGTCCTCCTTGGAAAAAAAAAATGTCTTAGGCAAATTAAATTAAAAATAGCCCAGATCTGAAGCAGAGAGAGTACAATTCTAAAATAATATTCATAATCTCCACTACTCTAGATGAAATATAGGTTTTTTTCTAAAATAAAAGGATGAATTTGCTCCAGAGTACAGAAGTAAGAATGGAAACTTGCAGTAATAAAGTAGGAATGGAAATGTGAAGTATACATACCAAACTCATCTATAGTGGATGTTTGGTTTTTAAGTAAGTTTGTATTGGTGTTTTAGATTTTTGTTATACTTCTCCAGGTTAAACTTTTCTCTGAGAGGCAACATGCATATGTAATGATCAAATTGAATTTGTTTGATAGCACAATCATGTCCTTAGTTAATTTAGCTCAACTCTATATGGCTTACAGAAATAAGGGCACACAGAGTAGTCATCACATTGGTTTGCAGCACAAGACCATTTGTAGGAAAATAAACAAGTACAGTGCAGAAAATCTCTGGGTTTAACATTCTTTTAAACTAAATTATTTTGATGAAGTGGCAAAAATAAGCATGGTGGAAGAAGATATTGGAGTAACTGGGCACCTAAAGTGGTACAAGGCAAGTTCCCCCTCTGCTATCCTGTCACTGTGCAGTCTATTTTCTAAAGCAAAGACTATGTGCAACATTCACTTGCACTTGAGTCAACACTCCATTCAGATCTTGCTTATCCATTCCTGATTTCTTCCTGCTTCTATCAGACCAGAAGAGCTTGAGAGAGTTATATGCTTGCATATCTGAGGGACTCTTAAAAATAGAGTGAATATTTCCATTCTCATTTTTAGAAGTGAGAGAAATCAGGGCGGAATAAGAATTATCCTCCCATGGAAGTCAAGTGATGTAGGAACTTACTTCCTCATGACTGAACATATTAAATGGTAGTGCAAATGCTCCTTGTTCATTTTACTAAAAAAAACAGGTCTGCTTGAATCCCTGCAGTGGTAAGTTGAAACTTACCCATCTGTGCCCTGAAATTAATTAAAAGTCTGCATAAAACTGACCACAGCATCTCAGCTGAAATCTCTTCAACTACATTGCAAGTTCTTGCTCCATCACATCATACCCTGGAAATATTTTAAATGAATTTTTAAATGCCAAAGACTGCACAAAACAGGGTTGCAGGGCTGGGAGGAGAACCATGACTGCTGATCCTGTGTTCAGTGCATTAGGCCACAGTTTCCCCTAGATAGGGCATTTCTGCATATGGCACAGAAATGTGTCTCCTGTTTCTATTTCATATGGGCTGAAATGACTGCAATTAATCTGTCCGCAGCTGCTGGCCAGCAGGTACCACTGTAATTTCTGAATATATTTGGGGCTTTCCCTTTGGAGGATCCTGAGAACTGATTTTCTAGGTGACTATTGATCATAACAAGTCAAAAAGCAAAAGAAAAAGAAGAAACACATGAGAGCTTATATTAAATTAAGAACAATATTCTAAGTAAGACTTTAGCATGTTCTTCACAGAATAATTACTTCTTAGCATAACCATTTGTGAACAAAAGAGATTGCAGTGTACTTAAATAGTCAGTTTTCTTCCTTGGATTTACCCAAATTTTTGTACCAAGCCACACTTTAGGTTGGCACAACTCACCACTGCCTCCATAAAAAGCAGTTTTGCACTGTCACCATCTTCTTCCTCCCCTCTCCACATTATCCATTCTCGTGTGAGCGTGTGTCTAGTCACATGGTTAGCTGGAAATACTGAAAGACTAATCAGGGTGGTTTTCCCACACTAGTTTTAATCTAAGTGATCATCCCAGTGAAGTACATTGCCCAACACACAAATATTTGGGCCACCTATGGTACCACATAGGGAAGGGAACAGAGTAGGAGGAAGGTGAGGTTGATTGCTTCAGTAGCAATGCTGTCCTAACTGGCCTTACCTTAAAGCATGTAAAATATCACCAAAATCAAACATATACTAATCCCAAAGCACCCTGCAAGCATGCTCCAAAAGGACAGAATAAACTTCCCGAACAACTGATATCACAGACCACCACTGCAACTGCTGTGCACAAATCACATCTGCCACATCAACATCACAAGATGAGTTCCCCATCCTCCCACCTGGGTCTCCATCTTTCCAACACGAAGCAGTAATTTCTATCCAGATTGTTCTGGGTTACTGCAAATCATCAACTGGAATAATTTATGAAACCTTGATATTCTGATGAGTTAGATCCATTTCAAATACATTAGAATTGATAAGGATTTGATCCTAACATTGTATTGTATCTTGCTGGAAAACATTTTTGAGCCAGTAGCATCAGTAGAACAAATAAGTTTTTCACGCCATGTGCAGTAACAGGATTCCTGTTTAGAACTTAACAAAATCTGATTTTGCTGATATACTAATATAGATTTAATCAGCTAGGTTTAGCTAAATCCTTATTAAGACGTGTAATGACCACCCAGTGTTTTATCTCACACTAGGATTGTGAATGAAAGCTACTGCAGAAGAAATTCCCAAATGACCTCTAATAATTTTCTTCAAAATGGCAGAACATCCACCTGACCTTCATTTTTTTTTTTTTTTTGTAAATGTATCATTAGCATCTGTATACAAACATAAGCATCATGGTGTTTTGTGGAGGCAGATTTCAAAACTTTCATATTTAGGACTTAGAGCTATGAATTGGTCACTTAAGTTCTGCAATGACTGACTAATCTGGATTGCATTACTTAACTTCCACTGATCCTATTATGGATTTTAAGATGTGAATGCCATGCAGATCAGAATTATGCAACCTAACCTCCATAATACATCTAAATATAATTCTTCTGCCACAGACTCAGAGTCCTGCTACACTCCATGGCCACTCCTGACCACCTCTTTCATCAGAGGTGTCACACACGTGAAACTGTTTCAAGGAATGGTGAACCAGAAGACTGGGCCAAATGTTTATGCTTGCTACATGTTTTGCCCATGATGGTATTTGGTGAGTGATCTCTCTGCTGGACCTTATGGCAATGCACAAACCTTCAGTTATGTTTTCTCTCCCCAGTCCAGTTGCAGAGGGGAGTGACAGGGACGCTCTGGTGGGTGCCTGGTGTCCAGCAAGGGTCAGTCCACTACACTTACACAGATTTCTTGTATGATATATGGCTTCCTAATAACAAGTATCACCTTCATTTTGGTTTAGCAGTAACAGTTGTCTCCCCAGTTCTCATTTCAAAAGTGCCACAGCTATGAAAATGTTACAGCAGAGCAATGGCATTGACATATAAATTAGTTTTTGTAAAGGGCGATTTAAGAGGTGTTTGATATAGCAAAACATCAAATGCAACATAAAAATAATGATTTTAACCTCACTTGCCGTTTTCTATACTGAGCATATCTTGTCTTTAGCTAAGGAGTCACCTCTGTACCCACACCAAAAAGTGAGTACATTTCAGCAGCTCTAGTGAATAGAGTAACAGAAGCTTTCCTTTTTAGAGGTAACTTTTCCAAGGCATAGAGAAGGCGGCCAAATTTCAACTCAGAAGACTTAAGTGGTCCAGATTCTAACAACACAAAACAGAAGCACAGAATTTACAAAGACAAGGCCCCAAAACATGTGGTGGTTGGAACAAAAAGTAGAAATTGTTTGAGGTGTCTGAATGGTGACATATATGCCTAATTTGCCTCTGCCTTGTTTGCACAGGTAGGACTCACATACTACAGAAACAAACCATTTGCATTGAAAACACTTGTTTACTTAATTCTGCTCAAAAGAATCGGACGTGGAAAGCCCTGAAACCAGCTGCTGCTCAGCAAAATAACACCAGTACTCCAGGACTGTGTTCTTCAAGCTTTCTGACCTGGACAGGAACACAAACAAACAGGATTTCAGAATCAAGACACAAATCAGAGCAGATTTTCTGTTCTCTTTAGGATACTCAGGTGAGGGGAGGGAAACTGCTTGCAAGACCTCTGCATGAGACTGCCTGCAGCAGTTGAAGGACCTACCAACATGTGAAGAAGCGGGTCCTTCTCCCCTCACTGCCTCCACACAGAAAAACAGAAGCCCAGGATGAGTCTCACATTTTTCAGTTGACAACTGAATACACATTTTAATCTTAACAAAGAAACTCATGAAAACTTTAAGAAGACAGAAATTATTTGAAATTATTTGTGGTATATTAAAAACCAGTTCATTTTATTGAATTGCTGCTATGAAAATAATTTTAGTATTAAATATATTTAAAGAATTAGCATAAAACGCACACACCTAGATTAATGATTTTGACAGCATTGTATCTCATTCTTCAGATGCAGTGAATAGAGCTAGACCACCATCTGACAAAATGAACTATTCTTAAGCTTCCCTGCACAAAATCATGTTAATTGATTTATCTTAATCAAAACAACAACTTACAGAATGTTAAATATTTCAACTTTAAAGCCAAAAGAAAATGAGAAATAAATTAGCAGGAAGTCACATTATCTTGCCAGTCACAAGACAGGAAGTTCTCTGAAAGGATTCTTATTGCTAAGTAGAATATTATATTATACCCACAGCTAAGTTTTAAACACTTTTCATGTGAAGTGTAAAATTATATAAAAGTGGGTTTGTAAAGTATTTTTAGTATCTGGATGAAGTTGTGGCATGAATAACTTCCCTTTTTGAATGTACTCTCCTGAAAAAAGAATAAAATTTACAAAACAATTGGAAATTTCCCCCCCAAAGCCTCCTGGATAAAGAAGCAAATTTTAATATTGCAGATTTGAGATGTGTGCTGCTTGAAACATGTTAGTGTCTTTATCAGAGAAAGTATGATAACAGTTCACTGTAATTGCACCATTAAGTTTATGGTAGAACCCTTTTATAGAAACATGGAATTTCAATTTCTAGGAACACTGCAACATAAAGTATCTAGAAATGCAACATGCCTTTCCTTGACTTCTAGGTAAGATAAAAACAGATTTTGTTTACAATGCTCTAAGTAACCAAAATAAATATCTGACTAAAACTATATGTTTAGTGAAAATGAAGTATTTCCTTAACAAATATGCTTCACAAATGCAATACTGCCCTGCTTCTGGGAATTCAAACAAATGATGCAAGTTTATAGTCTGGCCTTCAGTGATGTGAGGCACTCCAGATTCCCTTGAAATGGTGAGAAGTCCTCCCGATTTCCCATGTTCCTGTCTCTCTCTCTTGGGAAAAAGTCAAACCGGAGTGTGGGAATCAGACACATTATTATTGCCAGCGGAGCTTGCCCCATCTTTTTCAAACAGAAAGAGAGAGGAGGTCATTGCCACTCCTATAGTACCACCAGAGTAGGGGAAAAAATCTCAGCTACAGGAAAAAATGAAATGGGATCACAACTGACAGAGAAGGTTCTTAGAGAGCAGCTGTGAAAAAGTGAGGAAGAACACAGGAAGCCTGGGATAATGGAATGTGTATTGGGAAAGTCTTACAGCAGCAGCAGCAGCACTATGTTTTGGGTTCTCCATGAAGTTTGGACAATGAAATATATCAGTTGGCAAGCATGCATACAAAGACTAAGAAGGAAGAAATAAAAATCCAACCGACAGACAAAACCACAGTATAATCTTTTATTATAACTTAATTTACTTGATGGTCTGACTCATGATTTTTGAGTCCTCCGGGTTTGCAGCTCTGCTCCACTTTTTCATCAGATCAAGCGGCACATTTACAATGTAAGTTCCTGAAAAGGGATTTGGTTGCTGCTGCTTCTTGATTTCACTGCTTTACTTAAATCAACTACAAATGCTTCCATTCCAGCATGCATTTAGAAAAAGGGACGACTCGAACTTACACAAACCCTCCCGTGCCGTCACTGCCTCAGAACCGCAGTTACGGAAAAAATTACACAAGGGCCCGCTTTTCCAGGTCCCCGGAGAGCACACTGGCACAGCCTCGCACGGCACGGCCGGGGCGGCGCAGCCCGGGCTGCCGGCACCGCTCCCCCGGCTCGCCGGGGCAGCCGCTCCCCGCCAGCGGACCCGGGGGCTGAGGGCGGGCGCTCCGGGAGCAGCCATCGGCCAGGGGGTCCCGCTTCACCAAGTCCCCCGCTCTCTCCAGAGACGGCCGCACTTTCGGGCTACGTTCACTCCGGCTTTAAAAAGTAGTCAAAAAGTGGGAGCCCAGCCCGCAGGCGGAGACTCCGACGCTCAGCCGCGCCTGCCCCGAGCCCCCAGCCGCTGCAGGCGCCTGAGCCGGGCCCTTCGCCACCGGCGGCCCGCTTCGTCCCCCCACTCTCGGGAGGCCCTCCCCGGCCCGCGGCAGCTGCCCCGGGGGTCTGCGCGGCCCCGCTTCCAGCACGGACCGCCCGGCGCGCCGGGGCCGGCGGGGCCCGGGAGCGGCGGCCCCGCGCCCTCGGAGCAGGAAGGAGCGCGGCAGCGGGCAGCCCGCGTATCCCTCCGCGGCGCCGTGCGTGCGTGTGCGGCGGCGGCGGCTCCCCGGGAAGCGCGTGAGGCAGCGCCAGGGGGAGGGAACTACTTTCAGGAAACTCGAGCGTCGGGCAGCGCCGGGCGCCGCGGGGAGGGCGGCGGCGCGAGCCCGTCCGGTGGCGGGCGCGGGTCAAGGGGATTACTTTCCTCCCCTCGCTCTTCCCTCCTCTCCCGCCTCCCTTTCCCCCGTGGTTATTTTGGATCAAGCTGTGGCGGCGGAAGGAGCCTGAAGTCAACGCTTCCGCCCAGTTTTCCTGTGAGGAGGAGGCGGGGGTGGCCGCGAGGAGCCGAGGCGGCGGCAGCGGCCGCTAATGGAGTTGTTGCCGGGGAGGAAGCGCCGCCACTGAACTTCCCCGCGGGCTTTCTCCCTCCTCTCCCCCTCATCCTGCAGCCGAGAGCTCCTCTCTCGCCCTGGGAGCTCTGCTCCCCCTCCCTCCCCGCGCCTCTCCTCACACAAACAGCCGTGACGCATCCTCGCTCTCCGCCGTCCCCCCCCTTCCCACCCCCAGGCTGGTTTAAAACGCCTCCCTCCCCCCGTCGCCAGCCTTCTCCTTCGGGCCGGCGCGTCCTCCCTCCGCAGTGCTCGACGACGCTTTGGAGGGGGTGGGAGATCTTCGTCGAGCCTCTCTGCCCCCCTTTTCCCCATCCCTCCCCGCCTGCCCCGGCCTGTGGCGGCTCCGGTGTCTGGAGGAATTTCTGCCGCCGCCTGCCCCGGCCGTGCGCGGGAGGCGGGCGGGCAGGGAGGGAGGCGGCCGAGCAGCAGCAGGAGGAGGAGGAGGAGAAGGAGGAGGAGGAGGAGGAGGGCGGCAGCAGCGAAGGCGGCTGCAGAGGGAGATGAGCTGCAGCGGGAGGACGGTGCGGTGCAGCTTTTTGCGGCGGGGAGCCCTCCCTTGTCTCCACAACTCTATCCCCCTCTAATTGGGAGCAGCTCGATATCAGAAGATCCGTGGGTTTTGCTTCTGTTTGCTTCACCATCACCACCATCATCATCGTCTCCAAAGACAGGGGAAATACGCTGCACCGCCGGACGTCAGGATTTCGGGTTTCCAGGATAAAGACCGCTCTCCTATTCCTTCCCCCCGCCCCTCTCCCTTACTCACCGCACGGCCCGTGCCCTGGCCGGGGGCGGCAGACCGGGGGTAACAATGGTGAAGTTTCTGGTGAGTTCTGGCTGCGCCCTGGCTGCGTCGGTGCTGCTCCGTGTGCCTGTCGGATCGTGGTGAGGAGAAAATGAGCGAAGAGACGGCGACTTCTAACGAGTAAGTGGCGGCGCTCCCCCTCCCCTCCGCCCCGGGATCGGAATGGGGATGGGGCTCGACGCGTCCCTTCGGCTCCGCGCCCCGCGGGGCCTTTGCCCGCGCACGTACGGGTGCTGTCCTCCCCCTGCGCGGACTGCGCATTTCTGCTCGCGTACATGGAAGCCCAGAAGCTCCCTCTTTGTGAAGGAGCTTGGTTTGGAAGGGCTGCGAGCCGCCGGCCGGAAAAGCTTGGTTTAGTTAAAGCCCGGCAGAAAACGGTGCAGGTAACGATGGTGTCTTGGAGGGGGAAGATGGGTCTGAAATGCCCAGAGAGGTGTCGGCACGTACTACCTCCGAAAAAATCGTGTTACTTGTAGATATTTCACATGGAAACTAGTGTGTGGGAGCTTCATCCTGCAGGAAACTGCTCCTGAATTTTAATTGGATGAGTCAGTCCGTGTAAATACAGCTTAAACCTACCCTAAAGCCCTTTTTTCCCTTTCTTTTCTTTTTTTTTTTTTTTTTAATGAGCACTTGGGACTTTTTCCCCCTTCCCTTCCCCCCTCCCCACCCCCAGAGAGGAAAGGGATAGTTCAAGGATCTCTTAATATTTTTGCTGTGACTGGTTTGGAGGAAATTCAGAGGAGATTGTGTGTCTGTGCGGCTGTATTCCCTTGCATGTAATCAGTCTTTGAAATACATTTGGGTCGGAGGCGGTAAATGTTTGTCAGAAAACATCCGAGTTCTTTATGGCGTTGAAACAGGAATATAAAGTATTTTGAAACTTTTCTTGTGATCGGGAAGTTTAAAGTTGATTGCTGCGGTGTCCGAGCCGCAGCGTTACGATTTGCGAAGTCGGTGTTTGCTCGGTCTGATTTTATGAATGATGCGGTGACGGCCGCGGCCATGGCGGTGGGGAGGGAGCGCGGCGCCCATTGTATCTGTAGGTAGCGGTGAGCGGCCGGGGAGCAGCCGAGCTGACAGGCAGGGTGCGGACGGGGTTCCTCCGGCAGGAAAGATGGATTTCCCATTTCACTGCCGCCTTCCGAGCCAAGCCTGCGCACCTTCCCGTGCGCTCCCCGAACGCGGCGTTCGGGTCCCCGGGGAGCGGCGCGGGGGCCCCGCGGGGAGCGGAGCCCGGCGGGACTCGGGGCTCGGGCGCTGCCGCCCGCGGCGCTGAGCGGGCCGGGGGGAGCCGGGCCGGGGAGAGCCGCCGCGGCGCCCGCGGGGCCGGGAGCCGGGGCCGCCGCCATGTTTCCTTTTTTTTGTGAATCGCTCTCATTTGCATACCACAATCTCCATTCATAAAAAAAAAAAAAAATTGCGAAAAAGAATTGCTGTCACCGCCGCTGACCTGCGGCGGAACCTGCCCTGCGGAGCGCACGAAGCGGCTGCTCCCGGGCTGAGGGCCGGCCTGCGGCCCGCGGCCGGCGGCGGAAGGTCTCCAGGACCTGCTGTATTAATATGTGCTGTTCGCTGCTTGTTGACACAGTTATGTGGGAAATATCAGCTCGGGGAGGTGCTGGGAGCACGTGATCAGCTCCATTCATAAAATACCTGGCTGTCCATTCACAGTGCAGTACAGTGTCTGCATTCAGCAGCCTCGCAGATCAGACCTGCATGGGAAGGGAGAGACAGCCAGGCCGGCAGGTTTATCGGAGAGGGCAGCAGGAAGAGGGCTTATGGCTGCGAGCATGGGAAGTCGCTGTAAAGGGAGATGTGGAGGGACGAGAAAGGCTTATTTTTATGGTTTATGTTTATCCTTTTCCTATAAAGGAGCATGAATTCATCAGTACCTTCTCGCTGTACCATCTTACATTTAAACTAGGAAGAGTTTTATTCATAAAATGTTGAAATATTTTCCCCTTCATGAATAGAGTCAAAAATAGAATACTGAAAATCAAATTCATTATTATGAATGCATTTTCGAGACAGGGTATTAATCCATTTGGAGTAATTTACATTTTATTGATACAGCCTTACATCTGCAAGAGATCAACATGGTGCAGAAAGAAGGCAGTCATACCTAATGAGGCATCTGAAAATGTTGCCTATTATAAAATACAGGTGACAGTGAAAACAGCTAAATTGATAGAAATCAACATTGCAATTTATTTTTCTGTCTGTTTACTCTGAGAATTTTACAGCAGATTAGCAATTGTAGTTTCTCCTTAACCTATGCTGTGGCTAAAGAGACCTCTGAAATATCAGAATACCAGGAATGCTTTTAATATGGCATAAATTGTTTAGAGGGCAATGTATTATCTTTGATTTTAAATCTATTGAAATTTAAAAAAACCCACAGTGAAATTTACTGATGAAGGATCCCCAGAACAGGCAGTGTATTTTTCTGATGTAACTGTTTTGTGGTTGCCAGTGTTAAAATGGTGATGTTCATTGCTCATGAGTATGCTTTTTCATTATCTTAACAAATTACACTGAGATGATCCTTAATTATATATCCATGGAGTGGAGGAGGCTTGTTGTTAGTACAGCCTAAGAGAATATGTGGAATATTACTAATCTTTACTTAATACAAGGAAGGAAAGCTCATATACCATATTTGCTTTGAGTTTTTTCAATGGTGCTATAGGACTTAATGTGTTCTTATATAAATACCTTTACAAAGCACTATAAACTATGCTTTTTCTTAAAAAATACACAAGGGATTTTGTTGGTTTGCTTTTTTTTTACTTCATGTGTTTAAATATTAGAAATAAAATAAGAAAAATGTTTCTCAGTTGCTTTGCTTTTTTTGACAGCATTTTTGGTGTGGCCAGAGTCATAATTTTTCTCTGGTTGCTTTTGCACATAGCACAAGTGTGTCACTTCAAATGGCTGGGAAATATGATTGAAATTCCAGATGAACTGTTAGTGAAAATAAGACAGATGTACAAATTGAAATTCATATATTAGGAGTTCACTGTGTTTAATTTTATCAGTAGAACTGATGGCATCAATGGCCTTGAGTTCATTAACAGACCTTTCGGCATGTAAGAGTAAATACGGGTACTTTGCAATGCATTTTGTGTCATTGTAGCTACCAGGAATATTCTGGTGATTGAGCATTAGTCTTTGTTTATAAAACTACATTTTACAAAGTTAGATATAAATATTTGTGGTGTCTGGAGTTTGACCTCAGTTAATAATAAATTCTCAGTGGTGGTGGGAAAGATTAATTAAGAAGCTACATTAAGGACTACTGGGTTTCTTCTCAATCATGAACATATGGAAGGCAGCCTTATAAAATTCTGATTACTACAGATGAGTCTTCATTGGTGATTTTTACATTGTTCTTGTAATGTTGTTATTGTATTTTTCAGTTAGGTATTAGTTAAATGAAAGTATTTCTATACTTCCAGATAATTTTATTCTTTTTCTTCCTCAGTGATGTTTTGCAATCAGGGTGGTCAGCATCAACACAATATATTCCCAGAGCCAATCAGTTTTTAAATGAAGGAATTAGAATTTTGAACTCATGGGTCAAATTGCTACTCATGCAACTGAATATAATAATGTTGCAGGAGTCATGTCAGTGAGCACTATCCCAAATTTCTCTTTTGGTAGCAGGTTTTAATTGCTGTCTAGAAATGTGACTGAATTTCCATGTTAGGGAAAGCAGAATGGTTCCTGTGCTGTGTAGCCCTCATTCAGCAGGGGTGAATGATGACAGGCTTAAGATGGAGTCGTAGTTGCTGCAATCGAAAAGTAGCAGCACTGCTTTAGTGCCTTGTTTACTTTCCTCTCTATTGCAGGTGGCCGCTTTTATTTCAGGGAATGCTACTGCTCTCGAATCATATTTAGAGTTGCTTTTACATATTGTATTTTTTACAGATTCAGACTGTCACATGCTGATTGTTTTACCACATAAATATACTCATTTTCATAGATAATTTAATTAAAGAGCTTGTAAATTAAACACACTACATTCTAATGCTGTGTGCTTAACAACATCAGGTTATGGTGCTGTAAACATCCTCAAGTGCAGATTTGAAAAAGTAAAGGTGAACAAAATTTTTAAATAATGTATTTATTCATGTCTTCCTTTAATATATATGAAAATACTGTTTGTACTTCATTTGTACTTCAGACTTGTATTAAATTTGTCTTACAAGCCTAGATACTGAAAGCTGAATGTGAAATTGTATCACAGAAAGTAATGCCTATTAATTTGGGCTTATTACTTCTGGGAGGTTTTTAACACTTTTTGGCAGGCTAAATTTCTTTCTGCAGTTCAGGGCATATATAGACTCTGAAATTCTTCATCCCTTAATGAAAGGAATTTGTAAATAGAACTATTTTTTTTTTTTATTTTAAGGAAAGGATTTTCTAACCCAATTGATTATATTAAATCATTGCAATTCTGATATGCTTTCATTTGAGGGAAGGTTGCTTATGGAGTCCTTGGGAGGCTTTTCCAGTCTTATGAAATGTTTCTTGCTGTCTGTTTGGCTTTATATTGTATGACACTATTTTGAAGGTGAAACTGAATTTGCATGTTACATAATCTGAGAGTCAGTTGGGGGGATGGGTATTTTTACTTTTTTCTTTCAAAAAAAGGTTCACCCTAGCAACAGTCCTTGATTACTGTGATATTGCAGAAAAATGCTTTTGGATGTTTCAGTAACTGGAGCCAGCAATAATATTTGAATTCAAGAATGCCGAGTGTTTCCCTTTGTTCATTTAAAATGTAATGCTCTTGATATGTTAAAGTGGCTGTGAGGACATCAGTGTGATTTTTAAAAGTAAATATGTTTCTTGAAAGAATATATCCTGACAGGATCAGAAGTCACAGGATTAAAGCTGAGGGCAATCCTGGTACATTTGGGGGTAAATGCTGGCAATTTTGTTTCTTATTTACTCATTCTTGTGTATATCTGGAGAAATTTCGTGTATAGGTGATGATTTAATGGGGTTGTGACAAATACTAGAAATAAAAAATACTCTTCAGAGTATTAGCACAAGTTTAAAAAGGAGACAAAGGAAATAATTTTGTCTTTTTTGGTTTTTATTCCGCTGATTCCAAAAGAATGACTAGGATATGACATAGAGTGTATGTTGTCTTAAATGCTGTTGTTCAAATGTTAAATGCTTTCTCCCTTCTGCTCTTCTTCCTCAGTTAGAACATGTCCCACGTTACTCAGAAGAGTATGAAAGATGTCTGGAAGTTGCCATATTGTTCAGGATCCCGGTTTCTGTATGCTGCTTTAGGAAGGAAATGTCTTTCTCTTTTTCCTGTTCTAGTGTGCAACAACACTTCAGCAAGTAAATTTAAACTAGCACAGTTATTGAATGGCTAGAATTGATTGCAAACAGAAATTTCATGTTCCCTAAAAATATAAAGTTTGTTCTTCCCTTCTCCCTTGAAAATATTCATATCTCTTTCTGAAAGCGTTTTCCATTGTTTTGTATCTGTTTAATTTTGGGCAACTAATGTGCTACAGAGTTTCCAAATTAAAATTCAATAAGGTGTAAACACATTTGAAACTTTTTTTTTTAATGCTTTTTAATACTTTGTTAGGTGTGTCCCTTATCTTCAGCAGTGCTTATTTTTTGGTGAAAGGAAGAGGACTGAATGCTCTTGTGTATTGCCATCTATTTCTAGATTTAAGACAATAGCAATACATAATTCTGTTGTGCTTGGTTTTTTGTACTCTGTAAGTGAAGATTTTTTTTTTGTTAATGCTTAGACTATCCTCTAGTAAAATCTGTTGGCTGTCATTATTCCCTGTGGTTTTTCTCATTCATAAAGTGATAACATTATGTATATAGTAAAATATTTTATGGTGTGTCATACTAGCATAAACACAGTACCTCTCCTACCTGAAAGTTGTAATAAGAATCAATCTATAAGACTGCAGTGGTATTGAACAGCACTTACACTTGCATAAAGTAAGCAGACATTTTAAGTGCCTGTATTTTCTAATATTTTCAAGCTTATCTTTATAGTAATGTTCATGCTGGTATCTGTGATATCAATTTGTTTAAAAATATATACTAATTTGTCTATATTCATTGCTTTATTTTAATTTTGTCCTACATAGGAACAAGAAAAAGAAGAAAACCAAGCAACCTACAAGTCTTTAAATATGCTAAGGGACAAAAAATTTGCATTTAAGTGCTCTGAGTGCTAGAATTTGTTTATAAGTGTGGTTCTGATTAAATAACTATTCACTTGCTACACACAGGCCCTAACTCCTAATGCTCCACTTAAGGTGGGGAAAACAGATGATGATGATGATACTATTATTATTATTATTACTATTGTTAATTTTGTCCTAGTATAATGACAGTAAATTAATCTATCTGTGAAAGGAAATCACTCACAAGCATTTTTCTCTGTAAGAACTCAATGTCATATGACACTAAATAATTCAAACAGGGAAAACAGGCTGTAGAAACTTCCTCAGTTAGTGTGTTCCATTCTGCACTGCTGTGTGATACCAAACTTCCATTCAGAAGAAATGTTTTTCATGTGTACTCTATGCAAGAATTCACCAAATGTGTATAATTGAAACATCTAAACCATTTAAAAATTAGGTGATATGGCATCTGTTTCTTCTTCCCCCCTTCCATATGTATTCATACCACTGTTCATAATGTTTTAATTATGTAAGGAAGTCTAATTCTGTTAAAGCAAGTTTAACACTCGCCTGTTCAGAATGCCAGAAGGAATTCTGTGGCCCAAATGCTTGGCTTGAATGGTTTGGTGAGCCAGTTTTTGACAATAACTAGTGCTTACAGACATACAGTGACATAGAGTGGTTTGCAAGAGCAGGTGTCATTAAAGTCTACGGAAGAGTTGGGGTTTTTTGAGTTGTTTTTAAAAACCTCCAGAAAAACAGCAATAAGTGAATAGGCTTTCCCCATGATGATCTGATGACTGTTAACAATCACCCTTTTTCTTTGACTCCTGCTGGTTAGTTGAGATACTGAAGTTTGTCAAAGCAAAAATGAAACTGATTTATTTCAGCTTTAAGTAAAGTCGAATGTTGTCAACAAACGTACATACCAAAAAGAAGCATCAAAAATTTAATTAATGAAACAATTACTGAAATCTAGTGCCAAGTTTATTAAAAATTGTTACTGGGACTGACTGTCTTCCCTAAATAACTCCAGAATGGTAAGATGTAGCTGTCAGTGAGGATTCCTGCCAGGAGTTTTTATTCCTTCAGAAATTGTGCAGAACTGTTTTGGTGAAGTGGTATAAACCTTGAGGGCAGAAGAGATTTCTCTCTCCTTAGCCTTTTTTGAAAGGATTAAGTAAGGTTAGTGAAAGGTGGGAGTACTGCGCCTGCTCGGATTTAGGAATTTTTATGTAGCTGCTTACAAACTTTTTAACCTTTCAGATATGCTAAAGTATTCTGAGCCCTGGGTATTCCTTCCTGTGCAAGGGGTGCTTATTCTGGATCCCAGTACAGCATGTCTTAATATGAGGCCAGTGGTTGAGGCTGATACATGTTGAACATTGAACAGGAATACATTTTTAAAAGGTGTAAAGAAGATAATTCAGGATTTAGAGATGAGATTTATACATTTAAAATGGGAAATCCTGAGGGGATTTTTAATCTGTGTATGGGGCTGACCTTATGTAACAAAGCTGTATGTCTGTAAGCACTAGTTATTGTTGATAATCACTGGTCTTTGCTTGCTTTAGGGCCAACAGTAATTTGGAAGTTTCATATAACAGGATAGACTTCAGATAGGTATGTTTGTGCTCTCTTCAGGGGGCTGTTAACTATCTCATTACAAGTTCCACTTGTGATTCAAATGATACTGATCTGTGCTTCTGATGCAAAATAACTTTGGCATTGCTGTCTCTAATTTCAAAAGATTTTTAAGAAGAAATTGGTTGCTGGTACCAATTGTACATAATGAGCGTGACAAGGGAATGCAAAATTGTAAAATTCAATGTTTGAGAATTTTTGTGTTTGAGAACTGAGATTTTTTTGTGCAAATAAAATCCATGTGGCCAGGATGCATGAATTTTGATGATTTTGGTAATAAGACAGATACACAGTTGTAATTAGGTTGCCTGGGTTCTGCTCTCAAACCTTCAATATTAGGAAATGACCAATTCTCTTTTTTTTCAACTGCTTGTCTAATTTACTTCTCCTGTGCCAGGGAGGAATATTGTGTCTTCTGGTCATGCACAGGTGGTTCTGTGTAATTGAAGACTGCATCTTAGTAAGCATTAAAATTCTATTAATACTAATATTGAAAAATAAAGCAATATTCTGACAGATTTGTTAGGGTTTTTTTGTTTGATTTGTTTCAGAGTTTGGTCTGATTTTAGTCTTTAATCTTCAGATTTCAACTATGTGGGCATTTCAAATGTTGATAATATCACTGTAATTGCATCCAGACTCGTAGCATGCTGTTTCTTACATTCTTTCTGCTAATGTGATTTTCTTAATCATTACCTGAAAGGCAGGGTTTTAGTGTTGGGGGTTTTTTCCCCCCAGTTCAGAGCCTCTCTCTAACTTTTTGAGAGGTTTATTTGAGGAATAATACATTTGCCTTGTTGAACGTTATTTTGGTTTGGTTCTTTAAGGCAGTAGCGGTGTCTGCTATGAGGAGTCATGCACACTCGATGCATGCATCTCAATGTGGCAAGTCACAGAGTGGCCGTGACGCTGTTATCAATGTATGGGCTTATTTGCTGTGGGGCCACCTAATGTAAGGGGTGCCATTAAGCCTGGGTTTTCTGTGGTGTCCCTCCTGTATCCTACAGGAATGGTGTCATAGTTCAGGCCTGTAAGCTCAAGGTACTTGGCACTCTCATTGACATGAAAGTGCCTGTTGCTTGTCATTTCCTAATGAGTAAAAAAAGGAGTAAGTATGTTTTCTATCTGGATCTTTTTTACTGTTTTCTGGAGGCATAGGGTGAGTGGGGAAACTTGTAGGTAAACTGTGTTCATAAGATCTTTTACTATGCTGTGCTTTGTGGTTCCCAAAGAAATTAGTGTGTGTAAATCAGGCCATTATTAATTACACAGTTGTTTTAATGCATTAAGACCCATAAGTGTCTTGACAGAATCTTTCTTCATCTTCTACTTCTTTCAGCCTCCAGAAAACTTTTTTAATGGATGTGTAACCACTGCTTGAGCAGTCTTGTGAAAATCTCTAGCACAGTACTTTCATGCTTTCTGTTTCTGTACTGAACAGGGCTAGCTTAAAATATCTTATATTGTCTTAGATGTATTCAACTTGACACATCCTCTAGAAGAGCCCCCATATGCACCTTAAAATGTACGTGCTTTGTTACTATGGTGATGCAGAAGAATCGTGCATGTTAACAACCCGGGTTAGGTAATGGAGGATTTGCTGAAATCAGTTAAGCATCTGCCTGGGACATGGCAAACTGAGTCTGTGACCATACCTGCACCCCAGCCTCTGAGCTGCAGGCAGGCTGAGGGAATCTTGTTGTGGGATTACCTGCTTCCCTGCTTTCAGGTTGTCTGAGGGGCAAAGATGACTTTTTGCTAATGGTTTTAGAAGGTGAGGTAGTCTTGCCTTATCAAATACTTTTAAGTACCTTCTATCGTATACTTAGGGTGTTCTGCGTAGTGTAAAGGAGATGCTTGGGCAAGTGTGTGTTTGTCACTGACACAAACCTCATTTTGCTTTTCCTCAAACTGGGCTGACGATGCATGAATTCACAAGCTTTCATTTCTCAGTCATGGCTGTCAGCAAATCCTGCCCAAGGAGGACACGTCCACATTAATTGCCCTGAAGCAGGGTAGAAAACATGAGCTCTTCTTCATCTGTTAGTTGAATTCTGGATGAAGAACTGGTCTATTCAAGGAAGCTATTCCAGAGCAGGTGAATTTAGAGTGCTGTACTTTAGTACAGTGTAATTTCCTGTGAAGGCCTTTTATTTTCCTTGTTCTGGAGTAAGTTGTGGTTAACTAATAGGGGGAAAACTAATAACCTTACTTGGCTAATTAGTGACGCTTTTTCAGGTTCTCTCTTCTTTCATTCTCTGCTGTACATTTTAAAAACTATGGGTTTTTTGCAATAATTATTTTGTTTATTTCTTTGTGGTTTTTGTTGTTTTTTGTTTGATTGTTTCATTACTGCTGAAAGTGATGTATCTTTTCCATGTTTTGAATGTGATGGTTTTGAAGGTGATGGTTTTGAAGTGTGTGGGTATCTCACCATCCTCATAGATTTTGGCTTGTTTTTAGTAGTTTTAGGAAGCATTTTTAGAGAATATTTCTCTATTAGTGTTCTCATGTAGATTATCCTGAAAAACTTCTCTGGAAAGTAAGCCACTGGTTAGTATCTCTTGGAGATGTTTCACTGGCCCATTAGCATCCTTACAGGTCTTAATACCAGGGTTTTACGCTTGAGCAATGCTAGCAAGAAGTTTGTCCTTTACCACTCTGGAACAATAAAAACATAACCCAAATAAAAACGTGTTTCTTTTGCTGTAGAAGGAGAGAATGCTTCCCACAAGCTACAAGTTCATCTTCTTTTCATCAGTGAAAGAAGACATTGCAAAAATATTGAAAATCAATGTTGAGTCACTTCTCTGCTACAGAAAATTCAACTTTTTTGATATTTGCCAACTAATTTTTCTGATGTAGAACTGCAGATGTATAGCTCCTTTTCAGAACAAAACCAAAATGTGTGCACTAGATTTGAGGAATAACGAGCAATAAGTTTACCCAGTCTTATTTCAGCTGGTTTTTAGGCCTGAGAGGCTCTTGGCAGATACAGGATTGGCTTTTCTACCATTTGGCAAATCTATGCTGCTTGAGCTTGAGCCCCTCAACTGAAGCTCAAGGATGAAGAGCTTTTAGTTAAAAATCCTCATGCTCCTTTCAGTATGAGCTTGGATCAACTTAGCATCCCAAATAAAGCATGATGATCCAAATCTCTTCCATGTACTTCAGTAAAAGATCATTTCAGTAGAGAAGTTGTAAGAGAGAACTTCATTGTATTTCACATGGCAAAAGAGGAAGGATCAAGTGACACTTCTCAAGGACAAGAGCGATTTTGGTCAGCTTTTTTGAGATTGCTTCACAGTTTGTTTTAAAGGCAATTACAGTCAGGCAGTGCAGAAATTGTGGTATCCTACAGTAGAAATTAATTGCTTTCTTTTTTTTTTGTTTGTTTGTTTCTTCACTTATACCTCTGTATTTTACAGTGGAGAAAACATAACTGTCAGTTACTTGGTTAATGTCTGTGATCTAGGTGTATTTGCTGAGAGGATTTTTTTCAGTGTTGTTACTACTTAGCTTCCCTTATTTTGTCTAAAGAGTAAAACAGTACATTTGATTCCTGATGAATTCAGTCTTAATAATTGAAATTAAAGATGCTGTTCAATCTTTTTATCATTAACCAGAAAAATGTGGTTGTATCATGTTTTCAGTAGGATATAACTTCCATTAGCTTTATTTACATTGAGAAATGGGGTTCTCCAAAAGAGTGATCTTACTTTCCTCTGCAGTGGGCTCTTACTATAACTCAGCAAATGATTTTGTCAGGATGTATTCCTGTTTGTCTTTGGGATTTGTCCTTTGTCAATAACAACGCTGGACAAAAAGCAGGAAAATCTTTTGGTCTAACCTTTTCTTCATGCAATATTCCAGTAGATCACAAGAAGCTCAGACTAATAGTTCTCACAGTTGAAATAGCCAGCTACTATTTGTATTCTTTTCATTTCCCTGACAGTATGATCAGAAATTGCTGTAGCATCTGGCAGCGCAAGTAGGGAGGTTTATGTATTCCTTCTGTCTATCTATTTTTGAAGATTTGATTTTTTCCTAATGATAAACTTAGATTCATTAACCTTCAGTCTCTCAAGCTCCTTTATGTACCATTTTTTTCACAAAGGAAAATGTTGTGTGTGCTTTATTCATATAGATACTAGACTTGCACTGCAGTTTCTCAGTCTTGGCTAATACCAAGTGAGGTTCTAAGATCCACAGGAGTGAAGTTGAATTCAGTGGTAATCATATTTCTTGAGATTACACAAAATTATTTATCTATGGCTCTGAAGGGTCTCAAAGTTGTTGCTCCTTTGTAAAAATACACAGAAGAGGGTACTCACAAGCACATCTTCATAGTTGCATGGGTGTTTTTAAGAGATGTATGTAAATGCCCCAGCTCCCAAGCAGTATGAAGCAGTATGAAGATTTGTAATCATATATCTGATATGTGTTGTCAATGGCTTTGTTGTAAAGGTTTCTGATAGCCTGCATTATTTGAAATGCTTAACTCTTCAGGATACGTTTGAAGGTTTGGTTTGGGTTTTTTTCAGACCCCTTCTGATAGCCTGTGAAGTATTTCAGAATAAACTACAGTTGTTTATTTAACAGCCATTTAAAATAGAAATAAAAGAGAATTCCATTATTGCAGTGTTTAATCAACACTGACATATCCAGTTTCACTAAATATAAGAGTACTGGTGCTGTCATTTTGACACACAAAATAACTTTGTTTCTATGTAGTTAATAGTCCCCTCTTAAAGCAACTAAAGCAAATTTACAGTTGAAATCAGTTAATGAGAGAGAGTGGGAGTAGATTTATTTAAAATCTACTGAACTTAAATGCTCACTTGTTTGCTTTTTCATGGTAAAACAGATCTGTGGTTTGAAATGGTTTGGGGAAGTTGTGACAAGGCAGATGATGATTCAGGACTGTTGAAAGACTACAGAGGGGTCAGCTGCAGTTTCTCCTTTCTGGGAGATTGGTAATATCCCTTTGAAAATGTCTGAGAAACTCAATAGAAACATCGAAGATGTTCAGAGATCCCATTTATATCTGGACAGTATTCCAAGAGCATCACAATTGAATAATGATTAAGTAGTGTATTTTGTTATTTTAACAACTTAATGCTGCTTTACTGAAGATTATCATGCTTTACATAAAAACATAAGAATTTCCATATAGGTTCTGGCAAAAATTTTTGTTGACATCCTTTCTCTATCTTTTCCATTTGCTATGAAACTTGGTTAAGTTCCAAATGCATCTATTTCCTCATCAGAAGGTTTGAGCTGAAATATATTATTTCTTTCTGGATTGTTTGGTGGGAAACTTTACCATGTGGTTGTTTGGTAGAGCTTCATTTGACCTTAGGAGAAAGTTAGATTTGGGTGGTTTATCTGCTCTTAATTGAAGTGCTGTGTTTTCAGGCATTTAGAAGTTATTGAAATTGCTATGCCAGCTTATGCAGTTTTAATCTTTTGATGTAACTGGCTGTTCGTGCTTGATGGTAGAACTTGAAATTAGTCTTATCTATATGAAGTATTTCAGTATCTGTGTACTGCATGGGTATTTCTTTTCTTGAAACCATTTGTCCCACAAGAACCAAGTGAATAAGGTGATGAGAGAAAATGGTAAGCATGATGTTCTAGGGAAGAACTTAGCAGTTCAGTTTTGTTAGGAAATGCATTGAATTAATGGTCATGTCAGTGTCAAGTGCCTTCTTTCTGATGTGAAGGTGTTGTTTTAGCAGATAGATAAGGGGGCTGGGAGGTGCTGGTGCTCTTGGGGCGAGATTGCCTGTGCTGCTTTCCTCCAGTCTCTGGTCAGTCAAGGTTCATTCATTAATACTTGGAAACTGGATGGGTTTCTTGTTTGTTTGTTTTGTTGGGTTTTTGTTGTTGGGTTTTGTGTGTGGTTTTTGGTTGTTTGGGGTTTTTTTAAGATCCTAGTTTATGCTAGATACAATTGAGGCACAAACAAAGGATTTTTTGATTAAAAGTTAGGTACTTCAAAATTTGCCTGTGTATTCCACTTAAATGTATGTCTGTCATTTTTGTACACAAAACAAAATATGCTTAATGGAAATCAATTTAATTCAAGGAAATTCTAACTGGTTTTCTGGGCCAAGGTGATACTGACTGCAAATGTGAATTCATAGGGGTTTGAGAGAGCTGCTGAGTGTTTTAAATTACATTTTTTGTGTTGTTGAACTAGAGTTAACAACAGGTCTGGTGTTGCATGCAAGACTTCCTCAACTGTAAAATCTTTTTTCAAGGGTGGTTTATCTGTTAGATAAACCATTAGAGAGATGAAAGTATGAAAATAAGGGAAGGATCACGGAAGGGCAAAAGTAAAGCTGCTGTAAGGTCTACCAGTGTCTACAAAATATAGTAATTTCTTTCCCCTAATTAGAACTGGATCTTCTGCCAAGACAGGTCTGCTGTTCCAGCTGGGGCTTGCAGTAGGTGGTATATACCATTCTTCTAATTCTCAATGGCATTGATGGAACCTGAAGCTACTTTTCTTTGCTCCTGACTATGCTTGTTAGAGGTTGACATGAAAGGTAATAGAGACAGTAAGACAATGCTGAAAGAAAAAAAAAATAAAGACTGACAAGGAGAGAAATCTGGGCCCTAGTTTTAGGTATGCATCTAGAAATCAGGCAAACTGCTAGCATTAAATTTCTAAAATTATTTCAGATGCCTGTGCTGCTATTTGAGAACTCTTCTTGTAGCAGATTTTTAAGGTTTTTCATTGAAGTATATAGTACAGTGAGCATTAGAGTCCTTTATTAAGGCTGCTTCTCATTTTGAATTACTGCCCTGCTGCCCAGTGCATTGAGTTCTGGAAAAATACCTAGTAAACTCCACAGCCTAATTGATGTTCTGTTTGGCAGTGTTGGAAGCTATAGATAGTTTGTCTAAGAATTGCTTCCAGTCCTACCAGTGGTATCCATGGCACTAGTAAGAAAGCATTTTTAGGCAATTTTTATTGGCTTCACTTGTTAGCTTTCTTGCTACTCTAAAAGAATGCCCAAACACTATTCTGAAACTTTAAAGAAAATGCAAAGAGAAGTTTAAATGTCTCTGTGGGCTATACAGCTGCCACTTTTTATATGAAGAATGACAGGCTTCACCAGAATGTCTGGCTCTTAAAGCAGGAGACCATGATGCTGAAACACATTAGAGCAATGTTATTTATATTCTGCCAAAAGCAATTATCTTGCAAGACTTATAAATATGTGTTAGCTTTTATGTGTGTGATAAACTCTACAGACTTCCAGAGAGATCTGTAGGTCTACTCAGAGTGATATATTTAAATTTTTGCAGGACTGAAGCCCAAGTGTTTGCATGAAAAGATGTTTCTAGTTGCAGGCATATGCTGATTATTCAGTAGTGTGGCAGGAGTGTTTGGGATTGGTCTGCTATGATTAGGATTGTTAGTATGCCGAGCTAAAGACTTTTATATTTAATAGTATTTGATAAGAGTTGTTTAAAGAAACCTGTCTGGATCCACTGGTATTTCTTTTCAGCAACAATTTCTAAGCTCCCAAGGGCTCTTATCTATCCAAGTGCCCCTATTTTTAATTTCTGTGAATCCTGTACTTTTTTTTTTCTCCATAAAGATGTGTTCCTCCTTAGAAGTACCTTCAGTTAGCTACTTCAGGCCCTAAAACTGGCTTTGTTCTGTGCTTTTTGTCACCCTGTGACAGAAAATGAGCTCCACTGTTTGAGAGGAAAGGCCTGTACTTTGGATCTTGGCTACCAAATAGAGCAGCTTTTCTGTTCACCCCACAGCTGTTGTTAATGTTTCATTCTGCAACTGCTAGAGGATGGGCAAGTAACCATCCTCATACGAGACAAAAATATAACTCCATTAGTCAGCTGGCGTGGGTTGTTGAAGCAAAAATGCAGGCAGTATTTTCTCCTGATGGAGAAAAATCCATCACATCCTATTAAAGTTGCCATTAGCTGACTATGGGGCAATGTACATTTCCTGAATTCATGATTGCTTGTTCTCCTTACTTTGATGGCTGTCTACTTTAAAACTTGTAATTTAGTCAAACTATTATAGGATCATGTTACATCTCTGGGGTTAATTTTATTTGACATATAATATGTCTGGGAAAAACTCTTAAGAAATAATGATATTTGATGCTAACTGAACCTCAAATTTCTCACATTATTGTAGTGTGAATCGCATGGAACCTCATTCCTAAAGAGGTTCCATGCGATTTCTCAAATCTATATTACCCTATAGGACTTCTAAGATCGAGTATTTAAACTTGTTGCTATTAACAGAGACTTTTAAGTTTCTATCAAAGATGGCTTTGAGGGGAGGAAGGGGTTGTGATTTTTTTTGTTGGGGTTGTTTGGATTTTTATTTTTTACAGCTGTCTTCTGAAGGTTGAAAATGTGATAGACTAGTGGCATTGCTGACATTCTCTTGCCAGTCAATATTCATTTTAAAGTTTAAGTGAGGGAAAATTATAATCCTTCAGTGTTTTTACACTAACATTTGAATCCTTTAAGGTTTTTGGATGTTTAATCTTCATAATGTGAAGTTGTGACCCAAGGCAGAACCAAGAAAATAAAAAGGTGCCATCTTTTCCTAGCTGCTTATCAATGAAAAGAAAATTATTTTTCTTTTGTATTGTGGGAGTGTGACACTTTCATCATATCTACAGCAGTGTTTCCATAGAGGATGACTCCCTCTCTGAGGGAAATACATATGTGGTCAGGCTTCTTAGTTTGGTGCTTAGGGATTTTGTTGAAATCCCTTATTTCTTTAATTGCTTATATACTTTTTTTTAATGTAACGTGGACAGAGGGAAATGTACAATCTCTTAAATTGAGAGGGATGAATATTTAACCTTAACTTGAAGATTGAATGTTTTTTTACAATAACACTTCTGGTGTTAGTGTATCAAATGTCATAGATCACTGGTGGCAGGTTACAGGTGCATTAACACCTGAGTTAAAGGCAAACTATTATGCAGTTCCTATGCTGAGTGACCCATGTCTATTTCCACGTTGTGCAGGATATTGATGAAGAAATGATGCGATGGAAAACTGTGGTTTAGTTTTGGTCATTATTGGAATAATGTTTCAATGTAGGCAGATCCTGGATGTATCTCCAGCTGCTTGACAGTTCTTTGTCTCTGGTGGTTTTCATGTTTATTTAGGACAGGAAATCTGCAGCGCCTTCTGCTGCTTCAGTTTTGCTCCCTATTCCCTTAAGTAAAGCAACTTCTTGTTCTCAGTAAGCTGTCTATGTGGTAGTAAAGAATTTAAGAACACAGCAGTGAGCAGAAAAGTTAAATAGGAAAATTAGATTACTGTGTTGTTATACAGATATAATGACTCCACTAGTTGAATTAAGCTAAAAAGTGAAAATGACATAGCTCTAGCTGAGGGAATGTATTTTCTTTCAAGTCACTTGTTGCACGCTCGTGTAGGTTGTATACCCTAAAATCTAATGTAAAAAATGTTGACAAAATTTTGTACTAATTTACAGAAGAACTTGGTTGCTGGGCTAAAAGCTGTTGTAAAATGCAATTATTAATTTATTAGATTGAAAATAAAATCTCTGTAAAAATAGTTTTTGACTTCCTAGAAAAGAACATGAGTGGGATCCTATTTCGGTGTATTTGACCAGACAATTCCAATTTTACCAGAGTTAAACACAGGTTTCATGGATGTAAAAGCTGGGCCCTTTTGGGAATCCTATCAGCTCTTCACTGAGAGCAGTGGAATATCTCCTCAGGTGTTGCTTCTTGGAGTGATTTTCCTACTGGGTTTTTGCAATTTGGTATTCAATAAAACTTTAATGCTTTTCCTTCATGAAAGGAAGATCCATTTTCACTATGTTTGATTAGCTGGTTTTGTCTAGCAGCTTCCAGACAGCCATCGAGGTTTCAGAGTCCAATTTTTCTCTCTAGTCTCACTCTCCAGCAGTGAGCTTATCCTCTGCATGCATTGCTCATCAAACAGGCACTGGTTTTTCTTCAATAATTTTCTTTATGTCAAAGCCTTCTAAACAATACCTCTGAGTCTGATTTTTCTCCAGACCACTTGAAGTTGCATGTAGGCAGCTAGATAGAAGCTGGAGTGTGCTTCTGTGAGTATGGCCAGGGCTGCTCTTACCCTTGAACTACCATTTTCTGTACTTCCTGCCTGTTCCATTAGGCCCAGATGTAGTAGCTGGTGTGTGTGAGCAGGCATGTGGACACTGCTGTGTGTCGGCTCTCACTCTTACCTGCTCCTCTCCAGACTGCCTTGGGTGGAAGCTTGTTGTGCCTCTTACGGACTGAGAGAGATTGCCATATGGTCTGGTGCAGTTCATGTACACAACTGTGATCCAGGAGAGGAAAGGCAAACTCCCAACCCCCCTACTGCTGTTTCAGAAAGGAACAGACAGGAGGAAGTAGGAGTGAGAACAGATTTCTGGATAGATTGGTAGGCAGTGGGGTGAATTCTTAGCACTTCCCACCAGAAGTCTATTCTAATAAGCGTCGGATTTTAACTCTGTGTATGCTGCTGAGGAAGCTGGAATATGAGTATGAAGAGTAAATGCATAAATAGACTTAAAGGGACAATTTCAATTTAAAATCTTTAAAGTGTTTCTTTCAAATCTGAAACAAGGCTGTGGTGCTCTCAGCCTCTAGCTGGGTGAAGTTAATCATGGCTTGATTTATTTTATTTTTTTTTGTTTTTAACTTCCCTTTTTTTCAAACTCTACATTCAGCTGAATGTGTGCACTACTGGCTTCATCTAGAAAACACTGCTGTAGCAGTATCATACCTGAATGAGACTTTCTTAGGGTTCACACCTAGGAAATAGGTGTATAAATAGATGGAGAGTGATTGAAATATGCCAAATGCAACAGAATTTTTTTTCTTGGTTTCTGCATCCCTTAAAGCAAAGGGGTAATGTTATTTGTTCCCAGAGTATACAGGAGGAACAAATGGATTTTTATGTTGGAAAAATGACTAGGATATTGGTCATCAGTTTCAGTCTGATTTAACTCTTTAGTGCTTTACTGAGTTAAAGTAGTAAACAGGTAGTCTATTTAGAATTTAAAAACTTATGTAGACTATAGAACAACTTCTGTGGCTTTCCTGTGGATAAAAAAAATATTTTATACATACATGTGTCTCCCAAAATGAATATTTTCGATAAGTCTTTAAAAACCTATGCAAACCTATGAAACCTATGCAAACTATGCAAAATGATGAAATATCGTTTCGAGCTGCCAATGAAACGCATAGTTGACATTCACAGCCTTGGCCCTAGACATAAGGGGCACATGACTGAAGGTAAATTGGGGCACTGATCCATCAGAACCATCTTTTTGGGAGGATGGGTTTTCTGTTTTGGTTGCACAACTAGTTTTCTTTACAGTTGTATACTGATTTAAGTTAACACAAAGGAGGTAGGAGAATTGTACCCCAAGACTGGAGAAGAAAGGGGTAGGAGTTCAGGCTGGATTTAGTTGTAGAGGTTTAGCTGCTTTCCATTATCCCATAAAAGCAAATAATTTTTGCTGCAGACCTACAGATGCTGAATCACTGATAGAGCTCTGCATTTATGGCTGCTCAGTCATCTCCTATGAATAACATCTTGCAATTAATAAGGAATTCAAAAAAATGAGAGATCTACGTAGCATTTATGTGCTATGCATAGTACAGTTTACTCCTGTCACATACCCGCTCAATGGAGCAACACCCTTTAATTTGTCTCCTGGAGATGCATCATCTGTCTGTGTCAAAATGCTTACATGAGTGCAAGCTTTTCTTTTGAGTGCCAGTTTACTGGAACCTAGTGTTAAAGTTTCAAATCCCTGGATTCTGTGTTATTTCCTTGCATTCTCAGCAAATGCTGAATAACTTCTTTTAAGAACCAATCCTTATTAAAGGATGAATAGCTGCAAAACTTGTAGAGTTTTCATGTTTGGGACTTTTTTTTCTTCTTCCTCTTTTGTGGAGAGGAGATTTGTATTTCCTCTCCCTTATGTGCTTGGCATAATAATGCAGGAGCACGAGCAAGGGGGCAGGGGGGAAATGTTTACAAGCAACAGCGGTTCATTATGCCAGTAGTACTGTGGTTGGAAAATGCGTTTTACTAATAAATTGACTAATCTCAATTTAAAGTGTCTCCTTAACAAGTAGTTAGTTAGCAGCCTGGTCACTTCATCAGTTTTGTTTTTCTTTATTGTGAATAAGTGTTTTGTAGCAGAAAAGGTTCTGTTGCCAAATGAATTTTTCTAAGTTGTTTTTAAAGACTACTTTTTTATTGTAACAGAAAAGTAATACTTCCTTGAATATTGGTGACTATGCATCAGAGAAAATGAGGTGATGAATCACTTCAGGAAAATCACATTTGATTGCTTTATATTAAACAGAGACTGCTATAATTCCTTTCCAGTGAAAATATCCAGACTGAATACTCCTAACCCTTCCTGAGAAGGTAGTTTGCATTCAGACTTCTAAATTCATACAGTATGACTACTATCTTTAGTGCTAATTTATTGTAAAATTATTTGTTTATTAGTATAAAAGTTTGGCCATATATGTTGTATCATGTTTTAACGTGCAGAAAGGTAGTACTCATTTCTGTTATATGGCTGGAAATATTAGGTTTTGCATGAATTAATGATAAACAGATTTAAAGCTATATGCAGGTTATATGTGCTTTTAAATACATCACATCTGCTTGTGATGTATTTTCAATTGTATTTCTTGAAAATTGTTTCTCTCACCACATTAAGGGATGAACTTTTTAGTGTTCAGAAACCCTATTTTCTGTGCTACCAGAGTTAATCCCTTTGCACCTTCTGGAATCAAGGCTGCTTTCCCTTTGTGTATTCAGTCATTACATAAAGGAAGTGGTTTGATTTGTTAGCATATAAACTGGGCTTAACTAACACAAGGAGGGCCAAAACCTCTCAGAGTAAGGATTCAGAGAAAGATTTTTTTTTTTCCATAACTTTTTTTACATGCTTGGTCCTCATAATTTCTCACATATGAAGTCAAAAAAATTGATAATTAGATGTTCTCTTTATGTTTATACTGCAGAAGAAGGTCAAATATGCCAAACTTTGTGACTTAAATCCTGGGTGTTCATATTGTTAATTGTGTCCTAATCTCAAAATACATGTGTAATGTAGATAAGCAGTAAAGCTCCAACTGGGCTGTAATTTACTGATCAAGGCTGGATAATTGTTCTGGATTGAAGATGCTCTTTCTTCTGGATTATTCTTGATTCACATCAGCCTTCCCAATGTTGATCACTGCAGAAGCAGTGGAGAAAGCGAATGTAGAAATAAATGGTCAGGGCAAGAGAAGGATGGAGAGTGCTTCTGGCAACAGTGCCAGATCCCATTACTTGGGAGTGCTTAGAACAATCATTGTAGTGCAGGTATGTGAGTTGCCCTGGATTTATTAGCAGAAGATAGTGTAGATCTGTCAGTAGCTTTGTGTTCTCTCACAAGTCTCTGTTAAAGTACTTCCTGAGATCATGCTTCAGAGAATAGTTTCAGAAAAGATTAAAAGAAATCTGATTGCTCTGCATTTTCAGCTGTTTCTGCTTACTCATTGGAAATGCTTCTTAAAACCATTCTTTCTACTTCTTCATGATTTTTGCCAGTTTTCCACCTGTTAAAAGTGTTAATATGGTATAGATTTTGATACAATAACTTGTATTTGCTGGAAATTACTTAATATACAACTTAAAATGAAAAATTTCTATCTTACTCTTGGTTTTTTTAATTGGAACCAATCTAACCAGTTTTTTCCTGACATAAATTTGGCTGCAAGATTTTATAGTGCCCTTTTAGTCCGGGAAAAAAAAACCCAGTGTATTATAGAAAGCCATAGCATAACAATTGCATGTCATACAATGATGTGCCTTGTGATTATGCTTGTCATTGATGAAAGGCACCTAGTTTTTCCTCATGTCTGCTTTGTCTGCTTCTTGTTTGGGAAAAGGAGACACTGTTTCCTTTCTCTTTCCTACTTCTTCTGCATCCCTTATTTATTTTTCCTCTCCTTTTTTTCTTCTCCTTTTTTTCCCTCTCCTTCTTTTTTGTTTCTCCACTACTGTTATTTACTTGACAGCAGACAATCTATACAAACCATATTTCCCCCCCCCCCAATCTTTTAATGTCACTGACTTTTGAAACATCTATTACTTCACTTTGGTTACTTGACTTCTGGCATTTTAGCTCCTCTTCTTCCCCTTAAGTAACACCTTACGCAATTCTTTTTTTTTGGTGCTTCCTAAAGAAACAACTGTGTCAGCTGTTTTTTGTTTGTCTTTTAATTATCTTTTTATGTAAAATACGCAATATTAGGTTTTTACAGTCTTCTGTGAAAATGCCTCATATAGATGGTTGTATTGAGTACTGAGCACACAACACTTCCCAGTCAACACAGGGGTGAAGAAAACAAGGATGAGCTACAAGGATGTAGCTACCTAAATCCTATCTAAAAGTGCAGTGCCAGTTCTAAAATTCTTCTACTCAAATAATCACTTCTCTCTATCAGTATGACTATTTCTAAGAATGTACTGGCTAAAAAACTCTTTTACCCATTCCTCCCGATATTATTGAACTTATAGGGAAATGAATCTGTCTAGGAATTGCTGCATGACTAGAGAAGAGTCTTTCTTCTCTTCCAACTCAATTTAATTTCTTGATATTTGAACAACCAAATTTAAGAAGCAGATACCTCAAAAGCACTATTTTACATCCTGTATGTAAACCTCATATGTGATAAATGCTTTCCTAATGTTGGGTTTTGAGCAAAATGCACAGAATTCTGTCAGATGAACATGTGTGATGCAGCTGATACTTGAAGCCTAAATTCCTAAACAGTGAACATTTTAGCTCAAAATTTAGAGATTGTTAGTGCCACCAAAGTTACTTGTAATATGCTGTTGGTCTTTCAATTTTGCTTTTCCGCATGCATAATAAAATGTTGATAGCTTTTCTTCAACTAATAAAACAGTTAATGACTTCTCTGCCTTATTTGAATTACTTGGACAGTATCCTTGCAGATAAAAGTACTCAAAATTCATTGTTGTTTATAATAAAGGAAAATTATTTGTAATCCTCACTGTTTTGATAGTAGACCCTGTCCTTAGAGTATAAATATAGAAGGTCCTTCTGTTGCTGCAGTAAGAGCAAAGATCTGTAACAAAACACATGGGTACTAAAGAAAGAGCCAAATTTAAATCCTTGAATTTGATCATCTCCATCTACACCTATTTGTCTGTTATACCAGTATAATTTCTCCTTATTTTTTTGAATATATAATGTCTTCAGTCTCTCTAAGCAGAGATATTTAATTTTCTGGTTGTATTTCTTCAATTATGTACCCATGATTCATTTCCAGTACTGTTAAATGCATAGACACAAATATTTTTTGAATGGCTTCATGTATATCTCATATTAATTTAGTGAAGTTTTTTTCGTTTTGTACTTTAGCCTATATTTTATAAGGTATTACACTTTATTTTGTATAATAAAATGGGATAATGCCATTCAAAACATTTTTACAGTGGATAGCAATCAGCTTTGTCTAGTAAAGCTGTGCAACATTGATGTCAGAGCTGCACCAGAAAAAAAAAAATCTGCTTAGCTGTTCCTATGTGACGTTTTTGTCTCATAGATTGACTGCAGCTGAAAGGCTGTTGTTTTGCTCCTTGCTTGGATTCTGCTGTCTAAAAACTGTTTTGAGCTTGCATTGCACAATGTTGCACTTGCTTTCTTGGTACTCTAATCATGAATCTTGTGCAGTTTGACTTAGCTGTCTCCATCACCTTTTTCAGAATTTCTTCCACAGGTTGAAGTTCCACCCTAATTTATCATAGAATGATTTGCAATCAAAGGGAGCCCAGAGGTCATCTATGGAAGATTTGGGCAGGGGCATCTTCCACTAGACCAGGTTGCTCAAAGCCCCATCCAAGACAGGCTTGAACACTTGCAGAAATGGAGCATTCACCACTTTTGTGGGAAACCTGTTCCTGTGCCTCACCACACTCACAGTAAAGAACTTCTCCCTAATATCTGAGCCTATCCATCAGTTTAAGGCCATTATCCTTCTAATGGCATTAATGGTTTTAAAAGTCCAAAAAAGAAACAAGGAGATGTGATTATAATACTAAATTATCTCATCTCATCATTTCTGTTGCAGCCCTTTGTTCAGAGTTGTGTTGTTGCCAAAACAAGGAAAATGTATCTGGTGGATCCCTTTTAAGTTTCTGAATAGACAGCGACTCAGTGATTTTTGTGGGAGTTCTCATGACTATCATTTATAAAGTGTGAATTTGTTCTTATTTTGGTTTATTACATATTTGGTGAGGAAGGGAAATGCATGTGTACTCCTTACTCTTTTTCTGTGCAGTTGCTTACAAGTTTCTAAACTTCTCTGGAAAAGCAGCAAGTAATGGAACTTATATAATCTTCATTTTGAACTTAGAGGCCTTGCAGTGCCTGATTATTGCTTGTCTCTGTGTTATGTTCATACACCACCCATGTATTCAATACAGGCAGCTTTTTGTAGAAACTTGTGAAGAATAATACTTTAGCAGTAATTGGAATGGGGAATGTAGTAAACAAGGCTTAGTTATTTTTTGGGATGTTTTGTTAAAATTCCTGTGTTCTCACCTTAGGGCCTGTGGGTCACCTATTTCTATACTTAGACTGCTAATTATTACTGAGATTATCAAACATAATAATACAATTACATAATGGCTATGTAAGTTACATTATTCATGTGGATGTATGACAAATATAAAGGGCATACCATTGAAACATTTTGTATAATCTTATTAATATTTTTTTCTGGTTTGATGCACTATCATAATAGAAGTATTTGCATTTGTCTTTCACTTGTTTATTTCTGTTTACTTCCTCTCTCTGAAATATTCATGGTTTGTTAAAACTACAGAAAAGACTGGTTCAAGCCATGAGATGTGGTGCTGTGTAGCAAGGAAATGGGAACTTCTTTTTTTGGTCAGTGAACATACACCTTTAAAAAGGTTCTTTAAGTTCACAAGCTTCTTTCTTAAGGCTCATTTGGACTTCCTATTTTACTTTGATGTTGTCAAGCATGTGGCAGTTTGGTTTGTAGTCTTTCTGTTTTGTTAATGCAGACATTAATGATTTATCCATTTGCATATGTTTGAAACTTCCTTTTGGATGTTTACTGTTTTTTTATAATAAAAAAACAGTATATATATATAAAAGGATAAATTTAGCATTAGGGATTTTCTTAGAATATAATTTACTTTGCAAGATGACTTTGATGTTTTGTAGTTAAAGTCCTTGAAAAGCCACGTCAAGGTAAATGTTAAGACAAGCTTTAGATTTAGCAGTATCAATAAATGATGCTGCAGTTTCAATTCACATGGATTTCACCACGTGAATGTTTCTTGTATACAATATTCATTAGCAATCTCAGAGCTCAGCAAGGCTGCTTGAGTATTTTCTTATGTGCGGATATGCTTTATTTGGTTCCAGGTTCTGTCTCCTTTTCTGTGCAGGCTGAGTTGGAAATGCATGCCAGAAATGACTTGTGCCTTTTAGAAATTTCTTTTAATGTGGTAAGAATAAAATTTAGATTTTGTGCTTGCCTACCTAATATCAAGTACTATTTTAGGCGAATAAGCTCAGTAGATCTGATGCTTTTTTCTTCCATAATGCATTGCCAAAAGTTCAAGAGTATGTAGCACTTCACCCCCTAAGCTCTGAACAAGCAACTCTGAGCTTCACTGGATGATGCTCATTACAGATGCTGTCTGGCCCAAAGGCTCTGTAGTCCAGGATGACCTGACAGAAATTCAGGCAGGGTAAACACAGAAAGTCTGTGATGATGTTTTCTGACCTGTTTGTGAAAGTATAACAGCTTTGTCCTTTATTTTTGCTGCATAAATTCTTAGGTGGAGGAAAATAATAGCTATCTGAGCATTTGTGGAGTTCTATTCCTAAATACAGCAAGCACTGGGATAAAAAGTACACAGGTGCTTGTTTGAAAATAATATACTTAGTATAGTCTGTTGTACCTTAGGGTAGTTAAAATTGTTTATAAGGAATGTGTTAGTTACCTTCATCTTATTTTAGTGGTCTAGAACTTTATTACAAAATGACTTGTTGATTAATGTATTCACACCTGTTAACAGGGTTTCCAGTCCTGAAATCCATAACCTCAGTGGCTAGATGGCCAGCTTTGACAACGAGAGTGATCTAATTGCACTTGCATACTTCATTCTCAGAATTTGTGAGCAAATAATGGCTGTGAGAGAAGAGAGAATTCTGACCTGTTCAGATATAAATATTACCTAAAATCTTTCCATAAATTGTTACCCTAAATTGTAGTATTCCCAGGAAAATGAAAAGTGCAACTGAATCTGCAAGCTTCACTTTTAAAAAAAAATCTAGACTGGATGGTGTTGTCTGATGAAATTTACTGGAAGTGTCAAGTTGTCTTAGTTTCAGTGGAATCTGCCTTAGGCTGCAGACTTGTGCTTGTTTGCTAAGGCGCTCAAGAAAATGAAAAGCTTGTGTTCCATCATTTCTTTAGATGTTTCTTTGTTTTTGCAAGGTTGGAAAGAAATGGTAACTTTTCTCACTAAAAACACCCAAACTAAACCTCTTTCTTTTGTTTCGTTTGTGAGCTTTTCCATTGTTCTCTATATGTTTCCATGGTAAGCAAATCAGAATTAATACATGGCGTCAGTACCCAATAGCTGGGTAAGAAACAAGTAATGATTTCACAGAATTAAAAGAGGGTACAGACAGTTCTGTGCTATAAATGGAATGAAGAGATTCCTGTGGATCTTCAGAAATTCTGAGGTGAGGAAGAAGTAAAAACTATGAGAATATATGCAGAGAAGGGAAGAAAGGCTAGAATAGCGAGTGGGTATTTCTGGAGTTACAGCTGTCAGCATTTAAAAATGAGAAAAATGTAGGGTTTTCTGGAAGAAAACCCATTTAAACCTGGAAGGTACATGAGTACCAGGATCTGACCACTTGAATCATGTTACCCATCTGCCTAAAACTGGATGGAATTTAATTCAGAAGTCCTTGGTACTGGCAGTCCTCTGTTGTGAACAGGCAGCTGTGGAAGTGATCAAAAAGCATCTTCCATGTCCACCTTATCACATAAACCACTGCAAAGGGAAATTACATATTATATGTTATTTATTTAGTTCTGCTACATGTGTCCAAAACCTGTAGAACCACCTTCAAATGCTACCTTGAGTCTTTTTAATTTTTGTGGGGAAGGGTGGAAAGAAAAATAAATTTGTTTGGGTTTTTTATTTAGTCCTTCAGAAGGAAGTTTCTTTAAAAGGAGTAGAATCCAAGTATGTGTTTATCTTTAGTGTGATAAATATTTCTTCATTTAACCAACCCTCATAAATGACATACTGAAGTAATAGAAACTAGCTACAATTATCAAAGAAGAGAAAATGCTGGGGAACAGGGCTAAAATGTTTTTCATACAAATGTCAAATAAGTACTTTATACGTCATTTTGATGGGTTTCAAATCTTAACAGCTTCTCTATTCTTCGTATGTTCTTGTGCTTTGCAAAAGAGCTTACAGCTGCAGCCTTTCTTCCTTGCAGCATTGATTACTTTACGTGGACATAAATCTTAAATTGTCTGTATTCAAATAGGAACACTATAACCCCATTCCTACTTTTTTTTTAATTATTCTTATATTGTGTCCGAAAGAACACTTCATGAGAGCAATATAGTATTTTGACACTTGTTCATTTGTGTCTAATTTGCTCTTTTGAATTGTAGGTGCACTGTTAAACAGCTTGTTTTATGAGCCTCTTCTACTAAATAATAATTGTGATAATGTGGTTTTGGCTCTTTCAGGATACCAGTTATCCCTTGCTTTTGTAATACCGGTTCCCATGTAGCTTTTTCCTTTTGCCATTTTGGGTTCAAGCTATTTTGCTTGGTAGCTCAGGTTTCTGTAAATAGAATTTCTTTTTGTTGTTTTGTTTCATTTTATTGGTTTTGGGGGTTTGTTATTTGAGCAGAAATGTTCCATTCAGGTTTTTTGACAAAATCTGAAGTTCTTCAGTAAATCAGTGTTGCTACCAATATCCTACATGTAACAGCATTTGTCTGTAATTCCTTCCAGAAATCCATGTCTTTCTTGCTAAGCTCCTCAAAGAAATAAACTTCCTAGGCATTGTAGCCGTGCACATTTGCTGTTTATTGTGAGGAATACCTCTTGCCTCTTTTTAAAGGAGAAAATCTGACAAGTCTTGCATTCTACCAGTGTAAGAGTTTGGTGTATATTCTGATTTGTTGGTATAATTTTGAGAGGAGGAAGGTAACAGACATTTTAAGCAAAGCCTCATTTAGTAGCTGTTATTATAGCAATATCCTCTTCATTAAAAAATCAGAACATACTCTGTCATACATTTTCTTGATGTAAATGATGTCTTCTTTAGCACTTGTGCTACATTTGCGTCTCCTTCTGTTTTAGGTAAGTCATTAATATTTTGTGTCAGTGGCACTCATTCCCTAAACCTTTAGTAACAAAGGGTTTATAACATCAGCAGTGTACCGACAAGATCATCTGGTATTGGTGACATTATTTTTCTTTCTATGTCATGTCAATATTCAAAAAATGCTATCTGCAAGTAAAAGAGACTTTAGCTTAGTGGTCTGACAGTACCTTTTGGTATGTGGACATGCATGTACTCATGAGCACTTCTCTAGCTGGGAATTATAAGGTCTTCTGCTAAGCTACTTTGATAAGAAGAACCATAAAAAGCCAATGTATGCCCTTTTGGTAAGGATACAAACAGAAGTTGGAGGGACTAAAGTATGTTTGCAAAGCCAGTCAAAGGTAAAGAGCCTTGATCCATGACCATTTCACATTTGGAGACCAGCCTGGAGCTGTTACGTGGGTGCCAGCAAAGATAGTGCAATTTCATAGCAGAGTGTGTCATGATTTTTCAGAATGCCTTTTTTTTTTCCCCCTTAGCCTTGTCAGAAGTGTTTAAATAGCAGTTCGCACAGTGACAACTCTTGCTTCAAAGTATCATGAATTCTTCTAAATTAACCCATATATTCATGGATTGTATTTATGAAGTTGTATTTTAGTGAAATTGGTGGGCTTTGAAATATGATACTAAAGAAAAGAAAGAATAATTGAGATTGGATGACATCTCCGGTTGCCACCTTCCCTGCTGCTCAAGGAAGGGTCACCTAAATCTGCTCACCTGGGACTGTGTCCAGGTGGATTCTGGAACTCTCCAAGGATGGAGACTTCACAATTTCTCTGGATAACCTGTGTCAGTACTCAGGTACCCTCACAGCAAAGAAGTGATTGCTTATGTTCAAATGGAACTTCCTGTGTTTCAGTTTGTGTTCACTGTCACTGGGCACCACTGAAAGGAGCCTCTGTGTCTCCTCTTTGCACTGTCTATCCTCCCTTGAGCTGTTTGTGTACACTGATACCCACAGGTCTTTTCTTCTTCTGCCTGAGATGTCCCAGCTCTCTCAGCCTTCCCTCATATGATGGATGCTTCTGTCTCAATCCTTTTTGTTGCACTCTGCTGGACCCACTCCAGGGTCTGTCTCTTGTGTACTGGAAAGCCCAACACTGGACAGAGCTCTCCAGGTGTGGCCTCAGTAGGGCTGAGTAGAGTCAGAGGATCGGCCTCTGTGACCTGCTGGTGTAATTGTTGGCCTTCTTTGTCTCAAGGGCGTGTTTTTGGCTTGGGTTAGGCTTGGTGAAAATGAAACTTGAGGTCCTTTTCTTCAGATCTGCTTTCCAGCTTTGAAAGAAATTTTAATTCTAAATATGTTTACCAAAGCTGAAAGAGTCAGTTTCTCTTATGGTTCAGTTTATAACTCCACTTGCAGATTCAGGTTTCTCGATGGTAATGGTAGTAGCTGTATAGTACTAAAAAAAAAAGAATTTGCAATTACAATACAATCACTTTAAGCAACATTTCTGAAATCACTTTTGCTTTTCAGTCCCATATTAAAATAGAAATGTGCAAAATGCAGTGTAAGTAGAAGAATGGCAATGTTTAATATGAATTAGGAGAGAAAAGACTTGCATACTGTTGAAACTAGGTTAAAATATATGTAAAGCAACAAGACGGCTGCTTCCCCACTATCCCCAACATCTCTTCCCCTTTTTTACAATTGTGTTCCTTCCCCAGCTACCAAAAGCAGGTTTGTTCCTTAGCTGCAGAGCTGAAGGTCCCTCTTGGCCAGTGATGTGCCTCCTGCACTTGCACAATGGTTTAGTCATCCAGTTTATAAGTCAGTTTGGGCCCAAGAGCATTCCAGTGATAGAAACACACAAGGACTGTAGGTCATATCTTTCCTGTCCACTTATGATTTATAACCTTTTGATTTTGCCCCTAATGCTTTCTTAGACTGCTTAATTCACCCCACTTCAGATTTTGATTTTGGTATCATAATCTTCATTTGATTATGATTTTAGAATGAAACTTCACACAACATATTTATTATGCTGTCTTAAAATTGCTTTGTTTCAGGTTTACTAGCTATAGTACTCAGACACATGCTGTACTCTTCAGCAAGTCTTCACTGCTAGAGGGAAAAAACAGTGTAGATAACCTTTTTTTTTTCCTCTTTCTCCTTTATTCCAATTTATAATTCCCTTTAATCACATTATAATACAATACTCTTATCTCCTACCTGAGGCACTCAGTTGTTAGAGAGATCTGTTTCCTCACTTATTAAAAAGTAAAGACATCTTTTATTAAAAAGTAAAAGATCTTGGATTTCAAGTGTCATTGTCCCCAGTCTTACTGAACCTCAGTACTGACTTTAAGAAAGCATCATGCTCCTTTGTCCAGAATACCATTTCCTTTAAACATTGCTCTGCCTCAAGAATTTCCAGTGGCCACAACCAAAACCAGGGAAAGGTTGGCAGTACAGTAGCTTTGGACCTGCTGTTGCAATGCTGCCTTCATGCTCCATTTCACACTCTTATGGTGGCTTTGGCAAAAGGCTTTGTAAGAGCAGTGCTCAACTGATTGCTCTGCTTGGCTTTTCTTTTGTTCAGGTATTCCTGATAGAGCTGCTAACATGCAAGAGTAGGTAAAAACCCTAGGCTGTGTTAGGAAAACACTAGAGCCTTGTCTGCGCTCTTTCCCACTGCTAAGGTACACCAGCAGTTTAACCATTTGTTCTAAAGTTCCCAAGAGTAGATGGGGCTATAGTGCTTACAGATACAGGACTTCCAAGTGCTTTTGTAGTGCCAATAGTGTGACATGCAGATCCTGTTTTGTTTGCAGAGGATTTTGGAAATGGGAATCACTTATAGGTCTTGCCGCTGCATTCTGGTTAATTGCAAACCAGCTTGTGTTGTTGCTAAAAATAGCTATATTTGTTACCAATTGTGAGTTCCATTCAAATACAAAAAAAAATTTTGAAACAACCACCAACAGAAACATAAAACTAAAAATCTTTTTGTAGACTTTGGCATTTTTACAAGTACAAAATTTGTCCACAAGGATGGTTATATGGATCTACAGGATGGTTATATGGAAAAACTGGCTAGTTTCAATTTAAAAGATTGTTCATTAAATATTACCTTTTGGAGAATGTTATTTTGCACTAATGCAGTGGATTTGATAGTAGTTTCTAAAATATTTGAAAGGCTAAATGTTTAAAACATTCATTTGAAATATATGAAAAGCAAGTCTAAAGACTGTTAACTAGACCAGACTAAGCATCTCAGTGTAGGACAGGGGGAAAAGCCCCAACACTGACAGAGAACTCTATTGAATGGAAGTAGCTTAAGCCTCTGTCTTTGCTTCTTAGCAGTTCTTGGAAAGAAAATGTATGTGGAGTGTGAACTTCCATTTTAAGAAAAAATTAATGTTGTAGGTTTTTCTCATGTAGCCTAAGGGAAGTTCTCCTTAACTGAATTCTTGCTGCAGTTGGGGGATATACAAATAAAAGCTCTAATATTCAGATTTGCAGCCAAATATAGAGTGAAAAACTTAAAAGCTAAATTTGTGGTTCACTTAAATTGAGAATACAAAGACAGTGTTTAGGCTTAACCAGTTGTTACATCCAATTTCTTACTGGTTTAGAGGAGAGTCCTGGTGTCCTCAGTTTCTGTCAGAAGAGGCTCCTCTGAGAGGAATGGGATGAGACTGCCTGTGTATGAAGTGCACAACTGCAGTCTGACCTTAGCTCTGAGTGAAACACAGTGATGGAGACCAGTGAATAAATGATTCAAATTTCAGTAATATTATTCGGCATTGAGATGCAGCCAGTTGTGTTTGCAGGTATTGAAATTGTGATAGATGCATACCAGGAAGGATTGGATTTTTCTTTATTATATTTCTCAGCTCTGTTTGAGTATTTTACTGAAAGATGAGGTAAAGAAATGGTGAGCAACGTTGACTGAACATCATTTTAACTGTGAGATATAGAGAGAGGAGGGGGCTGTGCTCAGAGGCAGCAAACTAAATACAGCTGCCCACAAGCTAAAAATTTATAGTCTTATAAAATTTTCCATTTTACAAACCGTTATGTACTTAGGCTTTACATGCTTGCAGCAAAATTCTTATATATATATATATGTGTGTGTGTGTATATATATGCACACAAGTGAATCATATTTATGAATCATGCATGTGTGTGAGAATGTAACATATTAATTATGCAAAAAAGCCTACCTTTGTTATTTTTGGGATTTTCAGGGGGATGTTGGAAATAAAGCAGTGATCTTTTAAAAGTGCAACAGCTTCATTAATAGTTTTATCTCAAATACAGAAGGAACAACTTTGATCTCTTCTAATGTTTCTTCTTCAGCCCTTAAGTTTGACATCACTGGTGCTAAGTGGCATAAATACTTAAACCCTCAATCAGGAATATGTTGCAAAAAGATAACACCTTATTTTAAGGTAGTGAAATGTTCAGTCATCAACTGCTACATTCATCCAGTAAACTGTACTTCAAATGTAGCCTCTTATCATTGGCAAACCATGCAGTTTTTCAAGTGATATAGTGGCAAATTCATAACCAAAACTAAAAGTTTTCGTTTAATTTAAAAGAAAAAACTAAGAGCAGAGAAAGAGGGAAGTGACCAAAACCTCTTTTTCCAATACTCTGAAGTTTGGCTTTTAAGTAATGACATGGTAATAATTTGTTTATTTTATAAAAATACTAAATGATGGAAAAATGCTAGATTGTAAAGTTACAGTAATTTTACACACGATACAAATACAGGAGAGAAGCAGCAAGTAGACACTGCAAATGTGGATCTTAAGTAGTTGTAACTGGTCCTGTTTTCAAACCCCACCATGTGTGTCCTGACCTGCCCTTGCAAAGAACAAGTTATATGCATGGGGAGGAGGGATGGATGAAGGGAAGCAGAGTTTCCGGCTAGAAGCCTGTTCTTGTTTAGATTTCAGTGACAGAAGGCCTGACCTCTTTCTGTTTTCTTATTCTCTTTTCTGTGCAATTTCATGGTGGCTGACTGGCTTCATGATTAGTCTAAAATAAATCAGGAGTTGGTTCGTATTCTCTTTCCTGCCCTCTAGCTAGATCATTGAGTGTAAAGTTTTTGGAAGAATATGAGTTTTGATTTGTCAATTATGTTCTCTGGTTAAGCCTCTTTACAAAAAATCACGACCTCTGAGAAGTCCTAATAAAGGCACAAAAATATAGAGGAACATTTTTTAGAGGGTGATCTTAAATTGTTTTCTTCTAGGTGATGTTTGTGGAAAGACAGTGCTAATTAGTGTGATCTTGGTTGTGGGTTTGTTGGTTTGTTTTGTTTTTAACTTGGCTGAGGTTTTACTAGACTTTATGGAAAACTAATGTCTTCTTTTGCTTCTCTTTCAGTAATAGTTATGCACGAGTGCGAGCTGTGGTGATGACCCGGGATGACTCAAGTGGTGGATGGTTACCACTTGGAGGGGGTGGACTAAGCTGTGTCACAGTCTTCAAAGTCATTCCCCAGGAAGAGAATAGCTGTGCTGATTTTCTTATCCATGGAGAACGACTCAGGGATAAAACGGTAACAATTTCTATCTATTTAATAGAGATACTAAAATAGATGATATAAAACTATATGGGGCGTAGGTATAGATGCTTACTTATTATTGCCTCTAAACTACAAAGTAAATTTGTAGTCTCAGTCTAATGCACTGCTGAACTTCTCTGTATCTGTGATTGTGTACCAAAAGACCCTCTTATTTGGTTTTGATTCTGCTTTTCTAGAATCAAGCGCATTGATTGTTTTTTGAACTCTCCATCCATATTGGGAAAAATTTTGCTATTAATTTTTCTTCCAATGAAAGATTAGAGTTAAATCGTGTTCCTATACCAGTGATACTGCATTTAGGAGTGTTGGAAATGAGAATTCTCTTAAGAACATGAAACCAGGTGGAATTGCTCAGTGATTTGGTTAGCTATGGAATATGGCTATGATAAAAAGAAGCCATTTTACATGAGAACAACTTTGTATTGGAAGACAGATGAAGCTGACAGGTCCAAGAATTGACCTGGCTTGATGAACACATAGACAGTATTAATTCATCAGCTACCTTACATAAAATACCAGTAATAAATGTCTCGTAAGAGGCATCATGAATATCAGCCTCGCAAAAGAAAAACTGGTGCAGGATCTCAGCCATTTCTACATGTAGACCTAAGAAAGACAAAATGGGCTTACTAAGGATTGCTTGGTTACTTGTATGGCAAACAGATTTCTGAAAGGGGCTGTGTTTTACTGTGGAAACAAAAAGAAGTAGAGAATGCACAAAAGCTCCATCTTAATGACTTTTTTCAAGAATTTATTATTTTCTGCAAATGAATGTTGACTCCTCTGTAAGCTTAAAAGATAGAATTACTTCCTATACTGTACTGCTGACCCTTCCTCAAGCACACCAGTTTCTCCTCTGAGGCAGGACTGCTGATTTTTCTGCCTTGACTGTGACTATTGTAGGAAGAGAGCATATAAATAGAAATTGTGCTGACTCAGTTGTTTCAGTGGGACGTAGCGCAATTAGCAGAGTACCCTGTGTTCCCGCACAGCTACGTGCACCTGCAGTTCCTTCCTCACTTTGCAGTAGTTCCCTTTAGAACTTTTTTTAGTCTTGTCAAGGCTCTTTTTGAGAAGCTTAATTGCATTTAGAGATACTTGATAATTTTTTCTTAATTCTTAATACTTGGAATATTCACAGCTTGCCTTAAGAATAATAAAATGCTCCAAAGTAGAGACTGGTTTAATGACTTGTCTGCATGCATATGAAAATGTCCAGTCATCAGTGTCCTGATCTGTTTGCAGTGTCCTCTCTCCCATTTCCCCTCGGCAAGACTTGTTTTGTTTCCACTTCTGGTAGAAGGTTTTAAATGTTTCTCCTCCTCTTCCTGTCTAAAATCAAGCTCATATTAGCTTGAATATTTTTTCCAAACATTTGTTGTCTTTAACAGTTTGTTTTGGTTTTGGCTTTTTGGTGTGTATGTCCCATCCTGTGTCCATCTGTCTTCTTGTACTTAGGCCCCCCAAATGTGACCTAACAAGATTGCAATCTTGCTGTAGTTATGGGAAGTTGCTATTGGAAGTCAGCCTCTCAAAAACACAGGATAAAAGGTGGAAGAAGTGCAGCTAGGACGCACATCTCTCCTGTGTATATTGAATAAAACTCAGGGAACTAACATGTAAATTTTAGGTGTGGAGAAGAACACTGGAGAACCAGTAATTAATTGATAACTGAATGAAAGTCACTGTGTATTCATGTATTTCTACAGATTTCAGTTAATGCAATTATAAGCAACAGCTAATGAGTAATGAATTAACAACCAACTTGTATGGAATGCAACAAGACCCCACTTGGCACAGAAAGAACAAGATCCTACACTAAGAAATGTGATGACAAAATTAGGTCATGATGCTTATTTAGAAGGGCAGAAGATAGCAGGCACTGAACAAGAAATTCTGTTGGACACGTCACTGATTCTAAAACTATTCTGATCATTATGCTTTCAATATGGTTAATGGTTTTACATTCATTCTTAGGATATTCCTGTGGATTCACTGTTCAAGCAGAAATTTTAACCTTTTCTTTAATGAAGTCAAACAAGTGGGGTTTTAGTCCAAATAGAAGTTACAGGTGACTACTATATTTCATAATAATTATATATATTTATTTTAAAGTAAAGTAAAAGTGGAAGCCACTGTATTTGCTATTGAGTTGAGACCAAATATTTTGATAATCTTCAGATGTTGTGGAAGTGTTATGCTGAATCTACTGTTCCTGTGCACCAACTTCCCTTAAGTCTCATTTTAGAATGCCTTTGGTAAATCTCAATGGCTGTATAATCTTTGAAGTTAGTAGTATGCTGTTTAGTTGGTTGCTCTGCCATTGTATTTGAAAAGACGTTACAATTTTTTTTTAAAGCTTCCTAAACAGTTTCTAACATTTCAGTTACTCAGGCTTTGAGTACATGTGTCTTCAGGAATGTTTAATTAATAATCTGCTGTAATACCTACAAGTCACTTGGACCATGGTTTCCATTTCACTGAAGCTTTTGCATGGTACACACAGCTGTTTATGAAAATACTTCTGTGGATTAAAAGAGAAAGTCATTTTTACAAAGCAACTTCCCCACATTCTCTAAAGTCACATTACATGTTGCTGAAATACCTTTCTAATCAAGATTATATCTTGATTTTCTCTAGCCAATAAGTCTCTTCTTTTGTGAAATGGCTTAGCTTCCAGAAAAGGTGCAGAAATTCCCTTAACATGAAAACCTAGAGTGTGGAACTTGGAACACTTTTCTTTGTCATGGGGAAGCATAGGTTTTGAAATATCTTAGGTTAGAAAGTAAATGGAGTTCAGATCTATAGCTTTTAGCTAAGATAAATGGGAATCATAATGCCTGTATAACTGTTTAACCACCAATGTGTCAGATTGTGAAAGGTGAAATTTTCTCTAAACCAGCCTGAAATCTATAGATGAGATGTTTGCTGGAGATATTTTCCAGATGCCTATTAAATGGTTATACTGAAGAGGAATGAGCTTTAGTTGCTGCTGCTCCCACTAACTGCAGTTCCATTCCAGTTTACCAATCTTTCCATGTATTTTATAGGCTATGAAGGCATTTAGTTATAACAATAGATCTCAGTCTGTAAGTCAGCTGCATAAATTAAATACTTCGGAATCAACATCAAAATATTTAAGATCCTTGTTGGAGAGGGCTCATCTTGTTTCTTTTTAGACCTGAGGGGCAGGTTGCTGTCAGCCCTTCTATGAATCAGCTTCAGTCTACATGTAAACTTCCATAATTTTTGTGCATACACAGCTATTTAAAACATCTTGTGGCATTCACAAAAAGCATCCTGGTTATCTGAGATGAAAATCAAAGTGGTGGCTCCATTGAATCAATTTGAGAGAGAATGCTTCCCACTAGTTTGCACAGGTTGTTTAGATTTGTGTTGGAATGTAAGGGTGTTTCATGAAGACTTTTCCCATAATTACACATTTCCCCCTTTATTATAATCACCTTCTTAGATCAGGCTCCAGCCAGTCTGCTTGGAACAATTGCACTCCCTCAGAACCTGGTCAGATCTGCTGTTCTCTCTTTCAGTGTGTTCACAGTAGCTCTCTTCTATCTCAATAGCTAAGCACATATTAGGCTCAAACTTACTAGTTTTTAGGCTTTGGGGAATTTTACCTTCTTGAATGCAAAGTCTAATAGGCTTCTCTGGTTTGTTTTCTTCTCCAGACTTTTCTCCTTTTATTAAAGGAGAGAAAAAAATATTACTAGTATCTTTTAGATCATGAATCAGGAGTAACAAAGTTTAAAATCTTTCCTTTGAATGAAAACTAATTGTGTAAAGGAAGAGACACAAAGCTAAAACTGAATAGAAATACCTTTCTGTTCTAAAAATCTGCTGTTTACAAACTTAATATTTTACTTTTTAAATTGTGTTTGAAGTTTGAGGGAAGTTTGATTCTGATGGGCTGTAGTACAACTCAGTACATCATCTTCTTTTTTGAACTGAATGTAAAGTATGCATGGAATAATTGTCAAATGGTTACTGTGACACGGGGTTCATGTACTCTGTAGCATGAATCCACTCAGGTCGTGCTGCTTGTTCCCAGGAGTAAAGCAGAATAGGCATTGAAAAGTGGTGTGTTTGTAAGTTTGTACATTTGGGTTGGGAACGAGAAACAGTGAGGCTGTCTATCTTACATGTTCTCTTGTAAGCTTTGAAAGTACAGCTAGAAAACAGTACTATAGTGTACAGGATCTCAAAATGTGCAATTATTGGGTCTGTTACCAAGATAGAAATTTGTATCAAATGCAAAAGTTTTGGAATTTTTTTTGTTTGTTTGTTTGTTTTCTGAAATAAGCTCTAAATAATGATGTCATATCTTCAATACTCATTTCTATTTAAAAGTATTTGGATTTTAAGTGCTAAAGTAGAAAATTTCTGACTCTGGGGATTGATATTATCCACATAAGCCAGATAGATTTTATTATCTTTAAAAATTTAGTTTTTAGAGGTGAGAAAAGAAACATTAGGCTAACAAGTATTTTTGAGTAGCAATGAATTCATTACTGTTACATTTAATGACATCTAGATATTAAAAGGAGCTTTTAAATAAATAACAGGAGACATAGAGCATAAATAGGGCTCTATATTTGTGCTCTGAGAGTTTAAATTTTGGTCATGTGGACCTCTTTTTCTTCTGTCTTGAGTCTGATGATTCTGCAACATTTTCCATTATGAGCCAAGGTAGATGTTTCATATTTGTATGGAAGTCTTATATTTAAGTCTCCAAATGAAGAAAACCTTCAGAACAGTAACCCATGGGATGTTTTTGGAAATGAAACTTAGTTAAGCTGTAGGCATTTTATTTACAATTTTTCAGGCTTTTGCTGTGCTTATCCCTGGAGATCTTGGAGAAGGTTTGGGAGTGCATATTTTGGATAATGATGTGGAAGAGTATATGATCTTCACCTATGATATGGAGAGTTCTGAACCATAGCAAAGCACACTAAAAATAATTGGAGTTTTGAAATATAACTGCATTGAAAAAGCTTGGTTTCCATTTCCAGGCCTTGGAGAATATGTGTATGAGGATACTTCCTCCCCAGCCCTCATGATAGCTCACATCCTTGAGTATAAGGTAGCCTTTGGCAAAATTAAGTTTTACAATTAAAAAATTCACTATTGTTGCAAAGCATAGAAGTGTTTCAGGGAGAGAAAAATGCTTCTGGGGATGGTTGGTATGTTTTTTTAATCTGATCTGCAATTTTTTGTATTTCTGAGTGTAACAAATACTATCGAAGTGCTGGATGTTTATAAATTTGTGTCTCACTGCTCATTGAGACCCATAGCTTTTCAGCTTTCTCTCGGGTAGGGCAGGAATCAAGCCTTGCTTAATTTTAATGCAGCATATTTTTCCCTTTTCAATGCCTTTTCACTTATATCTTCTGTGTTAAGCAGCTTGTTTTCATACAGGTTTAAATGGGGAAAAAATCAGTGTCACTCTCTCAAATGTGTTGTTTCCTTGAATCAAGTTGAAAACAATTACAGTGTTGGATGGGATGTTTACTTGTTTTGTTAATCAAAGCTTGTTATATCATATGTGAGGGTTGGAAGTTGGGGGTGAGTGTTGCTTTTTGGGCTGGAGGGAGTTGGTTTGGGAATTTTCTAGTTTGGTTTGTGAGTCTTTGAAAGCCCTAACTTCTACTCAGTGGTGAAGTTTTAATCCAGTTTTCATCTCTAGTGGTAACATTTTTACTGGGTATGAATTTTCAGTATGAAGTAATCTGGATTAATCCCTTGGGCACCAGAAAATCATTGTAATGCTATAAAATCAGGCTTGCAGTACTTTTTGTTGACGTTTTGGATGACATGGCACACAAAATAGACTGAAAATAGTTGTTGTTAATGTATTAGAGATTCCCCCTAAAGAGCTCTGAGACCTAGAAAAGGCAGTGTTGTGAGAAGCCTTCCTTTTTAACTGCTCTTTGAAAGAGGAAGCAAGTTTAAAATCATCCAGAGGAACAAAGAACTATTTGATGCACCTTAGAACTGCAGAATAATCCTTTTTTTTCTTCCTGCAACAACTTTTCCCACAGACCTACAGCAAACAGATTCCTTTTTATGTTTTCTTGTAAGCGTTTTTACCTACATATTGTTCACCATTTAGGGAGATCTGAGTGGAGAAACAAAAAATTACATTAATGCTAAAGGAGTTTATATGTGCAGATAGATTATTATCCTTAGAGGCAGAGGTAAAAGGCAGTAACAGTTGAGAGGAGATGATTACTGGTGGGTTGTAGGGGGAATAAATAATGAAGTGCAAGAGAAAAAAACCTATTTGCCTGTGTAATAATTAGACAATGAAAGGAGAAGAGGAACGCAAAGAATATGTAGGAATAACCCAAATATATATATATATATATATATATATATATATATTAATTTGAGGGGTTTTTGCTGTTGTTTGTACTTAAACTAATTTTACCATATTCTGTGAGGAATTCCCTATTTTTTCTTTTAAAAAGCCACATATGTAACAAAACAAAAAATGAAAATATTCTAGAAGTACATCAATGAAATGATAGAATATTGAAATTCCTCATTCATCTCTCAGTCAGTGTAGGCCTCCATCATCAAATACCAATACAGAGAGACATATCTTACTGGGAGCTTCATCATACTGCAGTGGGAGCAGATCAATGCATTTCCCTCCATACTTTCTTGTTCACATTTGATTTTTTTTGATCAATAAATGCTCAGTGCAACAATGCTGCTTAAAATAATTTTTACCAGTAAAATAAAAATGCAAATATAGTTTTAAAACCAGTCTATTTAAAGGAGAAATGATAAGGCTTTCCAGTACCTGAAGGGAGGCTGCAAAAAAAGCTGGATAGGGATTATTTAACAGAGAATAGAGTGACAAGACAAGGCAGAATGGCTTTGAATTTAAAGAGGGTGGATTTAAATTAGATACTAGAAAAAAATTCTTTATTGTGAGGGTGTTAAGGCACTGGAACAGGTGGCCCAGAAAAGTGGTGAATGCTCCATTCCTGGAAGTGTTCAAGGCCATTTTGGATGGAGCTGTGAGCAACCTTGTCTAGTGGAAGGTGTCCCTGCCCATGTCAGGGGGGTTGGAACTGGACGCCCTTTGAGGTTTCTTTCAATGCAAACCATTTTATGATTCAGTGTGAAGACTGTGACTTTGCTTTAGAACTGAATGTACATATATACCTCTAATGATTTTGTAGCCAAATACTTCTGTTCATTATTTGCAGTTACTTTTTTTTATATACAATACACAAATGTATTTTTGTCTAGGTGCAGGCACTATAAAGATGTTATTAATCTCATTTTTTGTAAAGAATTCTCTTGTATTACTTTCACTTGTCTAGTAGCCTTTCTGAGAGAAATCTGAAAATCTGCCTGAAAGCAGCATGAAGTTAGTCTAGTGCTAAAAAATTTTGTAGATCTCAGTGATACAGCAAAATTTGATACCAGCACACATAATACTTTTTTGGGGGATGTGACCTATTTCATTTGCTGAACATCTACCAAGTCTATACTCGTTGTTGCAGGTATGAGATTCTTTTATAGGTATGAGATTTTTGAACAGGAATGTTGACTCAGTAAACAAATAGTGTCTTCAACCCATACTATTTATCAGCAATCGATAGTGAACAATTCATAATGGAAATGAAGTTAAAATTACATCCTTGTAGCAGGATGAAATTTGAAGAGGGACCTCAATGATGTATGTTTTAGTTCACCAAGACTACCTTTTGTTCACAAATTCGATATATTCATCATTGATATTTTTTCCTTCTGTTTTCTTTCTGAAAGGTGGTCTTGGAATGCACATTAAAGAAAGACCTTGTTTACAACAAAGTTACTCCTACTTTTTACCACTGGAAGATTGATGACAAAAAGTTTGGCCTCACATTTCAGAGTCCTGCTGATGCAAGAGCATTCGATAGAGGTATTCGGAGAGCAGTAGAGGATATTTCTCAAGGTACATATTTCAGGTGAAAGACTTGGTGGGGTGGATGAATATTGAGTCATTACTAAAAAAGATGTCAAAGCACTTTGTGTAACATTTTCATTGACAGTACTTAAGGATGTGGATTAAACTATATATATCGGGATTTTAATAGGTAATAGTACTTCTGGCATTTCTAAAGTGCCATTCATTCAAGTGTCTTAAATTGTTTCACAAACACTAATTAGGTAATTTCCTGAAACATCCCTACGTAATAAAGCATTGCCTCTTTCTTTTAGACATGAAGAAATGGAGGAAGCTGGAGTGTAATATTCTCTCACTTGGATCTTAGAAGCTTTTTGCAGTTCCTGTGTTCTTGTAGGATAAGCTGGGAAGTTGAATAATTTGTGACCTATTGAGTTCTCTTTTTATCTACACATACTTTCAGTTAACAGTTTTAGTTTTTACTAACAGCTGAGTTAGTAGTAGTTCTGTGTTCAGCATGGTTCTGAGGACAGGTTTTTTAGGAACAGAAGAAGAATTTACTCAGATAACAATATGGCCCACTCTGGAATGAAGTTCCCGAGTTTCACTGAATTAGTGGAAACCAGCGAGCAAACTGAAGGATATCATCAAGCCTAGATTCTAAGCTGAAAATATGATAAATGTATTGCTGGATTGAGACAGGGAGGGAAGAGAACATGTGTCTGTTGAATTGAAAGAACATCTCAGGCTTGTAAAAAGTAACTTTAGGGATTTTATGTGTGTTATCCTACTAATGAAGGGAGGAGCATGTTTCTGAGGGGAAATGTTTTTGACATACTCTAATGACTGCTTTGGAAATTTGTTGGTACAATCCATATCCCTTCAAGACAAATATTTAGAGAACATGAGAGTAATTTTTTTCTCTTAGGGTCTCACACTTTCAATTTCTGCCAATTTATAGCAAAATAAAACAGTGTGCATTCCTGCCAACCAAATGATCTGTCTTTAGTTTTCAAAGTGCTACATTAAAAGGAATATACTCCCTTGCTTCTGACTGCTGATGACACTGAAAATGCTTTTATAAGGAAGGTGGGAACAAGAGAGAGGAGTGTGGCTAGGAATACTCAGTATAGAAAATGCAGTGTAGAAATAAATCATGCTTACTAAATCAACTTGAAATGCAGTGATCTATATGTTAAAACCATAAACAAGAATATTTGTATAATCATCACTGGATGTTGAGAGATGATGTGGATAACTGGAAGCAGTAAGTGGTAAATATGAAGAAAATAACTTTGTCTACTTTTTTTTCTTTATATGAAGGTTATCCACCCTCCCAAAATGATGTTGAAGTGGCAGAAGACTGCTTTCAAGTGAGTAAATTTTTTAATTAATAGTACATTTTTTATTTTACAAATGTACTGAAGAGATTTTGCTCTCATTACAGAGAATAAGCAAAATAAGAGCAATAGCAAAATTCAGTTTAATGAAATAAGTTCTAGAAGAATTATCTAGAAGACTTATAATATTATCTGTCCTAAACAAAGTAGTTATTATTTAATCCATAGGATCATTAAGTATCCTGAGTTTAATTTTTAACTTCAGTATGTGTTCAAGTTATATGTCCTCTTTGATCTTATTGAAATAAGAAATATTCTCCTGGGCAACAAAATAGAGGGATGAAGAATCTTTCTACTTATACATCCTGTTTGTTTCCTTAGATTTCCCTTTGCAGTGATAAAACTCTTTAACTTCAAATGGTTAGAGTTGAAAAGATGCTGAGACAATGGTTGAGAGGATCTGGTCCAAAGAAAGGCAGAAGTTCAATTTTTAAAAACACACTGAAAATAAAGTGGTTACTTACTGAGATTCAAGTTTTTATTGATCTTCTTTTTGCACTCTTCAATTTCTGTAGGTCATAATGACTTAAGAGATAAAAATTTATGTCCAACCATGCTTCAGAGCTACAGTACTATATAAGTATACCATATCATATACCATAAGTGTGGTAACACTGATGCATAGCACTGCCTGGCAATATCCAAGAATCATGTAATTAAAAAGCCAGTATAAAAAACCATTATGGATGGATATATAGCTATAGATTAGCTATAGATACACACATGCAGAGTGAATAACTGTATTATAAGTGAGGAAGTCCTACTTGTGTCTCTGTATGCTTGTCATTTTTCCCTTCTTACGTATGGTTTTAAGGGAAAGCCACGTCTTCATTCACACATATATTCAGTTTTCAGAGTGCAGAAATTTAAATTATTATGAAGATGGCAAAGGAACAAGTTGACTCAGGGGTCTTAGTGACTATTCAGAAAACTGCTATTGTTGCTAAGTGATTTCTTCTGGAAAGGAGTCTTGCTACTTATGCAATAATAAATCCTGTATCAGTGTAAATAGATCCAGTGTAGAACCTCTAGAACACAAAATCAAGAAAATTAGCAGCTTACTTTGAAGATATGATAGGAGACTGAGAGTCAAGTATTTAGAAAGGATACTGCAATGCAGTGGCAACACAGAAGTCTCCTGATATCTTTTCATTTTATGGCAGAAGAAATGTATTACTTTGTGTAAGTGTTGGCTGCGTAATCACCTGTTGTTCTATACTTTCAGTACTTTATTTTAAGGCACTTGAAAGTAAAATTTTTATGAATATTAGATATTTCAGATTTTAGAAAGAGATTATCTTTTTACAGGGTGAAGGAAATATGTGCCAAAGTTAATGCAGTCCTTAATCAGCTCTTAAATGACTTGCTTAAACATGCTTTGTTGCAAGGATTAATAATTGAACAGTTTCTACAGCCCTAATGAGATTAGAACAAACCAATTACCTCTGATTTTGCTGCCTAGTTATTACATTTCTATATAAGGATGCCAAAATTGATGAAAATATCTGAGATTCATTATTGTTACAAATTTGTTATTGGCAAAGTGGAGAAAAGTGTATTTACAGCATCTCTTCTATACATGTGAATATCAATACACCACCTATTTATATATGTAAATATAGGCTTACTTTATATTCCATTTTAAAAAATAAATGTATAAATAAATGTATATATTTTTAAATGTCTGTAAACCAGATTATAATTATTATTATATATTAAAATATATAGATTATATATTATTACATTATACATATAATGTATAAATACTCATACACCAGATATATATGTTAAGGTACAAACAATCTTGTGTGGTACAAGCCACTGGCCAAACTATCTTTTGCATTCTAGACACTTAAAGACTTCATCACAGTAGATATTATTTAACTGTGGATTTGTGCTGTGGATAGATGTCCTGTTTTCTAAAAACAAAAAAGCTAGTCAATATGTCTTACCATATCTCTGCACAGCAAAGTAAAATAAGTGATACTAATACTAGAAGGAAGGAAAAAAGAAGAAATGCAGAGAAAACTGAATCCACCCTGGTTTAGCTATGCTTCATCTAAACTGGGTTTATGTATCAGTAACGAAGCTGCAATTGCAGACTTATGAACATGAGTGCAGAAAAGCTACACCATTTTAGTCACAGGCATCAGGTCTAGTCTCCAAGAACACCTTTGAAATACCAAATAGTCCACATTTTCTTTCAAATTATTAAATCCCCCCCCCTTCCAAGATTGGTACTCTGATAAGAGAAAGTGGATACCCCAGGGTCCTTTTAACTTGATGTGTAAGACCATCATTCTTTAAAGAGAATGTATTGAGTATTTGAAGAGTTGTGTTGACTTGTCCCCCCCCGCTTTTTGCCACTTCTACGTTGTTTAAAAGACTTAATGATTTTTTTGTTTTCTTGTTCATTTTATAAGCTGTTTTCCTAAGTCTCCATTACTATTTTTAAGTGTGTTTTGGAGTATATCTGTGCAAGGGCATTTTGGAGTGTGGATAGAATATTAAAGAGTAGTTTTTCTGTACTGTTCTAGTCATCTTACACAGCAGGAATCCTATATTTAATGTGCATTTGAATTATAAATATAGTATTTGGTTTGTACATAAATTTCATTAATGGTGGCTTGGTTCTGTTGTTTGCTTTTTTTTTAATGAAGATGATTAGATGATGAAGAAAGCTAAACATGTTTCATAAGTTATTTTACTGGCTGGTTATATTTGGTGCTACAGAGAGCAAATAAAATGATCCAAAGAAGATCAAAAATTATCATCGCAGTGTGAAATCTCAGTGCTTCCTTGTAATATGTATTATCACATTTTATAGAAGTAGTTAGCAGAAATAGTGATTGTCCAAAAGTTGTATGTGCATATCTTAAATGTAAATCCAAAAACTGAACTCGTCTTGTGCCTTCTAGGCTAGCAATTGGCTTGCTATGTTATACCCAGACTCACTAAATTTCTGATTTTTTAATTTACATTTTGTAAATAAAATCTCCTGGAGAAAGCATTCCTTTTGCTGAAGATCAAATTTATCATTTTAAGACATAGCTTCCTTATAGTTTCTTTAACCTCTCTGTTGTTTCCAAATAATATTAAAATCCTAGTATTAAAAGAATATGATCACTTAAGGGTTTTCATGGTTACTTAAATTATTGCAATTATTTTTGGTTGTTTATTTAACTTATTCAATGCAAATTGTTCATATCATCAAATAAGTCCTAGTCTTACCAGACTCATTTCAAACAGAAATACACCAATGAGTTAAGGCAGAACTATCTGACTTCCTATAATGCTGGTAAATGGAACCTGGAAAAGTAGATGTACTTACATGGAAATGTACATTGGGAATTTGTTCTGTTAGAAAGTTTAGATGGTTTTGGTATAAAACCTTGCATTTTGAATGTAGGAGCAGCTTGTGTAAGTCACTTTGCTTGTTTGTTAAAATATTGGCTCCGGTTATTTTCCTCTACCAAATATAAACTTATTGCTCTAAAATTCACCTAGTTCATCTGAAAAAAAACCCCAAAATATATTTTTTTTCCTTAGAAGTAAATCTAAATGAAATCTAGAGTTCATACATTCAGAATTATTTTTGTAGGGGTTTTGTGGACTGAAAAATAGAGTAGTTGAGCTTTAATTTCTTTCAGTTTTTGTTGATTCAGCCATATTGGTGTTATATATAGGCTACCAACACATTTTAACAGTTTGAAGTAATAAGAATTGGATCACTTATACTTTTGAGTTTCTTACTACTGGCAGAAGAAAACTGTAGACTGATAAATTGTAAGCAGAAAATAAAAAGTTTGGCTTGTTCTTTCAGAAGTACACTGGACTTTTTGTTAATAGTAAGGGGGAAGGGCCTGAAAATTACATGCATCTTAAGTGGGTTTGGTGCAGGCAGGGAAGACATTAATTGTTCATATGCTCCTCAGTAAATACACTGTTTTGTGACCTTTTCATAAGGGCCTTCAAGGACCACTCAATTTATTTTGTCTCTAAAAAAATGTTTGCAGAAGTTTTTATTTTATAAAAATAACATTATGACTTTTAAGGAAATGTGAAATAATTTACCCTTGATGCACTGTATTGTTTTATGGATAAGACAATACTACATGGTAAAACAGTAAAGATTAGAAATATTTAGTGCACATAATAAATTGTTTAGGTCCAGTTCTTAGAACTAAAAGTAATACTAATTCATATTATCAATTTCAAATAAATCTATTAATATGTTGTGCTAAACCATTTTGATTTATTAAGCTTTTTTTATTGGAGTTGTATATAAAAAACAGGAGGAATTTTTTTTTCCTTCACCAGTATTCCTAGCAGCCTCTTTATATGTAGAGTTCTCTATATATCCAGGTGGTAAAGCCTTTGAAGAAAGAGACATGTCAAATATCTTATTTTTTAGTTTAAACTGTATGAAATATTTAGAGTAACCTAGGTAATATTTCAGCCTATGTCAGAAACACATACCTGAAAATAATAGAGTTTCTTTGCCAAATATATTGCTCCATCAGTCTCAGATATAGCCAAAGCAGAAGGAAGTCATTCAGATGTTTTTGAAACCTATATAATTTATTCAGAATTGAAAAATTAAGGAAAAAGCATTAAAACATTTCTTGTGTTGTTAGCATCAAGCAGCAGATTTTCGGGCCCCATGGGAAGTAAATGCAAGAACTGGGATGCAGCGGAAATGTGGTTTCTCATCCATCCTTCTGTGTAATCATTAAACTTACTTAGAGGAGAACATTTTTAACAATGTTTGCAGAACAATGTTGAATTCTCTCCCAGACTTAACTCTGGCAAACTGGGAGAAGTAAGGAGAGAAAATTTGAAGAACAAGAGAAGCTCAGTCTGGTTTTCATTTTCTCTACAGCTGTCATCTGGCTTTGAATTCTGCTGGAGAGCTACAGCTGGAGTCATTTTATTGCTTTACCCAGCATCCTTTTGCTTGTGCGCACAGAAATGTTTTAGTAGTCTTGGAAAAAAATTCAGAGTATCTCTTAGCAACCATAGGACAGTAATTATTATACCAGCAGCTGGGAGCAAACCAGATTTCCGTTGTGCATTAAAAACTGGCGTAGGTTGCTTTACAGATGATACTGAATAACCTATGCCAGTACTGTACTTTGCAGGCTGTGGTTAAAGAATATTGAATGTGGGCGGTGTAATTGCTTTGGACAGTAGAAAGGGAGAATGTGTGCATCTGTGTTAGTGTGTGATACTGTATATTTGTTCTGTATATGTTCTTGTGGAAAACTTTATATGTTTGCTTCTTACTTAAATGCATTTTCAACACAATACCGTTTTTGTTTCTAGGGCTTCCTACTTCAGATTGTCAGTGTTTCCATTATAAATGTGGGTTTTCAGATGTTTATGACCTTTTAATAAAACATCACATTGGAGCAGGAAGTTGTCCAAGGAAAAGGTTTTTGATACTAATAAGCGTGGTTTGACTGTATTAAAACTGCAGTTTAGTTAAAAGCAGAGAGTTCACCAGGTTCATCTTGCATTTCTGTAATTCAGCCTAGTGAATATTTATTGGCTAAAGGACTGACATGATTGCTTTTTATTTTAATACCAGAAGTTAGTCTGTGTCCACTTACCTGTAGGGTATGGGATGGTAAGCTGAGCACTGTGCTTTCAGAAAGGCTGTTTGGCGAGTTCTTGCCTTACAAAAGGTCACATGCTTTTCTCTGTCTGCTGCCACCCTGAAATTTGTCCTTGAAGTCAATTAGTTTGAATTGTGGTATCTGTGTTGGAATTTTCTAAAAGCATTCTTTGATAATTGCTGTGTATAGGGCATGAAGGTTTGCTTTAAGAGTAAGGTTTGGGTTTAGTGCATCATCTGGCACTGCTAGTTAGCACAGTCAGAGGTGATCCGTGCCTGTGTCCTTCATTAGATGGAGCCCTCCTTGAGTGCCAAGGGAAGTACTTGTGTCTGCCTGTGTGAGCATGTGCATGTGTCCTTTTTGCTCTATAGTGTAGATAGTTTCTTTTTAAAGAAGAAAGGCATGGATCACCTGCAGGGACAGGAAATAATGCAGGCTGCTGCAAATCTCACCCAGGGATAAAAACAGGCTTGTGAGTAGTATATGTTTTTTTCCCTGGGAAGGAAGGAGTAGAAGTTTTTGCAGCTTGCTCCCTTCTTCCTACACCACTAAAGTTTATAATTGCCAGGGGAAGGGGAAAGGGGATGCTTATCACTGTGATTTCTGTAAAATGGCTTCTGGCTCTTAGCTTAAATGCTTGTAGTAATTTTAAACATTGCTCATACCAAAAATGGTTGTTCCTCATTTTGAATACAGTTCTTCTGTAGTTTGAGCCACTGTTTTGGAAGCTTTTTATGTTATTGGGCAATGTATCTGCAGGAGTACCTCCTGCTTTGAAGATGTTTGCTATTGCACTAATATTTGATGCTTTTTGCTCTTAAAATAAGTATACATATATGAAGTCCAATTCTTTTTAGTCATTCCAATATTTCTTTTATACTCGTTTTCCAACAATGTTTGACCAGAAAATTTAGTTCTGACAATAACAGAGTCAATTACTTTGTGGTGGTGTCATGCTTAAGGATCTGCCAATAGTACTTCTTTTTGGTATTTTGCCTGTCTTCAAAAATTTTCGGGGGTACTTTACCCTGATTGAGTGACCTGTATGCTCTGTAGTATTAATTATGCTGATCATGAATGAATTACTAAATTTAATGTTTCCCCACATGGGGCTTCTGAAACAATAGATATAAATTTAGTGATGTGATGATTTTCTTTCTCCTACAAAATCAGCTACAGACCAGCCAGCTACTTCAAGCTATCTAGATGTCTTAAAACTTGATACATTAGGCTTTTATGTATGTGAGGTACTAATGTAATCCTAGAATAAGTTCCTTAAGTACTTTGATAAGTGAAAACTAATGATTCTGGGTCAATATTTAACCTGCCAAAACTTTAGGTTTGCCTCTGCCTCAGTATTTTTCTGTAGTATTCTTATTCTTTTCCTCTAAATGTTTTCTTGATACATACAAATCCCTGTAATAAAGCTGAAACATTCTCATTGCTGGAAGCTGGATGATGCCAGAATTTTCTCAGTGCTATCCACGATGACAGCCAGTTAACTTTACAGCATCCCTCAATGCAAACAGAACATACAGTATATTTTTGGCAGCTCAATGGAATTTGTATCAAAATGCTGTGCTGTATCCTAAGTATGTCCCAGTCAGTCAAGCTTAAAGAATGAGAACTGTTCATTTTTCAATTCATTTCAGAAACTGGATCATCTTACAAGCCAGTATTCCACCCAAACATACTTCCTGTTCCTTCTTTTAAATAGCACAGGTCCTGCAGCTATCTCATCATGTATTGCTTCATAGTCTCACTTTTGTATCGAGTTGCCTGATAGAACTTTAGTTACAAAATGACTGTCATTCATGTCTAATGCACACTTGGTGCAATTAGATATTTTAATTGAGCCAGTATAGGTTATTTTTTTTTCTTTCAGCTGATTTTGCTTTTAATTTATTAAAAGATCTGACTAGCTTTTGCCTTATAAAATAGTCTCCAATTTTTTTTTTCTCCAATTGTGTTTTTGTAAATACTGGCAGCTTCATGGGTAGTTAGAGAAAACATCTCAGAGACAGGTTAATATCTATTTCCTTAAAGAAGTCTGATTTTGCAACTGTATTTCAATGGCACGTATCTCTAGTGCCAAAGTTGTGTACTGTCTGCAGAGAAATTCTGTATTTACAAAGGCTGATTCAAAATAAAGAAAATACTTGCCTACTTCTAAATGCTTTAAAAATGTGCATTTAAGATTACTAGTGTTTATAGATACCTCTAACACATTATATGGAATATTAACACACCTATGTATGCACTGGTTGGATTTGGTGTTGTTTTTATATAAATGCAAAAATCATCTCATGGAAGTTCCTTATGTGTTCTAGACTGCTCAAGAAAATACATCAGGTTCACTAATGAAAGATCACCTTTTTCAACATGAAACTGTAGTAACCAGTGAAACTTACAACAGTGCAAATTTACGGCCTTCAACATTTGAGGATTTCAACACCAGGAGAGCCTGTTTTCCTAGCCAACCTAACCAGGTAAGTATACCAACAAAAGAAGCAATCCTTTCTTTGCTTGCTGTACTAATGGCACAGTATGTAGTTTCTGACAAGAAATCACTGCGTTCCAAGTCCATGTACTTTCAACTTCTTGAAATGTTCAATACAAACTTTGCAGCTGAAATATTACAGCATTATTATGACAGAGGTAAAGTTTTGTGAAGGTATTTACCTATCGTTGTAGTGCACCAGACTACATGAATAAATATTTAATTTCTTTGAAGTCTGTTTTTGTATTGCAGATTTCAGTATCTGCAGCCTTAAAAAGCTGTTCACTTTTTTTCAGAAAATGTTAATTGGACATTAGCTCAATCGTAGTTACATGTATATTAATACTGTTTTGCTTAGAAATATTGAAAAGTATTCAGCCATCGGTACAGCTATATATCACTATACATTTTTCTTTTTTTCTAAAGCTAAAAGAACTGAGTTTTTGTAGACTGTGGAAGTAGTCTTAGTAAGTTGGATTACAATTAATTTGATGGTCTTATGTCTAGAACCAAAGACATAGAAAGCTTTTAGAATATGCTGAATAACAGATGTCAAAGCAGAATGCAAGTTCAGGTAGTTCTGAAGACTTACAAAAATAATTCTACTGCTTATAATAAAGCTTTTTAGTACCTTCAGTTATTTTTGCAGAGAAAAATAGGATTGTACTTAAGTCTTATATCAGCTACTTTTAATCTGTTTTATTGGGCAAAAGAAGCAAGCAGTGTTATCTGGGGAACTAAGAAGCTTGAAATTATTATTTTTTTATCTTTAATCGTTGATCTACTCCAATTATCTCTTCATGTACATCACCTCATATTTTTGTTTCTGTTAAGGTACATGTTTACCTTTTGTTTCTGTTAAGACACATATTTTTCTCTCTTCTCGTTTATTTCAAAGAGAATTGTAAATGTTTTTTAGAATAGAATGGATTGGTGATGAGGTTATTGCAGCTAATGGCTACAGTACTCAGTGATATACGTCCTGTTAGTCTTCCTTGCATTGTAAAGAAAAGTGCAGCAGCTTGAAATGCCTGTATATTTTAAAAGCATGTATAAAATTGACTACTGAAAAAGTAATAATTTAGATTGTGTTAAACTGATTAATCTGTGTCTGTCTGATAGAAATTAAATAGAAATTTCTTTCAAATGACAATGTTAGAATTCAGTTCTTGAAAAGTGAAGTTATGGGAGATTCCATGAAAATTTAAGCAGATATTCTTTTAAATATTTTTCTCCTGTTGTAGCACCTCCTGCCAGCAACAGACACTCTCTGCTTTTTGCATGGTCTTGTGGTACACACATTTGGAACATAGGCAGGTCACCAGAACTTCACATTCTTTATGTGCACACACTGCACTGGTCTGCTAAACTCCATGCATGTGACCAGGTGGCACTACAGATCTTGAGCTAATTCGTGGGTTTATTTCAATTTTGTGTAAATAAGTTTGAATATTCTTACTTAAGAGTGTGCTCATAAGTTAAATAGCTCAAGTACATGCTCCAACTAAATAAATTATTAATGACAATTCAGATTTTACCTGTAATATTTTGACTGTTAGTAAAAAATACTCAAGCCCTTCAGCTTTCCAGCTTCTGATACATGGATGTGTGTTAAACTTAGTACTTTGCAATGATGTAGGCATCTGCTGGTGTCTTCATACTGAGAAGCTGCAAGATGAGCAAAATCAGGTGTAATTCTTTGAGGAGAAGCAGCAAAGGCTACAGTGCCAAGCAAATGACTGTGCCTTGTTTAAAGGTGCGCACTTTCAAGTAAGGTGTGATACTTGTGCGTTCAGTTGCACCAACAAAAATTTTCTGTCTGATTTCCAGTTGGCTAATCGTGTTCGGAATCAGATTCTCTGTGAAATTTCAGTTTGCTGTAACATTTGTCCTCCCTTCCTGCTTCAGCTTCACATAGATAACATTTGTACTGAGTTTTAGTTTTGACTGTTTAGAGGACTAAGTGCATTATTTTCATTAAATTTTGCTGCTGTTTTACCTATGTAAATTTGGATTGTGAATTGTTCAAAAGTTTTCATGTACTTCATGCATTCACATAGGTCCCATTTAATACCCAATGAGTAAGCTCTTTTCAGCATTTCTTCAGTTTGCTTATTTTTCAGTATGTTCTGCTCCAAAAATATTTCTTAATATCAGTGCCTTAAAGAATGTAGCGGTGCCTTATTTGTAATGTGCCAGTTAAGCATTTTTAGGTGTTGGACTCAAGACTTGAAAAAAATAAATTAGTTCTATGTATGTGGTGTGTTCTGCTCAAACAAATAAAAAGCCTCCAAAGGCTAAGGAGAGGTCAGATTCTACCATTGTTAGTGTTTGTAGTAATCTTTAATGGCTATTAACTGTCTGGGCAATGGGAAGTTGAGGGGGTGTTTTTGTATTGAGGATTCAGGGTTTTTTCTTCTAAACAATGGGGTTTATTTACTGTCTTAAGTGCATGCATAATATTCTATGTGGACAGCAGGGTAAGGATCCTATATGCCTTGGAATTTAATAACTTTTACAGCTTTTTTCTTAAATAAATTTATGCTGTAAAATTTTGAAATAAACCCATTAGCCATAGTTAGTTATTTCTGCTAAACAATAGATTATTCCTCTTGTTTGAAACAGAATAGGGCTGAGAAGCAGTCTGCTTTTATAAGCAAAGGGGAAGCTTAACTGCTTGTATAGGAGCCTGGGGAAGTATGGAAGAGAAGCAATGTTAGCTGAATAGGGTATAACCTTTCTTCTCCCTGTATCCTTGAAACCTTGTGGAAGTTCAACTATGTGGCTTGGAGCCAAGGAAAAAAAATTTTCTTGTTAGCATACTCCAGTTGAAAGTCCCAGGGCAAAGCATCTCTAATTACAGTTCTGTACTCATCACACAAGGATTGTTGAGCAGGGAAGTGATGGTTAGAGCAGGCTACAGATAATTCTTACATAATCAGAAGATAGCATATTTTAAGAAGCTCTTCCTTCCTCTTTTCCAGCTGCCTTCCCTTTTCCCTTCTCTGTCTCTACCCCAAAATCAGGACATGCAGACTTCAGCACAGTAGGAGTATAGATGCATGCAAAGTGACATAGAAGTGTTTTAACCTAAAACATCTCCAGTAGTTTCACACACTGCAACAGATTAGGAACATGCAGTTCAATTGTTGTACTTGACTATGGAATGGTGACACATTAATTCTCATTAGTTTGAGTACTAATAAGATAAACCCTCTCATTTTATTGATGCCAAAGATTATTCCCAAGTAATTCGGGATTCTGGAAGAATTTGTAAGACTAACAGGTTAGAGAGGGGAAGGGTATTCTGTCTTTTCTGAGAAATGGTTTACAGGCTGTGCACTAGACAGAGAAAAAGGCAGAATTTGACTTGAAGCCCACTTGGCTCTAATTATAATAGCCCTACAGTGTAGAAAAATAATTGTCTGCCTGTAAGGTGGAAATACTGAGGCATACTGAGACTCTTGCTTTTTTGCTGCACTGCCTGCTATTTTCAGGAGCTACTTTTATACACATGCTAAATTTTTATCCTGTAATTATTTGCACCTTTTCTTGCAAGTCACTTGTAATGTGATTTCAGTCACATTTAGTGGCAATTCACTATCTTACACTTAGATATCTAAGGCCTACAATATTTCAGTTTGGATGATTCTCTTAATTTTGTCATCTTTGTCAACTTTTTCACATTCCCACACCCTTTTATTGTGAGGCAGAATAAACAAGAATTCTCACCTTATTTCTCTGATGGTTTTGTATGTATTTAGCACATTCCTTACTACTTGCCTTTTGAAGTATAAGGTCTTAAATATTGGTCAGTTCATTACAAGCTGAGAATTTAAAAAGTACTTGGGTCTCTGCCTGCTTGTGTCCTAAACTAATCAATATAAGGACTGTATATTATCTAAGGAGAGATGCATTCAGAAGAGGCTGTTATTGAATGTTCTTCATACTGTGAAATCCTTATCTAGAACACAGCCTTGATAATTAGTTACCAGTATTCAGTGCTCTTGTTATGAATTTGAGAGAGTTTGAAGACTTAGAGTAGGAATTAAGGAAAGCTTCTCCTGGATAACACAGTAGTGAATGTCTCCGTTCTCGGCCTGTTGTCTCTGCCTGGTTAGGCTTAGGATGGCCTTGAGGCAGCCCACGCTCCAAAGGACGAAAGCACTCTTCAGATTTTTCGGTCTTCAATATTGTTTATTAATTCTTATCTACAAAGTTGTGTGCCAGCCTGACAGAGGTCTGCCCAGCAAGACAGCCATGGGCACACTGACCTCCCTCTGGGCGGTTGTCTATTTTTATACTAAAAACTATGTATAAGATATTTACCTTTACCTTCCAATACCTTTTACTTTTATTAACAAGTGCAGATTTAGTGTGAACAAATCCCAAAGTGCCAGCATCACCATCAAAGATGGATGACAAGAAGAAGAGCAGAAGGACAGTGCACACCCTAATTCCTCCATCTTGCCTCCTAAGAACTCCCCTGTACCAAGATCCCAAAACCTGTGCTTTCACCCTGTGATTAATCAATTCCTTCACCACTTATTACCAAGTGATCCTCTCGTCCTCATATAGGTGGCACATCCTGCGCAGGGTCAAAATCCAACCACCAAGCACTTCTGACAACATTCCAGGATTTCCGAGTTCCCCCAAGGGTTACCTCGGCAACTCTGGACATCAGGAGTGATGTGCTGAGTTCCCACGTGAATATAGCAGGGAGTTAGTCCTAAAGCAGCAGATCATCACATGAAATCAGCACATAAGGCATAATTAGTCTGTGGAATTCGTTTCCACTTTAAGATGTTAATACTCTAATTTTGAGAATAATTCACAGATCTGCATCAAGTTTTATGTGGATACCAAAATACCCAAAGCTCTTACGAGGGACTAAAAAGTCAGGAAAGAATACTGAAGCTCATAGATCTAATACCCTACAGAGGACTCCTTATTGTGGGGATATTTGTAAATTTTAGTAGTGAGAAAATAATCTGAATTTTTTATCCTCAGTCAGCAAAAGAAAAAAGTTTTGGTTTTTTAGTTTTCTAATCTAAGTTAACATTGTAGGTGGACATAAATTTGGGACTTCACCATAGTAACTTCTCTTACTTTGCCTTACTTTTCAGGTCCCACTGAAGTCAATCAGACACGTTAGTTTTCAGGATGAAGATGAAATTGTCAGAATAAACCCTCGTGACATTTTGATACGTCGTTATGCAGACTACAGGCATCCTGACATGTGGAAGAATGACCTGGAGAGGGATGATGCGGACTCAAATATACCATTTTCTAAATCAGACAGTAAAAAATCTGACTATTTATACCCATGTGGAGATGGAACTAAGTTGAATTCCCTAAAAGACTCAAAGAGTTCTGTGGTATTTAAAACTCAGCCTTCCTCATCAAAATTTAAAAACTCAAAAAGAAGAAAAGAGGATGGTGAGCGTTCCCGCTGTATATACTGCCAGGAAAGGTTTAACCATGAAGATAATGGCAGAGGAAAATGTCAAGATGCGCCAGATCCTATTAAAAGATGTATCTACCAAGTTAGTTGCATGCTTTGCGCAGAGAGCATGCTGTATCACTGCATGTCAGACTCTGAAGGAGATTTCTCTGATCCTTGCTCGTGTGACACTAGTGATGACAAGTTCTGCTTACGCTGGTTAGCACTGGTGGCGCTCTCGTTCATTGCTCCATGTATGTGCTGCTACCTCCCCTTGAGAGCATGCCATCACTGTGGTGAGGTGTGTGGGTGCTGTGGAGGAAAGCATAAAGCTGCAGGATGAATCAGTCTTGTGCCAAACAGAGCTGAAAAATCTTTGTTTCCAGGAAGCATCTAACTTGGATTTGTGGAAGCTTTTTGGCAAGCTGAAGGGAATCTTCTTTCACGTAAGAGATGCTTGATGTGGAGGAAGCAACGAGACTTGTCAGACCTTGGCATTTTACAAGTGCTAGCCACGCCTAACTATTTGCTTTGAGTGCGTGGCATTTGTTGCAAGTTGTGAAGGAGATTTTGCAAAGGAAAGCCTGTTCTTATTGGCTATAAAATGAGTATATAAACTATGATTATACTAAAAGGGATTAACTTTTGCCACTTTGTACATTCACGGTTTAGGTGAGGGGGCTCTTTTAAAAGGATTAAAACTTATCTGAGGGGAAATTTTAACTAAAAGTGCACTAGTGACAGTTGATTTAAGATTAAGAAAAGTTAATACTCAGCAAATGAGAAATGAAACTGATTTTAAGTGCAACTAAATCACTTATTAATAGTTTTTTGGAAGCAACTTTATGTATAAATAACAAATGTTTATATTTAACTAAATGTGTAAGGTACGAATTATTACTTGTTAAACTTTCCTTCCCTCCGATATAGTAGGTATGGACCATATCTACTGTCACATTCCATAGTAGTATTTTAAATAGTTAATTTAGTTGCATTTTTATTCCAGATGGACAAATTGATATTTTCAGTCCTGGTTCCCTTCAGCTACAGTTTGTGTTGAGTTGTATCCATGCATTCTGATAATCTAAAAACCTTTAAAATATTAATTATTCTAGTCTTGAGTGACCAATATTTTTTTTGTTAAGCACAGATGTAATTGTCTAAAATGTTCTTGTTAGAACATAACATTTATTTTTATATATAAATGACTTTGATTTCAACATAATAGCAAGAAGGACATTGTTTCTGTTGTTCAACCAGCAAGTTGTTTTCTTTTGGGGTGTCCTCCAAAAATACTTTCTTGCATATTCAAATGTTCATTAAGCAAAAGGTACATTAAGGCAGTTGTAACAAATTGTCACCAGTGTTCTTGTTTATCCTTCTGTTAAACTAGGATCCTGTTCAGCTGTTTATCAAGTACTATGATTAAAACAAAAGATTAATAACAAAAGTGAAATTGTTCTCATTATTTTGAACCACAACTTTTTCTAATTTGAATGGGCAAGAACAAAAGTACTGTGTGTTTTTTTCAAAAAGAACAACAAAAGACTTAGCTTGAGAAATAAATTAAAGCCCAGGCAAAACTGAGTGAACTTCTTAATTGGGGAAATTTGAAGGCAGGGCTGGGGAGGGAGGCTGGAGAGTGCGTGTCTATGTATGTGTATGAGTGCTGGTATATTGTGTATGGTATTTCTTATGGTTTTGTACTTAGTAAGTCTAACTTTCAGGTAAGAATTAATCAATTAACCCACAGAATTTTTAAAAGCATTACATGTTGTGCTGTGTTATAAAATAAGAATCATTTACTACTTATTAAAAACATGTAAAACACTGAAAAACAGTCATAATTCATTAGCAAACATGCCTGTTTGACATCTTGGCTGGAGTGGGACAGATAGTCTTTAGTATACCCTTGTTCTTAAACACAGAACCAAATAATTTCATTTTAAAAATGCATTACTTTTCTCACTTACATGCATTTCTTCAATATATTTTATGTAACTTATTTTTGCATGTATCTGGCCCCTTAATTTTCTTTGTAGCCCAGAAGTAAAATGAGCAAATGTATATAACTATCTGTCTGTAAAATACTTTTTAAAAGAAAACATTTATATTTATATTACAGCTTGACTTGACCACCTTGTGTACATAGATCATCTCAAAGTATTATTTCACATTGAAAAAGATGACAAATATCTTGATAACTATAGAAGTTATGGAAGAGCTTCTAGTTTTGTATTAAGAGTTGATTGGATGGCTGAAGTCCAAGAATATGACACAGTAGCAGCAGTCATGGTTTTTGGATTTTTACTGTTTATGTATTTGAAAGCTGCTACTCTGGTTGGTTTTCATGCTTCACACATTTTCAGCTAAACTTGGTTGCCTAGAATAGACTGTTAACTTTAAAAACAACTTTCATTAAAAAATGGTGACGTTTTTCTAGTGAATGAGAGAAAATTAATATTGGTAAGTGCTAAGTTCCTAATTGAAGGTGGAGAGGTATGAACAACCTAAGAAAAGAACTTGCTGGCTGTATAAGAAAATACTATATAATCACACTGTATATATACTTCAGAAAGAAATTAGTTTTAGCAATTTCCTCTGAGCACTATAAAACATAGTGAAACTCCTGGCCCTGTACTGTATTTTATATGACACATATACTTTAATATTTTTACTAAATGTGTGCATTAATATTTTCACCTTGCATTTAACCACTTTGCTGCTAAACTGTTTTCACCTTCTGCTTTTCTCTTTGAAGACTTGTATCATCTAAAACGGGCTACTGAATGGGCCCATGCTCGCTTGTTCCTGTTGTGCAGCGTCAGCCAGCTTGCCTGGTTGGAGAGACCAAACAAATGCAGAGGTCCGAGGTTGCATAAGGCTTGGTTTCAGTGGCATGCACATGTACATGTTCTCTGGTGCTAGGGATCTCGCCCACTGTCACATTTAGGAGATGAGCAGTGGAAGGCAGTGGAAGTAAACCCATTCCAGAACAGCTTGTTACATCCATACATCTTCCGGCTTTGGTGGCACGTAACATTCATTCCGTCTCTTCTGAAATACTTTCTTGGGCATTTGGAAATAGAGAAATTTCTCCTCCGATCCATAATGCTTGCCCTTAACATCCGAGCTGCACTTTGTCGGGCATGTAGTATCAGAGCTTTGTGCTGCTTGGAGGGGACCCGAGCCTTTGGAAGCCGTCACTGAATGCCGAGTCCCTCGCTCGTTGAAAGCCTCGGTTACGGTGAAAATCGTTTCCCCTTCGGGAGGGGGGAGTTAAGCGAGCGCGGCGCTCGGGCGCCATCTGCTGGGGAAAGCTCGGCGGCCTCAGGCGCCGCTCTTGGTGACACCGCGGTTAACGGGCTGTCCGTGCACGGCTTAAGGCACACGGTTAGGGTGTGCTTTAGCCATGAATTTACACAATACTCATTTGCAGTCTGACTGGGATGCTTTAGCTCACCGTGCCTCTTAAGCTGCATTATTAATACTGAAGTAAAAAATCCTTTAACTATATATTTTGTTAGGCTTAAATTTGTTGTGATGGCCTGTTACAGGAGCATAAGAACCAGGAATGAAATGAAAATTCTTTTGATTGTGTCATTGGGCTTCTAAGAAAAGGGGTTTATTATTATAATTATTTTATGTATTTCCCCTCTTGAAGTTCTTCCCACAGCAAAGGGATGGAGTTTTGATGCTCGTGCCGAGGGAATCTGGTCTTTTGTGATACAAATCAAGTTGTGAGTATGCACAGGTGGGTGTGTGCTCTCACACATGAAATTCGGTAGCTGTGAAGGATACACCAACAGCTGTGTGCATGGTTAAAGCAATATCTAGTGATAATCTACAATTATTATGGTAACTGTTTAGTAAACAGCACGACATCATAAAACTCTTTGAGACCTTATAGAAGTTTCAGTCTTAACCAATGCAGTTTCCTCTAGAGAAGCAAATGTATTTTAAAGAATGCCGTAATTGTGCATGCTGGAATATAACATTCCCATTTTGGATGAGTTCTCCTCAGAATGATATGTTTGTGTATATCTGAAGGGTGATGTTGAACACTTATGTAAATAATGCCCAGGTTTAAATTAGACTTTAAATCTTTTCCAAACTTATGGCACAATGTGCAACCAGTACAGCTATACATTCATATTAGTAAAATGAAGATCAGGATTGCTGGCTGGCAAAAAAACCCCAAGAACTATAACAAGATGCCTTATGGTACTATTAGTCCAGCATCTGGGTGGATAAAACTTGTTTACTTTGGTGCATTTGCAAATATTAAGAGGGGTTGAGGAGGATGTTGGATTTTCATTTTGGTTTTTTTTTTCCCCTCTGAAAGTTTCCCTTAATTGCAAAAGTTGTGGTTTGTTAAAGAAATCAAAGCATTTGGTGAAAAAGCAGCCTTCATGTTTAAAGCTGTGGTATAAGCTGTACATGGTTTTTCTTCTTTTGCTTGGTGCCATATGCTTTTCACCCTAATGACCTCAAAGTGCCTCATGTGTATATTGTTTCCATTAAACCTCAACTGCTATTTGTGTCTACTAAGTGATGTATAATTTAATTAACTCATCCCGTAGGTGTTTGCATAAAGAATATGAATCTAGCTTGTTACTTTGAGTATATAATGTAAATATGTCTTTAAGTTTGTAACTGGTTTGTTACATCACATCCTTCTAAGTTGCCGAAGTAGATAACACCATAAAAACAGTTTCAATGTTTTTTCCTGTAATTACATGATTAAAACTATATTGAAATGAAAAAATATGTTTTTCCATTCTGTGTTGGTGTTGCTCAGAACAGTGCACATGAAATGTTGCAGCTCAAGAACAGAATAAAAAGAAGTAAATACAGGTATTACCTTCAAACTCCAACATCTTTCATTGTAGGAAGCATTTTTAAGAATTGCTGTAATGTTTTAAAGAAAAATGAGCTTATACCAGTTTGCTTTGTATGCACAGCAGTTTTTGTTGACATCATGCTGAGGAGGTCAAGATTCCTTTACATAAAACATATATATCTGAATTCCCACTTGACCCCACCACAAAAATGTGTATCTCTGAATATAATTCTAACCTTGTGTAAGTTACAGAATAAGATACACACCAGAAACGGAAGGGAAATGAATCAGTCTATGAAGAAAAATGAACAAGTAGGAATCTGTGAGACTGTAATTTGAAAGTTCAGTGGTCAGGGTTTAGGATAGATTATTTTAAATTGAACTGTATTTGCCTCTAGGTTTTACAAATGCTTTCTTATTGGTTACAGCCAATAAAGTAATTCTTCCTGTTCATTTGATCAGTTGCTAACCTGAAGAATTTTTATTGCCAGGTGTAAATTTTACATGGACTATTAACTGTAGATACTTGTGCTTTTAATTGATGATGTGAAAATGCACCTCTACCAGAGAAATGAAGCAGACAAATGAATTGAATGACGAATAAGGTGAAGAGCTAGTAGAGAAAACTATAGAACTATGTGAAAAACAAGTATGAGAAAGCAGTTCAGCATTAAATATGGTTTCATATGACTTAGAAACCTAGTGTTACATCTCACACAAATCTACCTTAATGTAATGATTAATGCATAATCTTCTGGCTTTGAACAAGAAAAAAGGATAAGTAAGGGGTACTTGTTCTTTTATTTTTCTTGTTGATTTCTTTTTCTTGCTCTTTTTTCTCTTCCTTTTTTTTTTTTTTTTTTTTTTTTTTTTTTTTTTTTTTTCTTCTTGGCTTGGTTTTTTTGGTTTGGGGGGTTTGTTGTGGTGGTGGATTTTGTGGGGGTTTTTGTTTCTTATTCCTTTTTTCTGTTATTCTTTTTTTCTTTACAGCTGAGTCAGTTGCTGGAGTTCACAGAGCTGGTGGCCAGTTTCTAAAGACAATTCACAAAAATATCCAAGTCATTTACCAACTAATACTCAGATTTTGTATCACTGTTTCCTGAGCCTTTTGGCTTACTGTTGTGGATCACTATGGGATCCTGTGCCAAAGACTTCAATCTGCAGTATTGTATCATCACTTCCATAATCTGAGAACACTGAGCTGTAATTTAAGAGTTTGGAAGCAGACATAACAAGTAAATGAATGACAATAAAAAATAATCCACATTTTATACATTTAATTTGAGATTGTGTGTATACACACACAATGGGATCTGACTTAATTGTGCTTTGAGTAATGTGTACTGTGAGTCACTAACAATACTTGGTTTTACCTAGAAGGAAAAGGAAAGAAAGAGAGAAGTCAGTTCTTCAAGAAACTTGTATCTCTAGATATCCGTGCCCTGACTTGAGGGGTTTGGGAATATTTGAGACTATAATGTCTTTGACAGAATAAGCTTCTCAGATTAATTGTGATTTCAGCTAAGTGGTGGTTTGGCAGACTCCAGGCACATCCCAGTACCCACCAAATTAAATCCAATGTTTTTAGCAATATGCAATTATCTGTGTCAGTTCGAGATAATGCACAGGAAAAATTATTTCATGTTTGTCATTCGCTGCTTTTTTATTTTTTAAACCACCAACAAAACCTCTTCTGCTTTCTGATCTTGAGTAATATGAATCAAGGTAAGTAAGCTGACCTTAAAATAATAAATGTTTGAAAGAAACACCCTTCTAAATGTAGACCCAGTACTGATCAATCAAATCTGTTCCTGTGGTAAGTGCTAAAAGTAGCTATAAGAAAGCCTGTTAAGATGATTAAACTTACTGTTGCATGTAAAACTGGCTTTGAGTTAGGGGCTAATCTTCCTTACTCCAATATTGCAACCTGCCAAACCATTCCTGTATGAGCTCTCTCCTTCCAGTACTACATTTGTAGGATACAAATGTATTTACAGCTGACACCTCCTAGCTCTCTAAGTAACTTGCCATTTTGTATCCCATGTAAACAGCAAGTGGTCTAGTGAACGACTTCTTTCAAACTGAAAATATGAAAATATTGTTTCTGTGAAGTAGAAGGGGGTTGTGCAAACATATTGCTGCTGTCAGCAGTTATCAGTGCCCTTTGCTGGAGCTGGCTGTCTCTTTGTACCTGACAATGTGCTTTGGTGCTTTTCTGTTGTTGCTTTTAATGCCTGTGAGCGAAGTTTTACAGTGACTTGTTCTTTCCTGTCTTTTCTCCATAACTTGTGCCCTTTTTCTTTCTGTGTGGTCTGAAGTTGTCTTCAGCTTTCTCTGCCAGTATATAAAGTTTTTACAGTCTCTGTGTGCATCTGATGATGATAGCTGCTAATTACTAAATGCCCATTGTAAATAGTATTTAAAAGTTGTATTGCAAGCTTCAAAAGAGTTTGAAATACTACATCACTCTTGAATATAGTAATGCTGAGAAGTTGTCTCCATTAAGTGGGCATTCAGCCACAGACTGACCAATCCAAAAACTGTTTTCCAAGTCTGATATGGTTTTACCTAAGTTTTCTTTTGTCTCTTACCTATTTGCATTTAACGGTTTATAAGATGGACAATGGGCTAGATTCTGCAAAACATTGGGAGACTCTTTTCAATGGGAGCAAGAAAACTAAAACACTGAAACTCTAAACAATTGTTGGTTTGCTCTCTTTTCCTAAAAATCACATTGGTAATAGAGTTAAATAATTTTAACAGTTGTTAGAACTATGTTGAAACCAACGAGGTGGAACAGATTAGTTTTGAGAAGGTTGTCACTGTTGGCCTTCAAGAGTACAAGAGACACTTGAGTCACCAGCTGTGCAGGATCCACTGTTCTTGTTTTCCATGACTCTACAGCTAAGTGTTAAAAATGCTGCTTATGAAGGAGAGAACTCTTTTGCTTTCAGGGCTACTTCTCTAATGAGAGTGGTGAGTGACTCTTCCTGCTTCCTTGGGCTTAGTGGTCTTCTATTAGTTCTTAGAAGCCTGGAAATTGGTGGAGACATAAGAATGGTGATCCCTGCAAGGCAAAGAGGTACACTGTGGGACAGAGGTGAAATCATCTCCATTGAATCGGGATTAGAGAGGGGGAGAAGAGGAAGAGGAGCGTCATCTGGGTCCTGCTCACAAAATTAATCTCTTCAGGATGTGTTCACAAGTAATTTCAAACATTCTGAATACAGCTATGCAGCTTCTGACTTCCCCAGCACCTTTGAGCCTTTTTGTGTACCTGAATTAATAAGTAAAGTCTGATAGAGTCAAGGTCCTGGCTCTTCCATAACAGGGAGTGTTTCAGAAATCTGCCAAGTCCTAGTCCAGGACTCTCTACTTGGTGCATGTCTGGGATTTGCACAGATGAACAGCTAATTGACTGGTATTGAAGGCTGACTGCTGTCCAGACATTTCAATTAACAACGCTGTTCTAAAATAGCGGTGCTATCCAGACTTCTAATTGGTCTGTGGCAGACTTGCACAGATTTCTATAAGTTAGCTACATTAGTAAACTTATATTTCTAAAGTCATAGTTCTGAAGGCTTTAGTGCATTTGGAGCTGGTTGATCAAAGAAGTGATGAGTCTCCATCCTCTGAGACATTCAGAATTCACTGAGGCAGGTCCCTGAGTAATCTGTTTAAGCTGACCCTGCTTTGGGCATTTGAGGTTGGACTAGATGATCTCCAGAATTCACTTACTGCATCAGAAATTCTGTGGTTTTTCAAGAAAATTATGAATTTTGAAGAAGCAAGATAGTTTCAGAATAAGTGATGTGATTTTCTGCCTGCTAAACCTGATCTCTAATTTTGAGGCAAATCCTACTGTTAATGCTTGAATATTTCAAGTTACGATCAAAGAATTGTCATTTTAGTCATGTCATCATTATAACTCAATGTTTTTCACTGTCAGAATTATTAAAATATGAATATATTTCATGAACAAAGGCTTTTCAATATAAGTAATCGGTATTAGCATGGTATTGAGGTGAGGGGGAAAGCTAAGTGTTAGTAAGCTTAAAACTATTCACAGGTGTTTGCATAAGTACTGAACAGCTGCTTCACATGCTCTTTTGGCACAAAAATGTTTTCACAGAGTTGCTAACTTCAAGATAGTTTAGTTAAAAAAATCAGGACCTCCAAACCTTTTCCAGATTACCAATCTATCTTAAAAGCACCTCTAAAACCTGACTGGAATCTGGGGCCTCAACAGCCAGGTAAAAATTCCTGTGCACAGTAAAATGGGGGGCACACACATCTGCTCAGGCTGAAGCATCAGCAGCAGGGTGACACTGGACGTGGGTGAGTACGGGCAGAGCTGGCAGCTAGTCAGTGAATCTGGGACCCTGTTTCTACTACAAAATTTAAACTGTTCTTAGGAGCCAGAGCCAGAGGATGGGTGGGGACTTGAGAAGACTGAGTCATTCCCCTTCATGCCACTACTAAAAAATCAAAGTAATGTCAGTGCACACAAATATTCATTTTGTTTTTAGTTAGACATTTTTGAAAGTGGTTACTAGAATAGATTTTAACTATGTAATTGCCAGTTCACATTTCCTAGTCCCATTTCTCTCTTATGAAGTTTATAAAAATGAAATATTCTAAAAACTTTGGCCCTTTTTGTGTTTCTGGAAAATTCACAAGTATCTGAACTGCATAGTTTGCTTGTTGCCAATGGAGTCCTGCTAGTTTACCTCCAGCCAGCAGTGAGGTGGTAAGTCTGGCTCATCAGCTTACTCAATAACATGCTGATCGTGACTCAAGTCCTTCCTGCACTATCCTTGCTGACTTCATGCTCACTGTAGCTTTTCTCTCCATTAATCTACCACTGTCTCCAAGGTTTCTCTTCCCTTTAGACCAGTCACATCTTTGCTTTCCCCTTAGTCCTCATTTGCTCAGCCTGATACCTCTGAACTGGCTCACATTCATGAATGTGGTGGCAGTTCTCACTACTGAGAGTATTTTCCTCCAATGTTTATTAATTGTAAATATAATTTATTGGTAAATGCTGCTGTGAGGCTTTACAATAGTGTAAGGAAAGTAGAAGGATTTTGCCCCAAGATCAAATTAAAAATCTACTCCTCCCATAAGGTGGGAAGTAAGCTAAGGGAGGGAATATGTTGGTTGTACTTTTCCATGCTATCACTCCTCAGTTTTGCAGTAATATATCTTTGGCTCCAGAGTTAGAGTGTAAGACTCACTTTGACTTCACACCCTGAATGTGTGGCCCAGATGTATCTACTGAAACTCCTTCGCTGCAGCAGTTATCTCCATTCCCTCTGAATTTCTTTAACATAAACATTTACATTTAGAGGGAAAAGTAGAGTGAGAACATTAACAAATCTGTATTGTAACAGTTCGTTAGGACAATTCCAGTTATTATTGCAATAATTTAGAAAATGCTCAACCAGTTGACTTGTACATTTCTAGACAACATAGAATACTTTCTTCCAAACTAACCTTTACAATGTGCCTTGCCCAGAGCAGGTATTCCCAATTGGCTATGTATCTGCTGAAGAATGAGACAGAAGTCAGCTTTAAACAAAACCCTGGGGACAGGTTTCAGTTACATCTTGAGTTCAAAGCTGCCTGTACTAGGAAACAGCTTATTTCACGTCCTTGCTCCCTTCATTTGTATATTTTTTCACTCTTTTCTTAAGGGCTTGCACTTGGGAATCTACTTTTAATCTCCTGAGGAAGATTATAGAAGCCTTACCGTTCATAAAGCAGGCAATCATAAGGTTATACATTGGAATCTTTTTGTAGACTTGGAGAGAACACCACCTGGGCTTGCTCCCTGATTGATAAAGTGGCATGTACTAACTCAGCAATGGGTTGTATATTAGTGTTGTTTGCCCACAAATGACCTTTAAAAAATGTAGGCTTCCTTATCAGGCTATTGGCTAAAGAACTGTCCCTTGCAAGACATCAAAGTGATACAGATTTATAAATAGACAAACTAGGTCCTGCTATGTGTGTGGACCTCTTCTGGGATTGTTTGCCTTCTAAAAGTTTTGAGTAGGTGAAAAAATCTCACTTTGTGTAATGAATGATTGTACTGTAGAAAAGATCTTTGAGCCTGCCCAGTTTAAAGCTGTGTGTGTGGCAACTGGAGGTAAGAACATTTAAATGGAACAGCTCCCACGTGTTGCAAAGGTCATTTAGGAAAGGCTGACATCATTAATGACTCATGTCTGCAAAAACACAGCAACTGACATACTATCACAACATCACTTGAGATGAAAGTCTTGGCTGTCAGAGCATTTGGAGAACACACTGCCAGGACTTGGTGGAACTTTGACATCTGTGATGCAGCCCAAGAGGAATTTCAGGTTACATATTTACATGGATGATTGGATGGCACCTCATCAGCTGCAGTTGCCTTGCAATGATCTTTTCTTCCCTATTTCCACTACGTGGTGCTGTAAATGCTTAACTATATCTCTGACTTTGAAGATCAATTCTACTTGCAGTACTTTCACCAGCTACTGACATGCTCGGATAGTCACTCAGTAGACTTCAAACAACTTCTGAAATGTGGCTGGTAGCAACATGCTAATAGAAGTTCCACTGAGTTCTTTTCTTCCTTTTTTGGACAGTCAGTAACTTGTCAATAACACATCTACAGTGACAGTATTAAAGAAGTTCTTGAAAGATTGTCAGTTCACTCTTACCTTGATTTCTTACAAAAGTGGAGAAAGCTAGTAAAGAGGTAGGTATCAACAGGTGCTGCTTAGTGTCAGTAGTCATAGTCTAGCTATGTCATTTATAGATATAGATAGATACAGCTATGTTATTCAAAAGCCTGCCATGTCATCATGTCGATCAGCACAATACCTGAAAACTTACTTTTGTCTTGATACTGACTGTTAAATCACAGCTGACAGTAATTTGTGATGTCAAATCAGGACTGAAGCAAAGATCTTTCCCTAATGTGGTTTTTCTTCGTAGTATCCTCCAAGTCAACTATATGTTTGAATATAGGAACTTACAGTGATCATAGATCTCGGGAATTCAGAATATAACATTGCTTAAAATCTGAACTGGGCTCATATACAATGTGGTGAATGCCCAGGATTGCTGAGTGGACGGTCTTGGTTTCATCCAAAAACTCATGCTTGCTGAAGACTTTTTGTCCATCCAATATGTATGTCAGTGAACAAGCAGCAGGTAATCAGGCAGCTAGATAACATGTAAGCAATGTCCCACAGTGGTTTATTGACAGTCCTCTTCAGGTGAAATAGCTCCAGATGAGTTATTGATGGCTGATGGTACACGTAGTCTAGTGTAAGTTCATTTCAATGTTTTCAAGCCATTAGCTGACCAGAATGAGAAAGCTGAGCTGTGGTTTACCTTAGCAGCTTGGTATTCAGCCTTGCTCAACCCTGCATTAGTTCTGCTCATCTGTTTAACTCAAACACAGTAATTTCAGCTCTTCTACCAACATAAATATTGCATGCAGCACTCTGCAGAGGCATGGCATGAAAAGTTTCTTTTCAGCTGAGCAGAGCTTAGTGAACCACAGCATGTCCCAAGGAATGGCAAATACACCCAGCCTGATGTTGAAGCAAATTGTGGTATCTTAAGCAAAATCTCCATAGCCAGGTAAAAAAATTGTGGTGTCTCAAGCAAAATCTCCACAGCCAGGAGATTCTGCTTCTCTCCTACCAGCAAATACATCCTAGAAAAGTGGTTTGGGTTGTTTTATGGTTTTTTCTCTCTTATTCTCAGTCACTTGTTTGCTTGCATACATTGTTCCCTGAGCAGCAAGTTTAGGCTTTTAATGCTGCTTGCTGCCTGTAGCTTTAGAAAAGCACCAGCTTTGGGAATATATGTAGAAGTGCCTCATCTACATGCACACTGCTCTAGAGTTCTTTGGACAGGGTCAAGGACAGCTCTTCAGGAGATCTGTTTTAAGCCTGAATCTTCAGCAGCAAACATCAGGGGAGAACATGATCAGTATCACTTGTAGTCTTGCAGGTTCCTGTACTGTGACTTGAAGCCCCCTGATGCTTTTTTGTTAATCTGGCAGTGACAGAGTTACACCTCATCTCATCACCATTCACCTCAATAATGAAATAGCCAATCTTGTGCTAAAATGAACAAACCATGACAGTTTTCTTCCAATCATCCCCTAGGAGCAAGCAGAAAAAAAATTGCCTAAAAAGGTACTCCTAAAAAATGTTTCAGGAAAGAAGGAGCATATAAAAAGGTTTTCTTCAATAATATCACACATAATATCTTCAGCTGTCAGGTTAGAGGGCAATGTACCTTCAGCCTGAGGTCCCAGCAGAGGAAATTGATCAATTCCTTTTGAAATGCTGAAATGTGATTAGTTAGGCTTCCTGATCTTATATTCTTCTTCTTCTCCTTACACCATCTTTTCTTCTTATCTCAGAACTTCCATTGTGACCACACTCACCATTTAGTATTTCCATTATTTCATTACATTAATAAGCACTATCTGCACAGCTTCAAATGCTGCAAAGCTAATCTAGCTTTCCACCACTCCCCTTACACATCCTGACAGGCCAAGTGGGAACCCCTTACCTGCTTCCCATGCCAGCAAACATCCCAAACACCTGATCTTTAGCAGTTAATCTTCATCTTTAGAAGCTGGATTACAACCTGGAGAACAGCCCTGTAAACGTGTGACCCTCCTGTGCATTGGGTTCCAACGACCCTCTTGTGCTCTGGTTTTAGCTCACCTTCAGACTGGTTGTCCAAATTCCACTTTCCCTCTTTGTTTGGTCCAGTACATCTATTCCAGCTGGTAACAGGCCTCTGAGTTTGTCACTGCTCAATGAATGAACCACATTGATAATGTTTTTGTAAGTTGCATGCAGAAACCCTGTTGTGCTTTTCCTCCCTTACTCCCTCTGCTGTAAGAACCTTGCATAAATTTTAGTGTCACTTAGTCACACATGAATAAGACTCTTTCAGTACCAGGGGAGAAAAAGTCATTGAAAGGCCAGTTACAAAAAAAATTTAATATCCCTTAAATCTAGTAGAAATATATAAATTTTTTAAACTAGATCAGCCCTTTAGCTAGTAGAACTTATTATTTAGGCACTCTTATTGTGCCTTACATTTTGAGTAAAGCAAAACTGCATGGGTTACAATGGAATTATTTATGGAATGAGGAATGTCAACAGAAAAACACACTGAATATTTCAAAAACTGCTTTAACCCATAAGTGGTTAACATTAACATTTGTTTAGTGCCAGTGAAGTTAAATTTATGTGGCACGTAATTTAGGAAATTGAGTAGGCAGAGAGCTGGTAGATGCCTTTTTAGTTTAAAAAAAATGTTCATTTTCCATTAAACGCTCACACATTTGTCATAGCAACCTTGAAGGTGGCCATAATGCTAAGCAAAATAAACAGTCCTAGCATAATGTTCACTGCAATAACATGTCTCATGAGCTAGTTCAGTACTCCTTTTTATTACCTTATTTTCATTGCTCATTCACTGTGTTGGAGTTCTGTTTTGTGGTTTAATCATTATTACATCATTTTCCTTTCTTAATTTAAAGGTGCTGCCCTTTTCCTGTCATTCCATGACACCTCTTTACTACATGCACGTATCCCTCTTAATTTTTTTTTTTTTTATTTCTTAACAGTGAGTTCTTTACTCTATTAGTTCTCAGTAAAGACTAAGAGTTGGGTATTTTTTTACAAATCTAATTAGACTCTGCTCTGTCATTAGGAGGAAAAATACAACAAGAAGGGCAACAGTAAAAGGGCAATACAGTTAAAAAAGTATGACAATACAAAATGCATAGAAAGGTTCTTCAAAGTCTATAATAGTGACATCTGTGCATAACAAAAAGTTCAAATGTTTATAGCTTATTCTCATCAATTTCATGAATCATGGACAAAGCACCCAATATTTTGCACAAATTCTGAGTTTAAAGTAGAAAAGCTGTTCTCTATTCTAGCAGTCTTTTTTTCTTCCTCTTCCTTTTGGAGATGAAGATATGTAGGTAAAATTGAGCAGAACAACATATTAGAGATTTGCAGCAGATGGAAAATTTCTCTTCTGTGTGTCTTTCCTGTCGTTCCTAATATACTCAGGAAAATCCCCACTGACTCTCCCTGGGGATGGCCAGCTGCCAGGGCAGGACTGAACAGGGACAAGGATTCAGGGCTACCAGCTGGTTTTAGCATTTTACCCCTTAACAGCTGATGTATTGAAATAACTAAACAGTTCATTCTTAAGTAACATATATGTACTACATAAGCAGAAAAAATTAAAATACTGTATTGCACTTTTCCCTTGGTAGAACATGCTAGTTCATCATTCAGGTGAATATTTTAATCAGGTAATCATCCTCATCTGAGAGCTGAAATTTAGTTTATCTCGGATAACTTAGGTAGATAAAGAATACTCACTTTTCAAAAATCCTTCTGAGATTCCCATTTACTCAATTCTGAGTTAATTAATGAAAAATAAGTAGGTTTGTTTTTTTGGAGTTTTTTTTTGAAGTCTCATATTGTCCATTCTCTGATACTCTCTTCAGGCCTGTGTATAAAGGTATGAAGAAATGGCCTTTGAGACATCTAAAGTACCTCTTATGATATTTAGCCACAGTGCCATAGTCATGGAAAGTGTATCTAAAAATGATGTAAAATCCTCCAGGATTAATGAAGAGTAGAAGGAAACAACAGAATGATCATAAATCAAATTTGCTGATACATCATAGATATTTGCTTTATAAAACGACAAAAAAAATGTTACAAATTCTTCTCCCAAACCAAAAATATAATCCAAATTAAATGTACTTATTCCCAGGAGCTTTTCCCCGGTGCTGATGCTTCAGCAAGGTTCTTTTCACTTAACTGTCTGCACTGAAATTTGATATCATAGTTATTGCAATAGTTGTGTGGCTTTTCTCTTTTCTCACTAATCCACCTCTCTCTGTGCAATGCTCAGGTACCAGAATAAAAGGGAGGAAATGCCATTAGGCAAAGCTTATTTCCAAAGGTCCATCTGTGTGAGAAAGCTCTGCTTGCAGGAGTGTAGATTGGGTCAATTTTGGATAAAGCATGACAAATTATTTATGGAATTAGATTTGAGTATATAAGCCCTAACCTTTTCATGCAATGGTTTTCTGAAAAAAAATAAGATTAACTAAGAACTGATAGGCTAATGCTGTTTGTATTTGTTTTATGATGTTAATTAGGTTTACATGATTGTCTGCCATTTACCTCAGACCACAGGATTAACTAAATGCCTTCCTATTGACTCCCTCATCAGAATTTTATCACTGCTTTTTCCAGGCAGTATTATTACATACAACATTTACTTTAATTCCCCTCAAATATTGAATAAAAACTGTATTCATTATATAATGCATTTACTCTTAAGAGTCATGAAGTCATGAACTCATTTTAAGGACTGAGAAAAAGAAGCAAATACAAAATTATTATGGGCAAGACATGCTGTCTGCCTCAGCAGTCAGTTTAATGTCTGTCATGGAGAAATGTATTTTCAAGGCCAATTGTGGCACAAGTATTTTTAACTTGCCCTTGCTTACACTGGTTTAAATCTGGAATAACTCACTAAAGTTAGAGAGTAGAAGCCTGGATGAATTCCACAAAGTGAGAAATTAATTTGGCTGCTAGGATATAAAACTAAAGCTGTTAATCTTCCTTTTGATTCTCAAATTGGTCATTTCTATATAAATGTTTACTACAGTTGTAGAATCTAGGAAGAAACTTACTTAATATTTTGGTTTGAAATTTTTTTTTTTCCAGCTGAAATCTATATTTCAAGAAAATGTCTGATTCTGTCAAGTGCATTAACCTGTCCCCCTTTCTGTACAGCTGTACAGCCTCTACACTTCCCACTGTTACCAAGTGGTTTCCTTTACAATACTTCCAGGAGGTGTTCCCTTTTAATGGACAGCCAACTGCATCTCACAGGGACTGTGAGCCAAATTCAGAGCAAGGACCTTTTTCCTCAGGTGTTTCTGTAGGCACTTGCAGACACATTCAGTTACTTTATCTACTCCACACTAAAAAGCACCTGAAATCACTCAGTGCATAATATTTCACCTGTGGATTTACATTATATATTGGCTGGACATACAGATGCATATCAATCATATCAAACAGCAAGTTGCTGGGCAGCCCCAGGGATCTGGCAGGATTCACAAAACAAAGGTTCCTCATAATTTATCTATGATTCTTGATTTACTAACTATAATTCTCCAGTAAGGAGGGTGTGTGAATCAGTCCCAAAAGTTCAGCCTGTCTGAGTAACCCCTTGGGCTTCGAGTGCCAGGCTTGGACCCCAGCAGTGCTGGTGTCCGTGCTCCTAAGTGATGGTGATTGTTCCATCCACCAGGCTCTCTGAAAAATTTCTTTAGTGCAATTCTTTCTTTTTTTAAATTCTTTTCTTTTATTCTATTCTTTCTATAGAATAAATATTTGCTGTGTCAAAAAGGCACATTTCCAAGGCATGCAGCTAGGTAGGGGGTAAACTTAATTCTAGAAATTTCTCAGTAAAACCAATTTATTCATAACTGATTGCCTGAGAATGCCTCAGCCTGCAGCCTGATGGCTTGGGGAAGGGACGTGGTGGGGGCTGTGGCTGGGGACACGGAGCAGGGATGGCAGGTGGGGTAGGGTGACACATGGTGGGCCTATGGGGCTTGGCAGGCAGATGTGGGGGCATGACCTGAGGGGTGGGACCAAAGGCTGCACAGTACAGGTTCAAATTTGGATCTCCCACAATACAGAAAATGAAGAAATAGTGAGTTAGAACATACAACCTCCATCCTTCTTTTCTTAGTGATTAAGAAACACAATTTGACTGTTACTTAGTACAACAGCAACCCTTGGACCCTTGCCTGTCCCTTGGTATTTCCCGGTGGATAACTAAGCTATATCTTGCTCATATCAATCAGTTTTATGAGCTTTACCCTTCCACACCTAAGACTTTTCATGCTTTATGAAAGATAGGTTGGGGTTTCACATCACTGCATTGCAGCTGGTAGCATGCCAAACCCAGGGGGAAGACTTAGGCCCCGCCATTAATTTGTCTTCAAGAAAACTGATAGAGCTGAAAACTGGCCCAGAAAGTGCTCCAGCATGTTATCTTGACTCCTCCCTTCTGTCCACCATGTTCTTCTTCTTGAAACGCAGCAGTGTCTCGGTGGAATCATCAACTAAACCAACTCCTTCCACCTAAAAATACTTTTTCACTATCTTTATGTTTTAATAGAGAGCAAGGAGCACCAGCTCCATGTTAGAAAGGAGTAGTGAAAGGATCTCTGGGTGCCTACAAGGTGTACTCAAATTGTCTTAAAGGAGCTTTTCCATTGTCACCACTGGGCCATTGACAACTTACATGCTTTGTATGTACTGTGACTCGTAACAGAGAGCTTCCTGTCTTGCAAGATGCCCAACTCTTCATTTAGGAAAAGAAATAGGAAACAGCATACCCTAAAGTTTGGTCATGTCTCAGCACTACTTACTTTTTATTCCTATTTATGCCTGGAAATCTTCTAGGTAGGTTGGTGTCTAAATGGGTGCCTCTATTGCGAAAAAATAAAATTAGGATGAGCAAAAGCTCCTACAAAAGAAGTCCTAAATAGTACCAATGTGTTAGAGATGTCCCCTGAAGTTCATAACAAATAAGGAGAATTATAATTTGGGAAGGCCAGCATCAGGAGCTAACATAAAATATATTGAAAGTAAATTATAAAATTGATGAATTATACAATTGATAAATTATTGTTAAAATGGGGTTTTTAAAGACTGTTAAGGAATATCATTCCTAGATAAGTACCTAAATGGATCTAAATGCAACATGTAGCTCTGTGCATGGGCCTTACAATGAAATTCAGCTGTGAAGCATAATTTGTTTTTCTTGCTACATGATATTTTGCTGCAGAAGCCAGATCTACTGAAGCAAGCCCCTCTATGAACACACCTGAACTCAAAGACGAGTTAGAAAATAAGGAGCAAAACGTCTATTTTCAAGTAAATCTAAGTAGAATTGTGAACGGCTTGAATTTAATATATAGTTTTTCCCCCAGAAGTTCTTTCCACTGCACCAAGGGAAGGCTGCATAACAATCACCATCTATAAAACCATTCTATGCATATACATTGTGTGTGTAGGTACTATACAGAGCACCATCTACTGACATAAAAGTGCTGTAATTCTCTTCCTTCCTAAATTATCTTTATTGCAGCTCATAACTGTTTTGAGGTTTTAGTTTTGCTACACCCCACAGCCTTTGATTTAGATATGTCTTCCAACTCTAATTCACACTGTAAAATGCAAAAGGATCATGAGGCAAATAAAATTATGTTAGGAAGTAATCAGACTAAGGACTTTCTGTGTCTCCAGCCAGCACACCCTGAATGTGATGATTTCTGTGAATAATCTTATCATGTGTATTGTAATAAAAATGTGAATTAAAAAAAATTAACCTTGTATTGGCAGAGAATAAAAAATGCATTTGCAGAGGCCATAATCTTTCTTTCATTTTCTCAGTCTGAGTAATTTACATCAAATCCCAGCTTGGATTAATTCATCTTTCATTACAGTAGTCAATTTTGCCTGCTCACAGGAAGAAAACCTAGAAAGTAATATATTACATATATCACTTTATCTGCCTCTCCTGTTAAAGTGAGTTTAAAGGTTTTAGTAGACTGAGAGCTGTTGATTAGGTACCTCTGTCCTCACTTCCCTCAACAAGAGGAAGCAGTTTATTTTGCAGTTTTTATTCTTCTGGCTTCACCACAGTGAAGTTGAATTTCCAGACTGCTTGTGCTGATTTCCTTGCTGTCACCCTCCAGACATGAGCTGCTGTGCCTAAAGTGGCTCAGAGAGCAGTAGTCTGCTGATGGGAGATACTGCAGCTATGTGCGAGCTGCAGAGAGCTCTGGGGCATCATCAGTGCTTCTATCAGAGGGTTTTCCCCCCAGTTTTATAGAACTGAAATGCAGATTCACAGAAAGAAGGTATGAATGACAAAGATGTCTTGGAAATAGAAAGGAAGTACAGTCTTCCTTATTTCTCTGCTCTGTAGTAGAATTATATATTTTTTTAATATCAAATAAAACAATAAAGGGAGCAAGAAAAACAGATTTTTTTTTTCCCACATCTGTGTCAGTCAGCCATTACTTACTTGGTGTATGAATTACCAATGCAAATAGTGAGAGGGAGAGGAGTATTTACAGAGTAGCTGGAGGATTTGTGGAAGCGGTCACGCACACAGGGTGACAGTGCCTTGGTGTCACCCACATTGCTCCCTGTGCTCAGTCCCAGAGCCCCCAGCTTTCTGAGGAGCAGCCATATGCTTAGGGAGAGGGGAACTGATGCTGCTCAGACAGGATTTGGGGCTGGTTTTTCTTCTGTGCTCTCAGACAGAGAACTCCTTGAGGACAAGCTGGGCTTAGGTGGCTGCACAATTTCACCGTATTTCCTAAGTGATTTTTGCAAGATCCTTTTCAAAGGCTTGCACAATTCTACTTTCCATAGTTTATAGTCTTATCTTCTGGTTTCTGTCTTAATACTCATGTGAAGGTAAGCTGTTTGCAAAAGTCTGTCATTCAACAGAGATAGTCCTTCCCAGCAAAGCCAATATTTTAAATTATTATAGTAGTACTAAGAGGATACACACAAATCCAGGTTCTTTCTGAAAAATTGATAAATCTCTGAGCTTCCTGAGCATTCCCCAAAGGCATTTAAAAATTAAAAAATTGTTTGTGGATGACCCTTCTGATTTCATCTCACCAACACTGTGTTGAGATCATCTTAGACTCATGCAATGCAGGCATTTAGGAAAAGGGAGAGGAGACTATTCTTGAAGAGCTACAATGGTGCAAACAATTGCTGTCATTACATGTTACCAGTAAGCTCAGAAAACAGTTAGAACTGTCCTAATAGCATCAGCCATGATATAATCATCTGAAATTGGACCACCAGAAAGGAAAACACAAGCAACAAATACACTGGAAGTCAGATGAAGAATTCAGCACTGTCAGAATGGAATGGGTCTAAACATTTTTTCTGATGGGGAAAAATAGCCATTGGGAAAATGATTGTTGCTATTTGTGAACATCAGGTTGCTAAGTGACATCATGTGATGTTCACCACTTCATCGGCCACCCACAGTTCTCAAGGAATAGCAACAGAGGGGGTGAAAGGGGTGAAAGAAAACCAAAAGGCTGAGTTACTATTAAAAAAAAAAGGCCTACAGTTCAAGGGAAGGGAAAATAAGCTTTCCAAAAATACCTTATTTCTTTTCCTAGGAGAATCCAATAGAACTATGCTAAGTAAGAACTTTTCACAAAAGCTGTACCTAGGTGAATCATTTGAAAAAGAGAGACTAAGAACCAAAACCTCCCCCAGCCTGAAATGTAAGTTAAGGACCTGCTTTTATATATATATATGTATATGTATGGATGTGTGCACATGTGAGTTTGTATTGAATTTTTCCATGAGAGGAAGACTCCATTCATTAAAGGCCACATCATACTTTTTTCATTTGCTTCTAATGCTGTCAGATTTCTATATTTTGGGCTCAAATACTACACACTCCTTTAATTTACTAATTTTTTTCAGCTATGTCACCTCTACATAGATTAGATTATTTAAGCACCATTTCTCTGAACCTTTGTCACTTCCTGTCATTTGAAGTCTCTTGAAGTTTATGAGGGGAACCAGGACAAGGTTGAGATTGAGATGGAGAAGAGAAAAAGTCTGGATCCAACACCCCACAAAAGCATGGGTGAGAAACTGATGAGCGTGGATGTAAAATAGAGAAGACTGAGAAGAAACAACAAACTGCACAATTCATTTATTTCTATTGTCTGTAAGAAAAACTCTGACAGCATAGATTGGTGGTCAGCATCCAAATCCTCATCCCTTCCTGTTTGGGACACTCATATCACTCAGGACTTGAGAAGCACCTTGCATAACACAAGCATGTGTTATGCCTTTCATGCTACTGTATCTTTTTAGCTGGTAATAGTCATGTTTTTAATCTCACCTGTTTTTTTAGACACCTCTCCCATTATGACTTCTTTTTGATGGCTTTTTGACTGCTTTAATCTGGACCATAAACATTCATTTTAACTTTATGATGCTTTGCTTTAACCTTTAATACTAATATATAAAATGATTGAAAAATATAGATACACCCTAAATGTCTTGTTGTAGAGAGGGAAAAGCAAGAATTTAATTCCATGCACACGCTTCTTTGTTGACATTTTCATTTGTGCTGCTGAAAAAGAAAAACACAGCAAAAAGGCAAATATGCCCTCAGTTCATTTTCCCATGCTAACAGAGTAGCTTTTTTTCGCTGTGGCAAACACACCTTCCAGACAGGGAGTTGCTTTCGGCCTTTAGTGGTTCACTCCCTTCCTGTTTGAGACCAATTATGTCTCATTTGCAATACCATTAGTCAAGGAAGTGGCTATCCTGAGGTCACTTCTCAGCCCACCCTTCCTACATGGCACTGGAATGCCTTTCTTCCAAGGCACCAGGCCGGGAGGCTGGGCCCTCTGTGTGGTGCAGGCTCCTCCAAAAGCACAAGAAATGTCAATCTCTCAGGACTGGCCACAACTGCTGTGAGCTGAAATGCTCCAAACTAATTTGAAAGCTGTGGCTTGAAAAATGATGCTGGCTATTTATTAAAACAGCAAGCATGATCAGACCAAGCCAATTCGCTGGTTTAACAGATGGAAGCTTGTTAAAAATCTTTATTCCAATATGTTAAGAATCCAGTTTTGCTATAAATTGTAAAGTATGACTTGTGAGTCAAGCCCCAGTGGAATGGATGCCTCATACTCTGAAAGTCTCAGCCTTACATTTAAGACCCAACATTTGCAACTTTATGTTTTGATTCAGGGACCTTTTAGATGTAAATCTATTCCCATCATTTAACAATATTTCATGTTTCCTGTCTTTTATTTTAACCAGGATAGATTGTCTGATACTTTACATTTTATCAATCAAGGACAGGATGATGATTATTATTTCTTCTATTTATTAAATTCTGGTCTACTATCTTTACTACTCAGATAACACTGTGCTTTTACACCTGAAGTACAGAGTTTTAAGTGATTTCCCAAGGCTACACTGTGTACATGACTAGCAGAGAAATAATTTTGTCTTATTATACACAGAAGATCTTCCTTTTCCTGGTATATCAGCAGGGAGTTAATAGGGGAAAAAAAACCACAGAAAATTCACTTGATTGTGGGAAATCTATGGAAAAAAAGAAACAGGTAGTGATAAAAGAGAGTTAAGAGCTGATAGAGGGAGCTGCTGCAAATTTACATCCTCAGTTTCCCCATGGATGTAGCACAGTGTCTGTGCTGCCCTTGTTCACAGGCTTTCCTGGACTGCCCCGCAGCCTTATGGTGTTACTGACACAGGCTGCCAGGACTCAGTAGCACTCTTCTGACCTCAGGGAATCCCTCTCAGGTAACTCACACTCCTGATCACATACCTTCTTTGCCACTTAAATATTCAGCATTTTCTCATTAAATCTGTATTTGCTATAACCATCATAAGACTTGTCTCTGCTGTACTTTTTTGAAATGAAAACAGAGTAAGTAGCAATCAGGCACCTATGACTACATCATGCATGAGTATAAAAGCTTAAACTAAAAAGCTTGTGTACATTTATGAGTAAATCAACTTTCAGCCAGAAAACCTAAAAGCAGGAACACTTTGTGCTTGGGTTTCACTCCCATAACTCCAGTTTTGAGCTGAGATTAATGAAGTTACCTTTCAGTGAAACAAGTGAAAGAGACAAGAATGGCTGTAATACACGAAGCTGCTCCCAGTGAAGCCCCACCATTTAACTTCTAAGAAATAATGTCAGTGTAAATCATGATGAATGCTTCACTGAAATGATTCATGCCATATGGTCTGAAGAGCAAAATGGGCACAGTTTATTTTTAAAAGAATAAGAAATAAGAACTTGGAATATTCATTGCTTTGTCCTGCCAGGCTGAACATTTGCTGCAGCAGGGGCCAGACTTACTGCAGGTCTGTCTTTTTTTGCTCACTTAATATGTTGCACTAGTTTGTGGCTTCAATCTCATTCATATTGGAATAATGCCTACAAAATTACAACCAGTACTCTGCAGCCTCTTCTGCAAACAAATGTTTACTGGGCACCTAAGGGCTACATCATCTTCTCACTTTCCCTTAAAAAAAAACCCAAAAAACAACAGAAATTTCAGATGTAATTAGTCCTTACAGTATAATTACTATCTTGGTAGCAAGAAGACAATTAAACTGTGTCCCCTGACGGAGGTGAAAGGTGCTGGCAATTCCACGTGTCACTCAGCTTTCCCTTTTGTAAAACTGTTCAGTGCCTTTCTTTCTGTATTCTTGTGTATTTATATCTTCTGTGGGAGACTCCACGTAAGCAAAAAGAAATCTTGGTTCTTTAATAGTCATAATGCTTCTCTTGTAATGCACCACTAGGAAAAAAAGAGAAACAAATTATTCACATTTATTTAGTGATGCTGAAAGGTGCAAGCATATCTCACTGAAATATTTAGGCCCCATAGCTACTACCTCAAAGGTAGATGACAAAACTCAGTGACTTCAATGATGTGCAGTTAAGTTTATAACCTTACAAATCTAGCAGCCTTATTCATTTCATTCCAACTCAGGGAGAGTGAAAAGACACCATCTTCTTAGACAAATACTGGAAAAAGGGTACTGGTGGGTATGTTGCAGTCACTGTGCAAGGTGTCAATGGCTGCCTGGTTCAGCCCTCTCCTATCCCTGTGCATAGAGATGTGCCACAAGAAAGTCACTTGAGAGCAGTCCATCTTCAAGGAACTGAACTTTGTATTCTGCAGAATTTATTACTGTGCACAGTTTCTTGAAAGAATTCATTCTGGACTGAAAACTTTGATGTTACTGCTTCAGGGGGCTTGATTTGGTCTGGAAGATGTTAGAAGGGTGATTTCTGAATCAAATATTTATGATGGGATGTCAAGTTCAATTTCAGCAAGACAGCCAGTAAATGGATGGGCAGGATCCTTGTAGCTAGTGGAAATTTGTTCAGGTTCGGTGACATGGATATCACATCATTCACATTCATTGCAAATACTTCATCTGCAAGACTGATGTAATTAAAATATATAGATCAATGTCAACTTGCAGTCTGATTCCACAGTGATGTAATGAGATTCATATTGCCTGGGGTGGCTACTCCTAAATCATCCTTAAAGATAAGAACAAGTTTATGGAACGATTAAAAGCAACTTAACATTAGCTTTTAAACAAGCAAGCTACACTTGTTTAAATGACAGCAAGTCTGAAGAACAGAACCTATTTTTTTAAACAGGATAAAAGAATGATTAGCACCTTTTTACAGATGGAAGCTGAACAGACTGGATTAAGTTAAACTGATGAAAAAATATCTGTGTAAAGAAGCTACTTCATTGTAACAAGTAAACTTGTTATTGGTGTATTTTAAGCTTAATATAGGCTTCTTATATCAACCTAAGTACACACAGAGTGCAGAGTGCTGTCTTTTCTCAATCATTTTTAAACTGTGCACATACAGTTTAATATTGCACGTAGGCGAGCTTGGATTAGAGGAAAGCATTTATCACGTAGTACATTCAACTCCTTCTCCACTCCTGTGATTCCCTCTAGTGGTCAATTAATTGTCTGCTAAATGTTTCTTAGTACTACAAATTACTTGTACCTCTCCTGCATTAAAACGGTGTCTGGTTCCATTCTGTTTGAATTCAAGAGACCTCATTTTTTATTCCTAGGCTGCATATGAGAAGGACAATGCAATGAACCTCTGAAATGTGCAGCTGCATCTGTGGGCAGCTTTATTTTCCCTTCTAGGAGCAGACAGACTGTGCCCACCACGCAGAGCCCAAGGCCATCTCTGCTGGCAGTGCAGACCAGGAGGTGATGGCCCTGCTGCAGCAGTGGGCGGGACCCTTCCCTCCACTCTTGCCCCTGGGCTGTCTGAGAATGCCCACTGCAAGCCTGGCAGCGGGAGCGCTTCTCAGGCTGTTCTGAACAGTGTAACAATTTGTGACTTGTCATATTCATGCAAGTAAATACTTGAGGTTCACCTACCTCAATGGAAAACTGAGTAATGTTTTGGGGTTTTTTAGCAAGATTACAGGCAACTTGTAATTTAGAGATTTCATACAGAGTGGCAGACCTTTCCCCAAAATTCCCATCTTCACCTTGCTGTGCAGAGAGACACAACTGCCATTTTGTATCAGTTCAAGCTGATTCAGATCAGTGCTGACCCAATGCTGTCTTCATTTTCTTATCTTGGCTGTGCACCTCTATTTCTTCCTTGGGCTAGCACCAAGAGTTACCTGACTGCTGAGGGAGATGGCCAACTGGGAATCCAGGGAAAAGACAAAAACTGAAAAGCTCCGGGCGCTGGTGACCTAGCTAAAGTCACATGGGCCTTGTGTTGGAAAGTAATGGCTGTGGAGTGCCGAGACCTCTCCTTTTGGTGCTCTCACTTGTGTGCTTGGGGTTTGATGTTTATGTTTGTATATTGCAAAGGGCATGGGGCAAAGGCAAAGTCCACACCCATAGGCACAGATGGTCACAAAACGTGTTTTAGCCAGTGTTCTAGTGATTCTTTTTCCCATCCCCAGAGATGGGAAACTCAGGAATGCACACGGAGAAAGCTGGGAATGGCAGCACCATGAGAGGAGCATTAGCATACAATCACAATCAAAATCCTCTCTCAATTGTGATTGTCAAGAGACAGTTTGGGAAACTCAAATTTGTCCTCCCTCATAGAGAACATCTCTAGTACACAGAAAAGTAACAATTTTTCCAGAGCACCCTGCGGAATTAAAACGGTGACTGATACACATGCTTGGCTATCATATATATATTTATGCATAAGCAATGCTATCAAAAGGCAGTGGGAGAAATTACTAATTCAGGTGTCTTCCTGTAACATAAATTAGCAAAATACTTTTATTAGGAATATTTAGCAAGACACACTGCTGCCATCTACTTGTACCACACAGTATCTCTTAAATCACCAAGTTTCTTTTTAGTTTTGATAATGTTATGCTAGTTTCACTTCTAGTTCCCAGTTCTTTGTCTTAGCCTGCATTATTGACTGATATGAAAACTTCCCAGTTTTGGAGAACAACTGCACAGTGATGAATCACTATGGGTGGCATAGAGGTACAGCTTTAAAAAAGAAAGGAAAAGAGAAGTGGTTATTTCTGTCCAGTTCTGAATATCTTGTTTTCTCATTCTACTAATTGGATGTTAATGTTTAAAAAGGAGCAAGAGTTCATGTTCTGAATCTCTGCTTTCAGATGCATGCTCCTTCATTTAGAGAAATTATGTTAGCCCATTTGAAACAAAAGCTAATCAAAGTTCTGCCACATGGTACAAGCCAGTTGAGAGCTGTGAAAGAGATTGCTGAGGCACTGATGTACACATATGGTCAACATAAGTGTGTCAGCCTTCAGGATGCTCTTCCTTCCCCTGACTGCCACAAACAATGTTTATAATTTCTAGATTTCTGTCTGTGCATGTGGGAGGATGTCATAGCTGTCCTGATTCCTGCTTTTTAAAGCTTTGCACTCAATAAAGCCACATCTTCTGTTAAACAGAAATAATTAAAAATAGTTACTTCTAAAATTGTAGAGATTTCACACATTAAGAACATCTATGTTATAATTACTTTCATCTGATTGTATGCTTTTCTGGTCTTCATCATAAATTTAGCAACTGGATTTTCTGAAGGTCCATATAAGAAAACACTGGTTAAAAAAGGTCAAAAGGGCTGTTGTGGTTTTACACCACCTGGCAACCAAGCAACATGCAACCATTCACTTGCTCCCTCCTTCTCTCCCTCTGGGAGAGAATCAAAAAAATGGAAACACACATAGGTTGAAAAGTAAAGAGCAAAGGCCACAAAACTTGTGGGTTGAGGTAAAAGACCATTTAATACATAAATCAGAAGTTGTGCATGCAAGCAAAGCAAAACAGGAATTAGGTCACTGCTTCCCATGAGCCCACTAGGAGTGTTCAGCCATCTCCAGGACATGAGTTACTTGGGAATGCAAATGCCATTATCTGCAACTCCAAACATCTCCCTTTATTCCCTTCCCCCCCAGCTTTATATGCTGATCATGATGCCACATGGCCTGGAATATCCCTTTGGTAGTAGAGATCTGCTGTCCTGGCTGTGTCCCTTCCCAGCACCACCACTCCCTTCACACGTGGGCTACTATGAGAGTATGAGAAGCAAAAAAAGCCTTGGCTCTGTGCAAGCACTGCTCAGCAATAACAAAAACATCTCTATATTATCAACCCTGCTTTCAGCACTGCCCCCAAGCACAGTCCCATACAAGTCACAGCGGAGAGAGTTCACTCCACCTCAGCCAAAATCAGCACAGCAGGGCTGAGGCACCACCCCACAGAGGAAAACCTGCAGGTGCCCGGCAGATACGGCCTGCACCATCTCAGGCAGAATTTCTCAATTTGAGAGGTCACAGAAATAACCCAGAAGTCCAGGCCTCGACACCTGCTTTTCTGAAGCACGTCCCAGAGGGGGCTCGGGGCAGGGTGGCAGAGCTGGCTGCCCTGGCAGGAGCCATGTCCGGAGCCCCAGGGGTGGCTGCGGTCGCTCCCGGTGCCGTGCTTCTCCAGGCGGCTGGCGCCCGGTGGAGCGGGATAAGCGACTGCAGCGGGCAGTGGGGGCTTTGGGGCCGAATGCAGAGCACAGCTGCAGGGCCAGGAGGAGACGAGCCCCGCCGGGGAAGCGTCAGGGAGCCCGGGCGCTGCCCAGCACGAGAGCAAAAGCAGGGCCGGGCTGTATAGAAGGGTCACCCCCAGACACAGGCGGGGGCCGGCTGGCCCCGAGGCGCTGAGCGGCCCCTCGGAGCGGGGCTGGCCGCCGAGGGAGGGGCGGGGGCAGCCCGGGGCCGGCCCCCGGCCGGGGCTGCCGTGCGGCGGCAGCGGAACGCGGCGGCGGGCGCGGGTTGCGGCGGGCCGGTTTGAGGCGGGCACCGCGCGGAGCCGGCATGAAGGAGCTACCGCCGGGCCCGGGGATGGAGAGCGACATCTTGGACGCGCTGGAGGCCTTGGGGTAACCGGGGAGCAGCGGCGGCTCCCCTCTGCGAGGGGCGAGGGGCCGCGGGCAGCCGCAGCCGCAGCCGCGGGCGAGAGGCCGCGCCGGAGGCGGGAGCGACGGGGAGCGCGGCATCGGCGGAGGAACGGGCCCCGCGCTGCGGCGGCGCCGGGGCTCGGGGGCTCAGGGGCCGGGCTCGGCCGGAGCGGGGTCACGGCGCGGGCGGGGGGCTCGGCCGGGCTCTGGTGCCGGGGGGCGGGGGAGCCCGGGTGCTCTGGGGGGCAGGGCCGCGCTCGGCACCGCGGCGGGCGCTGGAGGCTGGGGGCAGCGCCGCGTTCTTTGGTGCCTGCCCACCTCCCGCGATGTGCTTGGCATGGTGAGGGACGAAAACTGTGCGACATTTTCTTTTCAGTTATGTCATTCCTACTACTGCTGGTCAGTCAGTTGTTACTGTTAGGAGGAAATTCGACCAAACACTTGAGTTAACGCCTGAGTTCTGAGAGATCAAGGTGTTTTCACATACACATGTGAAAGTGCCTGTCTCATGTTTTCTGCAAACTATTTTGTATATAAATGACCGGTAACTTTTTGGTGTGTTTAAAAGAAAGAAATACGAATTGTTCCTTGACAAAAGTAATGTCAAAAGAATAATTCCTTTAAATGTAGTTACTAACCAGCTTACAGTAAAATAATTTGAAAATATGTATATTTTATGTTATGCTTACTTCTTATTACTAATGTTTATCTGTCTGTGCAGGTACACGGGTGCCCTGTTGGAGGAGGAGGCCCTGAAAAAAGCAGCAGAAAATGGATTGTCTTCACCAGAATTTTTTGAGCTTTGCATTTGGTTAGGTTCCCAGATAAAGTCACTTTGTAATATGGAAGAAAGCATCACTGCAACAGATGGTATATCGATGTTAATTTAGTATTTGTTCTGTGGATTTAGACTCATACTGTTCAGCTAATAGTGAAATTAGTGTTGAAGTTTACAAGAAAGCTGAAAGGTAGCCAAACTCAGGCTGATATTTGGACATACGTGGCTCTTAGACTAAGATTAAGGTCTTCTGTTCTGAAGACTGTTTCAAAAGGAAAAAAGAAGGTGATTTGAGGTGGTTTTAGATATACATAAATGTGAAAAGTGCATTCATGTAATCATATTTGGATGGCATAAACTGCAGTGCTGGGTGTTTTCTGGCTGTTGGTCCAGCACACTGTTCCTGTCAGCACTGTGTGTGGATACCTGGAGTGCTTGGTAGCACTGCCTGATTGTTTCTGCTGTGTGCTGGAGTTTGGATGAGATTTTATATTACTTATGTTTTCACCAAAAAAGTAGTGGAACTAAAAGCAATCACTGAAAATAATGGGCTCATGACTCCTGTCGCTTCTTCATCAGAAAATGACACTGACACACTATTTAGTGACATGAACTGTTCACTTCCTTCTGATGGTCATTTGTGCTCTTCACAGACTGCTGTAGCATTATCTCATTCAAAACATGAGTACAAGGTGCTATTAGAAGGCATACCTTCTTGTATGTAAGACTTTTTAAAGAAAAATGTTACTGGTGTGGAAGGTGGTTAATCTTTGGGCTGTTGAAATCTGCAATAGAAGTGTGCATTAAAAAATTAGATAGCATTTTGATGTTTCTGTAACAAGCCATTAATTGTGCATTTGTTTCCATAGGAGTGAAAGATGTAGAGAGCTTCCAGCTTGAAATTAGTGGCTTTCTGAGAGAAATGGCTTGTCCATATACATCACTGGTGTCTGGAGACATCAAAGACAGATTAAGAGAGAAAGAAGATTGTCTTAAACTCCTTTGTGAGTAATAATCATTTTTTCCCGTTTATAATACAGTGTTTTATGTGCATGTGTTATCATAACTGAACTATTTACACTGCTGAGTTCTTTGTGTTTTCAGTTGATGTGTACAGTCCTTACATACTAGCTCAGCCTACATCAGCTCATTTGTGCAAAGTGAAAAATAGAGCAGCATTAGAAAGCTGTTTAGCAGAAACTAAAATTTCTTTTAAAAGTATGGTGCATCCTACTGAGGCCTCTTGATCCCTCTCTTGATCCAGTTGTTCCAGCTCACCTAAACTAAGACCTTGCCCCCTGTGTTTGTGAGAGGGCAGCTTGAACAGCAGTGCTGCACAATCTGAAGGTGCTGAAAGCTGAATTGAGGGAAGCAATGTCTAAATGTAAGCTGGACTTGGACAAAGAAGTGGCAGCAGGAACCAGTGTGGTAATGTGAAACTAGCCAAGGAACTTGGGATCTGGTGGCAGAAGGGAGTTGAACAGTTAAATGCAGTGTGTAGGCTGAAGTAGGAACTCAGGTGAGAGGAAATGGAGGTAAAGAGTAAGAAACATACTGACCTATTCAGGAGAGAACTGAGAAAGTCTCTCTTTTATCATAGTTATTTTACAAATGTAAGATATTGTAGCTGTACTGACAATGTGGATGCAGAAATGCTTAAGTGTCTCAAAGTCTGCTCTTATGATGCTTTTCTCTCTAGTATTTCTAAGTACAGAACTTCAGGCTTTAAAGATACTGCAGAGCAAGAAAGTTAAAGGCTCTCATTTGGAAAAGCACAATGAAATTATTCAGGAAATGCAAACTATTTGTGAAGCACTGGGTCTGCCAAACTCCTCATCTTCTGGTATTCCTCCCTTGTTAACCAGTGTGGAACAAAAGGTATGGGCTTTTACATCTTCTCACTACTGCTAAACTGTAAGCACTGTCCCTGTGAGCACTCATCAGAGTTCAGAGCCCAGCAGTCTTACCCATAAAAACCCTGTCTGACAAGTGCAAAAGAATTTTAATTCTGAAAACCAGCTTAGTCTTTTAAGTTAAACTGTTTGAGTTATGAGGTGAAGTATTTCAGCATTTCCCTGAGGTTGCAATATACCTGATCAGACATATTTTGCCATGCAAGTTTAAGGTAGAAGTTTTCCTCTTACCCATTCAGATGTGCTGTAGCAAGCAGAAAACTTTGGGTAATAACTGTTTGTGCATTTATATACCTGTAGTTGTTTCTGGAATGTATTTACATTTAATATCCAAAACTTAAATTAGTCCTTTTTAGTTTATTAATTTCTTAATTGCAAGTGTGGATTTGTTACAGAAGAGGATGAAAATGCCTGAATTGCCGGTATTCAGTGAATAAGCCAACTTAAACCTTAGTCAGCAAGATAGTTCTTTTTGTTGTATCCCTCCAGGTTTTAACTCATTTCACTGATGTGATCCTTACTCTGATTTCCTTACTGCAGAATGTAAATAGGCTCTTGAGGTGGAATTTATCTTCTCTGTCAGACAGCTGAAAGTTTTGCTCTTCATCTCTCTCTAGTGTTTGGGGAGAGAGTGACTGATCCGCCTTGTAGGGTGGAATGAAAACTCCCTCTGCTTCTGAGTCATTGAATTTAATAATTTGACATGATTGTGCTTGTTTTTTTCATTCTTCCTCATCAACAATTGGGCAGTTGAACATTCAGAGATTTTGGGGAGAGGGCCTGTTACTTGCATGATTTTCTTACATCTGTCTTCGATGTGACAAGAAAAAACCTTATATAGGTTAATTTATAAAAGACATCACCCAGGTGCAAGTGGAACTGCCTATTCCTACACTATATCTGTGCTTGATCTGTTTAGTTCTAAGAAAATCTTTACATTCAGTAAATATTTTTGAAGGGATGAAGAAACAATTCTAGCACTGTTTCGGGAATGAAAATGTCAAAGTTACATCTGATGACTAATGGCCTGATTGTGCTGATCTCCCTCTGTGAGTGATAGCTGTGTTTGCATCCATGTGTGTTCACAGGCTGTGCCCTTCCTTGCTTCATTTCTCTGGTGCAGATTTAGTTTCATTGCGTTGTAGGGACAGGACTCCAGTTCTGCAATTGTGGAACAGCAAGACCAGACCTGGAGTACCATTCCTTCATACACACATAGTGATATAGAACGTTTTCTTTGAGTTATTGGACACCTGGTGTCTGTCACCTTTTGCAAAGTCTGGCATTTCCTATCAGATAGCATCACAGGCTTCAGTTGTGCATGGTGTTGGCATCCCAGTTTGTATAAACTGTTACACTTTCAGAAGTACTAAAAATGAGCAGACTCTGAAAAGCGTTTTATCTTTGGTTTTGGTTGGTTGTTGTTTATTTTTTTTAATAAATGCTGCCTGGACTATTCTCCACTGGTTTTGAGGTCTGTCAGTTCCACAGTGGTCATACCACTTGTACTCACTTCAGAGTGTAGAAAGGTGGCAAAACTAGTTCCTTCATCTTCTGTGACTCCACATTAATAGTGTAATTTGTTCTCTGTGTGTTTCATCCCTTATGAACAAAGGATTTTTTCTTACTTTGCAGATTTTGTAGAATTTCTGCGATGTGTTTACTTGTCCTTCATCCATTACTTTAATATAGGACAAGTTTGATAGATGATAGAGTTAGAGACCTAAACTTAGAGGTATAGCTGCTTTAGAAAGGTGGTGCCACCAATTAAAGTTCATTGGCTTTGTAAATGTTTTTTTAAGAGCACCGTTTTGTTACTTTTTTAAAATATGAACACAAATTCACTTGAAACAGTATATTTATTTTTCCAAATATTTTTTGGCTTTTGATTTCGTTAGATTCTGCATAAAATTGCAGTGTTGATGTTTAGTATTATATCATTCATAATACAGACTTACATACTGATCTAGTATTTTTATTTAGTGTATCTGCAAATGTATCTGCAGCATTTCAACATGTCTACTCTTTGTCTCTGTCTAGCATCTTCAGCATTGTCAGTAGCTGTGGGAATAGTTCTGAGAATAGTTGGGCTGTGCAGCAGCAACCTACCAAAGGCCAGATCACACACTGTATTTTGGTATGGAACATTAGAACATTTATTGTTTTTTAAGTGATTTTCCAGTTTATTTAAGAGATTATTATAACATCAGGATTGCTTTCTTCATTCAAAATGAGTTTTATAGTAGCTCAAACTTTGAGTGTACAATTGTAGCAATCTTTTGCATCTCCAGTAATTACCTAGGGTTGTGGTTATCAATATACCTAGCAAAATGAGAGATAAATGGACAGTATTACAGCCTTCTATCACTAAGCACATCTTATTATACAGTACTGAAAAACTGATAGTAATTTTTAAGTTGTTTAAGATGCTGCTCCCCTGTAAAGGGTATTTATGAAGAGGGAATCTAGGAGTCAACCTGAAATTTAGTGCCAAAACCTCCATAAATTCTAAATGAACATTGATGAAAGATTCAGAAAAGTTTGTGCCAATGTTGTGCCTTGTAACTAGTGCTTACATCTGGCTGTTTTCCAATCAAGATAGTGTGAATTTCACACCTCATTACAAAGTGACATTCTAATACTGTTTATTTGAAAAAACTTTTAATATGATATTATTCAAAAGACTTCTGAACTTTTTTGGCCCACATTATTAAAAGTACTCCGCTACTTTTCACATATCAGGGGAATGAAAAGAAACTACAAAGGGCTGCTGAACAAACTAAGTCAAAATTAAGCTAAAATAACACTTAAATGAAGTGTGAGAAGAATATTTTTTAATATATTTGGGTAGAAATCCTAGAATTTATTGTTATTTAAATTAATGTGTTTCATTTGACTGTTGATCTGTAGTAATTTTACAGATGTAATGGTGCCTGGAGAGTAAGGATTAATGTAACTGAAGGGAGCAAGACCAAAGGGTTGTCCTGTTCACCAGACATCAGGTCAAACAAAAATGTATTTAAAGTTAGATAAATACTGAATTTATCTGCAGGTATATGAAACAGGCTTAAAAATATTTTGTGCTTAAGATTTTGGGTGATCTCTATGCAACTGTACAGTATACCTTATGACTAATTAAGGCAACAGTCTTTCCTTTAAGTGTTGCTATTTTAAATTAATAATATAACACCTTTCCACAGGTCAGGTTTTTTTCAAAATCTTGAAAAACTCTGGAGGTGCATACATATATGATGTTTTTCTGTGCAAAAGGTGTTAAATGTAAAAATTACTTCTCTGTTTTGACAGAGGATGAGGATATTTAATAAATACATTGAATATGGTAATGAAATGGGAGCTAATTTTTTTCAGTTGGACAAAATTACAAAACAAATGAGAAATGTCATGTTCAATAAGGATACACTTTATTTGTTAACAGTAGAATATCTGTTTATTTTATGCAGCAGATTTGAATTTGGTTTTTTTGTCTCAAGCAGATCCAATGGCTTGTTTTCATTTTATATTTAGAGACTGTGTGAACTCCCAAAGCAATCCCATAAAATTTTAGTGTTACCAAGGTCATTGATTACATGGTATGTCAAATAGTCAAATATACTTGTCTACATCTAGTTTTAATTATTTGGTTTTATATTTAGACCTGAATGTGTAAAACCATTAGGATGATTTGGCTATCACAGTTTGGTTTATGTTTCTTTGAGTATGTTTTCACTGCTCTTTTATCAGGGCACTGCATTTGGTTTTGTTTCCATTTGTATGTGCAGACTTCTTTCTGGGTTGTGGTGGGTTTTTTAAACTCCTGCTTATCCTTCTCGGTCCAGGGCAACTATCATGTGTGGGAATACAGGTTGTAGCATAGATTCTCACATCCATTGTATTTTTGTCCTCTGGCAGACTGTTGTGTGTCAGAGTTCCTGTGCTCATAGCTCTGTCCCCAGTCCTGGCTGAGCAGTGTGTTCTGCAGCTGTAAGGCAGCTCAGCTCGTTTTGCCATTATAGCTGTAGGAGTTCCCCATGAGCCCTGCTGATGGGGGTGAGGAGTAAGCAGAGAATCTGAGTATGACTCTACAGTGTGTCAAAAACATAGACCAGTTCATGAGTATAGACCAGTTCATCAGTGAAGAGATTCCTCCTTAACTGTTACTGATTAGTAAAGCTGTGCTGGGTAAAAATTACATAGGTGTTCTCTAACTTGGAAAGAAAACATTGCAGCAATTTGGGGGCAGTTTCTCAGTCAGTAAAGGATTGTTTCATTTAGCTGCTTTTGTTTCTTCTAGTTCTGATTTTCATTGGTTATCTTCCTTAATTGTTCTCTCTAAACTCCCTTTCACTTTTCAGTTCATGGAAATCAGGAGTATGCAGCAGATTGACTTGTGATGGCAGAATGTGGCTTTCATATGTGGAGTCCAGTGTTCTGTTCACCTCTTAGTTGTCCTTGCAGCTGCAGACCTAAAATAATTCTAATCTCTAGGTAGTATTCAGCATCACTGGCTTTCACATCTTCATTCACAGTCTAACTGTAAATTACATTGAGGATTTTTCATTTTGCTGTATTGGTTTTTGTTTCAGCAGCTGGTCTCATTTTGATAGACTCTTTCTTTCAGGCTTTGAGGTAATATTTCTGACCACAGTGGTATATGAGTAGCAACCTCTTGCCCCATAGAATTTTTAATTCATCTGCTGTTCATTCCTTCTATACTCATTACTGATCTGTTCATCTCTTTTTGTCATACTGATCTTGCTCTATTGTTGATTATTAGCTTTCGATTTTTGTTTTCAAACATTTGTTTAAATACAAACATAGTTTGTGCTTGGGTGCATTTGCATTTTGGAGTGGAATATGGCACCGTGTTCATGCTTCAGTAAAAAAAACTGGCTATATGCAGAAGACAGACAACCTTGGAGTGTTTTTTGTAAAGAAAAAGGTCACAGAGAAGCAGGACTTATCAGAGAGAAGGGAGTGTTGGGATCGGTATGGTACATGGAATTGAACTTCACCCCTTATTGTAACCTCTTTTGATATGAATTGAATACAATAACAGGGGTATTACACTAATTAGATTGCCACTTTTCAGACTGCTAGGCTGTCTTTTCTGTTGGAGTCAAAACAGTGTTCTCCCTTAACTCGTTCACTGCACAATATATTTACCTCAGACCTTTTCTGGGATATTGTGTTTTTAGCCTGGCAAAGTGCTGCCCAGCAGTGATGTCAAAAGAAAGACCAAAAACCTTGGTTTTCGCAGAAAATTTGAGATCAGATGTTTTTCTTCATATACACCCAAAAAAAATTGAGATAATTATAAAAATCCTGCCATATGAGAGTTGATTTTTTAAGTATTTGTTTTAAAAATTAACTAGGTGCTCCAGAATTTGGTTTTTGACTTTTGGAATTTTTCTGTAGCAGTAATTAGCGATATTTCTGTAACATGTGAAGCTCAAAACTGAGCTTTGAACCATGCCTTTGTGACAAATGTAATGTAAATGCCTGTGTGCCTGCATGAAGTCTTATAATCCTTGCAAATGTATCTAATGGCTGTCCCCAGTTACAGGTTTTACTGTAGATCATGCATTACCTTAATCCTTCCTTTGACATATAAAAGAAAATTAATTCTAGTTTTATTAATTTTGCTTCGTTCCCCATAGTTATTTACTAAAACAAATGAAGATGTAGTTCTCTCCATCAGACTTTACAAAACTTGCAGGAACAATAATATGCATGCAGTCAACTCCAGCTGAAAAATCAGTTGGATTATGTTCAAGCTATGTACAAGTGTTGTGGACATTCATGGTCATGATTTTAGAAGAGCTTTGCCAAAGGAAGTTCACTCAAGAAGAGGTGGGAGAGATTTCTTGTAATGAGAGAGGAAAATGCAGTGGTGTTTGAAAGGTAGAGAGAGCACATTTCATCTCCAATTATTGAGGGCAAGAACTAGTGGAAAAAGTATGAGCAAATATGATTTGGGGTGAATGCAAAAGTTTTAAACATAATGTTAGCTGGATCCAGGTGTAGGATTAGAATAAAATTATTGAGAGAGAATGACTGCCTGTCATATCTTCTGCCTTTCTTCATAACACCCATCACCAGATTTTTTGTAGCCCAGTGTAATATTTGGCAACAGAGCTCTGAACTTCCAATTGTTGTCATTCATCATTTAGTAGTATCTAAAATGAGTAATTTAGCTAGTCCTACTTCCTGTATGCACTTGATAAATTTGCTATATAACTGTTGTTCTGTTAATGGTAGGACAAGTGATGTGCCATAAAATATTTTTGTATAGAGGCTGGTCATCTTACAAAAGTACTCAGGAAATCTTTCTACAGTGGATCATAAGCTAGAAGATATGTGTTTGTTTTTATGAGTCTGCTAAAACAAACGTGCTGTGTTTGATCTTCTAAGTAGTAAAGTGAGATTGTAACAAATTTTGCTGAAATAAATCTAAATATCATTTGTGTTCTGAGATGTATGTGTTTTTTTCAGGTGAAGGACATTCTCTCCAAAGTTAAAAATAACCATGTGGGGAAATCACTGCTAACAAAACCTCTGAACTCTGACCAAGTGGTAAAGAAAAGTTTCTCCATTTCTTTTCAGTATTTAACAGGATGGTCAAAATAAATGCATATGGCTTCATTTAACTTTGCCTTTTTACAGTCACTGTTCTATTGCTGAATATTAATACTAAAATTCAATTGCTAAATACTAATGGTGATAATCAGGTATACTTCCAGAACTGACATTATAAAACAGGCCTTGTGTTGATTCATCCATTGCTCATTTTCAAATCATTTTGTACACGCATAGTACTGTAGCGTTACAAAGATGCTATGCAGTTTGTAGTGGTCACCTCGGGATAGACATCTTAGTTGATGGATGGGGTTAAGTTTGAATTGACCTCTATAACTTTATATATTTGTCTGTTTGAATTTCTTACTGTAACCCTGCAGGAAAGATTGGAGAAGATCAATGATGCTCTTTGCAGTGAGTACGAGTGTCGGCGGCGGATGTTGATGAAGAGGCTCGATGTGACTGTGCAGTCTTTTGGCTGGTCTGATAGAGCAAAGGTAAACTTGATGTATCTTTCGCTTCCTGTAGGTGGGAGTCTGCTACTGTTCACCAAGTCTTCCTACAGAATATGCATGCTATGTAAATACACAAATACACTTCCATCACTGTTATCTTTTTTCCAGCCTGTTCTCATCTCAAGTTGTAATATCCAAATCCTAGGTATTGAGGAAGGGGTTGGATTGAACCAGGCATGGCACAGTCTATCCTTTGTGACTGTTTATAGCTTCACAATTAGAAATTCTAGCATCCTTTGTAGGGGTTTCTCACTTTAATTAAAGTTCCCATCTCCTTGTTTTCTGTATCTAACACCCTCCAATGAAGTAAACTAGGAGGGAACCTCTGCACCTTGTGCAGATTCAAAAGTAAGACAAGTACTGGGCCTTAACATAAATTGGGTGTAAGAAGGTAGTGTTCATAAAGTCTGAGAGGTTACAGTGACTGCCCCCTATCTTGGATTCTGCTAGATGAACAGCTGTTCAGTTGAACAGGTTATTTGAATAGTAGCTTGCGTGAGAAAATCACACAATTGCTTGTAATCTTTCCAGTCACTAAAAATTCCAAAGCACTTCTCTGTCTTTTTTTCTGCTGGTATTGTTTTAATTGTGATAATTTCATTTGTACTGTTTCTTAGAACTCTGTATATTAAAAAATAGTCATGGTATTTCTGAGCTGGAAATGTGTCTTGTTTGTATCCCAAAGAGTAGGGAGATAAGACACACAAAGTTTGTGATTTGATGAAGACACGTGGGAAGCTGGAGGCAGAGGATTTTGTTCATTAGTGACAAGATCAGCTTTTCTTCCAAAGGTTTCTTTAGAAAGCTTAAGCTGAATAAATCTTAAAACTTGAAAAGCTTATTGAAAGGATGGATTGTTACAAGTCTTTGTGATGTCACAATTTGTCATTGACACGTGCAGAATCAGCTATGTGAAATTCACTAAATATCACTGGAACTCACCAGTCAAGGTGCTACTGTGCTACATTGGAGCAGCTCACTATTTAATTTCTGAAGGGGTTGTGAATGTTTCATGCTGCAAGAAAGGAAAAGGGAGGCATTTAGCTCAGAGAAGCCAGGAGATGTCCCTACTTGTATAACTTCCTCACAGCTGTACCAGTACAATTATGTACCTTCAAATTTAAAGTATCCTTCTAAAATGTAGTTGATGTGACTGATGACTAACTTAAGCAGACTAAAACTTTGTCACTTGCTATTGTTCCATAAAAACAATGAATGCCCTTTTGAAATAGAACAATAGTTTAAAGAATTTTTTTATGAGAAAGTAGTCAGATGATTCGTTTTCCTGTCTTGTAAAGACTGTTAGTGTGAAATATATGCAGTTACAGAAATAACCAGGTTACCTACTAATTCAAAATAACATACTGTTTTAAATCTTTTTTTTCCCCTATTTCTCTTGAAGGATGTTCATAACTTCTCTGAGAAGGTTTTGGGGATTGAAAATATTTTGGCATTGATGTAATTTAGAGATTTTTGGTTTTTTAAGCTGAGAGACAAATTGTTGTCTTTTTAAAAATTGGTAGCTTACCTTTTTTTCTCCACCATAAAATAGATATTGAAAAGTTTCTTTGCTTTTGATGGTATGGCATTTTGGGGATTTTTTTTTTGTTGTTTCTTTGTAACTTGTTCAGCCTCCAAGAGGGCTAAGTTTGCAGACTGAAATGGGTTCACAAGTGATGGAGTAATTACCAAGCAGAACAGTCTTGTAAAGGTTCAGCTTGATCTGGTCTAGCCAATAACAAATGTTTTACTTCGCTCTGAAGGTCATTCTAGATTTTCCCAGAAAGTATATTTATTTTCCTTTTCTGCTAAATAAATGAAGCATCAGAGCATGCTTGGAAAATATCTAATGTTGTCTTCTTCTCAGTCTCACTTTTTCATGTCTTGCAAAAGTGTTTTGCTGCACTGATATATTTTCAGTTTTTTCCACAAATTTACTTTATGTTGAAGCTGCTCTGTTTTCATCATGTTTAGAAGCAATCTGTTGAATATGGTTATGTAAAGCTCTTGAGAAAGCAGTATGGACTCCTTAAGTTTTAGTCTGTAGACATGTTGGAAGACATTAAAGAGTGTTTGATGCCAGTGGATAGAGGAGTTTCTTTTGTACTGGTGCCAAGTTTCAGCATCAATTAAACATAATCAGCAGCACGTTCTGTGTAACAGTTCCACCAACAGGAATAGAACTGCTGATAACTGGCACTATGGTTTGTAATACAGTTTGTATTTCAGAAGCTACACCTCACCTTGTGTTCAAATTGAAACTTACTGAGACCAGCACATGGTTTACAGTAGATCTGTTGGTGTGTTTGATACCTGGCAGGTGAGCAGTGTTTGGTGTTCTTTCAGGTAAAAACAGATGAGATAGCTCGGATCTATCAGCCCAAGCGCCACGCGCTGTCTCCCAAGTCCACCATTTCCCTGGCTCACCTTCTCGCTGCTCGCGAGGATTTGTCCAAGATCATAAGAACCAGCAGTGGCTCAACACGGGAGAAGACTGCCTGTGCTATCAACAAGGTACACTGTTCTGGCAGTGAGAAATGGACATGGGCATTTGCAGACCTCTCAAAAGGGATTCTGGAGTTAAACACTGGTTTTGCTTGGTACCCTAATTTCATTTTTTCCATTTAAGAAAGGAAGGTTTGCAGTATTCTGGTGAACATTGCAGAAAGTCCTTTTTTGATCTTCTTAGACAGTCAGTCATGCAACAGGATGAAATAGAGTAGTGTAGATGAGGGAGAAAAGTAGGGGGGGTGTATGTGTATGTGTAAATAACCTCTTGAGTCCAGTGGAACTGCACACCTCAAGGATAGATATAAGTACTTGTGATATCAGTTCCTGAGCTACCTTGCCAGGATATTATTGTTTGGTTTGTAAACCTACGTCTCTCGTTCATCGGTGTGTTATAAATCACAAAAATTTCTGTAGAAATGTCATTTTGATGAAAATTACCTAGTTTGCTGCAGTATTGAATCAACCTAGTGCTGCTTTCTTGTGGGTGATAAAAGCTGAAGCTTGCAAGTCGTGACATGAGTTTCACCATTCAAGTGGTGACTAAACCTGATTATATTGATCCTGTATTTACAGATTTTTATAATGTTTTTTACCTCATTTAGATACTTTAATATGTTTTGATCCTTAACACTTGGAAATTTCTTAATTATTGTAGGATCTCAGAGAAAGGTGGGTTGTTTTTTTTTTTCTTGAGAGGACTTCAGTTGGAGTGCCTGGGGCTGATCAGGGAATGTTAACATTGATCACAGAGAGTTTAGGAAATACAAAAGAAAAAAACAAAACACCTTACTTGGATACATTTTTGTTCTTCAGAGATGTTTGTTTTGTTTAACTTTGTCCAGTGCAGTTTTTCTTTTTATACACTGAGTAATACCTACCATAGTCAAGATGCCTTTTTTTTTCCCTTTTCTTGGAAGTGCTACTGCAGCCTGTTGCATATTTTGTTCATTCTGGCTCTTTACTGAGAGTCAGTAGTTTCTAATGTTAGCCAAACTGGTGTGCCTTTGAGAACTGCACATCAGGTTGCCAGTTGGGTTTTTTTGTTGGCTGGTTAGGTTTGAACTTGAACTTTGAAATTTAAGTAGAAGAGCCACATCATAAGGAGTATTTTCTGTATGAATATATATGTGCATTTGTATATATTATATATGAAGTGTGTGTGTTGCTTATTGCAATACTAATACTTCAGGTCTGCAGTGTTCTTCATTAAAAATTCACAAAAGTAATATGAGCCAGCTAGCTGCCATTATTTCTGTTTTAGAGGTGAAAAATGGGAACATTTTCAGAGTTCTGTTGTGGTGTTACAGGGACAGGAGATAGTGATTCTGCTGTCAGGCACTGCACTGAGGGGCCAAATTTCCTGAAAACAGCAGGCAGCGTTTCTCTGTTCACAGGAGAAGATCCTGTGTCTCTTCAGGTTATTGCTGCTATTTTGTAACTCTGAAAATTGCCTGTTTTTCCATACAGGTTCTGATGGGGAGAGTCCCTGACCGTGGAGGCAGACCAACAGAGATTGAACCACCTCCTCCTGAAATGCCTCCATGGCAAAAAAGACAAGAAGGTGGTGGAAGAGGTGGCTGGGGGGGTGGTGGTGGAGGAAGGGGTAACTGGGGGGGTGGAGGGGGTAGAGGAGGAGGAGGAGGTTTCAGAGGCGGTGGAAGAGGTGGGGGTGGCTTCCAGGGTGGGGGTGGCTTCCAGGGTGGGGGTGGCTTCCAGGGTGGGGGTGGCTTCCAGGGTGGAGGTGGCTTCCAGGGTGGCAGGGGAGGTTATGGTGGCAGGGGAGGCTATGGTGATCCCTATGGTGGAAGGGGAGGGGGAGGATACCGAAGATACTGAAGTACCGTAAATCTTACCAGAGTAACTGGCAGAACATAGTGGTGGTGTTTACTGGTACTAGGAATTTAGATCTGTTGACTTGGGTTTAGGTTAGAATTAAATATGACCATATTAGTAATTTCATTAGACCAACTGATGTTCTCACTGGGTTCTTTTAGTTAACTGATGTTTTATATTAAAATCTGATGACTGAAGTCCTTGTTTTTCATACTGCTTATATGGTGGTTTTTTTATATCATTTTATTTAAAATAAGTCTCAGAAAACTGAATAAAACCCTTTCTAAACAAACAGAAATATATTAATGGTCAGACCTCTCTAATTATTGCATGTTGCATGTCTACTCTCCTGCTCCAAAATCTTGTGTAGAAAAAACAAAGTAGGCCTAAGAACTGGATGAAACCACTTTTAAAAGACTCAAGAATGCTGCTTTCAGGCTTGTTCTCTTCATGTCATTGTTCTTCATTCATAGTTTTCATGAAAATTAATTCATTAATTCATTCATGTAAATGAATTTTCATTTCAAATGTTAAAATCTTTAAGGCTTTGGTGAAATTTATTCAATTAGATTTGATTATTCTTGCAGAACTTCACATTATAGTAACACTGTGATTTAATACTCTACATAAATTAATTGAATCAGGTTGTTTTTTGTGTTCATAATGTATCAGACACTCTTTAATGGTCAGAGCATGTACTGTAAACTCATCATAGTGAGGTTTGAGTGTCTTATTTTCATTTTACCTGTTTTCCGTTGTGGGTGTTTCATAAAAAAAATTTAAATCAGATTGGGCAGAACACCTGTAGGCATCATGTCTGGTATGAATTTGTGTGTATATCGTTGTGTATCAGCTTTGAGACACAAAGTTGGAATAAGCTTAGCTTTTTAAGAACATATTTCTTCTCACCTTGTTTTTCTTTCCCCTAGTTTTTTTAAATTATTCTGTTCTCCCTTGCCTGCTCTGTGTTTGGGAATCACCAGCTGTCTGGTTAGTTAACAAGACACCTCATGCAGCAGTTGCCTTTTCTCAGTGATTTCTCTCTCTGCCAACATAAAAGAAGCCCTGTCTTGACATGGTATGGGTGCCTTCTCCCTCACATTGTTAGTCTAGAAGGAGTTAGCTGACATACCATCAGGGCTGTAAATATATGTAGACAGGAATTAGATTTAGTGCTGTCACTTAAAGAAGTCAGGTTCTGCTGCCCAGTATCTTTTAGCTCTCCCATGTTGTGAGGGTGCTCCTGAGAACAGAGGTAGGGGGGGGATGCTGCCTGAGAGTGTTCTCATGACAGTGTTTGTCAGGGTCAGGTCACTGCAGAGAGATTCAGGAAGGCAGCTGATGAACCTGGTGTGTCTGATGATTAAATAGCACAGCAGGCTTGAAGCACTTGTAATTGTAGGCATAACTGCAGGTTGAACTTCAGGGTTTGATTTTGGATTTATGTTCCTCAGTCACATGTTCTTTCTGCACAATTTTCTATTGGTGTCCATTGGTATGCTTTAAACATGTTTTTTACCTTCATAAACATACATATATCCTGTTTCACTGGCAACTTCGTGCATGAATGTAAAGTTCTGTTCCAAATCAAATTACTGTCTTTCAAAACCTTTTCTTCTGTTATTTCCTCTCTCATCAGTGTGGTTGAGAATGCTGCTTCTAATGTGATATATATGGCTTTACCCAGGCTTTAGGGTTGCGGCAGGTGCCTGACAAAAAGCAGCAGCAGTTTTGCTTGCTAGAACATGTTGGCTGGGATGTGAACTGCTGCAGCAATTCCTTAATGTCACCCAACTGCTAGCGCTGTAGTTGCTTTTCCAATTTTTTTCTATGCTTCCTACTGGCCTAAGCTCTTGGCAGCCTCTGCAGTGGTTATGGAGAGACCCCTCATGGGAGCACAGTGCTGGTTCTCTTGGTTCTGAGCTTGGTTTTTGCCTAATGCTCTGGAATAGCTCCCAAAACAATGACATACCAAATGAGACAGCTGGCCTTGGAGCAAAGTGTTGGTAAGCAAAGGAATAGAGAGCAGCTTTTTAACAACCAAAGCCTTAAGATTAAATTCTGTTTGCTCATCCCAATGTTTCTTTCTGCTACAAGTAATCAGCAGTCAAGCACGTGGCTTCATCAAGGAACTGCACTTGGAAAAACAAATTATTTACTATGCTTAAAGGTTTCATTAGTCTTAGGGTTGCAGCAAGATGGCAGCAGTTTAGTTGGATTGTTGTAACTGCAGATGTGGATGTGCCTTGGTGTTTTTACACTCATCAGTCCATCCTGTTTGTTAGTAGGCAGAACAGTTCTGAATGAAGTAAATCATCAGATGAAGCAGGTACATGTCCACTTCAATTCTAACAGTTGAATTATTTCAGTATCATATTTCAGCTATGTGTATGTAGATCATGTAAAATATGGAAATACAAATAGGCTGGAGATTTTTTTTTTAATCTGGCCAATTCAGTCTTTCTTAAATAACTTCAAAATGTGAAGCCAGTAGTTTAAAAAATAAAGTAAGCACCACCATATTTCATGGAGGTATCCTTTGCTGTCCTTTTGTCAGAGTGTATGCTTTTAATTTCTCAAACAATGCAATAACACCATGAAAGTAATTGATTTCAACCTCAAGTTTTGTTTTGAAAAAAAAGTATTTTCAAAAATGCTGTTGTAAGTAAAAGATTTTCATATGTGTTCGTGAACATTTTTGTGTTTATTCACACTTAATGAATACCTAAGTTAATATTGTTTTGTTTGTTGAAGATCTGAAAAAAAAGGTTGGGGATTTTTTTCAGGAATTGAGAGACACTTTTGTCAACAGCTGTAAACATTGAGGAATAAAGTACTGTATTTGAAATTATTTCCATCATCTGTGTGTATTGTGATTTGGATCCACTATCATATGTTCCTCCTTTGTTTGTAAGAAAGAATTCCTGCTGGTGATTTACAATAGTGGTGAAACTTACTTTTTATGGTAATGGAAATAACATGTATTTTGACTAAAATGGAGAAAGCAATAGATACCTTGCCTGTTAAAATTTTTCTATAAAGTTATATCACAAGTCTGGGATTTTGTCTGGGATTACTAAGGAATCTCAGTTAGATTTTATCTTACTGAAAAAAATTTAAAAGCATAGTGATCTATGTGATCACTTCTTTTTTCTTTACGTAAAGAAATATCCTCCAATTACCTCTCAAGTTTTATTTTATTACTTTTCTATAATTATGAAAAAACCCACGACCTGTTTTGCATAAGACCGTAGAGCAGATTTGCCATACAAACAGGAGTTTCACCTCTTGTGTCTTCCCTCTCATCACTGAAGGTAACTGAGTGGGTGCCCATTTCCCTATATAAAAACCAATTTAGGATGTGGTAGTTTGAAGTTTACTGTAAGGTAAATAGCAAGTCTTTAGGGTGCCACAGTACTGCCTGTGCAACAGCAGGCAGCATTAGCAGACACAACAGAAGCCTTGCTTAAACTTGGCTACTGTGCTGTGAAATCTTCAAAATTAACATTCTTAACAAAAGTAAGAGGATATGATAGTGAAGATGGGTGCTTTGTAATACTTGGAACAGTGAGTAACAACACAGTGTTTTCACTGTGTCAGCCAGTAAAATACCCAACAAATAATGTGCAAATACCTAGCTTCCCAAGTTTCCCAGGCACCATTCCAAGGCTCGGAGAAGGTGAAGCTGGTCTAAGACACGGGCACTAGGTTAATGCTGCAGAAGGGTCTCAGATAACAGTCAAGGAAGATGAGTATCGGTTGTATAGATTTCTTGGAGATACAAAATCAGAGGTGGCATGAAATGCAATTTTAATATTTTTCTGTTATAAATATTAAACCAAAATCTTACAATTTATATAAAATCTTTACAATCTGTACACTTCTTCAATCTTTTCGGACAGCACTGAACTTTTTCAAGTTGCCATAGAGATCAGTTACAACAAAATAACACATGCTGCTAGAACAAAAACGTATTTCCAAAACATATATGAGCTAATCTAAAAGCAATTGTATTTAACCTCAATATGAACAGTAGCCCTGCCTTGTTAATTATGATACTACTCAATCTGTGTACTTTTAACAATCAGAATTCACGCTTAAACGAACGGGAAATGGTGCTTGTTCTTTCTGCCTCCTTGTAAGCAGAGCTGGACCTAGAGAAGGAAGAGGTGAGTGTTTCTTTTTGACTTAGCCATGAGATAACTTTCAGTATCACTGTTTGATAACTTCTGAACAGCACTTCTAATTGTGTCTCTTAGTTTCCTAACATAAAGCAGCTTGAAGATTAACACAAAGGCACGTAATTTTTGTCTGGGTAGCACTGCCAGTTTTAAGAGTTTCCCTGTAGTCAGGTTCCACTGTTAAGGTGGGGTGGAAGGAGATAATTGTTAGGGGCTTTGGGCAAACAGAGAACCTGAAGGTACTTAGAGAGCTCTGAAGTTATCCAGGTATCAACTGACTTCTTTGAAGCAGGAAGTTTCAGGACACATGAAGCACTGCTCGCTTGTTCTGTAAGACATTCCTGCAAACAAAGCCCTTTTAAATCTTTCAAATTGAACAAGCAAACTTCACAGAGAAACTTTGGGTTAGCACTTAGAACTGTACAAATCTGTGGTCATAATTCAGTTTGGAGTATTAAGTAGCTAGTTACACAGTAACCTTTGGACCAGCTGCTGATATTAGAGAATTTTCCGTTTAACTATGAGGTTTTGTTCATGATCTCCAAATTCCATCACAGACAAAGTATATACACAAATTCTGTTCAAATCCAGAGTTTAGACCACCAGTGAGCACTTACATTGGCTGTACAGTAAGATTTATGAGTCTTAGCTGCTCCTCCACTTATTTTTTAAATAAGTGAAAATATATTCAACCTTTATCTTGTTTAATAGTTGTAGAAACAGACTTTTATTTGTTAAATGCCTATTAGAAATACATCTTGCTGTAGTTCCCTGAATAGAGGACAAAATCAAGAAGCTCACAGAAAATGGGTAAACCAAGTTTGCAGACATGACCTGACAGCCATTCTGATTGCTTCACTGACCAAAGTGCAATTCTATGTTACTTGTTAATAATTCAGGCTTAGTGTATGAGTTGAAAAAAGCTGCACCATCTTCAGAGCTGTTTTTTTCCTATGCATTTCAGTTATTTACAGTAATGTTACAGAAAATCTACTACTACTAGTCTTTCCTTCCATTTGTTTTTACTTACACATGGAGTTGCAAGCACAATCCAATTTCCAAGCAATTTTGAATCACTAAACTGGCAAATACTTTCAAATTAACTTTATAAATAAAGCATCCATATACTTGGTATTGACTGTAAATTGTGGATGGAATGTATATTTATGCCACTTTGAACACAAAGCACAGATGCTATTGTCATTATAAATTTCAATCTATAATGGAACTGGAAACTCAGAAGTGTTGAGCATTAAGTGGTCTTTGTCTATGATGTTTGTATGTGTGATGACAAATATACAACTCTAAGCATACAGATCCTCTTGGAATGCAAATGGAATTTTCAAATCAGCTATTCTGACAAGTAGATTTATCAGTAACTTGAAAGACTTTATTTTCTCTTAAAAATATATACACTTTGTGTCTTTAAGTTACCTCCCTCGCACCGTTTACTATACAAAATTTACAGACATAGGAGCACACTCATCTTGACTCTTAAAGTAAAGTGCATGTGAAATCCAGGAGAGAGAAAATGGAGAAATCTTGTTAGGAGCTCTGAAATACAGTAGCTATTGCACAGGGATTGCTCAGTTACAGTTTCCCTCATAATATGGCTCTAAAGATTCTGCTCAACAATGGCATCTACTTTGATGCGAGAGAAATATAATCAACCTTGTTCCATATCTACTGTATGTGGACAACAAGTTACTCCTTATGCCAAATAAGGGGAACTAAATCTTCCAAGTCATGGCATGGAAGCAGTATTCAAAGTCTCTATCGTCTCACTTCTGTTACTTTAATAAAGGTAAATGTTTGAGCAGCAGAACTTCTAAAGCTCTGAAAGATGTTTTTAAAAACTGTCAGTTTATCTTAAAGTGTGTGGATCAATCAAATATCACTAGCTTAGCTACTTAAATTTTATTGTTAATTTTTGGATTTAAATGTGACCGTTCACTTCATGTCTTTAGTTGGTTTCAGCTCCAAGAAGGAATTGTTTTTCTTAATGTAGTTTTTTCTATAGTTTTACTTACTCAGCTTTATCACACATTTGTTTCTATAAAACTGAGTTGGGCCAAATTTGAGGTGACCCAGTCTTATGAAGATCTACTTTGTCAGAACATTTGTACAGTAAGGTGTGCTGCTGGCAGCCAAGTAAGTCACTGGGAAATCAATATGGTCTTCAACATGAACAGAGACTTCAGCAACACTCTCACTTCTTTTAAAAGCAAACCCAGAAGATACTGTTTTCATTGCACAGGTAATGCTAAATTACCTTACAAGGTCAAAATTATTTTATATATTTGGGAGTGCATGTTTAAAAGAGAAATGTAGTAAAGACAACATTTCTGCTTAATATCCTTCAGATTCTCTCTCCAGTTCACTTGGTAAGCAGCTTTATCAGAGCCCCTCTTTCAGTCTTACTTTCTTCCATTCCATGGGAGATTTTCCTCTCATCTGCTAGGAGCAGTCTCTGTGTTGTAGACTGTCAACTACATGGTTTCTTTTCTGGATTGTGAGAGACTCAATTGTTTTGTGTGCCTGTTCCAGCTGGATCTTTAAGCCTTCATTGTCTGCCTTTAGAATATTCCTTTCCTAAACAAACAAGAAAAAAAAATAGAGAATTGTATTTTATTGTGCAATTGTTTGAGGACTGTCTGGTTGTATATTTAGGTTGACTGCCATAAAAATAAACTGGTGTACCTCTCATCAGAACCAGTAACCTATCTGAATATTTCCACAGTCCCTGCTCTACCCTCCTGTATACTCTGACATCTTTCCACCAGCTGGTATCTGACTCATGTCCACAACCTGCACTTATCCACCCTCCACTGCACTTCTCATAACAACAGCAGTCTGGGGAAACAACAACACAGGTCACACTTTACCACTCTACTGCTGCAGAAATTGATGTAGCAGAAGCCATTCATTCATAACATCATCTGGTGTTTAGTAATTGAGGTCAGAAGGAGGGAGCAAGGGCAAGTGTAAATTACAGGGCTCACATGAATGGGACATTTTAAAGAATACATTTTTACAAGTTACATCCATGCTTCACATCCTTGTATTGAATATACTGTTGATTGAAAGGGAAGTGGTTTGTACTGGAAGATTGTCTTAATCTTGGTCTTAATAAACCACTCATCTTTGATAAAACATGAGTTCACTTTATCAGCACCAAGGGATATTTTGAAAGTTATAGTCATCATTCTAAGATTAGACTGTGGTCCTGTGGTCATCACAGAATAGTGATAAATATTGAGAAAAAAGTCTGAAAATAAGTCTTTGTTCCTCATAATTATTGCTGGATCTGTCCATTAATTGCACCTTTGGAATTGCAACAGTCTCTTTAATCTGTCTGGAGAGGTGTTTGTACAAACCTGAACCTGGGCCCCATGTTTGAGGTGACACAGTGTTATGAATAGCTGTTGTGTCAGAGCACTTTAGAGTAAGCTGAGACACAATGGGGCTGATGCAGGTGAAATCTAGCAAGAAGCATCCTGTCCACAGCAAAATTTCTTGGTGGTCCTTACATCTGTCAGTTGAATAAAAGCAGAGCTCCCTACCCTCTCAGCCCCACATATCCTGTCACCTGGGGGAGCAGAGGCCACCAAAATCAGGAAGAAATTCAGAACAATGTTCCTCATTTTACGGAGCAACATTCTGTCCTGAGTGATTGGATTATGTTCACATTCTAGAACAGACAGGGATCAGTGTGAATGTCTTCAAAGCCCTGTACTAACACTAAAATTTATCATTTAAATAAAGCATTGCTGGAAGTTAAAGTGGCTAAGACTTTATGATGTCATTCATGGATTGTTCAACTGCAACTGGCTATCACTGGAGTGAAGTGACACCTTGCCACCCAGCCACTCCCCCACACATCAACCACTTGACCATACTGTTGTGTAAAACAGAATTTGTTCCATCATCTAAGTACCTGCTCAAGTTCCTGGTATGAAGGTTTACAGCTGTGATGCTCCTCCTTCATTTTGTGGCTGGAGTCCTTGTTCTCCCATTTAACAAATGCCCTTCGGCGGCCGAGAATTGGGCTTGGGAACGTGGAGGATGCTGGGGCTGCCTGGAGATAAGGATTCTCTGGCATCCTGTGCTCTTTCTTCTCTCTCCGCTTACGAGACACATCACCAGCCAGCAGTACAGGATCAGTCTGTGTACTTTTATGAATCACAGCTGGTTTCAGTCTCACTGAGATTTTCTGAGCTGAGGAACCCATGAGCATAATGGTTCGATCCTTGCTGTCCTCACTGTGCTCCACTACTTCTCCATTAGGAAAGGTGAATGATCCTTCTTCTTGTCCTTTAAAATATATATGGTAAATTAAGGCAAGATCTTCTCCCAGAAAAGGAGAAACAGGAGGCATGGTAATTAAACATGGTTTTAATAAATAAAGCATTTATTCCTTACTGACTTTTACATTCATTGCTCTCCAAAATAGATGTCATTAGAAGTTTCTCAATGTTGTGTCCCTTGAAACAACTCTTAGCCCTGTCTCAGTAACACAAATATGGATCAGTAAGAAGAAAACAGGTGTGGCATCAAGGTCAGCTTGAGAAAAACTCGGATCTGGGTAAGAGGTGGTTATTACGTAGTGCTGCAGTCATTTCAGACACAATCACAGAGATGCACATAGTGTCAAGAGAAATGGGCTGCACTGAGCTCTACATATATGCTAACAGGAAGCCTAAGGTGGAATCCAGCAGTATGAGTCTTAAATATAACACAAAAGATTGATAATCAAAGTGGCAGGAAGCAGATTTGAAGAACATTAAATACCGGCAAAGAACAGGAAAGAAATTCAAAGAAAGCAAATATGCAAAGAGTTGGAACATCAAATGAAAACAGAAGTAGCCTGGTGTTTTCAAGGACAACATTCCTTCTTTGGAAGACTACACAGAAAATTTTATACAGTTTGTTTGATATAAGGAGAAAAGAACAGAGAAGTGTAGATTTTTCAGTTCCAATTCTGTAGAAGATGCACAGATGGATAGGAGTTAGAGATTCAGCTACTGAAGTGGAAAAATAAAGACAATAATTAGCTGTTGCTTTTCCTAGCACACGGATACACAGGAAAACTGCCTTTATAAACTCCACATTAAAATGTGAGTCAGAATTGTAACAGTGCAGAAGTCAATATTACAACTTGCTAAAAAGCAAGACTTGCTTGTCACAAGGTGAGAGAGTTAAGGAAGTCTGTTAACTCTTCATGTCACAAGGCATCAAGTTCTCATGGGAGTCTGGCAGAAGATTTACCCCTTATTTGGTGGAATTTGTGCACCATACACTGTGTAGTGTGACAAGAGATCTCCCAGAAAGGGAGTCCATCCTTAGTCTACAGCAGGAACGGTGTTACTTGATAAAAGCTAATACACACCTGTTTCTAGTTTCTATGTAGATAGAACACTGCAGTTAACTCACAAAACCTAAAAGGATGCTGTACAACAGCTTTAAAAGAAAAAGGAGCAAAGAAAGGAAATATTATCTACATATTTGGATCTTTTCTCACCATGGAATTGCTCTTTAACTCCTACTGGGCAGAGGCTTGAAGCAAGAGCAGATGTTGGGCTGCTGTCTGCAACTGAAGTTTTGGGTCTTCTCTTGCACTCTATCACAACCAGGTCTTTGCATTGCTTGTGACAGTTCATCCCACAGTCTGTAAACAAAATAATGTTTGCATGATTCAGTGGCTCTGGTGTAGCATCTAAGCACTACTGCCCTCCTGGGAAGCAAGAAGCCTTCTTTGGTGTTCTCTACATGCATTACCTGTAACAACATACATCTGTAAAACAACATCCCTTTGCTATACATGCCTAAAACTCCTTTTCATTATGAAAGTACAAAATGGCACCATTCAGTCACATAAGGGCTCTGACTGTAGGAGCTGCAGAGAAAGTTGACACCTGTATGAGGAAGAAAACTGCAAAATAGATTTTAGGAATATGCTGCACAATATTCACAGAGTGGTGATGTTTTTGTCCAAGGGTCTGTTCCCAAACCCTCTGAATTCAGTCATGCCTTGCAAAGCATAAGAGCTGTCAGTTACAAGTCCCTTCATCTCTGCATTTCTTGTATCTGTCACACTATTCTTGAATCAGTCCTGTCCTCCCTGGGAGGTCAGATTAAATGGGTCTGTAGATACAGCCATGGATCTCAGGATGATCACAGGTTTTTGTCATTCCCTATCAATTATAGATTAAAATTAACAAAGAATAAAGTACTTTACCTTTGCATCTGTATCCTTGTTTAATGACTCCCCATAGCTGAAACAAACAAAGAAAAAGCCTACGTATTAATATATTTCTCTGCATGTTTGATACCCCCAGATAAAAACCACACTAAAAGCTCCACTCTTTTCTAAGATCTGAGCACTTGCAGAGTATCTTGTTTTTCTGCACTTCTAATCATAATGTCAAAATAGAACTATTTACCCCTTTACCATAACGTAAACAATATTTTATGTGTCTCAATGACAAACAAAATATCTTGAGCTAATCTTCTGAATTAGCTCAAGCATCAGCATCAGCAGATGTGGCAGTTCCTCAAGAAGCTGTGGAGCTGGAGTAGATGGAGAATTCTTCTGTCTCAGCACCCTTGTCTGATCTCAGCTGAATAGAAGATTGGTAGGACAACACTGGTCAGTTGTATGAAACCTTCCATGCTACAGGCAGAGGCATGTCATGTTTGTATCAGGACATGAATTCTAGCAGCCCCAAGGAGTGGAAGGCTCTGCATTTGGAAATCTTGCCTGAGACTGCTTTTGGTGACATAACCAAACCCCACAAAATATGAACCATGTTTAAACATACTGACACTGCCAAGAGGGGAGAAAAGGGTACCTTAAACATCTACAGAGGCAGAAGTCTGGTGTTCACTGATGTTTTATAAAGATCCATTTCTGTATATGACACAAGGCAATTATGAGATAAAAAGTCATAATTCCAAAGAAAGTTAACATAATTTACTAAAAAGTAAGCTTACAAATCCAGCACAGTTGTCGCAGAAAGTGGGCCTTAAGTAAGTGGTCTCTTGGAAGTTGTGAGCAAAGCCAAGTCCCAATTTGGAATAGATTGAGCTAGCCCTCATAAAGTAAGCTGTTATTTCATCCCTGCTAATCAGACCTTCCCTGGAAACAAACAAGAAAAGTTGTTTGTGAGACTTAGATTTTGCCAAATGCATAAAGAGAATTAAGTATCTTTTTCCTTCACATTTTATAATAGCAATAGTTTAATGCACAAAAAGCTAAAGTGATCTCAGTAATCTTGCCAACTGCTTCCAAAGTATACAGAAGCTGATCTACACATTTAAACTGCAGACTGACAGGATAAATGGAATGTCTGCACATGTGATGCAACCTCAAAATTACTTCATAGTAAACCTCTGAATAATCACTACTGTATTTTCCCATGCTCTAATATGTTAAGAAAAATGTTCCTGATGTTATCAAAATATACATACGCCAATTCTCTATTTTTAAGGGACAGCTTTATCATAGGAAAATTCTTTAGCAGTATATAGTGGATATAATTTGAAAAAAGTTTCTTTTTCTATCGTCTGTTTTCCATTCTAAATGAGCTTGGATACCACTGCTGTAAGGCAAATGAAGAGGTCATTCACAACATGTTTAGAAGATGCTTTTGTCATTTATGTTTTCACTTCTGTCTGTGCTTGAAGAGGATGCTTTCAACACCCTAATGATGAAGTACAACTTAAACACAAAACCCCCTAAATCTCTCCCAAAACAGATGCCATAAAGTTGATAAGCAGGCACTCACCAGTCCTTAGCCATTACACAAAACGAGAATGGGAAACTGGCAGCAATCTTTTCAAATTCTTCCTGGGAAATGTATCCGTCCTGATCATGGTCATAATTCTTGAAGACAGACTGTGCAAGGTAAGAGTGTAATAGTTTATAATGAGGATGGTCTCAATTACCACTTTAGAAAGCCTCCACATTATTCATGGATCTCATCTCCCATCTTCTCCCAGTGTATATTAAACAGTGCAACAGCCTAATTGCATTTTTTGCTTGAGACTAAAAAAGCATTACGATTTTTTGGTTTGCAGCAAAACATTGGTAAGTCACTACAGGCTGGACTAAAAGCTTCACAACACGATGACAGCTATTTTTTACTTCTGCTTTAAGACCATTCTGTCCAGGCCCACATATACAATTTGTACTAATGCTCTCAATTAGTGGTCTCCATGGTGGTTTCTGTAGCCAAATGAGTGCAGCTGCCTAGCTTATTTCATTGGGACAGCGTTATGAGAAAATCAGTTATAGGGCAGAATTTTCAGGCAGATACCTGTTTCCACTTGAGGAATGTATTACTGTTTGTCACTGCTGCAAGGCAAGGCGCACACCCAGAATAAATTTAGAAATATATTCCAAAACAGTGTGTATCAAAGGATGCCTCACAATATTAGAAGTGCTTAGACAGGAAAGCAATGAAGCAGGTAAGCAAAGACAAACTCTTTACATCTCTACCTCTATCAGCTTTGGAATCAAGAACCTTAATTGTTTCCCATAAAGCAGGGGACCCAAAAGGAAACGAAAAACAATTGCTGTGTGTAACAAAGCCACTGAGAGGCCTCTGCATCAGTAACATGATGTTGGAGGCCCTGGTAAAAATGTATTCCCTGGCTCCCTGAAAGCGTGGCTCTGCAAATGCACAAACCAGCATTCCCAGCTCCTGATGGCCCTTCACCCCCTGAAGGAATTTCCACCCCTGCCTCATGTCTGCTGCTGCTGCTATTTACAGGTAGGCAAAAGTATCTGTTTGTGAGCACAGAAGGCCCATCCCCATATTTTCTCATACCTTGAGATTAAGGCTATAAATGTTTACAATAGTATGAAGTACACTGGCCAACCTTACTTACATCTACCATCCTCTGAACGTGTTTGCTGATGGTTTTTGGATCAGGTTTTGGGGCCACTCCTGAAGCCCAGTCTGCAACTACTGGTGGTTTGGAAGGTGTCATAGGCTTAAAAAATTGAAAGGAACTTCATTATTACCACATGGAAAGATTTTCAGTATTACACTTTTTCCATTTGTGACAGTGGACTATGTGACACAAGACTGCAGAAATGACCTGTTGGACCCAACATCATTCTTTTGATAATTACATGGTGCTTAAGCTCTTCCTTGAACTGTTCAAAAGAGCAGTCATTCCTTAAATTGTCACAGTTCACTGACAGCCCTGTAAAATCACCATCTTTTCCATATTAATAAAACAGGAACAAAACTACCACATAACATTCATGGGTTTCATCATTTGAATCATATAAGATTTTCCATTTGAATAAAACAGTATCAACTGCCAAGATTAAGACTGATGTCGTGTCTCTATAGAGCAACTTCATTTGTCATTGTGTTCATATTATAAAACCTTATATAGTGTCAACTCATGCCATATATTCCATTTTAAACTTCATCATCAACCAAACAATTTGTGCTTTAATAGATTTCACTCAGTCTACAAAGCTAAAATGTTTTCAATTTAGCATATAGTAAAATAAAATACTAAATTGAATGCAAGAGATAAAATTTTCTTTTAAAAAATCCTGGTTTTAAATTACAATCACTCATAAAAGCCCTCCTTTTTTAAGAATCTGTAGAGGCCCTTACAGCAGCTCGGTGACTTCGAGGCTCTCGTGCATATGAAAGTTCATAAATTTCATCTTCTGTGTAGTAAAGATCAAGGGACAGCTGAAAACAAACACATCAGTTTAATCCCTGAACAGTCACTACTACTTTAAAAACTTGCTGCTGGAGTGCACTCATATTTTTTGGTGATTTTTTTAATGTAGATTACACTTAGAAAAAAATGAACTTGAGCTGCACAGGTGTTCACAGTGATTTGAAATGTGTCCAATTCTACATTACAGACTGTTATTGCCATTATCTGGAAATCTCTAACATGGAGTGCTGGGAGTTCAGAAGCTCCTGCATTGAAATGAAGTATTTCTTCTCATTTATATCCTGTAATATATTCCTGCATGAAATTATGACCAAAGTTCTACATATTTGTAGTAGCTGATTTTATAAAACATTTTTTAGAATAAAAAAATACTTAGAATAATTTCAAACAAAACATTTAAAACAAATAGCAGGAAGAAGTAAGCAGTTCACCACTTCACATAGCTGTATTTCAGGCTCTGAGCATGTGCGCTTAATGTTACACAAGGGTGCTCCCAGACAGAACAAATAACCTCAGGCACATAAGCATTTTTATCTATTATCTTTTTCCTGAAACAGGGCTTGTAACCAGAAAGTGGAAGTGGACTATCTGGTTTTTCCAAGGTAAGATACTTGTTAAGGCCAAACAAAACTGAGAAACAAGAAAGGAAGATTTACTCTTTTAATAGAAGGTAGTATTTTAACTTACTAGGAGAAGCCAAAACTATAGTTTTAACAATGACCTAGGTAGTATAAATTTTTCAGTAGCATGACACTGACTAGATATGACTAGGAGTGAAATACATTAGCTATATGTGACCAACGTTTATGTCAGACAGTTTCTTAAGCACCAGAAGAAACTTGGCTAGAACTGCCAAGTATCTTGAGGGACTGAACTTTTGTGTGATTTCGTTTTCAACACAAGGAATCTTCCTTACTGACAGTACAGAGAGGAATACAGTGAAGCAGAAATAAACATTTCCTTCCCTTACAGAAATAATTTGAAGCATGCTGCTGAAGTGGCACCTCTACCCTTGCTGCCACATAAATCATCACCACTATCTTCTCTTCTATTCCTGAACATTTCCCCTTTGGGGAAAAAAAGATTACAATCTTATGTATTCAATTAATTTATTCAATTAATTAACTAATGGGATTCTCTATTTAGTTATTTGATACGTGTATGACAATTTTAATTGGATGCATTTATCTCGTCTAACACACTTACTGTAAGCAAGTGAACAAGGTCCATATTAGCCTCCAGGGGAAGTGGCATTTCCTGGAGTTGTATCAGCTCATCTATGTGGTTATACAGAGAATATAGTTTGTACACATTAATCTTTTTGTCCTCCAAGTAGTCTGGCATGCCCTCATAAAGGGATATCAAGTCTTTCAGGTGGACCCCAAGGATTGGGATCTTAAAGTTACTGCACTCGTTATAGGCACGTCGGTAACTATCATAATTTCTGTAAGACGAAAGCAATTCTGTCATCTCATTAAACACCTAAAAATAAAAATAAAAGCAAAGAGTCAGCACTTCTTACTATTTCTGTTTTTGTCATACAGCCAAGAACTTCCCATATTATTGTTAAGAAATTTACTCTTGAAAAAAATTACAAAACTTCGAGTGAAATCTAGGTGTTCTAGATTTCCTACTGCCATAAATTAGGTACTAATATGTAATTATAGATGGTTAATTTATAGCCTAATCTATACTGCTGGTCTCCTTACACTCCCCATTTAGTCAAATGAAAAGAGATGATTTTCTTGAATCAGGGAGATCTGAATGCAGTCAATGTGTAAGCTCAGCACAAGCTCTCTGACATTCATAAGAGCAGCCATCTTCACATTCAAATCTGGAATGCATTCTCTGACTTCCAGGACACCAGTTGGAATTGCTGGAGAGGTCCTGGCATTGAAATCCTGTGCTGTGCCATGATCCCATCATGATGTGATCAGAACAGTTCAATGTGTTACACCTGTCTTTTCAAGAAAATTTTTTCCATGGAAATGAATTAGAAACAGAATCTTGTGTTTTTTATGAAGGCCAAATTAATCTTCAGTCTAGCAATATAAATATTTCCCTTATTTAAAATTATACAGGTACAAAATTGACTCATTAACATAATAAAATTCATGGACTAATGTCTTCTCTGGGAAATTCCTGTCAAAGTTCTCCATTTGTAACCTTTGCAAACTGTTTGACGTAGTTAAACCTCGAAGTGTGAGGTTTACAAGTCATTAATTACCAGACTTTTATTACCTGTTTTCTATTAGCACCTGTATACAATTTCTTGAAACAAGAAGTTATTCAAATGATGTGCACACATGCAGACCTTAAAATGACAAACTTTGAAAAATATGTTTCTAAAATAAGCTTTCTAACTGATTTTATAGATTCTGATAGCTGTAAACATTTCCACTGGGAGGTTACACTTCAGGTCCAGGTATGCACTGTTTATTTAGGCTGATCATACTGTGATCAAAACAGGCTCATTAGATACCTTCATGGATTCTTTCAGGCCCCAAAAGAAGAAAGTATCTTATTGTCTTAAGAAGTCTCTTAGGAAGCCACATGAATGCTTAAGAAGCATTGATAAAAAATATGCCTTCCTTCCCTTTTCAATAGCTTTCAATGGTATTTCACAAGAATTTAACTGGAAATTAAAACAGATTCCTAACAGTCCACCATACCATGTGTGCATTAGGGCTAAATTTGTTCAAGTCTAAATTAAATAAAACCTGTCAAATGGAAAGATCAGATGAACAAAATCAGTCCTTTCACTCAAAGTGAGAGCTCTGTGCTAGCATTTTACAGATTAAGGATGATCAATGTTACTACGGAAGACAATAGTTTGGTTTTCAAGTGTTCACTTTGTTTTCATATGTGAATATTATTTTGTACTACTGCATGTAAATGAAAGTGCAGCTCATGACATCTGAGGCTAAAGGAGAAACTGTAGAAAATCTCTACAAGTCTTGAAGAAAGATGGGGTTGCAAGAAGTATAGGAGTAACTGGTGATGTAGAGATGAAATAATCAATAGAAACCCTTCAAAACCAAAGAAATTTTTGTTCTTTGTTTCCATCTTATCCAACAAACTTTAGTGTGTGTTACTTTTAGTGTGTGCAGTGACAAAAAAAGTTAAAGGTTCTCGTATTTGTAAAATTTAGAAGCAATACCAACCTTAATTACATCATGAGGAACACATGAGCTTGTTTCCTTGAGCCTGGAAATGGAACTGTGACAGAGACCTCCTATCACTGCCATTAATGTGTTAAAATTCTGCAGCTGGTGAAGCTTCTGTGTTCACATTAAAAAAAAAAAAAAAACAAAAAAACAGTATAAATGAAAGGTTCAGGTTGTTCAATGTGCACATCCAAATTTTAATTTCCTCTGTTGTCTTCCTCCAAAGTCTTACAAGTTTGTGCCATTTGACTTCATGTATTTTGGTGATGAGCTATGATTTTACTAGGTGTAACATGAACTTTACTGTTGTTAAATCAAATATTAAATTTTCAGATACAGTAAGTCTTCAAAGTACCTCCTCAGTATTTCCCCCTTTTCCCACAATCTACCACAAATAGGAAACACTGCCTATTATCTTTGTTATGACTGCAGTTGAATTAGTATGCAAAGAATACAAATAGGACCCTAGCTCTCTTTTTATCCAGAAAGGTGTTTCTGGTGGAATGCCTCTAATTACAGCCAAAGCCATCAGGGTCTCTCATGCTTTGTTAAGCTTCACAGCCACAGCTGGGAATCTCACATGCTGATTCAAAAGCAAGTCCAGTTTTACAGTGAAAATAATTTCTTCAGAATGAAATGAGAAAGTCCTGGTGCCACGACACTAATATCTGAACACTTCGTAAGACAGCACCACACACAGAAATGCACATGTGGTGTGCATGAACCACCAGAGCAGTGCCAACACTCCCAGCTCACCCTACAGTAGTGGCATGGGAAGAGCAGAAAAAAGGGCTGCATCAGAGAAAGACAAAATAAACAGCAAACATGCTAGATTTTAACTGACCTGTGCAACATGGATAAACTTGATGAACACTTCAGCCCGAAGCTGTGGTGTTGGTCTGCTCAGAACCATTAGCTGCACCCACTGAGAGATACCATTGCAAAGAGAAATTGATCTTTCCATTGTTGGGTTCTCTTTCACACAACTATTCACAATGTAGTTCTGATAATCTGAGAACTTAAACAAAAGAAGCGTAAATGAAAATTAATGTAGTTTCATATGCCTCATGATCTGTGTGTGGACAGAGGTCTGCTTTGCAAATGAAATATACACCATATCTTTTACACCTGAACTATCCATAAAACTGAAATATTTCCTTTGTTAAAGCTTGGTCAAGTTCAAAGCAGGGGCTTCCACTAATTGAATTAACTGAAAGCTTCTATTGGCCATATCTCAGAAGTCTTGGCTCTTATAAATCCCAGGATGAATAGCACTGGGGCTTTCCTCCCAGCCTCAGTGGCTTCACAGATTCATTGACTTCTATTGGGAAGGTTAAACAGAACTTAAATTGTAATCTAATAACTCAGTTTAAGGGAATTCAGTGTTCAGTTCATGTATTCTGTAGCTGGGGCACACTTCTGAACTAAGCTACACTAATGCAAAAAGCAAGTTCAATGGGATTAATACAAAACTGAGATAAGACTATTAAGAGTGAGGGCTGTCAAAACTCACAAGTTTTGATACAACTTGTGAGATTCTCTTATTTAATCAAGACAATCTAAAATTGTTCAGTAGATACCTGTAACACACTTTTTTTTTAAGCCATTCTTACATTAAAATTAAAGAGAAGAAATAATTTGCTTTTGTTAAACAGAATTTTTATTCATTCTGTTGATTTATCCATTAACAAAAATACACAAGAATTTGAATAATCAGAAAACATTACATGGGATTTTTATATCCATTCTTTAATATAACCACTAATATCTTACCAAAACCACTCATAGCTGTAGGAGATATACATTCCTCTCCACAGGAATATGTGGAATAGCACTGATCTTTAAGCAAAGGTCAGGCTGTTGTTTGTTTCTTACACTCACTCTCTCATCTTCTTGCAACTTTTTAAATTTTTTCCATCCGTTTAATAAGAACTACTAGCACTGTCAAAGCGGATGACAGCAGACACCTCTAGATTTGTCCTTATTAAATTAAAAATGGAAGAAATATTAGTAATAAGTAGAGCTATCTCTGAGATTACACAGTACTTACATTACAATTATTCTTTGAATTTTGAACTCCAGCCAGGTTTGGCTGGATCTGAAAATTTAAACAACTACTCTATAAGATAGATAATTTTTCAATTTTTGACTACATAATTATGAACTTTATAGCAGTTTCAGTACAACTACGAATCAGTATATATTTTTTTCTCATCAGTAATCTCCTTCAGAAAAGTTTGGGGGTTTTTTTAAATCCTGAAGAAATTAATCTCTAAAATGCTACTTGAAAGTTTTGAATTAATTGTGGTACACAAATAATTTGAAGTCAACTATAAGAAGCTTGTTAGTGGCAGATACACTAAAGTAGTTTAGGTATTTAAATATTGCTCGAGTCTGTTATTGCGATGATTAACAAGAGCCTCAACAAGAATCCAGAATCCAGATTCTTACAAAAGACTGTGGCCTCCCTGTACTTTATGACTAGTGATTAAAATACTTTCCAAGCACCAGCATGCCTCCAGCCCTTACTCTGTGAGCACCACTCCTTGCATTCTAATTTGCTGCAAGATGGATGGTATCTCATGCAAGATTTTGCTGTATGCTGTGTATGTGATCAAATATTCCCTTCTGACTTTCAAATGCCCAGGCCTTTAAATAGTTATTCCAGGGATTAATAACACAGCTGGTCATTTTCAATCTTTCTCCTGGTGTATGATGCCACATTAGAACAACGAAAGAATTCTGCAGCTTAGCACATCTAAGGTTTAGATATATACTCTGCAAAGGTTTAATTAATATAACTAATTATTAATTACATATAATTTTCTGACCCAAAGTCTTGGTCTCAATTTATACAAAAACATATGCAGGTACCCTGTATACAAAATATATACATGCATGTAACTGTTGGAACTCCATGACACATCTGACACTGACTAAAATCATACTTGTTATACTCATTAATTACCTTACATCTGCACAGAGGTTTTGAAAATGGTAAGTTATATAAGCTTTGCATATTATTACTGCCTACAGGCAGCAATCTGTGCATGACTTCAGTTCTACAGCTTTTTGAGTTTAACGCAAAACACAGAGTCATGTACTGTCAGCTCAAAACAAAGTACATGAAAACACGACTGTGAAATCTTCCACCACCTAGTGAGAGCCCCTTTTCTTGCACAGATTCAGCTTCATATTGTAGTGGTACCAAAAAAACCCACTGAAACCAACTAAATAACAAGAAACAGCAAAAAAAACAACACACTAAAAAAATAACTTTGCTTTCAGTCTTATTTTCACACAGACTTTGCAACCCTTCTAGATTTTGGTCCCTAACATTCACTTTTCCATGTGTAAACTGTATCAGGTTTGAAAAGAGGCAATGTTGTACCATACCGTGATGCAAGTGAAGCCAAGGTGCATAGGGAAGTTTGCATCTTATCAGCTACACACATGACTGAGCAAAAAATATCTTGGATAAATCCTTAAAAATTGTTTCTGTATATGACAGCATAATAAAATATGTTTAACCTCCTTATTTTAAAAATGGCATTTTCTAAAGTGCTTTCTTATCTCTGGTCTTTATTTTGTTATGCACAATCAAAAAAGGCAAGCAGAGTCCAGCACTAATCACTGCACAGGACTGCTGCACTGATCACATCAGCCACAGAAGGTTGGCATTCTAGGAGAATATTCCAAGTTTTCCTGTTCTTGTGTCCAATGGCATCCCTTGTTCTAACAAAACAAGCTTCTTTGGAAGGTTTTCTCCTCTTCCTTCCAACTGATCTTGCCCCAGCTCTCCCACAGTTGAGATTCATTCTCTCACTCTCATATGGTTGTAGCAGAAGAGTATTTACTCAGAATCTAAGTTACACTGGCCACCTTCAATACTAGTAAAGTAAAAGAGTCTGAAAACAGACTCAGCATGTCCAACATCTCGTATGGCAGAGTTAATCCTGTGCTGTTTGTTACCTCTGCCGTTTCTCCTATGTCTTTCCCATATTTGCTTAATATAAATAAATAATTACATAAATAAATAAAAATAACTTACTGATATTCTTCGGAAAGACTTAAACTCAAGATAGGTAAGATGGTCTGACAGCTCCTCTGGCTCAAGGTGATCAAAAAGAAGTGAGACTTTCCGTTTCTTACTGGTGTTGGCCTTTACACGCTGTGTCAGCTTTCTAGACCAATCCCTAGAATTTCTTTTAAAACACAATTACTCCAAGTTATTTACTGAAGAGCAAAATTTTCCTTTTTCCTTAAGTCAGAGGTAACATTGTTTTCATGCCTTACTGCAGTAAAAACTGAGTTATTTGAATTTCAAAACAGCAAACTCCTTTCATGCATTAGAGATTATATGACAAAATATTATTGTTAGTCTTTATTGTATTGATGTAGCACTTGAAGTACAATAGAACTGTCTTACTGAACAGCATGAGAGTCTATATAATTTCTGCAATCAGCTCTACATTTTCAGAATAGCTATCTGTAACTTTGTCTTCACTGAACACATCCAGACCTCGTCCATTTAATAATCCTTAGATTTCCTTCATCAGCCTCTATGAACTGTCTCCATTTGCTATTGACCCACAGAGTAAATTTTCTAAGTTCCCTGGACAGGGTAAAACCTGGCTGTCATAGAGAATCAGCCCAAAGTCTACACTGCAGCTAAATTCAACCTAAGCCATTCTTGAAAGGCATTCTGTTCTACTGCATAACATATATTTCATCTGTAATGAAGTATAAACTCTTGTAAGGACAGCTAACATATGACTTATGAGAGACATTATAATCAAATAAAGGAAATTCAGAGCAGAAGTTTGTTTTCTGAGTATATTGAGACTTTGACACTCACATTTGAGATGTGTCAATTAGACGACAATGTAACTCCTCACCATTAGCTCGAACCACTTCTTGAAATTCCTCCATAGCTGTGGATAGTTTAGAGTCCATTTTGAACATAATCCAAAATTCTGTAATCCAATACCTATTAAAATTAAAACCCACACACACCAAAAAAAAAAAAAAAAAAAGGTTTTGATTTAGTTAGGCTGAAATTTAGTATGAGCCTCTATGGGTTGAAATGTTCCTTTGGTCAATTCAGGTCAGCTGTTCCAGCTGTGTCCCCTCCCAGCCTCAAGCTCACCCCCAGCCCACTTTTGGCAGGGAGAGATGTGAAACAGAAGGCATTGATGCTGTGCAATCACTCTTCAGCAAGAGGTAAAATAATGCTGGGTTTTACTCAGAGATTCAACACACAGCATTATAGAGGCTGCTATAAAGAAAATTAATTCCATCCCAGACAGACATAGTACCCAGCACTATACATGTAAAAACTTGTGCTTGTGGGAAAAATGGAAATGCACATTTTTAGGTATGCATGTAAGTATGAATTTGCCTGGAAGCAAAAATGTTACCAGATCTCGCACAGTACTAAAGCATGCTGACATAACCAATGAGAATCAGCTCTGAGATAATAAAATCATCACAATTTAAAACAAATTCTACTGCCCTGTTACTAATAATTTCCCCCTTCCTGTAAAAAAGACATATCCTCAATCTATTAGAGCTGAATATTCTCCCTCTCTTCTGTTTTCTCTAAACTGAGATATCAAACTTTATTATACTTAATAGGTAAAAATTAGAGTGTTCCAGGACCACTGCAAGTAGAAGTACTAAGGAGAATTACCTCCCAAATGCACTAGAGCTTTGCTTAGTATAGAAGTATCTGCAATATCCCACTTCATTTTAATAGACCTATATAATAATATTAGACACACTTCTACAATTTCCTGAGCTCTGTCAATTTTCACAGATGTTTAAGATACAGATTCATATAGACTCAGTTCAAAACTGTGACCCGAGAACTCTTGCACTGATTTAAGCAGATCTGCTAAATGCCAGTTGGACCTTTCTGTGTAGAGCTGCTAAAGTGAACCTTGAAAAGCTGAAGCAGAATACCTGTTTCTCTTTTTTATGTGAATTTCAGACATGCAAAAACATATTTATATTCGTCACATAGATAACTGCAAGCTAACAACTAATAGCTAGCAACCAGGAACATACTTACCTCACAAAATAGCATATCTTCACACACAGCATGGAAGAGTTATTTTCTAAAGCATTAAGATAGGTAGAAAACTGTTAAGGAAAACCACATCCATTCACATAAGATGTAAAATAAAACAAGCTTGATACTTCCCAATCTTATTCTTATTGCTGTAAGCAATAAGAATCATCCTGCTGATGGCAAATGTTATATCAGATTAGGGTTTTACATAAGTAAGTATATACAAAGTATATCCCCAGGTTGCTACCGAAGTTTATTGCAACTATGACTACTATGAGTAATACCGGTGCTGTTGCCAGAGTACTGAGTAGTGTCAACCAGCAAAAGGACTCTGTTTTCTACATGTTTCTTTGCAACATGCCTCAAAATTTCTCACAAAACTCGTGCAATGACAGATGTCATTAAAAATTGAAATATTCATACCAAATTTATCAATCCATTTATGAAGCAATCCTTTTCAGCTAATTCACTGGAGACTTAAAAAAAAAAAAAGGCATTTTTCTTTTAAACATAACCAGTTGTTGACAATGGCAGAGCAAAATGTAACATGCCTCTCCATAGTAACCTCACCTTTCTAGCTACACAACAGTTTTCACTTTATTTGCTCTGGCAACTGAACGGAACAACCATATTTTTAGTCTATTAGCTCTTTAAAACATGTTTTGATATCACAGGCAATGTCTGTGGATGTCATGGAAAATCCACTTTGAAAAATGTATTAAGCATTTCTTGATTCTTCTGATGGAGGTGATGACATACATATTTTCAGGCATGAAAAACACAATGTAATGAAAATACCTTGTGGATCCACTCAAAATCCGATTGCAATTAACTGCAGCCTAAATCTACCACAGCTGAGGGGACATGCCATCTCCCCTTTCAGCAGGCTTACACTATGCTGACTACAGGACTGGCGAAGTCTGATTAAGTTCCCAAGTATTTTTAAGGGCTCCTCTCTGAATGACTAGAATTAGATGACTTACAAAGAACTTGTAACCACCTGAAATCTCTCCCTTAATTTAGAGGATGGGAAACAGTGTAACTGGAACACTTGCAAGGTTTTGCAAAATACAAGAGCTCCGAATACCTGATCCATTCAAAACTGTCTTTAACTTTCAATGTCTTTACAGGGAGCTACATACAGAGTTAAGAACCAAGCTTCCAAAATATGCAAGTCTAATAAAAGTTTGAACTGTTTTTCTGGTTGTAGAAAATGTTACACCTCAGAAAGAAGATGCAAGCACTGGCTTTGCTGCATTTTCCAAGAGCCCAGGAGCCTAAGTGAAACACAACACTACACCACAGCTGTAGCTTAGCACACTTGATCCAACACCTGCCATTAGAGAAGCAGCAAGACAGTCCTGCTACAGACAGACAGTCAGTGTTCCAGTAATGCTCTGTTGTAAGGATGCTGCTTGTAAATGCCTGGAAGATACAGAGTTCGAGGAAAGAAAAGATTATTAAATTGAATTGTACCAAAATTGGATGGAGATTCTTAGCATGACAGGTGTCCATCCTGTACTGTGCTCATCTAATTAGGAGTAAACGTTTTGTAAAGCTAAGAAGACAGTAACATATTCCACAAATAAAAATTCCAAAGAAAGGCTAGTATTGTGAATATGATCTAGTAGTTACATTGTGAAAAACCTAATGAGCCAGAAACACACACATATGCGTCCAGGCAGTCAACTCAAATGAGAACAAATAGAAAGGAAAAGCTTATGATTTATTTCAGCAATTTTGAGTGCGTGTGAGAGAAATAATTTTCATCAAAAATTTTCACACCTTGATGATACAGTTTTGTTCTTTACTCTTTGACTTGATAGTGAACAGAGAGAGACACAAATCCAAAACTTAGATCCAGGTTCACAGTACCTAATGGAAGTGCCTACATTCATCTAACACCTGCTAGATATTCCCTCCCCAGCCAACAGAGGGTGATTTATCCTACTTAAAACCTGACTTGGAGTTTCCCTTTTTCCTCTCTGTATAACAAGCTAAACCTGACAAACAAAAAACGCCAACCCTAAACCAAACAAAAGCACACCATACAACCAAAAACTGTGAAGAACAAGTATACAGAATAACTAATAGAATACTAATACACCCATAGATTAAATATCCTCTACTTACCCATTTTAAACTTGTCTGGCTATCAAGCTACCTTAAAAGCAGGTGAAGATTACAAAGGATATAGATCAACGAGTTTCTGAAGCATGTCTGCAGAGGAGATGAAAAACTGATGCATGGCCAGAATTATTTTTAGCAGCTGGTTGTTTTGACATGCATTTCCTTCTAAATCTAAAAAACAAAAAGGATTATTCATATTGAAATCTTGCTATACCTTCATAAACAATTTTCAACAAGCTTTCTCAGAATCCTAATTCTAATCAGGTCTGTTCACATATGCTATTTCAAAGATAGCAGCAACTCACTAATTTAGGGAGTGCATACTTTTTCTGGTGAGAGCCATATAACAACTACTATATTTCACTGCTGCTGTGTTTGGAAGACCCTTAAAAATAAGGAAAAAAAAGGCAAACAAAAAAGCATATGTGTCTCAAAAGTAATCAGAACCAGAATACCCAGAATACATGATGATCTAAGCCCAGCAATGCACTTAAAATCTTAGCTTTCGGCATATGAATATAAACTTGGAAACAAATCATTGAACTGCAGAGCAAAATAGTTCAGTTACTGATCCATCTCAGCCAGCCATTGGTATGACTACAGTTAACAAACAGAAGAGCAATATTCTCAATTGTTTGTGAGCCTTTTTGTACAGATGACACACAACACCAGAGTGCACACACAGCATAGGATCACAGATGTGCATAGATGCACATGGAATGAGATACAACATATGCTAGAAACCCTGTTAGAGATTAACCTGTGCACACTCCCTGTCCTGGACTTAATTGTACTGCACATCAATTTGAACTATGCAGTACAGAGATTTCAGCAGAAGGACTTTAGACTACATCTGTCTTCTGGGTTTTTCCATACGTCAAAAAGATGAAGGACAAGAAATGTAGCAGAACACTTTAAAAAGTTTCCATTACTGCAACAAACAGTAGTGAAAGTGTTTGTAAATATTAACTGACAATGCTCTCCCACAGCCAGGCATAAGAGAACCTAAGTAGCTTGAATGGAAATTTGACACCCTTTCAAATACAAAAGAAAATTAATCTTCCTGAATAATTTTAAATAGATTAACCTCTATGGGAATAAATGTAGTTCTCTCTTTAAAAAGCAGCAGCAGGAACAAGATAGAGAAGCAAAGCACAATACAGCAAAATGGAAGAGGGATGTGAAACAGCAGATTTCCAGCATATGAAATGACATCTACTGCTAGGGAAGGCAGGGAGAAGGCACTTTAACTTGCACATCACCAAAATGGAACTTGAAACAGCCCATTTGCAAAACAAGATAATCCACATTAGTTACTGGGTAACAATTTCCATGCCCTTCTACAGGAAAATACCAAATGTATCTACCTTCAGTGGTATGCGCAAAGGAAAAATCTGCCTGTCCTACTGCACCATGAATGAGAGCAGGAGCGTGAAACAGACCTCAAGTAACAGGAAGTTCTTGATCTGACTTTTGACTTATGCTATGAGTTCTGTTGTACAGCATGAACCAAAGTTTATGTGTTCCTTGTTTGTGTTCACACAAAATTTCATTCCTTACTGAAAGAACCCTTCTGAGATATAAACTGCTTAGGCATTACAGCATGAGCTCTGAGGGCAAACCAGCAAATTATTCAGCTAGAGAAGCGGGAAATTTGAAGAGGGAGGCTGGAACATTAAGAATAAATACTTAATCAGGCCTTTAGTATTTGGCATTTTGTACCCTTTGAGTGTCTTCATGAAGAGTAAAATTATTTTAGGCATTGCACACAGAGGCCTGTATCAGTTTTCTCCCTTTGGCAAAACTTGGTGTTCTGCCAGAGGCTCCATCCACTACCTCCTGTTTAATCAGGAAAACAGTTCAGTACATGCTTAACTTGGAAGCCAAATGGATGTGTGCGCACATACTCTTAAGAATATACAGCTTCCTGTAAGTGCTCAATATAGATCATTTCCAGACAACAAAGACAAAAAATAACACTCTCTCTCCCTTAGCACTTTCATTGTGTGCAAAATCCTCTGCTGTGACATAACACAGGTATCACTTGGCCACAGGTTCCCATTTGAATTTTTGTTTTCTAGAAGGTCTCTCTTCCATTTAGCTTTATCATGTCACAAAGGTACAGAGAAAAACAGTATGTTCTGCCTACTATGAGTACTTCAGCCAACACATTTATGGTGTTTTCCTGCATAATGAAAGTGTATTTATGCTTCACCACATCCAGACCTAATTGTCTTGCAACACAGATACACTTCATTACGATGGCATGCAACCATTTTGCACACATTAAAGCAATACGAAGTTTGGGGCTATCTGTTCTCTCATCCAAGTAAAAGGCTCACCTTCACAAAAAACACCCATTGTATTTGTGGTGGCTTAAAAAACAAAATAAACACTCTGCAAAAATAAATTTAAATGTTCCCAGTACAGTTGAGCACTGAACAGAAGCCTGCATGAACTGTACCAGCACACAATTTACAATGGTAAAGCATCTTGCCCAAATGGTGAAGCCAGCAAGAGGGCTGGCCTGACTGTGCTGCAATTGTGCCTCTGAGTGCCTCTGCAGCACTCTCCTGAACCCCCAGCAGTTTGTTTAAAACTCCTTTTCATTTCCGTTTGTATACCTGCTTCTAACCACACAGCCTACTGAGCAAAACCACCAAGTGAACACTAACTAAAGTGCAATGGGTGTGTTTCAGTTAGTCAATTTACATGAAAGAAAGCTGAAAATTACTGCAAAAGCCTTAACTCTGTCTCACTAGAGCAAAATACAAATAACCAACTAGTTATTCGTTGCATGTTATTCTCCTGTAAATTCCCTTATTGTATTAAGATTTTTAATAAATATACTCTGAAACAAAAAAATAAAGCAGAAGTTGAATATACTTTTCCAGCATTTAACTCCATAAGTGAAAGCACAATGACAGTTAATGATTAGTATTTTACGATCCACGTAGTAGCACAAAGTCACTAAAAACTACAATTACAGAAGTTTCATTTCTTATGTGAGACTCAGAACACACAAGGTAAGAACCCTCTAATTTAGGCCCATCAGCCACTCTATTGCATGATCCAATGAGTGACTCCTCGCAGTCTGTGATTTAGAAATAGCTTAAGTCTCTCTAGGTCCTTGAATGCTTCAGAGAAACAAATTGCTCAAAAGTCTGTAAGCAAGGCTTTAAGAGCAAACTCCCTGCTTTTCACCAGGTCCTGATGGCCACGAGCCTGTGGTAAATACACTTAGCAGAAAGAATCTGTTCAGCAGAGAAGATCGCTGTATTGAGACCTTCCCTCTGATGCATGAAGGCAATGAGAAGGCAGTAGTAAGAATGCCAAGGATGTCCTAACCAAACTGAATTTTGTAGGAAAGAAAAGCTAGCTTTTCTAGGTCTAAGAGGCCCTTATTTCATAAGCACCATCTTTATTTCATAAGCAGGTTCCAACTGTATCACCTAGAGTACAATTTGAAATGAATCAGAAGTGAATCACAGAGCACTGACATCACATGATCAGTGACTAAGCTACGAAGAACACGAATAACTTCTTGTAAACTCCCTTAAGTCTTTCAGTGGTTATCAAAATGCAGAAAACAATGCAGTGCAAGAAAGTATCAAGCAATTGCCAGAAGATAAGTGCAAAGCTGAAAGTCGTGGGTTGCTATTCTGATGTGCCACATAGAATTCTTCAAGACTTCTGCATTTTTTTTCCAGCAGTTTAAAGAACACAGCGTGAGAATGGTGCTATAAATGTCTGCAAAGATTACTAAGTCAACCTGGCATCTGAAAACTGAGGGAACTTGTGTTCTTAAGGTCTCAAGGTTTCAAAGACCTTGAGAAATCACACAGACATAAGAAATATGCAGATACATGTGGGAGTACATGGTAGAGTTTAGTGACTGAAATGAAACAGCCAAAGTCAATGCATCTGCCCCACACGTGAGGTGCAGTACTGCAAGAAAATTTTAAAATGGCTAGAAACTACCAAAACTAAATAAAATAGTTCATAAGTATTTTACAGATACTCCCTGGAAATTCCCTTTACAAACAGGAAACAGTCTTTTCCCCTTCATCTTAAAAGTTAAGCAACCCATAGTAGCCTTCTTACTCCATGCTTACTACTTCTTTGTTGGAATTTGATACCCTGTAACAGAGCTAGTCATTTAACTACCTTCATTAAATTGAAGGTAGAATTTGGCCAGAATCAGATTCATAAGAAGCCACCATTCTCCAAATCAGTTATGACACCATTATTGAGGGTCAGCAAGCAGATTTAACTTAAACTAATTTTTTAATGACAGCCGAATGCTCAGTTGATGGCACATATCAGGGCTAGGAACCAATATATTGTATTCTGCTGCTCCAATACAGAAACAGCTTTCTCAAAATCTCACTTCAGAACCAGTTTAATTTGTTCTCAAAATTCTACAGTAATGAGCACTTCACAGCTTTTGTAGGTGACTAATGCCAATGCTTGAGTTTCTCTATCATTTAAGAGTTCTCCTTTCGATCTAATCAAATATTGCATAATACCTTTCTATACACCTACATTTTAATGTAAGCAAATGTATAATGTATATACAAAAAATATGAAAGTACACACATCCCTCCATGTACACAGAGTTTCTGCAGTGATACAATATCATTATTGTAATTAATACCATTTTCAGTTTTAAAGTCCATCTTCACAATGAGATCCTTTTCTGCAGAAATGCTGTATTTGAAGGACTTCACCATACCATTTTTACAGCTGATTACTCTAAGTAGAACTTTGTACTCATCCTTAGTGATTTTTTCTTTGTTTCAAATCATTAAGTACTTAATATCTTTCAGAAATAATATAACTTAATAAGAATGTTCTTGCAAAGGTGACACAGTAATAAGGTAATAGAATGCTTTTTTTAGTTTTAGCTGCAGCAGAAAGCTGGTGGAATATTGAGCTCTCCAGCTTCCATTTAATTCTGTACAGGATGATGGAATTCCCCCTCATGCCACAAGAGTTACATGATGTTTAGCAGACAACATCAAAAAGCTCAGGGAATTGCACCAAAGTTTTGGATTCATTTGTGTCTTTTTAAATTAGCTTATTGCCCATACATGTCTGCAACTATTGAGTTTTACATACATTTATTTACACAAGTAATCGATCTTAGGAAGAAACGCTCCAAAACTAAACTTAGAAGAAATCAGTATTTTCCTGAGAGGAAAAACTCCACTACTTTGTGATCAATCCTGCACCAACAGCTCTATAAACAAAACAAGTTAACAAAAATGTTAGAAGCAACCCCATAAAGTTGCTGTTTCTTCAAGTCTATTCCATTTTAACTCCCTACAGAATAGAGGAGGGGGGAACCCACTCCTGTTCCTCCAAATACTCATAAACAATGCAGATATATCCAAGACAAAATGGGGATAATATGTATCCAAAAAGAATAATGAGACTGTTTTGTGTGAGGGTAGGGAACATTAGGGGAGAGAAATCTCCAGGGGAAATCATTACCCTCTCTCAGAAACAGCTTTTGGAAAGCTACATCTTGCAGAAAGAGCTCTAGGTGGGTAATTCTTTGAAATGAAAAACAAGGAGATAAAAGCTCTTGTCAAAGGGAAATGGGATGATTTTCCGAAATTAAAATGTACTTTGAGAGAAACCAAAAGCAATGTGGGTGGAAAGCATTCCATTAGCCTTGGAAATTCAGATGAGGTACACAGAAGAAGACAAAAAGTTTGCACACACGGATGCACACGACACATCCTTCTACAGCATATTTAAAATATTGATTTTAGCAAATTTAGATGCAAACTTTTTAATAAAATAGTCTTTTTCTCCAAAGCCTACAAAACATAATTTGAGTACTCAAGACTTTTTCCAAAGCTTTAAGTCATGATGCTGGAGCCATGTGAATTTTTTGAGCTGCAGGCAACTCCTGAATAATTCAAGTGTAATGCTTGGCAACACAGCTGTGCCAGCACAGGCACTGATGGATAGGAGAAAAACAGGCTCCCAGAACAGAACCAGAAACTGCTGAGGCCAGTGTCCCTGTCTGACCACTGAGCCCAGATGTGTGCTTTAACCCTTACTCTGCAGTGTTCTACAAGAAGCTTCCCTCTGAGGGCATGACTGATCCTGGGCAGTCAGTCACCCCATCCAGGGAAGCAGGAAGCCTGTCCCACCAAAGGGTCAAACTGCAACACACTAGCAGACACCAAGCTGCTTGCCTCTCAGGGGCTTGAAGGAGAACAGATCCCTTGGATCCCACTTCCTGACCTTGATTTTCATTAGTGCTGCATGCTCCAGCTCTAATATTCCTCACTGACCATGTCACTCACATACCTAAGCTTCCTAGTCTTGGCATTAACTTCTAGGTATACTTCTGGAACTGGTGTTTACAGACTATGGCAAACCAAGCCCTAACCCAGGAGCTGGGGATGCCTTCTCACACTGCCCCAGCAGCAAGGAGGCTGCAGAGACAGCCCGAGCAGCTGAGCAATGGATATTTTGTGTCATACCATGTAATGCTTAGCATTTAGAAACAGGCTGCAACTTTGTCAGGGCGGCTGTTGCTTGGGAACTGTCTGCGTATCAGCTGGCTGGTGATGGGCAATTAGAATATCTTGCATTGCTAAATAATAGTTATACTGATTTTTCCTGAAGTTATATTGAGATGCATGAAGACAGAATTTGCAGTCATATCCCAGTAGTAAATATAAGTAAATAAGAGACTGCATTATAAAGAAGAAAGTCTAAGTTTTCTTCATTTTGATTTATTACTTACTTCTTGGCTTTGGAAAATTACATTGAAAAAGTGAAGTCAAATTTGCTAAATAGAACTCTCTAATATACATATAAAGAAATCTAAAAGTTCCTTTTCTTTGGGAAAATTTTTTCACAGACATCAGGTTAAAAAAGAAATCATTTTCATTTTGGTACAACCACAATTAACTTCAATAGTTAGCTAAACAGCACTTAGAATTCTCCAGAGCAGTAACTACTTTTCTCTTCCCACAATGTCATGCATTCTACAGAGCAGTAATGACTCTTCTGTTCCCACAATGTCATTAATTGATCATTAACATAGTTTCTGTTGCCAAGCAATAGTAAGGTTTCTGCACTGTATTTGACCAAATAGCACTCAGATTACTTAACACACAATGATCAACAGCATTTTCTCACAGAACCGCATCGTGGATAAAACTTAACACCTTGGGGGGAACTGGAGACCTCAACATTCAGCTCAGGCATCAAGAGAAGGGATAGAACTCTGCAAGTTTGTGCAGCATGAGAAAAAACCAGGTGATTGTTCAGGGAAACCTGAGAGGAAAAAAGCAAATGGCAATAGTTGCATTCTGTGGGTGTGCATATGCGTTGAAAGAATTTATTGCCTTTGAATCAGAATTCTATGTAAGAATTTTTTATATAGTAAATTTGATAAATAGATAAACACAGTAATTGACCTGTGATTGTTTTAGTAGTTAATTGTATGCTTGAACCAGAGTGGAAGAACATATTTGTGTTCAAAATAGAGTGAGTTTTTTGCAGATAACTGATATGGAAAAATGGGATAGTTTTCATTTTTTTCTGTATTTTAGAGGAGAAAATGTCTACAGCTCTAAGGAGGGAACTCTAACTTGCCTGGTTTGTTGTTTGTAAGATGGATGCAATATATATCTGACTCTCAAAGAATTCCTAAGTCTCAATATGTTTTTTGCATGATATTGAGATGAGCAATATAAAGACATTATCAGTTCACATAACTACACAACTCAATAATACAGTTATTTTTCATTCCAGAAAATGAGAACCATGTTAACCTTTTGGCAGCTTGCACCTAAGAAGCGACCAGCATCAGCACCTTTGTGAGATTTTTTTGGTTTCTATCAAAACACTTCTGTGGCATCTTTCATCCAAATTAGTCTGAATGTAGTTTCCAGTGTTTATAAGGTTTGTGTACAAACATGTCAGTTTATCACACATTGAGGCAACAAGCTAGTTTAGCACAGATCAAACACTGCAGAACAACTTCACATCACAACCTACTCCTAGACCTAGCTTTCCAAGGCTTTTATGACTGTTAGAAGTTGCAAATTGCATTAGGTTCACATAAATCCTATTAAGAACGTTGCTAATCTTTGAAGTTGTAATTTTCCACTTCCTTTAAGTCCTCCATGGGTTAAAACTGACATATATGTATAAACAAGTAGCTCCATTGCAAAGAGTTTATCATGGATGAGATTTTACATGGAATTATGCTACGTGGTCTCAGAAATATTTTTGTTGCTTTCCTAAAGCCCTTTACTTACACCTCTTTAAATAAACCAAACACAGGGACACTGCACTGTGACATGCATTTGAAGATGATACTTCTTGATCTCTTTTTAACTGAAGTGTCTGAGTTGTAGGATAAGCATATGTCATCCATATGCTACAGTAAACATACTTCCAGCACTCAAATGTAAGAGGCAAAGAGTAAGATCTTGTACTCAGAGGTTAAGGACAAAAACTCCTTCATAACAATTGAGCTCTTACAGAATTCTCAGCTTTTAAATGATCCTCAGATTTTTTTAGCAAGACGTATTTGAGTAAACGATGGCTTTCAAGTGCACTCTTGGAATTGTTTGTTAGGTAATTCTAGGTAACATTTCAGGACTTTACTACAGGCAAAAGAAGGAGATATCAAATTGGCACTATGCTGAAGACACACGTTGTCCTGATTGCAATACAGTCTTTAAACACTTGTAAAAACAATTTAAACAAATATTCTGTGTGGGCAAGGAGAAGGCTCTCTGACCCTACATGGTTTATAAGCTTGAATGCATGTTAAAACAGCTCACTGGATCTTTGAAAGGTATGTTTGTTTAAAAAATAGGCACCCTTAAACTTTACTCTAGATTAAAAAAGTAGATTTATAAGATAAAAATAGACATAGTCGAAGAAAACAAACAGGGACCTCTTACCATGCACTAACATATTGTGAAGTTACAAAACAAAAGTAATTTCTAGATTAGAAATTGACTTCAAAACACATATTCAGAATTTCAAGTTCACAGTAGCATGAAGATACCCTAGGGTATCATGATAAATGTCACGAACATTTAGCAGATATAAAATTAACATATTAGGTATCCAGTGAAGGGAACACTGCTAATACATTTTTCCTCTCTGACCTGTAACACTTTCTGAACTAAATATATGTTATTCATTTATGTAGTGTCACAAAGATTGCTACAAGAACTAGACATAAAAGTATGGCTGTGCTACTAAGCAGATGCTTCCTGTGTTCTACTGACCTGCCAGCAAACTAGACCTAACTCTGCTGGCTTCAACAACAAAGCTGATAGACTTAAATGCCTTCACAACTAGCAACAAAATAAGAGTCAAAGCCATACTGACTTTCAGAGACCTGTCTGCCAGTCAAAAGTACATTTCCTGTGGCATTTCATGTGCTACATAATGGGAAAATAAATGGATGCAGGGGGTTAAAGTCACTGTTCTATGTAAAATTCCACTCCAGAATCACAGTCACTAATGAAGATTTCCTCCAGAATAAATTATCTCCCTCTTGAAGCTGTCATATTCTGGGCCAAGATCTATTAACTACTTCTTTGCTTCCCTGAACTTACAACTTAAGCCATTTTGTTGCCAATGGAAAATCTACTTTTAGTTATCTCTCTATGAGCTTTTTGTTCAGGATTAGTAGTGAAGTTAGATTCAGTGCAACCTCTCTGATGTAGAGGTTGCACTGAATCTAACCTTTCTGCAGTTACTGTCTTTTCTAGTTTTTAAAATCATTTTACCCTACCTCCTGCTCTTCCTTTCTTTCTTCCTTCCTTTCTCTTTTCCTCCCCTTCTTTTCTAGGCAACCAGGTGTGATGCATTTATTTGTGCTCTACAATTCTTGTCAATCCAGATCATAGCAGTAACACCATCCTGTAGCTACTCATAATGTTGGAAGGTCTTCTGAGACACATTTTGGAACATGTTTTGAATCACTCTCCTGTATAACCAAATATCTTCTCTTAAAACTGGTGAGAGTGGTTTCAAGTCTCCACAGATCTTCTCCTAAGAAAGGACCAATATTCCTTTCTAAGACACTTCCAACATTCAATATCTCATCATGCTATTTTTTCCCAAACTCCTGCCTTCACTTACATCCTTGCTTTTTTGTTGCCTTTACTTTTGGCAATTCATTTGCAGGATGATTCATCTTCATCATCCTGATTCAAATTTCCATGGAACTTGAAGAAACCTCTACTTTTAGCATCTCCTCATCATGATGTTGAATAAACACTGGCCTGATGTACTCTTTCAGATGTAGTGACCACCTACATGACTTCAAATTACCTCTTAAGCCCCTCATTGTTTCTGTCACTAAGGCACACGCCTGTCATTCATCAGTCCAAGCTAAAGAAGACCAAGTTTGAGAGAGGTGAAAGAGCACACATACTACTCACCCCAAAGCAGGATTTTAAGTTAACTGCACTGACTAAGCTTTTGGATTAACTTGGCTTTCCTAAAAAAGTCTTTCCTCTTGGAACCCATTTATAATACTGCAGCAAAGTCGTCTCACTCTTAACTTCAATTTGGCAAATTCCCATCCTCCTTTCTTCTCCCAAATCATGTTGTAAGATGAACTACAACAATCAATACAACAAGAATCAATACAAACTTGCAGTCTGTGTTCTCCACAGCTGTAAGTATGTACTGATACTTAATACCTTCTTGGTTAGACCTTCTTGTGATATTCTCTGCATATACATTAAAAGGCTGCCAACTTCTCCTTACACACCATTGTTGATCGCAGCCTCTCTTACACACTGTTTGCTTTCTCCAAACTTCTATAATTGAGTCCAGGAGTATAAACTCAGCTGCATCCATTACAGAGGAATTGTGTTTGTACACATAGCATGTGTAGCAAGTGCAGCATAATTCTAACAAGATGCAGTACATATTCTGAAACATGACACATCATCGTCACTATCTACTGCCTCTTGTTCTCCTTAAGACTAGACAGCAAATAAACCAATGGCTTTTTTCAGAAAGTAAACTCCAAATGTACAATGTCTTGGGAGGGATTCTGTACTTTAAACATTTAAATAAAACTTACTCAAATCACAATAATGACTTTATAGAATAATATACAAAATATTATAGGTCAGCATATCCAAGACTGAAGATAAAATCTCAGCCTAAACAGAACTATCAGCATAGACGTTATAAGATTTCAGTATATCCATATATGCATGGAAAGAAATTTGCTCAATCATTCAGATTCCTTGTAATCATTCTGCAGTTATGCTTTTTTTCCCACCATTTTGCTCCTTGCCCCCAACCCTCTTCAAAATCTCAGATTAAAGACTTTTTATCTCTTCCTTTATTGGCACAATAATGTGAATGAATTTTGCACTGGTTTTGCTGATAGAACAAGAGCCTTCTTTAATGAACTTTATTATGCAAGTTACCTAGTGTTGTAGCAGTTGTATTTTTATTTAAATATCTTAATGGGAATTTCCAACATAGCATAAGAACATGCATAGTTTCATGGAAGATGTATAAATACAGACACTACTATGAATTGTCCAATTAAGGGTCTAAGCCTCTGCAGCACACAACATGATTTCAGCAGTCCTTAGTGAGTTATAATGACGTTTGCTGATGCACTACAATTCACCTTGCTCAACTTATGTAAAGCTTGTCAAGGGTCAGGAAAACCCTACCTAGTGGATTACAGTAAATTTCCTAGCTGAAGTGTGAAACCCTTAAGAAAGATTCACACGCATGTGCTGCTGAACTGCAAAGGTACTTTTCTTCATTACCTCAGTCCTTTCAATGTACTGATGCTCAGCAATTTGAGAACACCTAAGCATGTCTATATTGCTATACAGAGTATTAGCCAAAAATAATCTCCTACTTTAAATCAATCACTTTAATAACTATTCTATAATTTTATGATGTTACATTTATATTACTGTTTTTTCATTAAAATGTGGAGATATTAATATTGGTCAAGTAGTCATTACAGCTACCTGAAAGCCTTATGTTTTAGATATCTTATCCCCCTGCTACTGAACTGAAATTTATTTATATATATCAATCAACACTTGTTGAGGAATTAGGGCTTTACAGAAATTCAGAGTTTTCACAATAATGAATTGGAGAAGAAAAGAAGCAAAAAAGAGACAAGATTTACTGACAATTACATGTTTCTCCAGCTTTTCTCAGACATGCATTTCTCTGCTCATGCTGATTAGAAGGCTTTAAAGTTAAAAAAAACCTCGTTTTAAACAAATGTGAAAGATTAGTCATTGTTTACACAGTATTTATGCACTGTACCAGTAGATCAGCACGATGTGTTACTATTTAACTATATAGATAATTATTTTAGAGCTGAGTGGGTGTTCAACTACATTTATCTTCTAAGGACTACTTTTGAAACTAAGACTTTCCCCCATATACTTTGGGAGTAGCTCAAAGCCCTGAAAGACTCAGCATTAACAAACAGATGCGCTACTCATAAGCAAATTATTCAGAATCACTTTGTCTTCAGTAATAACATTTTAATAATATTGAATATAAACACGCTTACTAATGAAAAAGCTAGAAAGGGAAACTAGGGGTACACAGCTCAGGCAATGGTTACACTTATCCATACTTCAATTCTTATTGTAAAAAGACAAATAGATAATTGATACATTTAAAAAATGCAGTTGTGATTTCTGTTTGGACTCTTTCCTCTTATAAAGAAACAACTTGAAATCTATACTGATAATGCAAAAAGCAATCCAGTGTTATCTCACCTAGCTTAAAAATAACCCTTCTTCTTTAAAAATGTTTAATATTAACATGTTGCTTACACACATTATGAGAATGTTATTGTAATATACAAAAATATATTGATAACTTGCTGAAGTTTACAAAATTGGTACTTAACAAAAGTACTCTCAGAAGTGTAGATGATTGCAATTTGTCCGATTCCCTGAAGAACGAGCAGTAGTTACTCTAATCTCTCAGCATATATTACACACAGCTGCATAAACACATCCATCAACTAACAATACAATCACCTGTAGCACAAACAATTCTCAGTGAACACCATTTGACTTCCCCAATAAATGTATTTAATTCCCTATAGGAAACACAGCCAACAGAAACATAACCATAGGCATAGAAACAAATTAATTTGATTCTAAAAACCTCCAGGCACTCACCAAAAGACTGAATGCAGGTTTCAAGAAGGTCTTCCAAAGTGGCTCCTTTGGCTAGGTGCCCCAAGGGCACCATCATGACCTGAGTATGGTTTGAGAGGCTGTGACAGTGGCTGGTCTGCTGCAGCTCCAGCGCTGATTCAGGGGCAGTGCTGCATGCTTGGGCAGGCTGCCTAGGAGAAAGCACAGTAGTGAAGTAAATACACGATAGAGTGCCAAATTTTACATTGCACGGGAAAGGAGGAAAGATTTAAAGGACAATTAACTCTTTCTAGTTGGGTTGCTGAAATACATCACCCTCCCACTTGATATGTACACCAAATGGACTGCTCAATAAGTGACTTTTTTTCTGCTAAATGTGAGTGGCAGAGCACATGGTCACAGAGCTCCCTGAATGATCTGTCAGGATTATCAGCAGTCTTGTCTGTTTGTTGGAGAGTATGTAATAACCTACCATCAGATGTCTGTGTCCACCAAAAGTAAAGGAGCAAAAAAATACTAAACACATTGGAAAACACCTGACTAGCTTTATTAATTTAATCTGAGAAGTCACTGTTAAGTAAACAAAATATCAGCACAACCTAATAGTGGAGTATTTCACAACCAAAACAATTATATTAATTTGCATCTATTCAATACTATTATTTCCTAGGTTGCTTTAAAATAGTATACATGAGCAAATAAATGTATTTAACAACAACGGTAAATAAGACCAAAATAAAGCACATATCTAATTTTAGTCTTGTGTTTTACTTGTATAATACCTTTTACTGCAAGAACATGTATGTTTATAGATAATATTAAAGGCTATTCATTGCTTGCACACAAGTTCATATTTCTGTATCAAATAGTAAATTGGAACAATATTGTATTAATGAAAAGTGATTTAATATATTTGCCTGCAAATACCAGGAACCACTGGAAGATCTGACTTAAGAGTATAACCATACCGCTTGCAAAATAACAACAAGCACTGCCATTTCATTGAAACTTCAGTTTATTTCAGGGACTCCTGAAATTTCAGGGATCCTCTGGGTTTATTTCAGACACTCCACAGCCTTCCTAAACAAGTGATTCCGGTGTCTTTAAGGTGCTATCACATAACTTTTCTTGGAACACCATGCAAGACTCTAATAGTCCCAGGAAGAAACGGCATAGAATTTCCTCCAGTGTGTTTTACATAGAGATAGTGGAAATAAATTCACAGATATCCCTGAATAGGCACTCCTGCATGAAGTTAAAAAAATACATGCCTTATGAAGAAAGACAAGACCCTACCTCATCCCTGTCAGAGTCCAGCCTCATCCTTACCTCTCCATCTCACTTGAATGCTGGGGAAGCCACAAAACTGATCACAGTGTCATTTACAACCCAACACTGATCCCAGCCTCCATAATTTCAAATTCAGGAAAACACACACCTGACCCTTCAGAGGCAATACTCATCACTGAGCTCCTACGTAGTTAGGCTGACAGTAGCTGACACACAAATATTCTCTACCCTTCCCCCTTTCTCTCAATTTCCCTCTTAGCTTTGTGATCGGACTTCCTGTTCTCATATAAAAAGAACAAGGGCCTGATCAGCTTTCAGTGTTTTCTTTTCACAAGCTTAAGCCCCTCTCCTAGCTTTATTCATAGCTTTATTCGTGCCTCTTCAACATAGGGCAGAGGATCCCAGCAAGTAGCAAAAAAGTAAGAGTTAAAGCAGAAGATATTTCAGGCTTTGACAACACCCAGGAAAAAACCTGAAGTTTCCACACCTGAAAGCAGTTTACAGTTACACTGTGGCCGACCTGGCCATGCTGGACAGGCAAAGCTCAGCCGGTGGCACCTCTGGTTATTCCTCAGAACAGATCCTCTCGCAGCAGCCACCCGACATGACAGACGAAAGGGGGACTGAGGTGCAGCGCGGGGACGCCTGCCCTGCATTTCCACTTACACCCTTGGCGGTGGGGCGGACATCACAAACAAGTGACCGTGCCAGGCTGACTGACCCCGGAGCAGGTGCCGCCTGCCCGGCGGGCCGGTGCCAACGGCGTTCCCGGCCGCGCCGCGCCGCAGGTAACCGAGCCCGGGCGGCGCTCAGCCGGCACCGTAACGTGAGGCTCCTCCACTCGCGCTGACCCGCCTGCTCGGCCACACCGGCATCCCAAAGGGCGAAACAAAATCCTCCCCCGCACACTCCCTCCCGCGCTTCTTTCCCCTCCCTGTCCCGCTCGGGAGGACCCGGCCGGCCCCGCAGTGCCACCCCCGTGCCCCACGGAAGCCCCCGCTCGCCCCACCGCCCCGGTGGGCACCGCACGCTCTCAGGCGTGACACCGACCCCGGTGCCCTCCGCCGCGGGGAGCGGAGCGACGGGGGTAAAAGCAGCACGGCAAACTCACTGGTTTTCTCTCCTCTTGCCTAAGGTCCCCATGCCTGTCCCAGCGGCAGCTCCGCCGCCCGGCAGGCTCTGCCGGCAGCGCAGGGAGCGGGGCTGCGCGGGGCGGAGGAGGCCGGGCGGAGCGGCGCGGCCCCCAGCATCGCCTCCTCCCTCCCGCCTCGCCGCGCTCCCGTCTCGCCTCGGGAGGAGTCTGAAACCAATTCAAGTAGGGCAGCGACGGCGGCGGCCGCCACCCGTGACGAGCGCTGGCGGAGATCTTATCGGCAGGAGGAAGTACTGAGCTGGGGCTGCTCTTCTCTGAAGCCGCCGGCTTTACTAGGTACCCGCACGCGCTCGCACCGCCCAGCTCTGAAGCCGCCACAACTTTTTTCCACGGCACCATCTCGGCCCGGCCCGGCCCGGCAGGGCAGGAGCTGCCCTGCCTTCCCCTCCCCTCGCGGCTCCCAGAGCAGGCTGCTCCGAGCCGCCGGGCTCCCGCGTGGCTGGGCCCGGGCGCGGCTGCAGCGAGGGACGATGCCGGCCCGGCCCCTCCGCCGCCGGCCGCGGTGTGCGGGCGGGGGGCCCGGCTCGGGCCCGGCTCACCGCGAGGGGCCCGGCTCATGCAGCTCGCCCGTGGGACAGCGGCTGGCCCACCAGGCGAGCCTCTGTGCCGTGCTCAGGTGCCCACGTTCATGATTGCCATTTTAAAGGCTTATCCGGCTCCTTATGCTGTCCCTCCAGTTTAACTGCAGAGCAAGGAGAGGGACCCCAGTGGTTTTCAAGGTTCTTGTATCACGATTAGGAGTTTGTGAGTGCTCTTCCAACTCAATGTTGTCAACTTTTCTGCTTCTGAGAACAAATGGCCAGGCGAGAAATCTGAAAGGGCAAAGTCATCCTATATCTTGTAACCGAAATTTACCCAAATGGTCTTTTTCTGAGAAATATGCTCAACAGAGCAGTACAAAATACAGGGTCCCAGAGATGCTGCACTGTCATTGTTTTAGAGCTCAGTTTATGTTTTTAAACATTACTTAGTCGTCATAATGTCAATGTGCCTCACACCAAGATTCAGACAGATTTCATAAAATGGTTCTTTAATTTTAAGACAAACTGACAAGGTTCAGATATTTAAAGTAATTTTCTGCCAACAATCTGGGCACATTTCAGGTTTCCAAAATTACAGTTTTGCTCATTGGCTTTTCTCAGAGGCAGTGATAAATACCATTATCACAACAGGGACTGGGGCAACTTGACTTTTGCTTTGCTGAAGAATTTCAGGTAAAAGGAAAAACCCTACATATTCCTGGCAATCACATTCAGTAGGTGCCATTCTTTTAAGTTGTAAGGTCATTCCTAGCATAGAGCTTGGAGTCCATCATGGTTTAAGAAACCCAAATATATTAATATATATCCAAAGTCACATATCATCCTCTGTGGCAGTTGTGTTGGTAAGCCAATCTCCTGGCTGAATTGTACTTCAGAGAAGTACATCCCAGCCATCTTTGCTTTTTCTTTAACACATTTTTCTTAAGAAGTTCACATGCATGCATACATACACACACAAATAGATGGAGAGATTGAGGTTAGACAGAAAGAGTACGTTCTAGCTTTGTGGCCTGAAAGTAATCCATAAGTAAATCTTACAGTACACAATCTCATACAAATATTCCGTTTATGTGCCCAGACAGCGGCTCTGACATACTGACCCCTGAATGTGACCTTCTGATGAAATGGTCTCCTAGTGTAAAGTAGATTCATGCTTGGTTTGTTCTCAGAGGATCAGAGATATGCTCTATGGAAAAGCAAGACATTTCTTCTATTCCCAGAGCTCCACTCAGTAGTTAAAGTATAACATGATACTAAGCCACCATGCTAGCAGTTACAAGATGCTTATGCCTAAGACAGACCATATTGCTCCCAAGGGAACATGACCAGCTAGATATTTTGGTACTGATGTGCTCAGATTCCTGGAAGATTTTGCCACAATAATAACTTATAAATTGGATTTTACCATCAGAATCAAGTGAAAGAACCCTCTTACTGCCTCAGCTCAAGCTGGATCTTTGGAGTTTAGTTGTTCGTCAAGATACACCTTTTCCCCTCCAAATTACTGCAAGACGAAAAACATAGCTTGGCCTTGAATCAGAGTAAAAGTAATTTTCTGAAAGCTGTGATTTCAAATCTATTTTAAGCTTATTCAGTTTGCTATTTTTCCTGGGTCTATACCTGCTCTTTAGAATGGGCCAACTAGTGGTGCATGTGCTACATACAGCGGGTTGAACACAAAATCCAGGGAAAAAATAAACTAAGACAACCTAAATAAAAATTATAGATGTTCTTTCATACAGTACTAATTATTTAAATCATTTCACCACCCACTCATATTAGCTCAACTGTTGCCACAACCAAACAGTGCATGAGAGCGAGACGATACATTTTCCCAGTAGCATTTACTTAGATCTATTTAACATAGATGATTGTAAAAGCACAGCCTCATTCTGAAAGCTCTTCAGCGTCCTTGTGGTGTGGGATCATGAATGAGAAGGGTCCTTGGCACTGACAGAACATCTGGTATGTGGCAGGGTCAGTAGACAACATTAGGGAGGCAAGCCAGATAATATAGCGTAGGAAGCAGTTCCAGAAAAGGAGAAAAGCTTGCTAACATAATTGGGAAGAACAGAAAATAGAAACCTTAGAAGAGTCACTGTATGAAAAGTCAAGATTGCAAATTCTTATGTAAACTAGGTAGTAATCAGAGTCATTGGATTTAACAAATTGTCCTCAGTGAGAGCCTACCAGCAATTGCACATGAAAAGCTTCCATCTGAGCTGTGATATGACAAAGGTGTGGCTGTCCTGTAGTGTCTGCCCTGTTTAAGATATCATCTAAATGTAGTTCTCTGTTATAATTAAAGTTTGTAGATTTTAAAACTCTTAAAACAGTTTGTTGGTGTGAGTGTTGATTTCTGTTGTAGCTAGTAGAGTGGTTCTAGTGCTTGTTTCAAGCCTGGGTTATCCCTTTTGATCACCATGATCTAGGCTTTGGGTACATTCACCAATTTATCAAATATTTCCATTTTTGGAAAGTTGCAGGGTAAGTGCAGATTTTGGTCTGATAACCCCATTGAGGTTATCAGACCTTGAGAATTCTCTCGCTATTCTATACTGGCATTTCTTCTGTAAAGTTTGCTTCAGTTAAACATTAACATCCAGCAGTCAGCCTTTAGTTGAACAAGGTGAGAGACACAAACAGAATTCATGAAAGCAGAAAAGAAAAAGCTTAGAAAAACTGCCAGAATCTAGAGTAGAGCATGGAATACTTGGACTTGCTGGTTTCTAATTTTGCCAGAGCACTTTTTGAGTTATTTGCCAGCCATGGATTCCCCAGCATTCTCAGTGAACACTCAGGCTGGTGGTTACAGCTACTGTGAATAACTTTGTTCACTTCAAATGCCAAAGGTCTGTGGGGTGGATTGAATGAGTCCAGTCCTGGTAATGACCCGTTTGGGTGTAAACATGCTGCCACTTTATGGAATATCTGTGAGTCTTAGTCTTGGAAACTATAGGCAACACATAGCTTGTGGGTAAAGGCAATAACTTTTATCAGACCAACTGGCACAATTAAAAAGCTACAAAATTTTGAGTAGATTTAACAAGAATTTCTGTAGAGAGTCTCAGAATCACACAATGTCTGACTTAGGAAGGGACCTCAGGTCCAGCCTTCTGCTCAAAGCATGACCAGCTGTTGGTTGCTCAAGGCTTTATTTAGCTAGATCTTGAAAGCCTCCAAGTCTGAAGACTGCACAGCTTCTCTGATCAGCCTGTTAGAACATTTGACTGACCTCATGGTTAAAAAAAACTGGAAAATTAAATAATCTCCACATCTAATTACTAAGTTTGTTTTGATTTATTTGTTGTCTCTCATACTTCTGCTAAGCACTGCTGTGAAAACCTTATTGAGGGAGCATTCTCAGTAGTCAATCGGCTCTTGCATCTCCCCTGTAGCCATCTCTTCTCCAAGCTGAAAAGGCCAGTTCCTTTAGCATGTCCTCTCAGGACAAGTGCTCTGTGGCCCTCTGGTGAAGGCAATCCAGTTTGTCGATGTCCTCCTTGTGCTGGGATGCCCAGAACTGGATCCATCTAGTGGTGGTGAATCACTTCTCCCTCTCTGCTGGCTCTGTGAGTACAGCCCGGGCTGCTGCTGGCCCTCTCTGCTGTCAGGGCACACTGCTGGCTCATGTGCTGCCCCTGCCTGGCAAAGCCTCCACCTCCTTCCCAGCAGTGCTGCTTCCCCACTTGCCAGGACCCAGCCTACATTGGTGCAGTCTCTTCCTTCCTAGGTGCAGGACTGTGCATTTGTCCTTGGTCAGTCCATTCCTTCAGCCTGCCTGGGCCTCTCAGGATGGCAGCCCTGGCCCCAGGTGTACTGAACTGTCATCCCAATTTAATGCTGCCTGCATCAACTAGAGGAGAGAGCACTGCACCAGCTCCCCCAGCACTGCTCACTGCTGGTCTCCAGCTACAGTAAAACACCTGCTCCCTGAGCCTGACCATTTAAAATGCTTTTTACTGGGCGTGTATCTAGTTGGTCTGGTCTATCCAGACCTCCCAGACTGAATGCAGTAGTATTACAGGAGGTCATGTTGAAATCTAAAATTTACTGAACTTAAAAACCAGCAACATCTGGAAATCTGTGTGGTTTTGCCTATATTATGGGTTCTAATAAAAGGCATTATCTATCCCTAAAAACTTTGTCTTGACTGTGTTTTTTAAGCCATTGCTGTTATGACAGTATAACCATGTAGAGAGGCCCCTTGTGAACTTCAAAATTTATATCTCATGTGTATGGGTGTCAATATTACCTTTAACTATAAAACAAGGTATCATTTCTTTCACAGCATCTCTGCTTCCATTTAAATAATAGTATGGATATGTAGTGGGGGCAAACAAAGAGGAATACTGGTGGGAGTTGGCATTTTCAACTGCTTTAATTACAGAAGTTAGATGGCTTGTTGTCACTAGGGAATGAGGATTAGAGAAGTAAAAATATTGTCTCATGACTGAAATAAGTAGAAACTTCTTGTGCATCTTCTATGGGCTCTAGAGTGTTCTTGCTCTTTAAGTGACGATGCCAAAAGAGCTTTCTACACATTTATTTGCTGTATTCTTCAGGTGCTGACTGGTCATTCTTTTACCTGCAGGAATTGCAGAAATCTGAGCAGTCAGTAGTGAAAATTAAATAAAAACCGTGTTCTTCAATCATGCAAAGGACTAAGTAATGCTGATTAGTTTTTGTAAAAAAAAAGTCCTCAGAGTGTCATTTTGAGTAGTACAACTTCTGCGGCCCTTTCCTTGTGCATCTGCTCCCCTTTTTTAAATAGAAAAAAACCCTCTCATTGTCCTTCACAACAATGAGTGATAAAATCTTTTTTTTATATATGCAGCTGTGTTCGTAAATATTTATCCAATTGCTTGGTAATATACTCTGAAAAGAATTGCATATGTGCTTGTGAAAGTGTTCATATATTCCAGGAATGCACATGAGCACATGGTTTTGCAACCCAAATTAGAGCTTTTCTCATTCAGTCCAGGAACTTTGAGACTGATAAAGGAATAAATGCATCAGGTAGTGCATATACTACTCCAGTGTCATCAGTACTCTGATTGGGATTCTGGGCAGAGGCAAATATCCCCAAAATGACCAAATTCCTCTTCCCTTTTTCTTCTGTTTGGATAAATCTTACAATATGAAGTGAGCTAGCACAGTAAAATTTAGATATTTCTAATTTTTAATAACTTAGATGTTCCTTCTGTGTGCACTCTGGGCTCCCTCACAGACTTAAAAGTCAGCAGGGAGTCTAACATCTGCTTTAAGAACTATGCCTAAGTTTATCATTAGGTGGATGTACAGCTAATGTGCAAGCCACTGATTGGCAACAGTCTTGTGCTATCAGCCATGTATAATTGAAACTGAGATTTTGTTGCTGCTTTTAATCAAAAAAATTTTAAACAAAAGTGGATTAAAATGAATTCTTCTAGTAAAATTTAGAAAAAGCAATTAAGATGTATCTTGATAATAGGTAAAAATATCAAGAGGTCTGGTGGGTTAGGAAATGCTACTAACCGGTGGCATTCTTCCGAGTAGATTCACACTGATTTATGTGGCTGTTAGGCTCAATTCCCCAGCCTTGCTATTGATTCAAGATTTTGATATTTTTCTATTTAGGAGAATGCTGAATTACAGTAAACATTGATCATCTGCCTATAGGATCATCTGCCTACCTTGAATTTCAGAAGCAGCACAGACTGGGGCAATATGCAGTGAAAGGTCATGATATTGCAAACTGAAATCTGTATTCTGTATCAATAAAATCATTCTGGCATCAGCAAAAGACAAAAGTTTTTATTTACTATAACTGAGTCCAACAGCATTGTCATCATAACTTCTATTTCTCTCCTGTAGCCCATAGCAAAGTAGCTTTCTTTCCTTTATGATCTTTCAGAATAAACATATTTGGTCAGATTTGATTTAGTTGCTTACTTGTACATACAGTTTACCTACTGATTTTGATAAAAATAGCACAAAACACCTTATTTCTTAAAACAGATGTGTATAAAGTATGGATAGATAAGGTGAAAAACAGCTGGTACCCTTGAAATAACTGTCTAGAAACTCAAGATACAGAAAGGAAAAGCATAACAATACTACTAAGAATGCTTCTTTTTGGTTCACCATCTGATTTAAGAGAACAAAATAGCTACTTAAACAGGATGTAGATAATATCACCCCAAACCCCCTTTGTAAACATTTTCCAAGGAGACAGTGATTAGCTACTTCCTTTACAGGATATTTCTTGGTCAGCAGCGAGAGGCCAGACATCATGCTCTAGAAATACACTAAGTGTATTGTTTAAACATTTTTCAATTGGTTTCACAGTTAAATTGTTGTGGATATAACAGTCCCTTTGAAAGTATAACAGGATGAAAGTTGGGCTCTCAGAAGTGTTGGGGTTTGGTTTTTTTAATATAATGCTTACTTAATTTTTTCCTAAAATTACACTGGTCCTTCAAATTGGAAAGAAATGTAGACATGGTTTCCATGTGCTTTGTTTCTGGTGGAGCTCCTTCAAAATATCCAAAGTGAGTGGACAAAATTTGATTTTGCTGCTGCAGTGTTCAAGGTCAGTGATAATAATTTTGTCCTCATCACTTGCAGTGACAAACTCAGGGGTCGTGTGAACAATTAGGAGTGACAGCTCCTGCTGACTGTGAGGTGAGAAGAAGTAAGCAGTAGTCATAGGGGTTTCACAGGACGTGGGTGTGGTAAGTGGTGTTTCTCTGCCCTTTCTGACTTCATCTGCAGGGCAGGAATCTTTTCCAAGGGAGTTCACCTTGGAATGCAAGGTTGTGCTGATTTGAACTAAGCACCGAATTGAATGCTGAAAATGTAATTGGACATGATATGCCACGTAGACAAGCCCCATTCTTCTCTACTGAGGGACTCTCCTGTTCCATCACTTTAAAGGAAAAGTTCTTTGCTCTTCTCACCAGGTTTTGCTTGCTCCTCTCTCTGTTTCTCTAGTATGCTCATTGAAGAAAGAGAGATAATGGGGAAGGAAGAGCATCTTCCCTCAAACCCGTTGCAGCAATTCAGCGAGCCCATGGTTCTGCAGGATCAGAAGGAAGCAGAACTGAGCTAAGAATGTGGTTACAGGTAACAGTGGCTGCCAAGGGCTGGCTCTCTTCTGCTGTTATTGCTACAAGAACTAACAGTGAGTTTCCTTATTTAAAAGGAAAAGGTAGTCTTGGTGTGAGCTGCAAACAGTAAATTTAACAGCCCTGTGTGTGCATGAAGAGAAAGATTAAGCTCTTCAAGACTCCGTTTTTCCCTCATGTGTTCTTTTGTTCTCAGCAACTTTCTATACTTATGGCTAGACCTGGAGGCTCTTTTTTCCACCGACCCAGAAGGAAGAGTGATAGACTGAGTAATTTAATTGATGCCTTTTTAAATTGAAGAGAGCTGATACTTCATAATATATTTGGAGCTTTTTAGAAAAAATCCTGTGGGTTTTTTCAAACCTGTTTACAAAACTTGTTACCATTCACCGTACTTTATTGAACTTCTGTGTGGTCCCTGAAGAATATCATCAGGATAGGGCAATACACTGGTCAGTCTCTATAGGTCTTACAGTTATGGTGAAAATACCTTGAAGAGGTGGGGGAGCAAAACTGTTCTCAGACCCTTCACAGGAAAATACTTAACACTCTTTTGTCAACACCATCAAACTTAGAGGAAGGGAATGTAAAACCTGCTCCTCAGTTTCGTAGCTTTAATAGATGATTTGAAATAAATGCTGTTGGGAACAGGATTAGGAAAATTAATGCAATAAAGACAATTTTAAGTAATTTTTCTCTCCAAAAATGGATATTGGTGGTCCATGGTGGCCAGATGTGACATGAATAGAGGGCAATGTCAATTATTTAGACCTAAAATGATGCAAATTTTTCTGAACTCCTCAAATCCTTTCCTTTTCCCCGTCTTATAACTCCTTACCTTTTCAACTTTAAAGCAATGTGTATTGTTTCCTGTTTTAAAGGACTGCTCAGAATAGCAATATTGTTAAGTATTACTGCCATTTTACTGGATTAGATGCCCTATCAATTGCTGGCTTCAGTTTTAATCAGGGAGAGTAGATGTAGCAGCACTGAACAAACTGTAATGGTGAATATACACCACTATCAGTGTTCAGTAGCATATAAATAATTGAATTTTTTGAAGGTATTTAGACAGCAATTCTGCAAATTCAGTGTATTCACATCTAAATGCATTCTTATTGCAAAATGCCAAACAGGGAGCTGAAAATTCATATGCTGAAAATTAATCTTGTTTAAGATACATCCCTATTTATTAAGAGCTCCTTTTTAAGGGGTCCTTGTAAAGCCCTAGCCCAAGCATTGTTAGGTTCAGGAACTTAGTCTCTAATTACAGGTGTCTCTGAATATCTACCTTGGAAAACAATGCACAATTGTCAAGACATGCCAGAAACTTTCTGCGCTCATATTTCTGCTTGTCAGTCTACAAGAGGGTTATGCAAAGTATCTGAAGCTTTTTGTAGCCTCAATTGTCTTTCAAAATTGTTCATTTGCAGCTTTTTATTTTTCTCCTTCAATCATCAGTGAAAAACGTGATAGTACCTTTCTCTATCCCAGCTGAAACCAGGACAAACTTCTGAAAGCTTCTTAAATCCTGTGGTATAAACATGAACAGCGAAGTCTTATGACAACTTGAAAACAATACAGCAGTGAAAGTTAGAGTTTCTTCTTCTGTCTGAAGAGTGATCATTTGTGTGTGTTCTCTACCTATCTACCTGTCCTATTTTATCACTTCTTTGGAATTTTGAAAGGAAGATCTGCTAATGTTTGCTCAGGATGACTCACAGGTTAAAAAAAGTGTGCTACTTTTTTGTCAAATACAAACACATTATAAAATTTGTATTTAAACTTAGTATTATCTTCAGAAGTTCAGAAAACAAAGAGGAGGGAAAAACATTGCCAGTAAACTGTGTGACTAATGAGTCAGAGTAACTGAACTAGTGTTCATAATGCAGATTGGTTTATGCTGCCTTTAAGAGCATGCCACACATTATTATTCTCAGCATCAATTACAGAATACTATTTAAGACTGTAGACAAAAAATTTAATTTCTAGTTCCCTAGTAGAACAATGGCAAGAAAGAAATTGCGCTTAGATGGATGGGTCAGATTCTATCAATATTCAAATCACTACTTTAAATGGTGCAAAGTATTTGTATTCAGATAAGAAAGTTAAGTTCTTTTGTCTCAGTCTGAGGTTGCGACAATGAAAAAGAATTCAAACTTTTAATCAGAATAGGTCTGTAGACCCCTTGGCTTTTTGTGCAGGATAAGTGGCAAAAAATAGATAGTAGCACACTGTAGGGGTAATTGCTGTTTGGGTTTCACAAGCTTATACCTCTTTAACCTAGTTTGGTGATTCCTCAGGCACCCAGTGGGAAGCATGCACATGCCATACTGACTTTACAACATTGTTCATCACCACTAGAAGACAGGCAACTGGGTAGGTGTGCTAGACCGTCTCATTTTCATACAAAGTTCCAAGATTTTGCTGTACTAATCATTGTGGTGATGTTCAGAGAAGCAGACATAATTTTAATATTTGACATGCTTCCATAGGAAGTTGTTCCTTTGGACCTGTGTAGATTGCAGAACATGCTGAGGTATACCATACAAAACTGGAGAGTTATTTGAATTTTTTTCTTTTGTTTTTGTGTATTATTTGCCTGTATTTGCTTTTATTTGCCTTTATTTTAATTGCCTGTATTTACTTACATACAGTATGAATTACTTTGCAGACACCTTTGCAGGCATTGGTTGTAGGCCTCAACTACTTTCTTCATTTACCTTATTTTCCCGTTCCTTGAACTCTAATCTCAGTGGAAACATCAGGGATAAGAGGAAATTCAGGAAGTCACTCCAGCTGTTTAACAAGCCTATCTCAATCATGAGCCTTTTCTTTCTCATTTTTGTGCATTTATGTATAGATAGGAACACATTGTTTTGAGTATTTTAAAAATTTTTGTTTACCTTTTGTGCAAATACCTCCTTTTCCTTTTTTATTTCTTTATATCCTGTCTCTGGCTCTCACAAGACAAATTATTTTAAAAAGCAATAACTAAAAGCTCTTTACAGTTGGTTTATGGAATATATTTGAAAAACAGCAAAACATTCCCAGTATACAAAGTCCTTGAGCAACCTTTTGAGTGATCAAACACTATGCTTTTTTGTAAGCTTTATTCTTTCGATATTTTTCATAGTTTGAAAAATTGTTTGAAGGAATCTTCTAACTTGAAGCTGTTTAACTTAGCTAAATCTTTGTTAATTTATTTTATTGTCCATGGCCATATGGTGGTAAGTTCTGATATTCTGACAATTTTAGTATAGTTAGTGACACAGAACCTGGGGTAATTAAGGAACTACCAACATGGCCATTTTATTAAATAACAACTGTTCAGCAGGATTGATACCTTATTCCATAGAGTGTTTTGTCTTTCAAAATCTTTAGACCCAAGTTAAAATTCTTAATATTCTGACATAGCTGCTTCCTCAATCTGGTGGCATCTAAGCTCTGTTTCTGGTCAGGCTGGTAAGCCCCCAGTAATCAAAATCCATTGCCTATTTGTTCCTCTGGATATGTTGCTCAAATCTCCTCTTCCAAGGAAGTGTTCTGGTAGTTGGTAGTGTTCATGTTTGTTGTGTGCACTCCCCATTTTCATTTTTGTTGTGTGCAGACAAAGGGTTTTAGTTATTGAATAGGAGAGTGAGAGCATCCTACCCTATAGCCTGGCATTTAAGACATTAGGATAAGATTTGAATTTTTACAGAGAGAGGAAATAATTGGACTTAGGCATCCCATAGAATGCTATAATGAGTGTCAGAGCATTCTCTATGAGTGAGAGCATCTCTATTAGGGCTCCCAGTATCTGAACCCTTGAATTTAAATACGTTACAAAACCAGACTGTTAAGTTCCTTGCCCTTTGAAGGGAATATGTCTTCAGAGAAAATTCCATAATCTCATATTAAAGGAAATGTCTCCTTCCAATGATGACCTCTTCTGCACCTCAAATGATGTTTTAGGATATAATCTATCAGAAAGAATGACCATTAATTGTGTTCATTTGCTCCCAGCTCAGAATGCAGTCTGTGGTCAATCTGAGTAGCTTTGGGTTCTGGATTCTGTTCCATGGCCAAGCACCTAAAGTGTCTTGTTAGTGCTCAGAACTGTTAGCCAACTCTGTGTTTCATGGCTAAGAAAAAGAAAGCTGTGGAAAGGCAAAATGCTGATTTTAATGTAAGAAGCTGATGCAAGTATCTTAACTAAGCCAGACTTCGTCTTTAAAATATTTCATCAAAATCCAATAAACATGTCTTAGGTATTCTGTTGCCTTATGCTTCCATCTTTCCTTGATTACATCACTTTTCACATTGCAATTGTATTGCTACTGTTTGAAAGTACCACCGTCTTAAAATGTGCAATCACAGTGATTGCACAACTAGCTGTATTCATTACTATAGCAACAAGAATAAAAATGTTCCCTAGCCCATCCCATGTAATTGGTCTCTCACTGCGTTTTATTCTCATGCTGAATGAACATGTATGACACAATGGAAATTGTGTGCTTTGGTTTGGTTGAAGGCTGCTCACAGTGAGGCAAGTGGAACTGAATTTTACTGGAACCCTTGTTTTGAAAGGGGAAATAAAATTTCTGACCTGCTCTGGAGTACTCAAGTGAAACATATGCACTGGCTCTTCAGTTTCCATCACACCCTCCTGGCAGGGGATCTCAACAGCAGGACAGGGAGCAGTGATTGTAAAGAAGCAAGTTCCAGCACAAGACACGTGCTCAAATGGAATTGTCTAATGTTAGAACTTCAATCATTGCCTTCCTTGAGCCCCAGTGAGGCCTTGTCTATACTGATATTTTTAATTAGCTCTTGCCTCATTATGGCATCTGAGATCACTAACATAAATATTCTCCATCATGAACATAGCTTCATCCCTATTTTCATGTTTCCTCTTTCTTCCTTGAAGTACAGCAGTGAAGCTCTCTGCTGCCACCAGTTCTACTCTGTGAAGGAAAATCTGGAAATCTGATACCATCCTTCCATGAGCAGTTATTCTAGGTAATTTCTTCCTTTAAGCTTCAGTTCATAATATTGCATTGTTTTATGAGGTTTCATTTTGTTGTTGGGCTTTTATTTAGATTTGAATACAGAGGAAGACTCTAAAACATAACTGAAGAAAGTGCATGGTTCTGTTTATATCAAAACTAAAGTAGTATGATTTCTGTCACATGAATTTTCCTGCTATCAGGATGGCACCTACAACTGTACCCCTATTTTCACACCATTTGTATAACATTACCTTTGAGACCAAGACTTTGGAATTATGTTATCTGTGAGACCAATACTTTGTCTGTACATTACTTTTACTGTACCAATTTGCAACAGTTTGCCAACAGGTTCAAAAGGCACTACCAGGACGTGTGCAGCCACTCATACACACCCATGGTGATTGCACAAGTTTCATTTCCTTAGCAAACCAGACTGAAAAAAGACACAAAACAGAGAAATCAAAACTGTTTCTCCTAATTCAGCATAATATCCACATTCTAGCAAGTGAAACAACCTGAGTATTTAGTTTCCCCTGTAAGCTGTATGTGTAAAAAGCAGCTTCGTTCCCTGCTTATCGGGCTTAAATGCAGGAAATCCTTTGTTTGCTATTAGTCAGTTGTGTAATTTTGGTCAAATTCTCATCTCCCTCATCTCATTTCCCTTTTTGCCTGTTTAGAAACAGTATGGTCAAGCAGGAACAAGCACTTTGTCCATGTCTTTACAGTACTTAGCATGCTGATGCCCATGCAACATTCCTTTTGTTCTTTATTGTATAATTAACCAAAACAGAAACAATATTCAGTCACCAAAACACAAAAAAATAGAGCTGTTCACAGCTAACTTTCTGAAATCTTTCTGCAGATTTAAGGGGAATTGTGTATCAACTAGCCAAATTTAAGCTTGTACAACTTTTTCTGGATAATTTAAAGAAAAAAATACAAATAGGCTGCTTCTTATGAAGAACTAATCTAAATTACTAGTTTCTTCTCCTCTTAAGCACCCTTCCTGAGGATTCTTCTCTTAAGCAATCATTTATTTGACTATTTAGCATATGCCAGGATCCTAGGAAGGAAGGATTACAGTCTTTTTATTTTTCCTAAATTGAGATTAGAAACTACATTGAGAAAATATTTTTTTCAGTTCAAAAGAACTACACAAGCCTAGCTTACTCATTACCTTACTACAAACAGATCAAGGGATGGGTTCTATGATAAAGTAGTAAGGGCATACCACACCCGGCACCCAGTTCTAGCAGAAAAAAAGGAGAGGTTTTCATTCGCACTGCTTCTCTGAGATACTGTTTACCTCTGCTTTTCTTTCAGCACAGACTAAAACTATGGATTTGTGCCTTAGGTGTAACATCTCTAAATAAGGGTTCTGAACTGTTAAAAAGCTCTTATTGATATGACCATAACTGTTGTAGTCTGATTTTGCATGAGAAATGTGTGCTGTGCTTTGGACTATTACAGCAATGATCCCATCGAGCCTGTGCAAGTTATGACAGTCAGTGAAACTTTAGCTTAGTTTGGATTAGATGTCCATCATTCTCAGTTTATGTTAAACCAGAAACAAGTTTTATATTGACAGAGTCAACTTCTTCCTCCAATTACTTTAAGGTCTCTTTCTTCTGTACAGTGTTTGCAAAGGCAAATTTCTCTTTCATGCACTATTTTTAGGAATTTCCAATATTCAAAAACTTCTGATAATTTTTCCTATCTGATTGATAACTAATCAAAAGCTGTTCCTGATTCATAATTGGAATTCAAGAAAAAAGCTTTGAAAATGAGATAGGGCTAGCATACACAATGTCAATTAACAGCCAATCACTAAACAATTCCTCTAAGCTGGTATTAAGTGATGCTGCATGCAAATTAGCACGGAACAGAGGAGTAATGATTACAGTTAAACTGAGGTTTAAGACATGGAATAATGAGAAGCAAATATGTTTTCTGTGCTAGGAATGTGAGAACTGTCGTTCTAGAGTGAATCAATTCCCCTTCCTTTCGGCCTTGAATCTTGCATTTTCATCGTGTGTACTTGCAGACTTCATTGACTTTTTTTTACTTAGACTGCTGCTTAGGAAAGAATCCCAAAGAGCTGAAGTCCAGGCTTGTGATGAATGCAACAGTACTACCATGAAACAGGACCCCTTCAGATCCCTTAAATGTAAAAAAAAAATCACTTTGGGTATTAATACTATTTCCACTTTTTTTTTTCAAGTGTCATGTGGTCTTTGAAGCAGCACATTGTACAAGTTTTGTGCACTAACTACAGAACAGTCTGTTCTTAGAAAATGGATAATGCCTCACCAAAGAGCTGAAGTAGAAGGAAACTGGTGTCAGGAAAGGCATATAAAATATCCTAGAGAGATGGTTTCTGTCAGTTGGATGCATGACACTTATACCCACAAATCTGTACATGAAGCAGAGAAGACTCTTCTTCGGGTCTTGGGCAGGATAAGAGTGATATGATGTATGTTTTCAGGACAAATCCTTACACCTGAGATAAGTGAAGTTGATGTTTAAAAATCTTCAAATGATGAATATGGGAAATAACCTGCACAGAAAATATTATTTAACATTCTTATGGAAAAAAACCCCACAGATATCTATCCTTTCTTATCAGCAAATTTATGAAAAAAAATTACTAAGCTTTGCACATTTATAAAATCTAGCTCATATCTTACTGATTCTGCCATTTGTTAAACATTCATCATTACACTTACATCATATCTAAAAATGAGTCATGCACTTCTATGTAGAATTTCAATAACATCCTGGTTGCTAGGCTACATGTGATCACTCTGACATATAAAGTACCTCTTAGCAATGGATTTTTTAAAGTATATAATGATCAAATTTGTAGAATTTGTTTATTCAATAAGTATTTCTGCCACTAATTAGGCAAAACAGCATGGCATTTTATGCCTTTAAATAAATATTTAGTTGTATTGCACGTGATGTCTAAGAGACACATATGACTTTTTTTTCCATTTCAGTAAACAACTTTTTATTTTTGCCATATGAATGTGAAAGAGTAGTCACCTAAGAAACTTGGCTTGTTTTTTCCCCCACTGTCAATGCCTGTCAACATTATTACTTGTCTTTAACTGGTTATTTATCTTTGCTTCATGCTCCTCCTAGCTTTTTCTGAGGACCAACCAAAGAAATCACCTCAAATATGCATTTAGATTTTGACACATGCTTCTATGTCTTCATCACAGAAGTACAGGCTTGTTTATACACATTGGCACTGGGTTTGTTCCTGCATTAACTGCTTCCTGGCAGAGACTGGGGAGATTTCCTGGTGCCACCACTCCTCCATTATTTTATTATTTCCTCCAAATCCAGAATTTGTGCTCATGAAAACATCTGCGCTTTAGGACCAGAGCTATCTTTGCCACACTAGTATTTAATTTTAATTTGTACCCTAAATGACCTGTGGGAAAAGAACATTAAAACTGCAAAGTAATGGGTTGGTATATGGAGAACACCAGAGCTCATGCTTTCTGTAAAACCAGAGGTTGATTAAATGAATTACCTTTTTCGGTTCTGTTGCAAAATAAAAAAAACCCAGAAGGTACATTCCTTCTACGTCAGTCCAAAATATTTATTTCTTCTAGCCAAACATTTTTCTTAGTATGGATTCACAAAAAATACTTCATTGTGATTTTATTCATTTATTCTATGTAGCACTGGAAACATTTCGTCTTTTCAATTTATTTTTTTTAATTTAGTTCAGGCTTGATTTTTCAAAATGAAACTTCAAAAAAATTTTCATCATTTATGAAACAAAATATTTTGCCCTAAAATAGCAAAAAAAAGAGATTCTCATTGTCTGCCTCAGCTTTTTCACATTCAACTATTGTTAGTACAGTAGACTAATATTCCTTTACTGATTATAAAAAACCCCTAGATTTATATAAATGGTCATTTTGTTCATTAGGTAAGCATGCATCAATAGACAGTGTGTGCCTAAATAAGAACATATTTTTCCTGCAGGACTCCTGCCTGATGTACCTTCAGTGCACATGATAATCAGTGCTCGGCACTGATTAATAAATAAATTATGCCAAGTGCTAATTATTGAGAGGCCAGTATTGTGAGGGGGGAAAGTGGCATTGAAAGGGAAAGTGCTGTTATGTGGTGTTATTGCTGGAGCTGTTAGAGGGTCAGTCTTCAAACAACACTTGCTTTGTCATTTCATTAAACAGTTCAGTTGGGAGATACAGGAGTGTGATAATGGAGTTTGCTGACAGCATAACGTGAGTCTCACTAACACAGAAGGCAGCTGCAGTGCCCAGGAAGACCTGGGTGGCTGTAAGAACTGGAGCCATACACAAGGGATAAAATTAACTACTGTCAAGCACAAGCATTCTTTGGGACTAATACTGAGAGTTTCTGTTCATTTGTGAGCTTACTGGCGGGAAACAGCTGTGGTGGGACACAGAGGTTGATCTCAGAATGATTCATGAGTCACTGGTGTGAAATGGCTGTAGGAGAGAAGTGCACCAGGTGACACTGGCCACAGCAGTACTGGAAAGCAGTTGGGTTATTTGATGGGCAGGAGCAGGAGTATCTCATGTGCAATAGCTCTAGGCATCCAAGCTCCAGAAAGATGATTTCAGAGTGAAACAAATGTTATGGAAGGAGGTATGCCATTTCTCTGCTCTAGTCCAACCTGTCATAAATCCTTGTTCATTTAGCTGAATATATGACATTTCATTGTAAAAAAAAACCAAAAAAAAACATTAGCAGGAAAACAGAAATTTTCTACGATGCAGACTAAGCATTAGAAATTTCTGGCAAAATGGTCAGTAGAATCTAGAGATGAATGGGTTATAATTTTTCCTACTGTGGGCAAGCAATTCAGTAATCATTAAGATTAATTTGGAGCATATAGGAAAAGAATTAAATTATGTAGTAGTCTGCAATTGCATCTTAGGTTTAGCAACCTATAACATAAATTAGGTCTGATAGTTGTATGGTCCTATAAGGAATTTCCCATTTCCTGCAGTATACTGCTCAATGACTTATTTACAGTTTATTGCAGTCTGCACTGAATACAGAAACTAGCTTCCATTTTACAATGTCTGATATTAATAACTAAATTTAGTAAAAATTGAAAGAAAACCTGTTCATGTTGTGATAAAGAAAACCAAAGTGTAAGAATAAAATGCAGAGAGTTAAGTCAAATCATGTTGCACGTCCCATGTAAAATATCTATAATCTTGTTTTCCAAATATTTAGAAATTTATATTAAAATCATACTTATCATAAACTTCTGCTGAGGACACTCAGCTCTGCTAAAAGTCAGATCATAGATACCTTATTTTTTCTGTGTCTTGAATGATACTTAGATTGCATAACTGTATGGAAGAGGCAATTTGATACAAAATCCTCCAATATGTTCTATAACACTAGTTCAAGCTGTAGCAAAATACCATATTTCTTTTCACCCGATTTGTCCCTATCAAAGAGAGATTTTTTTGAAGCAATGCTTTGTCTCAAAGTGACTGCTAAGGGCTGAAACTGAAATGATGCTGAGATACAAGCCGTGCAAAAGACTTAACTAGGCTGATTTAGTGTAATTTGATTGCTGCTCTGATCAGTCACTGTAATTGTCTGCCTGAGCCTCGTTAGAGGATAAGCCCCCACTGGCTCTATTTCCACTCCACAGGGTTTCAGTGGTAATGCCAGCCCAAGGCACTGCTGTCTTTGCTGTGCCTGGACAGCCATGACTGCAGTGCTGTGCTCCACGTCCCCTGCCTCATACCTGACTATGGAACAACATCAGACAACTGATATGCCTTGTTTGCGCATGTTTTCTTATTTTTAACATAAATCATTCAAGCCCTCCAGTTCACAGAATGACTCACATTGGTGCTCTGGCTTAACCTAGAAGGGGGGTCATGCACCACCATTGAGCCCAGCACTTATCAGTATGAATAAATCCTCATAGAGCAATGACTCGCAGAGCACGTCGGCGTTGGACACTAGATGTCTGACCACTGCTTGGGGAGACAAAAGAGTTACCAGTTAATTACCAGATGAAACAAGATTTAATCGGGGCAAGAAAATTCACAACATCACCTTGGAGAATTTAAAAATGTCTGACTAGATTGATTAGAAGTTGATTCTATTATTTAATCTTTTCAGGCTACACAGGTCTAGAACATAGACCACATGATGTATTTTTGCTCAATTTTACTCTCAAAGGTTGTTCTCTCTTGGTAGCTGAAATGTACAGAAATACCTAGCTAGCAGCAAACAGTAGCTTGAAGAATTTCAGCCCAAATATTTGCAGTTTGCTAGTTAAAAACAAGAAAAAAATAATTTCTTAGTATGGAAAATCATAAGGATTAAAACACTTAAAAATGCTAACCCTATAAGCATTGCACTTACCATCTTATAAAAAAAAAGTCAGGAATATTGTTTTTGAGCTGTGGTTTTACCCTGTCTTTACATGCTCTACTTTGATTTTGACACTGCTTGTACAAGTGCTTCTAAAAACTGTGAGCTGGTAGGTGCCTTCAGAATGGGCTTCTGAGAAATCTTTGTGCCTGACAGGTTGTGATTTTGTAAAATTTGACAAAATGAGAGCATTAAGCTCATTACCAAATACCAGTTTCTTCTTCAACTTTCTTTCTCAGTCATGTGCAAGTAGTTTCTGTTTAGTCAGAATTCCTGAACTGTCAAACCTGAACTTTTCTCACACTAAGGTGCTGCAGGTTGCACATGCGCATTTGAGAAGTTTTCTTTCAGATGTTCATTGAGCTCTTGGATTTGAGCCAGAATTCATATGTTTTTCATGCATTTCATGTTACATTACTCTAGCAAACTCACCAGCCATATGCTTTAACCAAAAGGGTCATTTTTTGATACCATTTCTTTCAAAGAGAAGGTATAAAATTGGCCATTTTAGCGAATGAACTAATTAGAGTAAAAGCACATCTTTCTTTTTTACATGCTTCTTTTAGGTGTGAAAAGCAAGTGAAAATTACATTTCTTCAATAGATACACTCTACTTTCATGTTTGTATGGCATGTAATACCCAACAAATCAGACTAGATAGCTTTAAAATAAATTCGACAATGGAGAGTTATATTTAACTCATGGAACAAATTAGTTAAGGGAAAGAAAGGAGTAAATTTCTGTGTAGAGAAGACAAAACTACCTGTTATTGAAAAAGCTGCCAAGACTTGCTCACCTAATGCAAAATTTATCCTATTAGAAATACTGCTTTTGTTTCACTATTTTCTCTTCCATGCTCTCACTCTCCTCTCAGAGTAGAATTTATTTATTTTCTTTAAGAATTTAACTCTGTACCTTGTAATCTCCATGATACAGGGATTACTTTAAACTTAGCCACCCAAGAATACAAATAGCACTTATAATTCTAAAATTCAGTTTAAAAATTAGCCTTAAATTCTAGCCTACTGATGACTGATCATCTGCATTCTGATTACCACACCTCTGTATACACAAGCATTCAGATGAAAGACCAGGGCTGTGGACCATAACCAATCAAACACATCTTTTGCTGAATGCATGAGATAATGCACAGCCCTAAATATTATTTTCCTACAGGGTGTCAGAAACTAAGATGAGAACAGACTAGGTTATGTATTCTCCTATTTATTCTCCTATTTTACCCTCAAGAGGAAAATTGAATGCATATGTAGGTAATAGAAAAAAAGCCCTTTTAGTGAGAGCCTTAGTTGCCCTGCATTCAATATTTAATTATGTATTCAAGAGACAATTTCCACTATAGAAAGAAGCAATTTTCAGAGATTACTACAGATAAGTACATAAAGTTTTAGATGTTATTACCAGTGTTTCTGAAATTTGTAATTCTTGATTAAAGAAGAATCTATGTCACTCAGCATTGACCCAAAGAAAAATACATATCCTTAGGCTCTGAGGAGATCTTAAATGGATGTTCCTTTTACAGCCTGAGTATGTGTTGGAACTAAAATAAAAAGAGAGAAAAAGAGCAATAAATTCTGTAAAGAAACATCAAAGGCCATTAGAGAAAGAGCTTTTAAAAAGAAGACAGTAGCATATGGAAAATAATCAGGCATGGCTATATAGAAAAGAATAATTTTGAAAGTAATAGAATGCTCAAAAATGGGTAAAATTTGCTTGTGAGGTGTCTTGTCCTTAGTTAAAGCAATTTTTCAAAGTTTTACCAAAGGAAAGCCTCTCTAAATACTATTGTCAATGGAAAATAACATTTTTTATTCAGATATTGCAAATATAGTAAATGTCTGGTTATTGTTGCCTGAAAAAATATATACAGATAAAATTAGTTCAATGGATCAACCATTTAATACATTTCAATAAAACCACTAGAAACTGTGTGGCTTTGAAAGTAACAGAACATTTTAATTAAATGGAAACATTTGTTGCCAAAAGAATGGTGCTTGGTTGTATCTCTTTAATGAGCTATTTTTACATTGAATAACTTAGACCATTTACCACTGAGATTGATGACTTTTTAAGGCTGTTTTTAACAGTGTTCTTCTCTATTTAACCTTGTTAAATCTTTAAATAGATATCCTTGTATTTCTCCTTGATGCTAAAAATGGCTTCCCTGACAACATACCATTTAGTTAATTTTTAGATATTGAAAGTTTAAAGTGGCCTGAAATGCACAGTGTCATTCTGAACCTGAATCCAAATTGTTACAAACTGCTGTCTGAAATCTGGATTAATTTTGTGATTGTGATGCACATCCTTCCTTTTTGAAATGCCTTCTCTAGTAAGTGATCAGGAGCAGAACTTCAGCCAGTCATCCAGCATTTCAGCATAGAAAGGGTGATGCAAAACACAAACAGCAGGGCACATTTAAAATTAAAGGGCCCATTAGGCTCTTCCTTCCTGTAGGCTCTTTGGAAAATTCAACTACCAGAAATATCAAATCAGGCATATGCTTTATGTATAGCATACCACCATTTGTTTAGTTTTGGTCTAGTTCCTATCTCCTATACCATCAGCTTAACATGTAACAAGTAGGCTAACGTATAGCTATAATTATTTGCATTAGTCATTGAGGAATAAATTCAAATAGTAAACTTGGGAAGTGTGTAATCCAGAGTTAGTATGATTGTCAATACGGACATTATTAACTCAAATGTTAATAGATACAATATCAATTAACTGCTAGAAAAGAAATGTTTTTAAAATTGAGGCGGCATTTTGAAGGTATTTCCAGACATTACCACATTTTAATTTTGTATCATTTTTCATTGTGAACATTTGAGAATATTTGAATCTGTAAACAAATACTAACAAAATGTGCCAAAGCATGCAGAAATACAAACATAAAGAGTAGGTTCCTAGTTTATTTTTCTCAGTTCTGATTTGTGTTTTGAATTGCTGTTTTTAGGCTGCTCAGAATATTTGCCAGGGGACCAACAACTCCTATTTTACTGAAGGAAACAAGTTATTTACACAAATAACTAGAATGCAGGTCATACTGGAGACCATATGTACCTCATTGGATAGATTAGATTTGATATTTTACAAGTACCTGGCCCGCACAAAGGAAAGAATCTCATTTGTTTCTTAAAATTTGCGTGTTTTTTGTCCAGGTGACATGTTACTGGTGAGATTAAAGACTGCTTTGTTCTTCACAAGACTTGTCCAAGTCACTGAATAGAGTGAGTATCATGTCCTTTTGGTCGATTATGTCTTCATCTCATCTTCACCTTGATGAGAAAGCGTGGAACAAATTTGGATAAACAACATAGGAACCAGATGCTGCAACTGTGTTGGCCATGCCACATTGAGCAAACCCAGCAAAATCTTGTTTGACTTGGAAGCAAACGCTAGAAATCAGAGAGAAAGGTATGTCAGTACCAGTGGCCACAAGATCAGAAAGCTGTCAGTTAGGAACGAGTTGAACTCCACCCAAAATTCTGAGACATTGGTGCTTTTTGTTGGATGCTTTTTTCTCTTTGAAAAGAGGTTTGGGTTGGTTTGGTTTTTTGGTTTTGGGGGGTTTTTTGGGAGGGGGAGGGGAGAGGATAACTGTGTGAATTATGAACATTTTTCATTTATATTTCAAGAGAAATTTCTGTCTATATTGTCTTATGCCAAGTTTATGGTACATCTCCCTGGAACAATATGCCAGTGCTGTGTTTTCAGCACAGGCTAATTGAAAATTTCCCAAACTAATTGCACAGGAGTGACAGACACAGAGCAGAAGAATCCCTTGCCTAGAAGAGGGATTGCACTGTGTTGACACATATTAATTCACTTCCAACTGAAAAAACAGGTAAATTTTCATCTTGGTTAAGAGTTTGTAGAACAAGAACTCTCATATTGTAAACTTCTCAAATATTGCCTGAAATTATGACATTTCTGAGAGTGGGCTCTTTGGCAACACTGGGTGGCATTGTACAATATGGGACATTACAAAGTAATAGAATATGTACACAGATTTTTACAAGTTTATCATCTGCTGCCTTCCAGCCCTCAGGTTGTAAAAATACTGCGAGGAACTCACAGCTCACTTAGGTACACATACTTGTGCAGCAGTTTTGAGCACATGGACGGACCTGATGACTGTTACCCCTCAAAGGAAGTGTTCATGTCTTTGTATATAATTAGTTCCACTATGAAGAACACCTTAGAAGAGAAAGATTTGGTTCTCTTGTTAGACTTGTGGTTCATGGAGGGGGGGGGATGGGGTTGGTGGTGAGGTAGAAGAGAGGGTTTTGCACTTAGTCATAAGGGGTGCTGGGAGCAAGTAAAACCATTAGTATAGACTAGCTCTGTGTGGGATTCCATTACCAGCACAGAAAGAGATACAAACAGAGAGTGGTTTCAGAGAAATGTCACAGGATGGAAATTTCATTCCTTTCCAAGCTCTGAACCTAGGAGTTCATTTCCATTAGGGAACAAGAAAGAATAATAATAAATTTCCATGCAGAGCAACACCCCCTGTGCATTGCATAACACAATTGTGCACAGAGGGTGTTGCTCTGTATGGAAATTTATTTAGACAGAGATGTGAACTACATTCCTGATGATGAGTGAAATTTGTTTTCCTGACAGTTATGTGATATTTTATAATATTACATAATCATGTGTCTGTCTTGGCATTAAATGCTATTGAAGAGGCACATAGGCAAGTTCAGTACAAGCACCTATATTTGAGGAAATTAACTGGTTTTTGAGGAAATCAACTGAGTTATTATCTAGATAATCTGAAAAACAAGCTAGAAATAAAATCACTTCCCTGTCTTTTATCTCTGTGGTTTTACCTCATGTAATTTTAATGCTTGTTTCTCCTCTTGTTGCATAAAGTACAGCATAATCAGAAGGACCCACTTGACTAAAGTGTATCTGACAAGTCTTGATATATATGATTTTTTAGCAAATAATACACAGCAAAACAAAGAAAACCTTCTCGGTCTTACATTTTCAGTGGTAGTTAGCTAAAATAGAGACAAGCAGCTATTCAAGTTGCAAGCTGGTTTTAATAGGATGCTGTTTCTCAGGATGCTACAAAGCCAGAAGGATTTTAATGGTGTTGCTGATGATTTACAAATTAATTAGGCTCATAATCCATAAAAATACAGAAATAGAGGGAGTCATGATAACAATGGATGAGAAATGTTTTCATATCCACAGACAGGAGTTTTGAAAACCTTTAAGTTAGTGAAATCAGAGCATTTAAAACTTTAAATCTACAACCGGACCTTGTTTTCAAAAGTAGCAGTCACTGTTACAACTTTACCTGCACTTGATGGGAAAATCCAGGTCTCTGGAGTGCTTCTTAGTGGCTACAACAGTTATTCTTGGTTCTGACTATTGCTATGCATCATGTCCCACATAATTTGAGATTATCAGTCAAAATGGCATTTAAATTCAAACAGCTCCTAAAACATTATGGCCCTTCTTTTAAATATTAAATATTTAATTATTCTAAATATTCAATTCTTTTAAATATTAAATACTATTCCAGCCAAGTTTTAACTTACGGGCTCAGGTCTCAGTAGCAGAAGTTAAACTGTAACAGTCTGACTGTGCTGACACGTGAGCCTGCAAGCAGTGTGTCCTGGTGGCCAAGAAGGCCAATGGGATCCTGGGCTGCATTAGGAAGAGCATGGCCAGCAGGTTGAGGGAGGGGATCCTGCCCCTCTGCCCAGCCCTGGAGAGCCTCACCTGGAGTGCTGTGTCCAGTGCTGGGCTCCTCAGGACAAGAGAGACAGGGAGCTCCTGGAGCAGGTCCAGAAGGGCAACAAAGATGATGAGGGGACTGGAAAAGGTCACTTATGAGGAGCAGCTGAGGGAGCTGGGCCTGTTTATCCTGGAGAAGAATGAGAGGCGATGCTGTCAATATATCTGTACCTGAAGTACAGTACCTGAAGGGTCAATGTCAAGGGGATGGAGCCAGGCTCTTCTGGATGCTGCCAAGTAATTGGACAAGAGGCACAGGAAGTTCCACCTGAACATGAGAAATTACTTCTTTACTGTGCAGGTGACTGAGCACTGGAACAGATTACCAGGAGAGTTGTGGTCTCTCTCACTGGAGATATTCAACACCTACCTGGACACAATCCTGAACAACAGGAACAATCCTGAATAAGGGACCCTACAGGAGGTTGGAGTAGATGATCTCCAGTGGTCCCTTCCAGCCTCAGCCATTCTGTGATGATATAATTCTGTGACAGCTGCCGGGGGGGATCATTTCCAGCACCTGAAGCCCTGTAACTCCTGTTATTCTCTCCTGTGTGCACCTTATCCTTCTACCCTATCCCTCAGCTGGCCATGTAAAGCCGACAGAGCTACCCTGTCCCATGCAGAAGCCATGTCCCTCCAACATGGGACTGTATTTCAGAGGTGCAGGAAGTGCAAATAGGTGGAAAGCCAGGACCAGCAAGCCACAGAGATAACTTTGCTTGGCTTCCCGTGCTCAAACCCTGCACACACAGACAGGTTTCAAGCACATCATGAGGAGGAGAGGGAGGCAACTTGGCAACACGACTGCCTTACAGCCCTGGCACGATGCAAAATTCCTGGGGGTTGCATTTGGAGCCCTTTTGTGTGGACAGTTAAAAGGTCTGGGTTTAAGGACATTCTATCGTATGTCCCAGAGGTCCAGAAGCACTGAACACAATATTACCTACATACTTTCAGAAACTCACATAACAAAGTTGTTTTCTAAGCATGTACTTTTAAGGTTTTAAAGTCTAAAATATTTTCATTAATTAATTTTAATTATGGGAAGCTTTGAGCTTAAACTGGACATTAAATACACTGAAAATATATCTTGGAGAAATGAGTAGAAAACTAGGAGCCACCATCAATGGAAAATGAAGAAAAAGCCCAAATAATCTATTTTAGTTTAAGAAAACCCAAACCACACAAAACCAATTTGTTAAGGACCACAAGTTACCTGTTGGTTTCTTCGTATTGTTCTTTTCATATTCAGTCTTGTAGCAGACATTTGTAGGGGGCTACAGTGTGGGTAAATGAAGGTGGTATAGAATGTAATCTTATCCCCTGAAGAGTTGCAGCTGAACCAATTACTAAAGATTAGGAGCAGGTCTGATGTTAACAGGTCACACCTGTAGCCAATAAGAGGAGTGTTATAAAAGAGTAGATTGGTGGAAACTGGAGTCAGTTGGCTACTGTGAAGGCAAGGAAGAGTCAGTGCCCAGAGGAGCTACCTACAAGAAACATCAAGGAGGTGCAAAACTCCAGCAATATGGAGCCCATACAATATAGTAACAGTAGAACCTTGCTATGTAATGACAACAGATGTTAGCCTGGTGTCACAGGTTTGAATCTCAGTAACTGACTTGAAAAGAGTGGGAAGGATTTTATTTTTTTCAAAAAGCGGCAGGTGGAAAGTGTCTTGGTCAAGATGACAGCTGACTAAAAAAACCAGAAAAAGCAGCTGCCTACTCTTTACCCAAATGCCTACTCTTTGGAGCAGCTGAAACTGAACAGTTTGACAGGAAAGGATGCAGCTTGTTTTCTTACATGCTCTATCACCTCACCCAGCAGTATTAGCAGCATACATCAACCAGACTGTCTTCAACAAAGAGCATGCTGAACATTTACAAGTTGCTCAGCATCAGATACGCTGTACTGCACTAACTGCTGAAAGCCAAGGACCTCTCCAGAGGTGCCTTTTGTTTTGCAATCAGCATATGGTTTCTTAAGCAGGAAGTCAGCTTCAGGGGTGGTGGTTTTTCTGCAGCTAAGATAATCAACATAGGAATTGTCTGATCTTTGTACGTTTTTAAACAGATATTTTTGTGCAGTTGATGGGCAGAGTTAAGTAGTTTCACTACATGAAAATTACTCATAAAGCTATAAATAAATGAATGTAGTAGGAACTACTAATGACAATTTCTTCACCTTCCAACATTGAGGTTTTTTTCAATCTATATATTTTAATTCTGTCTTGAGTATTTGTATATTTATGAATGATTGACACCAAACAGAAGAAATAGTATGCTTATGCAGTAATATGCTAACTACTTTGCTTTCTCTTGTCCTGGTTTCAGCTGGGGTAAAGCTCATTTTTATTCTCAGTAGCTCATGCAGAGCTGTGTTTTGGATTCAGTAGGAGAATAATGTGAATAAAACACTGATATTTTGGTTGTTGATAAGTCATACTTACCCTAAGTCAAGGACTTCCCACTCTGCTCTGCACTGGTGTGTCCTCACCTTGAGTCCTATCTGCAGATTTGGTCACTGCAATATAAGAAAGACATTAAGCTGTTAGAGAGAATCCAGGGGAGGTCAACAAAGGTGGTGCAGGGCCTTAAAGGACAGCCATATGGCTCATGTCACTTCAGCCTGGAGAGGATCCCTGAGAGGGGACCTCACTGCAGTCTACAACTTCCTCATGAGAGGAAGGGCAGGCACTGATCTCTTCTCTGTGGTGACAGTGACAGGACCCGAGGGAATAGCCTGAAGTTGTGTCAGGGGAAGTTTATGTTGGATATTAGGGAAACCTTTCCCCACAGGGTGGCTGGTCACTAGAATGGGCTTCCCAGGGAAGTGGTCACAGCACTGAGCCTGACAGAGCTCAAGAAACTTTTGTACAATTCTCTTAGGCACATGGAGTGATTCCTGAGGATGGTGCTGTGCAGGGACAGCAGTTGGACTTGATGATCCCTGTGGGTCCCTTCCAACTCAGCACATTCTGTGATTCTGGACTTTTCAGTGTCCCATCCCCTGTCGGTGAGGAGGCACACGAAAGCTGGGAGGGAGCATGGCTGGGACAGCTGCCCAAAGAGATTCTGTAATGTAAAAAGCTACACCCAATATATAAACTGGATGGAGTTACCTGGAAGGGGGTCAGTTGTGATCCAGGAATGGGCTGAGCATTGGTCAACACGTGGTGAGAGATTGTATTGTCAGCACTTGTCTTTCTTGTTTTACCTCCTTCTCTCCCTTTCATTTCCTATTATTATTATTATTCCTTTGTTTCAATTAGAAACTGTTCTTATATCAGCCCCTGAGTTCTGTTCTCTTTTCTTTCCTGATTCTCCTCCCCATCCCATCAGTGGGGCGAAGGGGAAGTGAGAGAGTGGCTGTGTGGTGCTTTGTTGCCGACTGGGTCTAAACCATGAACATGAAGAGGGGAAGTTTTGCTTCACTGAGAATTACACAATGTAGGTTATTTAAATAAGTATCTGACTGGTAAAAGAAAAATTCCTACAGCAGTTCTACAGCTGTGACGCTGGAGATGGTGGATGCCAGTCTTCCATTCCTGACAAAATTTTTTTCCAAGAGCATTTGTAATTTATAGCCTGTTTCTGTTGGAAATGTCTTGCTCCCCTTTTCTCTACCTCCTTCTGCCAAAAACAAATACCACAATACAAAAAGTGCAGTATTTAGTTACTTTGTTGTATTCCTTTTTTATTATTTCTTTTTTTTTTTTGAAGGAAATATGGATTATAACCATTTACTTGATAGAATACAGGCTCAGAAGATACTGTGGTAACTTAAGAGTAAATTAAAATTGGATGTAGCGTGGGAAGCTAGGATGACACATAGTGTTTTCACCTTGACAGCCTTTCAGTGGAGGTGGCACAGCAAAAGATCTTGACACATCTTGACACCAGCATGAATGCCTTCAAGTGAAAGGCAGGTAATTGTTTTCAATGCAGTAAGAATCTAAACTGATCAGTAGTCATGAGATTAAAAAAAAAGAATTTCTGTATTTCCTAGATGAGTGCTGATCTTACGTATATTTTTAGAGAGAAAGTAAGTAGCTAAAAATAAAAAAATTATTAAAATAACATGTATAAAAATAGCTATATATATAAAATTAGAATTGCTTTTCCTAGTGGATTAAAGAGCGGGAAAAGTCCAGCATTGCAATTTGAAAATTTGAACTATTTGGAAATATCATTATAAAAATGGTGCAATATTCCAGAGATCACAAAGAATGGAAGAAATTTAAGTATACACCAGTAGGTTCTATGTGCATATTTCATTAGCTGTCTCATTAAGCTTTTCTGTTCTTTTTTGTTCTGAGTTGTTGCCTTCTCATTCTTAATGTATTTAGCCTTTTTCAGTTTTCTGAAATAATTGAAAGTAATAGATGAGCAAACAAGTCTAATATTTTAAAAGAAACAGTTTTCATACATGAAATTTCAAGTTTATTTTGCTGACTATGTTGCACTAAAACTTTCAGTTACCATTTACCTAAGGTGAAGAGGGAGATAACACAGCTAAAATAAACATAATGTAATATTTAGGCAATAAAGCTAGAAGAACGTATGATGAGATGTAATAAAGAAAAGATTAGCCACTGAACAGCACTTAGCTGGGAAGTGCAGGCAGTTTCCAAAGCCTGCAGACTCACACAATGAAGCTGTACACAGGTGTGTCAGCACGGGAGGCTGCAGAGCCGGGGGCCCCTGAGTAGCAGAACCGGTGCCCCAGCAGAGCCTGGGACACAAGTGCCCACACCAGGCATACCTGCCCTGCAGAGATCCAGCTCACACAGTCCCACACAGAGAGCTGGCCCGAGCTTCTCTGCCAAGCCTGTACAACAGATAAAGATCCACCCACAAATAATAGAAAGGTATCTATATGTGTAAGAGTTTTCAGAATTGTGGCTCTGTAAGTAACATGGTTGTTTCAAAACTACATTTACATACATCCCTTGTGACAGCGAGATGTCAGTGCTTTTTGTAAAAGTAACTCTAATGAAAATAGGAGTAATAAATGTGACCATGTGTTGAAGTGAAGGGGAGACGACCATCCTTTAATGCATCGAACTCCGATTTATTGATCGATCAGTCACTTTAAATAACAGTGTTAATTAACTTCATGCATATTCCAAAATCCAGGTTCACAATAGGCTAACAGAGAAAACTCTAACCACTCCTTTTGTTTTACAATACCTATAATTGTTTATTAAAAACAGAACCAGTGTTCCCACTGTGATATGAAAGGTTCCCAAAACTTCCATATCTGTTCCCAGGGTGCCATCTTTTCCCAGAGAGGGTGTTTTGCTTGTTATGGGAAGACTGCCTGAGAACCTTATTGTTTATAAAGTGATACATGAGAGAGCCTAATTGTTTATAGTAATCAGCCTGGGAACTGCTTTTGGAACTGCTTCGCAACTACCTTTTACTGTTCTCTCAACTTTATGCCTTCTTGGCCTTTTTCTTTAAGCCATGCTTGAAATAAACTCCCACAACCATGCTACTGCCAGCTATACTAATGCTGCATGTTTGCGTCTGGTTTTCTCTAAAAGTTTGTCAGTAGATGAATTCAGATCCAAAAATGGGTGGTAAAGAAGTTATATTGTGGTCTCTTAAACAGCTGCCACTGTCTAAATTGACATCTGATTTTACTTCATATTTACTAACCCCATATTTACTTCATATTTACTACAACCCCTGCTCCTGAAAATGTACATGGTGCATGGGCTGAATATTTTGTGTGAGCGTATTTGAAGATATGTTCTCTGCTGATTTGGACTCCATAGCCATTAGAGGTCTTTGTACTTAATATAAAGGTAACAGGATCAGGCCTTATAGGAGTAATTTATGTCTAAGTCACACAGTACCACTTCTACTCAGTTACAATTACTGATGCTTCAGGAAAAAAGGGGTCAGTATGTGGTTAATGGAAAAATTCCAGGAGACCTGGATTAGATATTTAGTTTAGCAATTGATCTTCCTAGACAAGCCAAATCATTGGCCTATGCCTCTTCTACCTAATAATACCCCCACTGTCTTGCTTGCTTGGATTCCAAGCTTTTCCTAATAGATCCTATTTTCTTATTGGATACACTTAGCACCTAACATAGGGAGGCTAAAATGCTAAGTCCAGCAGGCACATTTGTAATTTAAATGTGTTAAAAGAAAGGGAAGGGGAAAAAAAGATGTAACAAAAATAACAGTGAAAATTCCTTCTCCTATGCAATTATCTTTCTTCCAGTAGGAAAGAAAAACAAGTGAATTTATATAAAGAAATTAGATGAAAGCAACTCCAAAGATGGTCACTGGGGTATCATTACAACCCCACAATGAAAAATTGTGTAACTGATGCCTATAGTATGAATAGGGGGCGAACTAAGAAAGGAAACTGTGTGTATGCTCTTCAAGGTAAATTAGCTCAAAACCACACACCAGGTTGCTGTTCCTGGGCCACGGAATGTACTTAGACATGCACAGAAGAGCCCTCCAGTGACATGTACCTCACTGTACAGTCTGTGAAACTGAACAATTTTATGTACGGATTTTATTTCTTCAAATACTCTCCCTGTTGGAATATTTAAACAGTTATTTCTGCCTCATTGCACACATGAAAACCCCATTGCATAAGAGAAACGGAGAACAGAATTAAAGCAAGGGAATCTGCAGCTTCTGTTCTCTGTTTTCCAGTAAAGTTCTCTTCTGAATTGGCAAAAGAAATTTAGTTACTGTTTTGCCTAACCCAGCTCTAGCCCTAGATAAAGCAGCACAACCCTCAAGCCTGCACTGATTCCTAAAACTACACACATTCCATTGCAAAATGATCTAGTGATCATCCTACCTAGCAATGCATTACATTTGTAATTTGTTAAAATTCTAAGGCTATTGTGACAGTACTTTGATAGTACTGATGTGTAGTGATGAACAATACTCTTGTAACATTTAAATTCTTTAGCACTCTTCAAACACTCAAAAAACCAAAGGACGTTAATTGTGTAGGCATTGCTTTAAGCTTAAAAACCTTTTTATGCAAGAAATTAAGTCTTCATCAAGAAAATAACTGTTGAAATCTTAATACCTCTCAATGACAGCCACATTTGAAGAGCAATTTTATAGCATAATCATCCTTGTTGCATAATTTGGACAGATTTTTGTTCTCATTTTAATTTCCCATACACTGCTTGCTTTACCATCTCTCCTTCCCACACTGATGAAAAGGGAGAGATCAAAAGTCAGAAGAGAAAAACCACCAAGTTTGGGCCTGGAGTTAAACTTCTAAAGGCTTCAGCACATCTCCTACTTCAGACATGCTATGGCCTATCTGACTAAAGCACTGGGTGCTTCATAGGAGACTTGGGCAGCTGCATTCCTCCTGAGATCCCACTGCGGACACAAGCCCAACAGAGCAACTTTAAACCCCCCTCACCTTCCACCCAGGACTGGAATATCTAAACTTCCTGTTCTTTGATTTCTATGTTCTTGAGACATCTAAAATATGAACCTAGCCAAATGATATGCCAGGAGAAGAGGCACTTTTCTTTCTATTTTACCTCATATTGAAGGTTGTCTGAAACCAGAAAAGAAATAGAAAGACTAGCAAGACCAAACCTTGCTCCAATGATCTGATATGTTACTTACTTCTGAAAGTAGGTCTATAGGACTGGGTAAACAATAAAATGGAGTTTCAGGTTCTTGCTTTATTATCAGCTGGAGGAGAGGTTTAAATCCATCTTTTACACATTTCATAACAGTTACAGACTTTTCCAAGGAATGCTAACATAAATGCAGGCTGAACAACATGAAAAGACGACAACTGGGTCATGGAGTAAATAATTCCTCATTAAGAGAGAAAGCCAGGAGAGACAAGAACGAGTAAGGATGTTCAGAATGAAGTGTACTAACAGTCAGACTCTGAGGACATCAGTGATTGAACCTCCTTTGTGCAGCTACTTCTCAGAGTTTCTACTGAATTCTACAGCCTGGCTTTCTCCTCACGTGGTCTTTACTTTTCATAATTGGCCCTTATGGTCTTTCTTCCCTCAACTTGTCTGTTGAAGAAGTAAGACAAAAGAAGTGCTTGTACTGCTAGAACATGGGATACTTACACTTCCTCTCACTGAGTTCTGAGTTTGTTCAGGGAGGGGGCACTTTGGAGTAAGGTCTGTTTTTCATACTCCTCATGTTACCCTGCTCTTTGGTTTTGCTTCCTCTGGCTGATTTTCTGGTTGATTTGACCACTAACTCTTCTGAGTGGTTATTCAGAGAAATGAGATTATTAGTATGCATTTAACTTCTCTTTCAAACATATAATTTCTGTAGTAACTTCCAAAATTCACAAAATACCACACTAAATGTAGATGCTCGGGTTTTGGGTTTTTTTTCTAAAATGTAAACATATACCTATATATGAATAATGAAAAAATTGTCTGTGTGTGGATGCAAACATTAATGTTTAACAAGCAAAAAGGAGTGTAAGACTGGCCCACCTGATGATGAAAGAGAATGATGTAATTTACTTCACCCAGGACAGGACTTCACTAACAGCTGCATAAAATTACAACTATTTAAAATTCCAGAAGCTTGGCATGTCAATTCTGAGACAATTTGGGGCAGGGGGAGGATGAGGGAAGATGCCTGTCCTGGTTTAGGCCAAATTTTTGGGAGGAAATTTCTGAAGTGGTCTCCTCTAGAAGGCAAATTCAAGTGGCCCCTCCCCCTAGTGGTTTGGGAAAGATTTCCTTGGAGAAAAGTGGAGAAAACTGTTTATTTAACAAGCAAAGTACTCACAAACATGGAAAAATGAATAACATTAAACAATGGAACCTCTCCTTGTTCTGAAGAGATGGCAAATTCAGGAAGTCCTTGTTGTGGGCTGCAGCTCTGCTCACCCAGTCTGTTATCAGTCCCTCCTGCGCTGGGAATTGCCGTGTCCTGGGCCCCTGTGGGCCACAGGCATGAGCTCGCAGTGTTTTTCTGGGGTTTCAGTCCAGAGCAGGTTTGAACAGCTCCAGGAAAAAAGACACAGTCTTGGGAAAACTTTCCTTGCTGCAACTAATGGGGAAAAGCAGTGAAAACCAAAGAAAAACGCCCTGTTTCTCTCTCACTGTCCGTGCTGCAGACAACACACATGGAGAGAGCGAGCTGAAGCTCCTGCTTTTATGTTTTTAAACAGTCATCCCACCACTTCTCCTTCTCCCCCCTTTGCTCTCAGATCTACTTTAAAAGCACAGAATTCACATCTAGCATAAGCAGAATGGACAACTGGGGATACAAGCACCACACAGTCATGCAGGACAATGCCAAATAGCTGGTTATTTTCCCTAACTCCATTTCAAATGGGTCTTATAGATTTGAGTTGGGATGCTACAACTGGTTGCAAAACTACAGTTCTTATTTGCAAAGCACTTTTTCCTGCTCCAGCCTCTACCTGCAAATAAAACAGAAACATGCCAAAATAGTCAGAGAAAGAATATTTAAATATTTGACAAATGGCATTAACAAAATTCAGATAATACTGTCACTTTAAATATCTCCTGCAAAAGGTAAAAAAATTACCCACACCACTTTTTTTTTAGTAAAAATAATGCAGTACATACTATCACAACCTCTTTCTTCTTAAGTGAATACTGAACAGAAAATACTCAATATGAAAAGTTCTGATATATTTATCCAGTCACAGCTCCCCCTTGTGTAATTCACCAGTACTACAAAATACTAAGTTGGAATAGAGATTGTTTAAATTAAATTTTATGGTAGCTATTCACTTGATTACTTTAATTTTTCTCATATTTAGAGAAATTTAGCGATATTTTAGGGTTGAAACTTTGTATTTTCATGCCATTTTAATGCCAGGATGTTTCAATGCCAGGACAGATAATAATACTTACAGTAAGGTTACACTAAAACCACATTTAGAGGAATATTACTTTTGTACAATTACATGATTTTGACATCCATAATCAAAATCATGGGGGTTTACTTAAGAAAATTTGTATCCAATCTGTTTTTTATTACTGCTGCTAAGTCTTTCTTCTATATAATTTGTAAGAGGGTTTACATTTCACTGACATTTGGAAAAATTCTAGCTATTCTCTTGTTATTCTCTAGCTTTTGTGTCCCTAACTGCTCAGAGCCCTGTAATGAGCTTATTATCATTCTCTGTCTAAGCTTTGTGGTAATCTTAGTCTTTCTCTCAGTGAAGTAAGACTCACTTTAGAGCTAGTAACAGAACACTTGTAAAGAAAAAGCTGGAAAGCTTATTTTTTGTACAGTGCTTTTTTCTGACTACACAGAAAGACTGCATTTGGTTAACTGTAGTACTGTTGGCACTTGAAGAGTTACTTTGGAATAGGAAAAAACCAGCAAGCAAAACCCCCCCAAAAAAACAATCCAAAACACACCAAAAAAAGGAAGCAGTTCTTCCTATAATAGCAGGGTGCAAAGCCCAGAATGACTCTGCTGCAGGAGGTGTCTGAGTTCACTGTACGGAACGGGCAAGGGAACCCAAACGTAGCAAATAAAAGCCAAACTTGGTGCTAATGGTTCACGAGTCACTTAAAGTGTGGAGTGTGGCTTTGCCAGTAGAAAACGATGGAAGTAATGGATCACCTCGGGCAGACCTGCACAGAGCCCACGTAATGCAGGGGAAAGCAAAGACAATGACGGGAGCAGATGGGAAGAACCTCGAGATTCTCTCGGTGCTGACACCTGACACTCCCTGGCCATCAGGTGCTGTGGAAGTCCAATCGTAGTCTTTCTGTGTAGTCAGAAAAAAACCACCCTACCAAGAATAAGCTTTCCAGCTTTTCCTTTACAGTTTATCCCCCAAACTGCGGTGAGCAGCTGTTCTTATTTGAAGCTTATTTTTGGAGAAAGAGACACTTGTTTCCAAGTGACCATCCAACTGAACCATCCCCAAACTCGGCACCGCCGGACACTTGTGGGGGCAAGGGGCGAGCACGCGTGTGGGCTGAGGCAGATGTGGGGACGGACGGATGAAGCCTCGGTGGGGACGGAGGGCTGAAGCCACTATGGGGATGGAGGGCTGAGGCAGATGTAGGGACGGAGGGATGAAGCCGCTGTGGGGATGGAGGGCTGAGGCAGATGTGGGGGGGACGGAGGGATGAAGCCGCTGTGGGGACGGAGGGCTGAGGCAGATGTGGGGTGGACGGAGGGATGAAGCCGCTGTGGGGATGGAGGGCTGAGGCAGACGTGGGGACAGACGGCTGAGAGCGTTCCGACTGCCCCGCCCCTCCTGGCCCTTAGGCATGCATTGCGATCGCCGGCGAGCGGCGCGCGGAGCCTTGGCTGTGTAGGCTCCGAGGCGGCGCACGGAGGCAGGCGCGGCGGGCAGCCCTGCGTGGCCGTTGGGCGGCGGGGGCCTGATTTCGAACGGCGAGCGGCCCAATGAGAGGCGCGGGCGGGGCCGCGCGCTGGGTTTGAGCCGGGCGGTGAGCGCGGCCGCCATGGCGCCCGCCGGGGTCTGAGGGGCCGGGCTGGGGAGAGATAGGGCGGGGGGCGCAGGGATGGCGGAGCAGAGGCGGAGGCTGGTGCAGCTGGCGGTGCTGGAGGAGCTCCGAGCTTCGTACGGGATCAAGGTGAAGAGCGGGAGCTGCCTGACGGCGGCCAAGGCGCCGGGAGCTGCAGCGGCGGAGGTGAGCGGGGCGGGGGAGCTGCAGGGCTCCGCTTCCCGGGCCGGGCAGAGCCGGAGCTCCGGCGGATCCAGGGGCTGCTCCTGGCCCGGGAGCGCTGCTTCCGGCAGCAGTGCCGTTCCCGTAATGCAGCGGCTTCTGCCAGCCCCCAAAGGGCATCGCCTCCTGCAATGGGAAAAGAGCTTTCCCCCTTTCCTGCAGCGTGCCCCGGGGGCCATCATAGAGCCGTGTTATGGCTCGGGAAGGCAGCGGCTCCGTGCGGGGCTGCCCCCGCCCCCGGCAGTTCGGCAGCCAGATGGCGAAGGCGCTGGGTTCCTCTTTTGTCCGCCGGCTGGCTGGCCGCTGGAACACTCACGGTCGCCTCTGGTCCGTGCGAGAGCTTTTTGTGCTTCACTGTGACTGATGTCACTCACCACGGAATTCAAATCTTAGTAATTGTGTTATTTCTCGGAATATAGCTGCGGTGTTGTTTCTAAAAGCTGTGTGTCTTCTACTTGATTTCTTAGATTTTTGGATTTTTTGAAGGGCTTTATTTGCATAGTTTCTTAGTATAAAGCATGACTAAGTAATTTGGCACAGACAGCTCTTGCCTTGCTTTGCCAGTGGCCCAGGAATGAAATCTCTCCCGTGACCTTAAATATCACGTTTGAATTTGATGAAGGAAGGTTTTCTGTCTCATGATTGTTTTATAAAACTGACTATTATAATTGATACCAGCACTGAGTTCCATTAGAGAATACTGATCTTCTGGTAAACTCATTAATTTATAAAATGTGGACCATGGTCAAGTCCTAAACGAGATCACTGTGCAACTGATATGGCACAGAGCTAAACATCCTCAGGCTGAGCTTTCTGTAAGGCTGAGAAGACAATATGCAATGCTGCAGTAATCCTTGGTCAATAAAAATTAAAGAAGTTGGGAAGACTGGCTTGAGGTGGGTTGTTTGGAAAGTGAGAAAGCAAGGGTGAAGTTAGAATTAGTTTTCTTCCCCTTGTCAGTATCAAACATGGTTATAGACTCTTCTTTCCTTTTCCATTTGAAGGGAAGATAATAAGAACTGTGAGCAATCTATGTATGTCTTGATAAAAGATGTCTTTGTTGCTGTCTGTAGTGCTTAAATTGTATGCAAGGAAGAAAATGCATAGTTAACTACTGAGCAAGGTAGAAAAAGCTAGAGAATAGCATTTGTTTTGCCAATTGCTTCTTATTTCTGTTACAAGGGAACAGACATAATTTTATTAGCTTTATTATTTATTAAGAAGCAATTAAATCACAACTTCTGATATTTCAAACAAAACCTAGTGAAGTGAGCATGTCAGTTAGGAATTCTAAATGCTGAATTCCAAACCACTGGAATTTTCTAGTATGTAATCTTGTACATACAGAAAAAATGTTCTCTTGGAATTAATTTTGTGTTTGTAGCTTTGGTAGCAGCCTGGAACACAATGACAGATGTGTTGCTTCTCTTTCCTGACTCTGTTCTGTTTGTTTTCTGTGGGACAGATTAGATTGGGTCCAATGGGTTAGTTACTGATTAACTGTTTTCCTGACATGGACAGCAGTTGAGTTTCAGCTATGAATGACTAACAGTTTGCATTCAGCTCTAAGAACAAGTTGGGCATAATCCCAGTCCTCTTCTGGTTGGGAGAGCGACTGGCTTGCATGTTCTGTAAACATAAGCAAATAAAGTGAAGTTCTAGGATGTAGAAGTTGTTGATGCTGTGGGTGAACATCAGTAGTAATGACTGATGAGCTTTACTCATTTTCTAATATGTAACATACTCCAATGTCTTGCTATAAGGCAGTAGAGACCAGATTTTTAAGAACAAGTACTAAATATGAGGTACTGAACAGTTGTCTAGATTGTTCTGTTGAATTGAATCCTTCCTAAAAGAGCAATCTTGAGTGTCTGAGATGAGGAAAAATTTATTTTAAAAAAAGTTATTTTAATTCTCTTGTGTTGATTTTTAAGAAAAATAGGATATAGTCAATTTGAAAAACTAAGGTGAGATTCCCAAGCAATCTGGTTAATATCCTTACTGATTTGTGAATCTTATAAGAAAACTAACTTATTGTAAAATAAGAAGTGTAAAACATACTGCAGAAATGCTTTCTACTCTTTCACAATCATCTAGGGTGTTACCTGCCACTAGAATCAGTTTTAGATCTGTGGAGATAACAGTGCTTTTCCAGACAATACCTCTTACTGTCTCATCTGAAAGACTTTGTTTTTTGTCTTAACTACCCTTATGTCTACTTGTGGAATGTGTGCTTCTTTGCAACATATGGTTGATAATTATTTCAACTTCTGAGTGACATTATTTGAATTTTGTATTTCAGGGTAAAATCTTTGGAATATCTTTTCATGCATTGCCACAATCACTTGTGCCAGAATATGGTTATATTCCAAGGTAAAATAACAGTGTGCTTTTAGATTTTGTGCTTATTTTGCTCTCTTTATGGTATTGAACCCTTGTCAGAAGAAAGAATGTAATATTTGTTCCATGCCTGCTAGAGCTTCTGGGGGTTGTAAGAATAGCTCCACATGGAAAAGGAGGGATGCAGAAGTTAGACAGGGAATTCAGAACTCTTATTCAGTTGTATTTCTTTATACTCTTGTCATTTGGGGAAATTATTCTATATACTATGTTTAACAAAAAATGATGAAATAGTTTTTGTGGAAAAACCCCAGGCTTTATTCTGAGCACAGAACTGTTACTGTTCTTTTCTCAGCTTTCTCGTCGATACGTGTGAATATTTGGAAGAACATGTTCATACTGAGGGACTCTTCAGAAAGTCTGGATCTCTTGTTCGCTTAAAAGCTTTAAAGGTATTCTCTAAAGCTGCTCTTTTTTTCTTAATAAGCTGCATTTTCACTTGGGCATGTTCTAATTTTTGGACTCTTTTCAGTCACATTCAAGTTCTGATACTGGAAGTAGATTGGTAACATTGCCTGCTTTAGAAATGATAGGAGATCTAGTCCAGAAGCTGGCAGGCTTCACCTTTTTTTGCCTTTTAAATATTTTGCCTTCCAGGTGATGAGAATAGTTTGGGACCAAACAAACACATTAGAATTTGTGCACACTGGATGCTATGAGCATACTTTTATAGGAATGTTCTCCTGGTGGAGGGAGGATGGGAAGCCTCTAAATTAATACATATGGTCTGACAACCTTGCCTGTGTCTCATTGTCAATAATGTAGTTGAGTAAAACATGAGAAGGCTGAAAGTAACAGTGTGGAAGATATGGCTGTCTGTTGTGACAAGGGCTAGAGCATTACTGCCCAAATTTAGAAATCTGACAATATGCTGAAGACTTTAAATCGTGTTTCTTATGAAAAATTTCAGAGCAAACTGAATCAAGGTGAAAACTGCCTGTCAGCTGCACTGCCATGTGATGTTGCAGGGCTTCTCAAACAGTTCTTTAGAGAGCTGCCAGAACCCATCCTTCCACCTCACCTGCAGGAAGGCCTATGCAAAGCTCAGCAGCTTGGAAATGAGAAGAAAACTGCAACCGTGTTGCTGTCCTGTTTGATGGCTGACAGAACAATTGCAGCTTTGAGATACTTTTTCAACTTTCTGAGAGCTGTGTCCTTAAGGTCAGTGAAAAGGCTGTGCTTGCAAACAGCTCTGAATTCCCTTAACTGCTTCTCTGTCCAGGCAAGTGCTGTAACTTTCTGTGAGTGGTTTGCCATTTTAAACTTTCATATGTGCAGATATTTATGTAATTCAGTCATAGTCTTTTATTTCATAAATCCAAGGTTTTCTTTCTGAAAACTTAATTAACTGGAGACTTGACTTTATTCAAACTTTGTTCAGCAGAATTACCATAATTTGATACCGTGCATTCCCGAAAATTGAGAGGGATCTAGAACTTCTTTTCAGTAACATAGTTGTTCAATTATCTGGCTTGGAAGGCATAAATCTATACATTAATCTTGTTGTATAAGCACTCCGGGGAATGAGTCCATTTTTATTTTTTTAACTGCATTTGTCTTATTTGATCTTTTCTTTCTCCACTGTTTATATTATCTAATAATTTGAATTTAAAAAACCTTTTCTTGTTAAGATCCAATGAAAACAGAATGGATAGCAGTAATCTGGCAGTGATTTTTGCTCCCAACCTCTTGCATTCGAATGAAAATGAAAAGATTTCCAGTAGTACAGAGAAAAAAATTCGCTTGCAAGCTGCTGTTGTGGAAACACTTATTGACCACGCGGCGGAAATCGGTAAGGTGATAAATGCTTATCAACCTGTGGCAGTGTGCCAACCTGTGTGTGCAGCTTTTCTTTTCTACTTTTAAGAATCATTAAAAAAAAGTATTTCTTAACTATTCCAGGACAAGTACCAGAATTTATCTTGGAAAAGATTCCTTCCATGTTGGGTGTTGATGTCTTTCAATCTACTCCCTCACTGTGGGGCCATGAGGACAGTGAAAATGAATCTCCCGGTGAATGTAAGAGGAGGAGGCACCGAAGTGTTGGGGGTAGGTATGTTTTGTGGAACTTTGAAAGCCAAAACCAGAATTTAGACTTCAGGTAGTCTGACCCTAAGCACTTGCTTCTTCCACAGGCAGAACAGATGTCTTCAAAACTGGTTGGGTTTGATTTGAAAAATGTATATAAGACTTCAGTAATCATGTTATTGTATATTTACTCAGAGTTTTCTTCTGTTGTCTACTAAAGAAGCTATTTTGGATTTGTATAGCCAAATTAATATTTTGGCTTTTTGTTGAGTCAACTTCAGATCCTGTTGCAGAAGGCTATAGGGTTGGTTTGTTGTTGCTAATTTTGAAATGGTACTTTAATGGATACTTAGAGAAGTCAGGTCATGAGAAAGTAGAGATGCAAATGGCAGATGTGTTTTTGAATCAAAGCTAATTTGTGTTTTGAAGTGTAAATCTGAATTGGGTATTGTTGGATACTGTGTGCTCTGGTATCATGGATCTGGGATTTTGAGTGAGGTTTTTCAGCTTTCAACAGGGTTGAGTTGGGTTTTTTGCTAGATATGGGCAATCAAATGGTCCATTCTTAGTTCTGCACTCTCTTAGAGGAAATACTATGGAACATGTATGCTTGACTTCATTCAAATCCACTGCAAAGGGATCTTTTATGTATTGCTGTAAAAACATAAGTATTTATTTAGCTCATGTAACCTTACAGTAGTTGAAATTAAGACTGTATGACTGTATGTTATGCCATGGCATGGTTTTTTTGTGTGTTGTACTTCTCTACTCTGTTTGTTTGTTGGGTTTTTTGTTTGGTTTTTTAAAATAATTTTTATTTTAAGGAAAATAGATTTTTCAGCTATTGTGAAAGCAATAAAAACTGTGTTGGTGGGAAGATCTGGGTTATGATATTCTGTACATAAAACAACATTTAAACTGATTCACTTTCTCCATGAAAAAAAAAATAAATGAGTTAAGTGTGAGTTGAAAATAGAGCAAGACAGGCTTCACATTTAAATTTGATTGCTTGGTGTGTCTTGCATTTCAGATATTGTTAGTGGAGCATTGAATAAATTTAAATCTAACAGAACCCCCTCCACTACACCTCAACAAGACAGCAGCGGTAGGTACTGGTGTATTTGTACTGAGTAAAGCCCATGCAGTATCTTCTGGATTTGTTAACTATATTCAATAATATTTTAACTAAAGAATTAGAACTCAGTTGAAGGCAAGTGACTAAATTTAAATTGTTTAAAATGGAATATAGTTACATATTTATTGAGGATACTGCATTTACTGTAATTCTTGGAGCAGCTACAATCACTGCAGTAGTGGGCTGTGTGGTTTAGCTCTGTGGGGATTGCCCAACCAAAATTGTGCTTTTTAGCTAATAAACTACTATGGCCTCAGTGCAGTAGTGCAGCATTTAATCATCCCTGTAATGAATCTGCCAGGACTAAAGTTCTTTCACACTTACTGTCTCTAAAGCTTTCGGCAGATGACTATACATTTACTTCCTCCTAATGCCTATATTGTTTTATTGATCTGTGGGTTTGGATTTTCCTGTCTGGTACTCTAAACTTGCAAAAAACCCAACAAAATGAAAAATCCAACCCTAAGCTATACTGATTGCTTTGCATGTTCAAAATGCATGCACTTTGGCTAAGCTTTTTTCAGAGTTAAAAAACCCAAAACAACTATTTACTAAACTCTCCAACTTTTAAGCTATTACTGCAAATTTGATTTTCTTAATTTCAGTCCTTTCATCAGCAACTCCGGTGGTTCTTACTCCAAGTACCAAGAGGAAACTTCCAACTGATTGCTCTCAGGGCTTGTCCAGCAAGAAGAGACGCTCTTTTAAGCACAATTTTGCATTTGAGTTTTTACCAAGTAGCATATTTAACAGCAGCTCAACACCAGCATCAGGTACAGTGCTGTTACTTTTTCTTTGCTGCTTGAAGTGCATGTTGGCTCTTAATTTAAGAGTGGAGCCATTTGTTCTTGTTACACAGTCATTGATGCTCATTGCTGAAGTGTTCCTTGCGCTACTTCCCCATCTTGGTAAATAGTGTATGTTTATGTTCATTGGTAACTCATGTTAGATAGACTGAGCAAAAGCCAAATTCTCTTGCTTGTTTTTTTGTTCTGTTAATCTCTCATACTTGCAATCCTGATGTCCTTTTATCTTTTTTACTCTCTATCATCACTCAGGTTATACTTTTCTTTCTTGGTGCACAAATCCATGAAGACTGCCTATGCTTCCAACCTTTTGGAAGTTGTAGCCTTTTGTCTCCTAAATGCTTAAATAGCTGATCATAGCTCTATGAGAAATGTAGTTGTTGCTTTTATAAAGCTTCTTTCTTATGTCCCATCACCTCTTGTTTTTCCTCTAGATGCTACATCTCAAACCTCTAGAGAAAATTTTACTTTTGTTTACCAATGCTTTAGTACCACTTTATTCTACTAGAGTGCTTCCAACAATCAAGCTTTTCTGAGAATCCTGTTTTATTTTATTTCATTCTTTAATGTTCTGCCAGCTGAAGTTAGAGTGAAAGGATATTTCTAGATTGGCTGTTTTGCTTGATTCCCCCCGCCATCCAATGAGTGTTATAAAGCTTAGTGCTTTTTTTATTAAATTATTTCATGTTCTCCATGTTTCTATGGATAAGCAAACAAAAGCAATGATATTTTATAAGATAGCAGTTCAAATAATAATGCACACTTCAAATAATAATGAGGCTAAGTCTAATTTTTCTTTGTGAGCTCTTAAATTTGAGGAACTGATCTGATGATAATAGTGTGGAAACTTATTTGAGGTAGTGATATCTGTAGCCTGCAATTAATTGCATTCCACCACTTTTATGGATGCTATGAGCAACAGCTTTGTTTAATTTTAAGGTGGAAATCCAAGTAATTTCAAGCCAGCACTCTACAAAATAGGCAAAAATTTTGTCCTGTTTAAAAACCTGTTCTTTATTGTGTTAACTTGTAAGTCTTTATCTGAAAAAAATATGACTATTTTAAGTCCATATAAATACAATTTTGTCCCTGTAGTTCAGTTTGAAGCAAGTCCTTGTGTGTGTCTTGATTCATCACAAACCTCACTGTCTCCTTCAACCATGGGTGAAAATCATGTGTCCAGTACAGGGAATAGAAGAAGTAAAAGACTTGCGAGCAAAAAACTATACAGGTAATTAACTCTCAAAACCTAAAGATAAATTGGAAAGGTGTGTCTATACCCCTTGAATAATGACCTCAATCTGTCTCTAAAAATATTGGGTTTGGTAAATTTTTATAGTAGTCTTATAACCACTAGATCTTCTGATGATGTGAAATTGAGCTCAAAATAAAATAAGATCTGTTATTGTAGCTTTCTGTGCCTATTAAAGAAAGGTGGGCAAGAAGGCAATAAAATAAGTAAAACAGAAGGAAATAACTGTGAATAAATGTTAGGGTGTTTTCTTTGTCCCCCTAAAGAGTTTATGCCCCTTCTTCCCTTGTGTCCCTCCAGGGCTGAATCAGGAAAGACAGGTTGTTTTTCTCCAAAAATAAGCCGAAAAGAAATGGTTCGTAGGTCTTTACGCTTGAAATTTGGTTTGGGGAAAAGCAACAGAGAAGTGGTAAGTCCCCAGTCCTCTCATTAGACTGTAGGTTTTAATTCACAGTCTGGGGCATTGCTTTTCAGGAGCAGGAAGGATGTATTTAGTAATGGAGGGATCCCAGTGTTAATTGAACCTGCTTGCTGTCAAGTACAAGAAGCTTGAGGTTTATTTGCGTAGCAGTAACAGATCAGCTTGTACTGTGTTTGACTGGCATGGGGCAAGACACTGAGGGAGGGAGCAGCTGCCCTGAATTGACCTAGGAGCAATTCCTTGCCATGTAATGTGAAGCTCACCAGTAAAAATGGGATGGGGATAATTTGTGGAAAGTAGCCACTGCTCAGAGGCTTACTGAGAACTGGCCTGACTGTTGTAAGTGATGACCTTTGCATCCTGTGTGGGTTTGGGTTTTTTTGTCTGTGGTGTTTGTGTGTCCCTTTTCATCTTTCCAATTCTCTCCCTCATCCTGTTGGGGAATGGGGAAAATGAGCAAGTGGATGGATGGGAGCTTGCCTGCTTGTTGGGATCAACCCCCCACGCTTGTGATCAGTGTGTCTCAGTTCTGAGTGTCTGACCTGGCAGAGCCTGTGCTCAGTCACTGTTCACAGTGTGATTGAGTCTGCCTGACTGCAAGGGAGGCTGTTCCCCTCCTGAGTCTGCAGAGAGGAAGTATGGCCAAGAAAAGGCTGCTGTGGCTGATTTGGGTAGTGGTTTCCTGAAGTTTCGTCTGTAAATGAGATTTCAAATTACAAGTTTATATAAAGCAATTAACACTTTTTGTTTGTTCAAGAATATTGTATCAGGATGTGCAGCTGGCAATAGATCAGAAAATATTGGAAGGCGTCTTGCAAGTCAGCAAGGTTTGGAAGGCAGAACAGAATGTGCAAGAAGAGACGTACTCTTCAGCCCATATGTCAATGAAAAATTCCCTAAGAAAGGTGATTGCCTAACCACATATATTAGATGGGGAAAACTATTTCTACTTTGCAAAAGCAACTTTAGGGATAAAAGTATAAAAGCAATTGGATTAAAAGTATGCTTCTAGCTAAGTCAGAAGTGACTTATATGTTAATTGGGAAAAATAATTGATTTAGAACAAGCTTGTGTTTCTAATGTATCTTAGTATCTCTCTTAGTTAAACAAGAGGCGATACACTATTTCACTTTATATTATAACTTTTTTTTACATTTCTGAAGTTTAAGAGCATAATAACATCTTTAAATTCAATGCTGCTTTGATAATTATTTTTCAGTAGGAATTTTGTCTATAGTTATTAAAATCACGATAAATTATTCCTAAATGCTGTGGTATATATTTTAAGGTTCAAGGAATGTAAGCAAGTCAGAAGAAAACTTGCTAACTCCAAAATGTCACAATAAAGTAGTTCACCAAATGTCATGGAACAGTCCTGCTCTTACGGATTCTCAGGTGATCAGCAAGAATGAGCAAATTCTGCCTGGACACTCTGAAATGGGAACCAGCTCTTCAGAATCTGTTTTGATATTTGGAAAGCCACCAGTTATTCCAGATGAATTCAAATCTGCAACTGTAAGCAAACAAGACAACAACTTGGAACTTGTGCTGTGTGAAGATGAAAGAAATTCAACTACAGAAACATTACTGAAAGTTAAGCAAGCCTTCTCTGCATCTGGGAGTATTCTTCACAATTTGTTAGGTGATAAGAAATCATCCCTCTCAGTTGTAGCAAGTGAAATATTAAATGAAACTCCATGTCCCTCAGGGCTCAGTTCTGCCAAAGAATTGTTAGTGGAAGAAATTTCTGAAAATCTAGCAAATGTAAAATCCAGAGAGCTGTTGCACCCATTTAATCCATCTTCTGCTGCTGATAAACAGCAATTTAAAAAAGAGGAAATTGATGCTTTGGAGAAAAGAAACTTCAAAACTTCTATTGAGGTTGAACTTCAGGTCCTGAAACCAGATAAAGTAAAAGAACTTCCTATGCCTCAAGCACTAGCCAAGGAAGATAAGTTTACTGTTGAGAACAGTTCAACAAAAGATGACTTACACAAATCAGATTTCTCTGGAAGAAAAGAGGAAATACAATTAGTACACTCAGAAACAGCTGAAAACTGTACGGTGAAGTGCTGTAATTTGGAAGAGGGTACTGCTAAACCTTCTTTGGCAGGACAGCTGCCTACTTCACAGTTGCCTAAATCACAAAATGAAATGAGCAACCAATACTTGAAAGCTGAAAATTCGGGTAAAGTTTTAACTAAAACATCAACTGTTTCTGACCATGGGAAGGTTTCTGATCACATACAGTGGTTCAACCAGCTTTCATTACATGATTCAAATTCCGCAAGCAAAACAAATCCACCCCTCAAGTTTCAACGTACTCCAGTTAGACAGTCTGTAAGAAGAATTAATTCCCTTTTGGAGGCTAACAGACAATCTGTAAGCTCTCACACGGTTAAATCAAGTGGTGTTGGTTCACCACTTGTTAAATCTTTGAGCTATGATTCTGCCTTATTCCCCTGCACAGAAAAGCCCTCAAAGAATTCCATGCTTTTGCCACGCAGGAGTGAAAGCACACGTGACCAAGTTTCTGTAGCTTGTAAGCAGCTAGACTTAGCATCTAAATCATGTTACAAGCCATTAAATCCACCAGACAAGGCTGATGTTTCTCTCAGAACTGTTGGAATCCATGAACAAAAAGCAACTGTTCATCCATCAAAGTCTGTTCTAGAAGATCTAACCAATCATGAAATGGTTAAATCCAGTTTGAAAGTTAATGCAAATATAAGTGTTCCAGGTGCTGTCCCGGGAAAATCTGTGATTGCAAGAAGTGCTTCAGGAAAAGAAAGAGCTCGTTACAGAGGCTCTCCAAAGAATCCAATATCTGAAGTAAGACTGCTACCAACTGCAAAGCCAGTAGACTTATAAGATCAAATGTGATGGCTAAATGGATTCTTTGTAACTTGGTTAACCTTTGGAAAAATCTAAATCTGTATCTTATTTTCCTAGTTCTTTTTATTTGTAATATTTCATTTGTTTTAAATGAATGAGTTGTGAAGATGTATGAATAGCAATTTTTTTCATATTGAGGTTTTCTTCATTTACTGAAACTTCTGTAAATGCTAGTCAGTTCAACTAAATGAATTTGACTTATAAAACAAAAATAATCTGTTAATCTGTAAATAATCTAACACAAATGTTTGTGTTAGATCTCAGGTTTTGATTATCTCAGCATCTAAAAATATGCTGCATCTTCCAAAACTTCTTGCAGTATTTAGATTAAGTATCAAGTTCAAAAACAATTTCTCAAATATTTAAAACAAATTAAACAGACATATAAAAGGAAGTGTTTTGATGCTGAGTATTAGTAGTTAAATTTATGTACTTTTTTAGTTTTAAGTGTACTGGAGCACCCCTTGATACTACTAAGTTGGACCTCGTGTGAGCTCTGTTTGTTTTGACACAATGTGGGGTTTTTTTGGTTGGAGTAAATTGGGAGTGTATTTTACTTGTTTAGTAGGTAAATGTCAAAATGCAATCCATGCATGCACACACACTGGAGAATTATTAGAACACATGGAAAATAAATGTGCAATTTATTCAAGAATTGAAAAGTCTTAAAACTTAATCCAGTGTTGTGTTCTGCAGTAGGTACCAAGTATTTTCAGTTATGAATAATAAAATTGTTTATCTTAATATGAGAGGGGAGTTTTAACTTATTTTTAGAGCTGTAGAATTATGTTAACTAAGTGGTGCAGAAGCCGAGTTTAGATGCTGAAAGTGTTGCAAGAGACGAATGTAAGAAGCCATAGCGTGTTAAAGGTTGATTTGCACAAGCAAATGTTTACATCTTTTGGAATGAAAACTGTTTGTCTGTCATCAGTTGTAAAATTATTTGAGTAAACACTTGAAACCGTTCATTAGCTTTTTATATGTGTGAATTGCTTATTGGCAAAATGTTACAGCTGAAGCACTGGATACTTTTGGTTTTAATAAAACCATTGTTTTTTTCCCTTTTCTGAGTTTGTTCTTCTATAATGACTTGGAAAGTCTGATTATGCTGTTATATGCAGACTGTAGACACCAAAATTAGTAAGTCTGTAAATACTGAAGCCAGAAGTAAATCTGTTCTGGCTGTCCTTTTTCTTCATCTTTGCTACATATTGGTACTTCTCACAACTAGCAAAAGGCATGATGCAGCATAGCTTATCAGCAGTGGCTTTCTGAACTTCTTGAAAGGCTATGTTAGTCAAAATAGTCAAAAGAAAAGTTTGTTTCCCTGTCTCCTTCCCCATGTATCCACCAACTTGCAAGTTGAATTGGGTCAGCTCGATCTGTGGAAAACTCCTGCCTCACTCTTGCTACATTGCTGTACAATCTAATACGAGGCAGCCAGCCATGCAAAGATCTTAACCAGATTGCTTGGTGGTGTGCTAAAGAATGGGAAGCTTCAGTTTCATGAAGTAAAGGAGTGAATAAGGCAGCTCACCACCATCCAAAGAGGAGGCTGCTTCTCCTGGCAACGTGCCCCTACCCCCTGGCACATCCCTCAATAGGCTGAGCAGGCACCAGAGCACCAGGGTTCAAATCATCTCACTAAGGTAAGTAAGGATCAGCAAAACAACTTCCAGCTGTCATGGCAAGGAGGCAGGAGCTGGAAATAGGACAGAAGGAGATAAAGGCAGTGTCAGGAAGAAAATGAGGTCTGACTCCTGTAATAGTGAGGTGTCACACTGATTTTTGTTTAGAAGACTAGGACTTGTGATTGTCAAAACTGTATTAGCACTCAAAATATTTGGTACATATTAATATTATCCTATGTGGTGCAGTAAGCTACTTTTGATCACCCATGCAAGCTAGTCTTGAAACATCTAAACTTGGCTTAGGGGGAATTTGGCAGGGCCCTGACAAAGCTGTAGCAGAAAAAAAAATCTTAAAGTTTAAATTCTGTTTTTAGAAGTTTTGCAGAACAGTTTGGACATACAGCCCTTTATATGAAGTTGATTATATTTTGCAGAAAGAAACTAGATGCCAACTGGAAGGCCCTACTGCTAAATCCTGCAAGTTATACCTTGCATAATGTACCAGAGACCAGTCAAAAAAAAAAAAAAAAAAAAAAAAAAAAAAATCTACACGTGCAAGTGTATTCCATGGAATGTTGTGGTTTATGGGGTATAATTCAGTTTTTCTGTGGATAGCTATATTAAACTGGGATGTGATGCATTCCCCTCAATAACAGTGAAGGTGTGATACATAAAACAACCTTTAGAAGCTACTCTTTTGCCAAGCTGGGTTAGATGAGAGACTCCATTTAGCAAGATACTTTCGTAGTTTTCTTTTTGGTAACCTCCGCTCTGGATGATGTGTCTATATTTGCTTAATCTGGAGCTGTTTACCTCCAAGTCCTTGGAGATGGTTGCTGTGTTGCTGCCCTGCAAACCTGCAGTTAGGTAACACTATCACCCTGTAATAAACCACTGATCATGTTATTCTAGAGACAGAAATCACAGCAGGAAGATGGATACTCTCCCGGGAATATGCAATATCTTATTTCTGTCACCATTAATACATCAAAACCCTTCAGTTTCATTTTTAGACCGTTAGGTTAAGAAGGGAGGTTTTTAATACCCCCCGAGCTTTGTGTGTCTGTGGCACAAAGCAGCGCTCGGTCGCGGCGGCACCGCGGGCAGCTCCCTCCCGGCCGTGGCTGCGCACGGAGGATGCGCGGCCGCGGAGCCGCCGCCCCCGCAGAGCCGCGCTGGGAGCGGGAGGTGAGCGGGGCGCTCCGGTCCGGCGGCTCCGAGCCGCTACCGGGCCGCCAGAGGGGAGGGGATCCCGGCCCGGCTGTCCGGGGCGCGGGGGTCGGCGGGGATTTTCCCCCCGCAGCGGCGGCTCCCGCGGCCATGGAGCGGGAGGGCTGCGGGAGGAGCGTGGTGCGGCGGGGGAGCCGCGCACCGGCGGAGCGGGGAATGTTCCCAGCGTGGGGGTTTTCAGCCATTTTTGCCTCAAAAACGTTTCCAGGTGCCTTGCGCCGGAGGCTGGAGCACTGGAGCATCTTTAAACGTCTGGCGTGAAGAAATCAGGCGGCTGTGCGTGTGTTAAGGAATAAAAGGGGAACTCGGGGGGTTTGTTTATCCAGGGGACTGGAAGCGATGCATTTCAGTTAGACTCTGATGTGACGGGGAAAGGAGCTTTAAGAAAACAAACATTCTGATTAAAATTCAGCCTATCAGAGGACCGTAAGCGGTACTTGCTTGTTGTGGGCTTTTTTTGTTGTTGGTTTTGTTGGGTTTTTTTCCTAATTAAACTACACTGTGCTGCCATTTAGTGAAAGAGATTCAAGGAAACAAACATATTTGCTTCAGCTGGGAAAGACGGTGCATACGACATCGGAAGCCTTTGTCTTAAGGTGCAAACCAAATACATCCAGGTTGTTCGGCAGTCTCTTATTATTGATTTTCCAGGCAATGAAAGAATAGAGCCTGGAAAACACAATTCCTGGAATGAAGAGTTCTTGGCTTTTAGACCAGAGCTTTATAAATAGCATAGTAAACAGGGAGGGGGTGGACGGGTGGATGGTGGAGCGGATGATGTATTCTTGTCAAATGAAAAAGTGGATTCGTTTTGTTAGCAATGACTATTAATTAATGTTATGGGAAAATGCAAATCAGCAAATTGATATTGCAGTTTGCTGCTTCATATTTCTTTTAGAAGAGAAGAACTTATCTACCCTATTCCCTCCCTGGCTCCCCCCACCCAGTTTCCAGCTGGCTGGAGTGCCCTAGAGCCTGAGGTAGTAAAGTCCAGTAGTAGGATCAGGTGTTATCTCCACCACATGTATTGCGTCTTTTCCCCCCTACTATAATTTATAATCAAACTCCTTTCTTTTTGACAGGATGAAAGTGGCTGCCACTATGGTGTCTACCTTGCTTTGCAACATGGTGTTTCTGCTGGCATTTGGATTGGCTTCAGCTTTTAGCCACAGCCCCAGGACACCTGACAGGGTTACTGAAGCAGATATTCAGAGGCTGCTCCATGGGGTTATGGAGCAGTTGGGCATTGCCAGACCCCGGGTAGAATATCCAGCACACCAGGCTACCAATCTTGTTGGTCCACAGAGCATTGAAGGTACTTAATTTCTATTTAGAGTTCTGATTATTTTTTTTTAGTATGCTTTGGTAATAATTAATATTTTTATAGATACAGAAAATATCCTGAGCTAAAGTCATAGATGTCTTCATCATGTTGTTGCTTGATCTTTGTTTTAAAATCACTATCCATCTTACACCTTCCTTAATGTAATGGTTTTGGTAGAAGTAGAGGGGTTTTTTAATGTACAGGCTTTGCAGAAAAAGTTATGTTGTCTTGGCATTGTCCTCAAAACAATTGGTTTGCTAAATTATTCCTGAATATTATGTATACATATATTACAAATATTTTTGTCATGAAACAAATATTACCTGTAGAGTCCAAATTCCATGGATTTTTAGAAACATTTGCAAACCAGAAGAGATCAAGTGTTTGTGGTGCCATGTGAGAGAAAGGGATAAACCTTACACTGGGGGTGCTCCTCTCCCTGTGTCCACTAGTAGCACCTCAAAACCACATTGCAGGGATGAATGCTCTGGGCTCAGCTTTATTTTTTTTGGCCAGTACTCTGATCTCACACTGTGTAAGTTTTCCTTGGAATCAGTCTTTTATGGCTGTGTAAATAATTGGAAATATCTGGCTGAAATGTTAGGATGTTGGCATAATGTTTCAGTGTGTTGCTATTTTACCAGAACAAACCAGATTTTATTTTGGCATGACAGCAAGAGGTTGAAGGTATGAAATTCCAAATATTATTGTTTATGTGTGAATATCAAAACAGGGTAGAACCCCTCAACCTTCCTCTCAGAATTAAATCAGTCTGACAGTGCAGTAAGACTCCACACATCCTAAGTCTCTGTTCTCTATTTAGCCTCATTCTGATCTACAGGCTATCTACAGATAACTGCAGACCTAAGTGTATATATATTTTTTTCTAAGAAACTTTGATGGACACACATTTTTCTGCAAACTTAAATAACAGAGACTAAGTTTAAAGATCATAATTTGGTCTGTACCTTCTCTCCTTTATGAATGTTCACACATAGAGAAATTGGGATGGACGGTAGAAGTGAGTAATTTTAATTTCTATTTGCCTTTTTTCTCTAGACATTTTTTTAAAAAGAGAAACCTTAGAAAACATAAGCAAATCTGAATCTCTGGCAAATATTTAATCTCATCTGTTTGATGTTACTTTCTAATTACAGTGGTAGCAAAATCAGATGATGCATCTCTTTGTATAAGTATCAAAAGTTTTCTAGTGTTTGTTAGATTGAAGTAATGCTGGTTTTCCAGTTGTCTGTACAGTCTTCCACAAACATCAGGTTGGACAAATGTTTTCTATTTCTCCTTTTTTTTTTTTAATAAAAAATCCATCTGTGTATGTCATAGAGTAAAACTAAAAGATGATAAATCCAGTAGCTTTATCATATTTAACTTTACCCTCTTGCTCAGATGAGGATGACTCTTTTTTTTTTTCTCAAGCCTACTATGGATATTTAACCGTATTTAACCATAAAATTTCTGTAAAAGTGAAACTAAAAAAAGGACACTCTTCAGAAAATGCATTTAGTAGCATATGCTCTCTTTTTGAACTGATCAGATAATTTTCCTGTTGACAGATTAAAAAAAATACATCTTTCTTGTTGATGGATTAAAAAAAAATATTACAGCTTGTTAATTGAAAGAAAATTCTGCCTTTTCTTAAGTTGGAATCTATAAACACCTGGCTTTTTGTCACTTAGCAGCATCTATAAAAAAGACTGGAAAACATAGAAAATCAAAATAGGGATTTTTATTAGCTGTGTTTCTGTACTTATTTCTCAGCTTATCACTAAAAGATATGTAAGCCTTACTGGGCTATATTCAAGGTTTCTACAGATGAGAAAGGGGCTGCATCTATCTTAAAAGAGAACAAAAGAATAAAATAAAAAATGCATACAACATTTCAAAAAACACAGAAGTTAATTTTTCTGTCTGGTAGGGCATTTATGAAGTAAGAGACCACACTTTTTTTTTCTTTCCTTGCATGCTTACAATTTTGTGCCAGTATTTAAAGTTTTGGGGTTTTTTGTTTGTTTGCGGGGTTTGGGGTTTTTTTTGTTACTGTTTGATTTTCAGTTGTTTTCCTTTTTTCTGAGGACTGGAAGGGAATAAGCATATAATGTAAATTTCAGGCCTATTACACCCTGCATAGGACAACAGTAAAAATCTCACTTAAACACATGGGGGCACCAGTAGCTCATCTTGAGCAGTTTATAGCACTCAGCTTCATAATTGGAAATGGGAAGTCCCATTTTGCTTTTGCAAATATCATTGCCTACCATAAATTCAGTACAACAGAAAGCCTCTTGTGTGGTTTGTTTGTTTTTGTTTGATTTAGTTGTTTTTATTTCTTAAAACTACCCAAACAGAATGATTGTTGGTAAAGGTGCTGGCATGACAGCCCAGAGCCTGAAGTCTTCAGTCTGCAGAAAAGGCTGTCAACTTCAGTGGCTGCATTAAATGATGTCTCTTAAATCGTGATTGTTTGCAGGTATAAAGAAGTTTTAAGAATACAATGCCTCTCAGGGAGGCTTTTGATTCTCCTGCAGAGACTCCTCATAGCTACTGGAAACAGGCTGGGGTTTATTTGATTGTTTTGAAAGGAAATGAGTATGTTTATTGTTTTAGGAAAATGTAATTACTGTTTGTCAGATTGAGATGATAAAATTCAAGAGACTCTGGAACATTATGCAAATATGTCTACTAACAACTGGTAATCAGTGGCTTGTCAGCACAGCCCCTGTACAAATATCACTCTACAGCAAGCCTGCTGTCCATAAAATTATGCACATTACTCATGCATGTTAATAGTGTCTATTCTGTTTGCATTTTACTAATAAGACAAGTAAAGGTTTTCTTATTAGTAAATAAGAGTATTGCAAGACAGGTACTTGTTTCCTACAAGAGCATTAAAATCTTTGTATTAGAAAGTTACAAAAACTTTTGCTGATGAATTCCCTCATGAAACCGGTGCAGAACTGACCTTTGCACTCATTCACTTTCAGGTTAACATGTGCTGTGCTTATGCCCCAATATATTTGGACTTCCTTGGGTGACTGCAGGTAGTAATTGTGCCATATCTGGGGCTCAGCAAACCCAGCAGTGTGGTGGCTGCAGCTCTTTGCTGCAGTTTTTGTGCTCTGTGCCAGAGCCTGTGCCAGCATCCGGGGGGAGCAGTGCTGGAATGAGGGGCAGCTGCTCAGGGCTGAGCTGGGGCAGACCTCCCACAGCCAGAAAGGCTGATTTGTTTGTTGTTGTGGGTTTTGGTCTGTGTGTGTGTTGTTTTTGTTGGGCTTTTTAAAATCTAATTAGCCCAGAAAATATTATTTCAAAATTTCATAAGGACATCTCAAACTTTTAAGATTAAATTGAAGTGGCAAACCTATAGGTTTTTACACAACAATATGTAAATATTTAGATTTGTATAGATTTGACTAAAAATACCTATTTTCTTTGCATTTTGTTAAAAAAATTGTAGTGTTAAGTGTAACCAGAATTTGAGTATCGGGCAGTGATGCATGTCATAAGAGTGGTGCCTTAGAATGCTGATTTCTGAGTTTAAAAGGTAATGATGGTGCCAAATGACAGTAGTGACTTGCAGTGAATTCTCTTTATCTGAGTGATATGGCACAGGTCTGTGAAGAAACTGCACACAAAATGTTTATACCTCTAACTCCACAAACAGGAAAATGATGAGGTGGTGTGACTTTATTTTTATTAAGGAAAAATCTTTGAAATTTGGCCAGTAATATCCTTGATTCCATATGAATTCATAAGCCATGAGCAGCAGTGAATAGAAAAGCCAAGCTGGTGTTTGTGCTGCTGCCAGGAGGTCACACCAGGTCACCTCAATGTGTTTCCCAGCTTTGCCTCCTGAGGAGCAAGGGCAGGATCCAGCAAGGGCAGTGGTGTTAGCCCTGTGAGCTCTGCCACCAGTGAACTTTGAGAGCTGCCCTTCCTCGATGGCCCAGAGCTGCAGGAGGGGTGCAGGGCTGCTCCTGTGTTCTCAGTGTGGCTGGGCACGTGCAGGGGAAATTCTCAAATCCAGTATGCTTGTCAGAGAAGTCAGTCAATGGAGAACAAAAGAAGAAAAGAGAATTAATCCCCATTTCTCTCTAGATCTGTTATTTGCAGGTGGATACGACTGAGGAACCCATTTAGATTTGAGGCTTTGAAACCTTCTCTTGAAACATCCTCCTCTTGTGATTGCAGGAGAGTGTGCAGACATCACATTCCTCTGCTGAGGAACCAAGAAGATGAAGTGACTCCAGCTCTTAAAACCTCCTACTAACCCCTGTTATGTGGTACAGACTCCTGCTGCTAGTCAGAAAGTCATCTTTAAAAGATGCCACCAAAGGACAATGAGTCCCATCTCAAGCAGCTTCTGGGAAGGATAGATGGCAGGTCTGTAGGGATTTAGAGTTAAGTAGCTTGTCATCTACCTAAAGATAATTAATCAATTAGAATGGGATTTGTAGCCACAATGATTTTTTTGTACATGTTAGTGGAGGGAAAAGTCCAGTAGGAGAGGTAAGAAACCTGAAGAGGAGAGGGAACATGATAGCTTCTGTATTGTCTGATGCTTTATAGTAACTGTATTTTCTACTACTGGCAGAAGGTATAGAGAAATGTAATGTGAATCTATAAAATTCCGTCTACCATTGGAATATGGTCCCAAAGTATTTTAAAAAGGTCTGTCAGTGAAGGTTGGCCAAATTATGATGATCCCTTGTGTTTAAAGATTTTTTTCTCTGCTTGTCTCTCATGAGGAGACAGAGGGGGGACCTCACTGCAGTTACAGCTTCCTCATGAGGGGAAGAGGAGGGACAGGCACTGATTTTTCCTCTATGGTGAGCAGTGACAGGGCCCAAGGTAATGGTAATTTCAATAGGCTGGATATTAGGGAAAGGTTCTTCATCCAGAGGGTGTTGGGGCACTGGAACAGGCTCCCCCGGAAGTGGTCACAGCCCCAGACCTGAGAGAGTTCCAGAAGCTTCTGAACAATGCACTCAGGCACAGGGTGTGACTCCTGGGGATGGTGCTGTGCAGAGTGAGGAGTTGGACTTGATGATCCCTGTGGGTCCCTTCCAACTCTACATATTCTGTGATTCTGTGAGCATGCCAGGATTTGTACCTTTCTACATTTTTTCGCAAAATCAGCTGCTCCCATGCTCCCACCTGAATTTTAAATTAACTTGCATTAAGAAAATACTTTTAAGTTTACTTGGTCCTATGAAGAGATTATTTGGTTCTATGAAGAGATATTTTCGAAATCTAGAAAAGAGGAGTCTCCTCCTCTTGATTTTGGTGTTGTGCCAGGAGGTAGGATCTCTGGCACTCTCCGAAGGTTTCCAGAGCTCTTCTCCCTGTGCTTGCCATGGTGTATGCACTCAGCAGCAGGGATGAGTGAGAAGAAGAATGTTGTCAGCTGCAGGAGCTGGTCCTTCCCCTTGGGGTGCTTTAGCCCATCAGGTCAGCTGGTCTGAGCCCCCTTTGCAGCAGCAAAGAACAGCACTGGGCCTGGTCTTATCCACAGGGATCTTCATCTCCCACTCCATCGCATCTTCATTGGGTGCCAGTGCTTCCATCCAAGGGCAAGAGAAGCCCCATCTTGACTGGGGTGGCTTTGCATGGCAAGGCCTCTGCTTTTGGAGTTCTGGGCTAATGCTGGCTCACCAGGGCAGAGGCTGGAGCCCTCCAGCTCTGCACTGGGAATGCTCACAAGGAGGACATTTGAGGCATTGGGAAATCTGCCTTGTAGCAGCTGGCAGACAGGCATGGGAAGGTTCTAAACCTGCTGTTGAACGAGCTGGGGCTTTGAGCAATCTGCATGGGGAATGGAATGGAATGGAATGGAATGGAATGGAATGGAATGGAATGGATATGAGTGGGGAAATGAACATGAAAATGTTGTGATGTTCAGTGGTGCAGTAGAGACAAAACCATGGATGTTCTGGATACTTCTGGTGCATCCAGGCTTCACGTTACAGGAGTGAAAAGAGTCTTTTTCTCTGAATGCGTTGACACTGATGGAGCATTTGGACTTCTCGTGCAACTGGTCTCAAGTGAATAACGTGCTAGTGAATAAAGTCTTTCACTGGCACATTTGCATTTATAGGATTGAAATAATGTCCCATCCCTCATGGGATAAAGGAGGTCACTGTTTTCCTTTCACTGCTGTGTTTCCCAGAACCACACGCTGCACACGTGGTCAGTAGTGAGGTTGTGCTGTGGCAGTGACAGGAGGGTGCAGTTTGCTGGCTTTGTTTCATTTTTTCTCACTCTGCTGGTGTGTGGGGGCTGCAAGGCAGGGTGGCAGAGGGGCCCCTGTCTATGTGCTGCACGATGCACTGTGTGTGTGACACTGTGTGTCAGCTTATTCATGTGCTGAAGTGCAAGAGCCACTGCTCAGCTGAAGGACAACTTAATGTAGCCCATCAGAGGACTGTTCAACCAAGGCAGACATAACAGTTTTCTCTTTTTTTTTGCTTTGTCAGCAAGTGGCTGCTGGATTTTTTTTGTTGTGTATACAATTTGAATAATAATGACATATAAGCTACTGTTATAAATTTATTGTGAGAGGCATGGGCATTATTTTGGTCCTATTTCACAATAAGAGCCTTTAATATCTTAAATATTTGTACTGTTTGTAATTTAAATATTGGATAAAACTGAATTCTTTGCTGAAAGCAAGGTCAGTAATTGTACGATTTGTGTGCTTAAGGCTTTAGAAAAAAATGCCCCTCTGCAGAGAAATAGAAAATTAGTCTTTATAGTTTTAAGAAACTTTGTGTCATTAAGGAGAAGACAAGCCAAGTCTGGAATGCCTGAGCATGTATAGCTGTAGTGTTTTTGTGTTTCTCGAGGCATGCTCTTGAATGGTTAAGGAAGTTGGCTAGGTTTGCATTTTTCCATTCTTTGTTCTCCTATGCTTTTTCTCCTTCCCTATTCTCTTATTTAGCAGCTTCTGTGGAATAGACAAAATGTGATCATTTATAATTTTTTCAGTTCTTCTCACTTCCTTTGCTTAATCAATTTCAGCAAGCAGGATCGGACTCTCTAGGATGAAGCTAGCAGAATTATAATTACAGCATTGGGCCTTTAAAGCCCTTTGAAGTGTCAGAAAGGGTAGGGAAAATGTAAATGCATTTTCTGCATTCAGGATCTTTTGAGAGTTTACATGATGATGGTCCTGCAGATAATAAAAGAAAAAGCAAGTTTGTGGGTGGTGTCCCAGTTTAACAAGTAAGAGCACTGGGGAGCATTCTGTCAAACCTGCCTTCCACCGGGGAGATGTTCCTTTTGAACGTGACAATGACACAACAAATGTAGATACAGCAAGGTGACTGGGGATGAAAGTGCAAGACATTATGGGAAGCTGTCACTTCCCATAGGAAAAAGATGTATTTCTGATGTGTTGAGGAGACATTGTAAACAATCTTGAAGATTTTTTTTGAGATAGGAACAAATAGTCCAGATTAACAAAAGATTTTGCAAAGCAGGAAGTATGGTATTACATTTCTGATTAATATGTGTTTTCTCCCTTGGGAACCTTGGGCAAATGAGAAAAGCTGTATCAGGCTTCCCTTGCAGCTCAAGTGTGCTTGGAGTTTGTACAGGTTGAGATAAGAGATGTGATTTTTGCTCAGGGAGAAGAGCCCCTGTGAATCTGTGAGGGGCTTGGACACTCTGAGGCACCTAGTATGACTTGCTAAGGAAAGGGCTTTAACTTGGATTTGGGATTTATTTACTCAAACACATGCTTATTGTCCTTCCTATTTCATATCTCTGTGCTAAGATTGGCCAGACTACCTCTTTTCTGAATTTGTGATTGGGAAAACTCTTTCTTCACTGTGACATGGGAAATGGTTTCAATGAGACTAAAAGGCAAATTTGTCCTCTTGTTTCTCTTTAAATATTCTGCAAAAATTTTTCACTCTTGAAAATCCATTCTCATTGACTTTGTTAAACTGACTCTTCTGGGGTCTGGGGGACAGCACTGCCTGTTTGTGTTTGACATGGAGGATTGCTCTCCACAGATTTGTTCTCAGTGCTTTGCTCAACCAGTAGATGGGTAGCAGCAGCAGCTAAAACTTCAGTGGACTAACAGCATTTCCATTGGATGTGTTGGATCAGGGAAATATTCGATACCTGGAAGAAATTAGTTGCTCTTCATGTTTCTTTTTCCTTTTGTTTTTTTTTTTGTCCTCCAGGAATGGAGTGAGTGGTTGTGTTGTCTTCATGGGTGGGACTCTACTGCTCTTACAAAGAAATGAGCTGAAATGTATGCACTTTAAACTTGTAATCATTCCAAGGATCTCTAACTGAAATCAGCTGATCAAATACTTTTCCAGAATTATAATAATGGTAGGGGCATTATTCTTTTTTTTTTGTTTACCACCCTGCAGCAGTTCAAGACTAGTGCTAGATGACTACATATATGCATATATTTTAAATGAAATTCAAAGCTTACTTAGGACAATGCTGATCTTAGCCCAAGAGATCTAAACCTCTAGTTTATCCTGTAGGAATGTGAAATACCTAATAATAAATGCTCACAAAAATCCTGCACATGAAAGGGAGCTGATTGTTTTGGAGTGTTTTCTATGTTAGTATGCAACAAAGAAAAGCCTGTTCATCTAAGTAAGGAGACATGGAAAAAAGCACAGATTTATCTAGCTCATCCTTCCTCAGTACAAGGGTATTGTCTGTACTACTCTGGATTTTTGGTAGTCCAAGTTTGAATAATTTAACAAAAATATCTCTCATGATTCCTCTGGATAGGAAATTATGAAAAGTTTCTTGGTATTGAGTTGCCTTGTCTTTTTCTTTCAGGCTCTGCCTCAAGGTTCAAGAAACTGATCTTCTGCTATTTTTTATATACATCTGACTGTATATGTTTGTATTCCAATATTTTGACTTGGTAGCTGCAGTGTATTTAATCCTAATATGTTTCTTTAAATCAGAAATTTTATAATACCAAAACTAATGCAACTAATGAGAGTTACTGTAATAGTACCCCAACCTCATATATTCATATAATTTCATTTTTATTATTGCAGTCTTTGCTGAGTGTACTATTTATCAGAGTTTATAAGACATGAGCTCTGCTGATGCTATTAAATCACTCAAGTATGCTAAATTATGGCACCAGAGCAGGTGCTGTTGTCTGCAGCTCTTTTGGAAAGAGAGGAAAAACCCTCAAATGATCGTGGACATTTATACCTGAAGGAAACAATCCTTTATATTAATATAAAAAGATTGGTTTGTACTCAGTCAAGGGAATTCTTGGCAGTCGGTTTAAACTTACATGTATATATAGCACACTGGAGCCTGCTAAGTACCTCTGTTTTCTTTATGGATGGAGCTTTGGTGCCAAGAGGTCTGCACCACATGCAAGCACAGATAGGCTTCTGTCTGATGGATTGTCCCATAGTGAGCCCCATTATGCACAGGACGTTCAAACACGTATTGACTGCGTGCTCCCGCAGGTTACAGCAGAATCATAACCTGGTGCTTTTAAGTACATACATGTAATCAATCTTCATGTGGAGGAACTCAGGACAAAAGAAGTATTTTATGCTATATATTAGACATTATATTAAATTACATTAGGTTAAATGTATGTTATAGGTTTTTTTAACCTCATCACCACAGCATTATTGTGTTATGAGTGTGATTTTTGTGTGGGCTGTGGACTAAAGGTGTTATAAAGCTCACAGTGGGGATAGTGCTGTTCTGGTTTTAGTACCAGGTCTCGTGGCAGCTACATGCCAAATTCCCATATAACAGAGATGCAGTTTTTTTTATAGGGGTGGTTTTATGTTTTGTTACATATCTTTTCTGCAACACTGCATTACAGAATAAGAGACTTGTCCTTGAGGGGGAAAATTAGCACATTGATTAGATTTTAGTCCATTGTGCAAATAAAATGGCAATATATGTGCTTATAGACTAATTTTCTTTGCTATAATGCCAACATCCAACTGGTCATTTGCAAAATCAATTTGCAAAATTTGCTTCAACTGCCATTTCTAAATGTAGAAATGAATACAAAATTTGAATTTTGTATTAAGAGTGCCTTCTGTTAGCAATTTTTGCAAGTGATTAAGTTAGCTCACAATGTTTGGCTATATAAAAGATGATTTAGGCTGGTAATATTTATTCGTAATTTGGGACAGGAGTACTTGAATGATTCTTTTGGAGCAACTTTCATGTTCAGAGGCTTTATGCACATCTTCTGGATCTATGAAAAATAAATAAATTTGAAATAAGACTATTTGGTGATACTATGGTGATTTTGCTATTTACCCAAGCAGTTGTGTCTGCATTCATTCTTTAACTCATATTTTCCAATTGTTCAAATTCCTTTTTCTCTCAATTCATTGTTAGTAGAATTTATATGTTGACTGTATGTTGTTATCCCTCATTATATAGGGCTTAAAAAAAAATACTTTGCTGTCACACAACCAACTCCATTGCTGCAGTGTGTGTGGTAGATGTCTTTTTCAGGGAGAAAGAACATGCTTGAAACTAACGTATTATGTCTGAAATTCAAAAGAATAGTGTACAATAGTATTTTAAAAAAACTCCACAAGCAGCTGGGGTTTAGTCTGTGGATGCATTTGGCCAGTAAGGCATGCATAAAAGATCTGGGACAGATAATTATTTGTAGAGAGGCATAGAGAGCGTGGCCTGAGCTTGGTTCCCAAATCCTCAGTGGCAGGCCCTGCTTGTCAAAGGCAGGCACCCACTGAGGTGTGTGCGAGGTGGGCACAGCGCAGCAGTGTTGGGTGCAGGTGCCCAAGCACAGCAGGCCCAGCGCTGTGTCCTCTGCCACTGGCTTACAAACCTGCTGCACTCTGCTGCTGTAACCCTGCAGTGATGCTGCTCTGGGTCCCACGGGGAAAATCTTGTATGCAAAAGCGTGAAGTCACTGCCTGGGATGCTTTGTAACACACTGACTACTGTGGAGGTATATGTGAGCAAGAGTTCCCATCAACAACAGGGACTCTTCATCACTTTTCATCATTACAACAGGAAATGCAAATTTACATTTAAGAATTGGTTTCATTTAATAATATTTTTTCTAGATGTACACAACCAAATTTGCTAGAATGCCCTGGGTGCCTAAGGACCTTAATATCTTAAGCCCTCTTGTGACTTAATTTATTAATGTATCTCTAGGCTGTGCAGGTAGTGTTTCTTTCTACAGCATCATTGGCATTGTCTTCCTGCCATGATGCTGATATCTCCTATTGTTAGTTGCCATGATGAACAGTAATAGTATCAATGACTGAAGATAATTGTGCTTTAGATATATCAGGTTTCATGATGTCTATTTTCTTGCCTAAAATTTTCATAGTTAAGGAAAAAAACAACCGTAAGACTAATAATATGTGTTTCCTAGTTTCATTTTTAATTATCTAAGTTACTGGATTTAGGTCACGTAGTTATGTTTCTAAAAGAGATACTTGAAATCTAAACTTGGATTTGTCTCTAAAACAATTATATATGTAGAGAGAGAGATATTATATTTTGAATTGTAGATTACTTGCGCCAGCTACAGCACTTAGACTTTAATCTTGTGAAACGACTGTGCATAAATTGTCTTTGCTAGGTGGTGCTCATGAGGGTCTCCAGCACTTGGGTCCTTATGGCAATATCCCAAACATCGTGGCTGAGCTGACAGGAGACAATGTACCAAAGGATTTCAGTGAAGATCAAGGATATCCTGACCCTCCAAATCCCTGCCCTATTGGAAAAACAGGTAATTCAGCTCTGCCCTTTGTACCTCTGGCTTCACTGTACATCATCCTGTCTTTCAGCACTGTACAGCCTGTCATCAGAAATGAGGGTTTTTTTCATTCTATGCCCCAGGACAAGAACTGTTAAGAAATTGGGTGTTTTACTGTTTCAGATGAGCTTTTTATTTTTAATCTTTTCTTAAAAATATGTGCATATCCTGTATTGCTGTATGACACTGGAGAAGGTGGAAGAAATCATCTTGATCTCAGAGTAGAAGATAGTGAGATTTATGAGAGCATCATGTTCCCAAAGGAGTTCATTTTTAAGCTGGCCCCTGAAAAAAGTTACTCTGTACAGATGAGATTTACCCTTATTTTAGAGGCTTTCATTGTGCCAAGAGGAATGAAACTGTCTGCCCTGATCTCCAACCCAGACCATGAGTCAATATTTAAGATCCCTCGGCTCCAATCCATGCAGCTTTGCAGCTCATCTGTGCCAGAAGAGGGGAGCGGCAGGGCTGGCTGGGCAGCGCAGCCTCCAGAGCAGAGCGGGGCCGGCACTCGCGGGCTGGCTGTCCGTCCGTCTGTCTGTCCGTCTGTCTGTCCGTCTGTCTGTCTGTCCGTCTGTCCCCAGGCTGACACTGCGCCGGCACCGAGCCTGGGGGCTGCTGCCCAAGGGCCACTGAAACAGCCCTGCGTGTGCACGATGCACACATACCCTGAGAGAATGGGTCCCCTTCCTCTTGCTTGAGCCAAGGAATGGCTTCCAGGACTGAAAGCAGTAGTAAAACACCCTTTGGCTGCCTTGGGACCTGGAACTGGGAATGAGAGCTCTGATTTTTTATTTGTCAGCTAAGAGATCCTTTCAAAATGTTTTCTGTTTAGTCTTCTTTTATATTATTTGGATTATGCAGAACAGCTGTCAGTATTCTTATTTAAAATGTTCTAGCTATCTTAGAATTAATAAGAAAGTAATATTTGTTATAAAAGTTTTTTCACTGTGAAGTGTTTTTGCATTTCATTCAAAAATTTGACAACATTTCAAATAGTCCTCCCTTACTGTTTCCTATTACTGCCCATTTGGTGATGATGCCTTCATCTCTTCTGGAATAATACCTCATCTTCCAATTTGTTGTCTGACAAGTTGCAAATGATGGGTTTAGGTTTTCTCACACACACAAGCACACACATGGACTTTCTGTCTTCCGTACTTGCCCATTAGACTTCTGCTCATGATTAGATACATAAATTAAAAACATAGCATCCAGGGAAATGCCTTTGAAGATCCCTCCAATTTTTTTGTCTTAGGTGAAATAAAAGTTGTTAGCTAAGTTAATAGAATCAGATCTGAACAGGGGGGATTTGCAGGGAAGTGCTGCCTGCTCAGATAAATGGCTCTGTCATAGGTATGCTGTGAGTGAAGATAGTATCTGCTAGGATTAGAGTAAAATGTTTTTCAGAGCCTTAAATGGAAATTCAAGTGGTGACTGTATTATGCATACAAATTACCAGAGGCCTTCCTCAATCAGGTCTGTGAATTTGCTTAATGGAAAACAATTTTTCCAGTTACTGTCTACATATGCACATTCCACAGCAGGAATGCATAAGCCTGGAGCAGCTGAGTGGAAGACTTTGGATTAGCAGTCATAGAGGACACCCATGTGTCCACCTGCCCTTTGTGTTTTCTACCAAAAGACACAAATGCTCTGAGGTCTACCACACTTCTGTTGTCACCTGTTTCTCTCTTGATATAACCTTGCCCCTGATGAGACTGAAATGATTTCTAGATGTTTTAATAATTTCTGAGTTACTTAGCCAGTATGAAGAGTTTTCCCCTGTTTTCTATTGGCAGTTTTATTTTTTACCGGTCCCAATGAGAAAAGAGAGAAAGCTGGATCTGTTGAACTCAGAATAACCTCCTCAGGTCATTGAATCAACTCAGTCTTAAGTCAAGGCTTTACCCACATCTGAGGGAAAAAGACAATCTATCTGCAGATCTTTTTACATGATGACGCACAAGGACAGAAGGGAAAGTCCACAGGTGTGTGCTCTGGAGTGCCTTGCTCTGGCAGCTGCAGCTGTTTGGATGCCCAGCATCATGCCCTGGCTGGTAGGATCTCCTTGGGTATGTCTGAGAGGAACTTGGACTGCAAGCTCCCCGTGCTGGCTGAGCAGTGGGAGCTCCAGGAGCAGACTCTATCCAAAAAGCTACTCTGGCCTCAAGTTACTGAACCTTTGTGTCAGCTAAAGATGACTTACTTTGGTAAAAAGACCCTAAGTTGATTTTTAAAAGGATATAATCTTGATGTGACACTGCCCACAAAACCATCCATTATGGTTATAGGCAGTTTCTGGACCAATTAGATTAGTTACCAATCTACAGAAATTTTTTCATCATAAAACTTCTCCTACATAGCATTTTTATGAGGTCTTATGATGCAGAAATTATTTTCAGCCAGTTTGAACAAAGTAGCAAACCAGAAATGGAGCCCTAGGAAGAGCTAGCTACTCAGTGAAAGAAATTCTGTCTTTGCTCACAGCACTGTTTTACCATGACTTTCAAAAGTATTGCCTTACCAATTTCTAAAATGATTTGTGAGCATTTAAAAGGGAAAAGAATATCTCTTCTGAATCAGAACAGGATGCAATTCTAGTTAAAATCAAGTGCAATAATTAAAAGAAAAACATAAAGGAGGGAAAGAGCTTGGAAAATAAACTCCTTCAGTTTTCATTAAGTTGTGAGGAATTTTTAAAAATAAATACATTCTGAAAAATTTGTTTCAAAAGAAAAAAAAACCCTGGTATTTTCCAGTCATCCAGTTCTTTATGTTTTTTTAATTGCATGATTGCATTTAAGAAGTTTGCTGACTAATGTGGCACATATTGTGTGTTTCAAAGCTACTGAGCACTCCGTGCTTTCTTTTGCAGTTGATGATGGGTGTCTGGAAAACACCCCAGACACAGCAGAGTTCAGCAGGGAATACCAGCTGCACCAACACCTTTTTGATCCAGAGCATGACTATCCCAACAGGGGCAAGTGGGTGAGTACATGCTTCTTGCTTATTTTTGTTGCATGTGAAACTGGGTAATGTTTGCTGTGTGGGACACTATGAAACCATGAGGACAATATTGTCCTTAATGCTGGAAAAGTTATCACCCTGAGGGAAACTTCTTGAAAAAGGTGAACTTGGCCTGAAAAACAGAAATTGTGCTTGTGATTGATAAACACCCCAGAAAAACAGAAAGCAGAAATCCTTGTTCTATTACCTGTCCCAAAGCATGACAGCTTGATAAGTGCAAAAAACCACATTTCAAATTACAGTGAACATGCAGCCAAAATTAGTGCAGATTTTAAGATTTCAAAACATAAGATGGCCTTAATCTGAAGGAATATGCAGGTTCAGTGACTATTCACTGTTCAGCTACATATATAAGAAATAGAAAGAAAATACAGATAGATGGAGTTCAGCAGCTTAAAACAGCTTAAAAAATCTAGGATGACAATTTGCCTTAAGAAATCCTCCTCACCTTAAAGGTTTTGGAGGACTTGATGCTGCTTCTTCCTCTAGTCAGGTTATGCACTGTATTATATTGAATACCTATTTGACACATCACATGTAATAAACACAGTGAGCTACACTAAGGGCAAGAATCTTGCTCCGAGCATACAAGGACTTTAATAACTGCAGCTAGACTGTTTCTGCAGGCCAGAGGCTCCAAAGAAAGCTCTGCCACTTAATCTTGGATTACATCAGTTAAAATGTCCAATCCCAAATCCATTTTCAGGCGCCAGGAAAACAATAACAATGATCATAATTTATGCTTGTAGAGCAAATAATGAAATCTCATTTTACATTGTTATAACACTTCAGATTGCACGAAACCAGTGCTCTGTAAGCATACATCGATAAATGGACATGTTTGGCAGTCTCTTCTCTTGCTGTAATTTTGAGACAATGATTCATCTTCATAATCAAACCAGTATAAGATTTATAGTCTTAATTACTTATGTGAGTGCTAAATTTCTGGAGAGAATCATGCCAAAAATCCAAATTTTGGAAACTTGTTGCATTCTAAGTAATTACCATCAAAGGTTTTCATTTAAAAAACACCAGATGGTGAACGTTCTTATTTATGCCAGATAAGGCTGTTAGTTTTCTTATTATTCATGAGTACTTTACTTTCATAATACCATTCTGAAGACTACAAAGGCACTTCTGTAAATCTTTGTCCTATAGTAATATTTCAGAATCAAGCATACATAATGTGTTGTCATCAGCAACATATATACTTAATAAACGATAGTAAATCATTAGTGAATCCTGGGCTTTTTTGTGTCTCCATCCATCACTACTAATTCAGGAGAAAAAGCTGCTCGTGTATGGATTAAAACACTTCTGGGTACTAAACAGTAATCATATTTAGCTGCAGCTTAGCCAAGTCCAGATCTTTTTAATTAGCTATGAAACAGCTGGTAATGCACATGAGCAAATATTCTGCTGAGATCCAGGAGAACAACCCTGGTCATCTCCTAATTACATATTGCCAAATGGTAAAAATATAAATACAGTGATATCTTTTTGTGGCTGGACTTTTTATTTTTAATTCTCTGGAAAAATCAGGTAAACACTCTAAAAATTAGCCATTTGCTTATAAAGCAGAGCTGAAGTAGATCAGATCTTTTAGGGCACTCACTGTTGTCTGCAGTGAGTTGTAAATGACCAGCACAGCTGGCAGTGGGCTGCCTAGTGGGTAGCTGTGCATCCTCACCCTCCCACTGCCCCCAGTGCCTAAAATTCCCTCTGCCCACCACAGTTTGCTCCTGCTTCTCCTCTTGAAGAGCCCGGGGCCAGGGGCAGTGGTGGCTGTGTGCTCACAGACTGTGTCTCCAGCAGCTCCTGCCAGCTGAGTGGGCACCAGGCTGTCAGCACCAGCTGCAGCTCCTGCAGCCTGTGTCTGCTGGGCCCATGGGGGCTGGCATGTGCTCCCAGCTCCTGGGGAGCCTCTCCCCAGCCTTTTCCTACCACTGTGTGCTTGAGGAAGTGCTACAGCTCCCCGTGAGCCAACACGCGTTCCTTGGTGTAACCACAGAAAAACCCAGATTCCATTAGCAGGTCATAAAAAAAGGACCTGTTTGTCCTCCTGGGACAGAAACAGGTTGGTTGGGTTGTTTTGGTGGTACACTGTCACGCTTGCAGAGCTGTGGGACCTCTGCAGTGTCCTGTGAAAAACACACATTTTATAAGGGTCAAGCCAGTCTAGAAGCTGTCTCATGCAGCAAAGTACATGGTTATGGAGATGCTAAATATTATGTGTAAACACTGCTAATACATCTGCAGATACAAATATATAAATCATAATAAATATATACTGGGTTAGGAGTGGGAAGAATTTTTCTGTCTTTGGGACAGCTCCCCATATATCAATATGTTGGCCAATGAGATGTCTCAGGAACAGACTCTGTTTATAGAGTGAGATCCATGGCTTGTACTCTCCTCCCCTCTCCTCATATGGGGAAAACACAAAGGGGACAGTGGAAATTGTAGGATGAGTGACTTTTGCATTTTTCTATCCTTGTGTACAACTATAGTTTCTAAGATTTCAGAGTTTTTTCCCCCAGTTCAGGCTCTTCCTTATAGGACATACACACTTTCTGTGTGACTTTCTTGCATCTTGCAGGTTGGCTTTTTGGATAGTTTGAAGAAGTGTTGTTGGCATCCAGAAACACTTGCACAAAGATAATTTACACTATACAATTTGCATTAAAATGTAAAAACCTCTTACATATTTGGTTGATTTAAAGCATTTTAACTTCTGATTTTTTTCCACCCAAATCCCAGCATGTGGTACTCTAATCCAAGTAGCCAAGAGGAAACAAAGGAAGCTCCAGGAGTGAGGGAAAAGTAGAAAATCACATGCAGCATGTGTCTACATGAGGTGTATCTTTAACTGAAGAAAAGTCTGTGCCTTCATCCTTCACAACCTCTCAGTGAAGGATGAGCACTTCATGGGCAGATTTAGGTGGCTGATGAGGTCAGGCCATTACGCAGTGGAACATATTTTCAGGATTGCTATTATCATACAAGTATGTTCTTAGCTCATGCTCCACAACCATATTTGCTTTGTACTCCACATAATGCTGCAGCAGTACTTAGGGTCTTAAAACATTTTCTCAAACAGACTAAACAAAATATGGTTTCCTAGACCAGGGATAGTTCAATTGTAAGAAATTTTTCAGAATGACAGAAATGCTAGCTCCAGTAGTCCATGAAATTATTTTTATTTCAGAAACACCCTTTTTCCTCTCATGAAAGTACAAGGTCAAATACTTTAGAAAGAGAAGCTTTGATGGTGCTTTGTTTCCTAAGGAGAATAATTCATACATCCTTGAGTTTCCTTAAAATGTTAAATTTAAGTTTTCCTGAAGTGAGCTCGCATAAATGTGTAGCCAAGAATGTTCCCCTTGGCCAACTTCATCTCTGTTCCCTTTTGGAACAGCTTAGACAAAATAACTGAGGTTGGACAAGAGATAGGCCTTGTGAATCTGAGGTTTAATGAACACAAGAAGTACAAAACAGACAATTTTGGCAGATTTCATTGTAACACTTGAAGATGTTTGTTTTTTCTCGTATCAAGGCTGCAGAGAGAGTTAGACGTGTTTGGTGAATTTGTCTCGTGCTAGAGTTACACTTTCTATTTATATAATCAATGTTGGGTCAGTTGTTTATAGCAGAATTAATGGCCTTGTTTATATAGTCTTCTGCTTTTATACATGTAATTCTTCTCTCCTTCCGTTTTCAGGTTAGGGTTTGGTTTTGGTTTTCTTCATAACATAGAATTGAAACAAAATGTGTTGAACATGTGTGTGTTATTCCAGACTTTATTAGAATTCACTACTTATAAGAAATACAACAATATGTGGATGCACTTATGTAAACTATGGTCAGAGGGGGTTTTTTTTTGTTGTTTTGTTTTTCATTTTCTTTTCTCATCATCATAACTTTCTCTTCTGCCAAGATGTTTCTGGCAGTTTTTAAAAGGTTTGCCATTAAAAATGTTATAGACCCAATGGTTTTTAGAAGCTTTATTGAGGGCACTGCTTAAACAAAGGAAGAGTTGGCGCTGAACTCCTTTCAGCAGAACTTTGCACTAGGAAGTGTTGATATCTGGAAGGGAATAAGCAAAGACAACAAAACAGTAGGAATGACGCCTATTTCTGTTTTTAAAAGGAATTAGAAAATCCCTTGTAAAGCAAATTTTTTTGCTCCTGTTCTTGTGTCACCTCAAATGTATATAAAGATATACCAGAGGCAGCACTCCTGCTTCTTCTCCCTCACATTCTTATTTTTTCTTTTTCCTTCTGCGTTTTCTTAAAAAAAAAAAAAAAAAAAAATTATACCATGTATCACACAATAGGGAACATCCAGACTGTTCTGCACATACTTGAAGCCCTTATTGCCTGAACACAGGGCATAACATAGTGGAAAATTACTGGCTTTTAAATTGTTGGTAAGGCTGTGACTGCTCCTGACGAACTGTGAATCTTAGTAGGAATACACAGATATTTATTTGTGGTTTATTTCTCCCATAAAACTACACACTCCTCTAGACTTGATAGTATTTCATAGCAGAAGTAGTATTTTAAAAGAAGAGTGTAATGGATTTGATGGCTGTGTTGGTTTTTTTTTTCCTTTTCAGAACAAGAATTTACTCTTTGAGAAAATCAATGGTGGTCCAAAAAGAAGAAAGAGGGTAACTATCTGAATATTTCATAGCCCCTATATAATCTAGAGACCTAATAAAAATTAAAACCATATTGCTGAAATGAAGAGGTAGTCTAATGCATTTGTATTATACTTTAGATTATGTGTCAGGAACTCTCTGTGATAAACTGCTATAGCCAGCTAAGGACTGTGCACTGGGCACAAGCCTTATTTCTCAAAACAGACTCTTGCTTTCAGAAGATACACTCAAGTGTAGAACATTATAAAACCTTGTATTGTCTGTCTTTTAAAACAGATCCTATTTGCTTAAAACCATTTAAAATTATTTCAAGATCTCTAAAATAATCTCAGAATTTGAAAATTCCCACTAAAAATATTAGTAAATTTAATTACCACTATCTGTGTGTGTGAATATATTTTTGGGTGTAAATAACACTAGAGGTGGTTCTTTATCTGATCTACCCCAGATGAAACTCCCATGTCTGTGTCCCTTGCTTGAAAGACAAAGATGAAAAGGTTCTCACTGTTCTGCTCCTGTAACAAGGAAGGCAACCCACACAGAGAGATTCTGCACAGTCTGCCTCATACTCTCTCTTTTTTGGTAGTGCAGCCTTTCTTTAATTAAAAAAAACCCACTTTCAGTAAGAGTCGGCATCTTCAGCTTTGCTGCTGTGTATTATTTTTACAAAAAGAAAAGGTCTAGCTCTCTGCCAGAAAGTAGCTTTTCAAAATATGACAGCACAGTTTATATTGTAAATGAAGTAAATATAGTTTAAAATAACAAGCATAAGCAAAGATGATTTATTTATTTAATAACTCAAATTTTAAGTCTCTGCTAGAAAGGGAGAAGATGAGTTGATTTTTTTCCTGATTCAGACATCACTGGCAGCTGGTACTTCAACCATAAGTTAATGATCTGCAAAGAAGTCTATTCCACAATTTTCAGATGAAGACAAAAGTCCTAAATAAGTACAATAAAAATGAAAGATAAAAACTCATGCCATCCGCCTCTAGATCATTATATTGCTTATATATAATCATCTATTAAAGCTGACCTGAGCTTAGTACTTGCTTCATGCTTACATTTGATTTTTGAGTTTGTTAGTTGAAAAGTAAAAAAAAGGTAGTCACCTGACTTTAATTTTTAAGTAGAATTTACTCTGGAAATAATTCAGTAGAATATTTATTAATAGCTAGAACAGCATGTTAAAGTAGAATTCATGCAACATATACATGAGGTGAAAAAAAAGAAAACAAGAACATTTTCTTTCTGTGAGCTGACTGAATTTGATACAAAAGAAGCACTAGCTGGAGACACTTGGCAGCTACATGGCCAGGGGTAGCCCAGAGTTTTGAAGGTGAATTGCTTTACAGATTTATGAAATAATCAAGACTGATTTTCCTAGCACCTACATGTCACTTAATACTAAATTCATTAGAATTTAATAGAATCAATATAATTTAAATTATTTTAGGGTAATACTGTAATAATTACTAATGATTTAATGAACAATTCAGAATCTCCACTTTATCAGCAGAAGAGTAACCTAGAACTATCAGCAGGAGAGTGTGTTTTTCTAGAAACCAAGAAGAATTCCCTTCCTGCCTTTTGTGCTCCCTGCCACTCCTCCCTGCCTTTCTGCACAGACACAGTTTTGGGATCTGGCAACAAATTGATTTTGAATGTGCCCATCTGAGGTTAAAACAAGTCCTGTGTAACAGTGTGTGTAGTGACCCTGCTGTGTCTATCCAGGGCTGTAGTGAAACAGTCACAGAGGCACCACTGGAGTGTAGAAAACCACATCTTCTGAGCACGTGTGTATATTCCTGTATTTCTGCGTGCCTCTGCAGGCACACGTGCCAGCGTGCATGCACACAGCGGTGTCTGCAGCAAAGGCTTGCGTTCACCGCGTGCTGCTGTGCTCGTCTCCCTGCAGCACTTCCACTGCAAGACAAGGAGGTTTGCACTGACGTCTAATTTTAACCAGCAGCTCTCCCCTTTTTTAAGTGCCTGTGCTTGCAGTCAGCCCTGTCCAGAAGTGTCAGGACCATTTCTGTGATCACTGATTTGCTGTGGGCTCAGAGCTGTCTACAAAGGTGCTCGGGAGCTTGCCTTACTTTCAATTCTGCACAGCTGCATGGGATTAAACATATTTTAGTCAAATCAGCCAAAGTATTTTGCATTATATTTTGTGTTTTCTTTTGTTGGTGAAGAAGGATTCAAAATTTTATGTAGTCTCATTCTCTTCAACTTTATTTCAAAAAGTAGCAAGCAAGTACCATTCCAAAAAAAAAAAAAACAAAAAAAACCAATTAATCTTCCTAGGAATCTTCAGATAATTCTTAGAAGTTTATGCAATGGTTGAATTTCACTAAATTAACATTAAACAGAACTTCTTTAAACAAACACAAACAAATCATTTACATATGTCTTATTTCTAACAATTTAAAGCATTGGAGTTAGTTTATTTTCAAAGATTTTTCCACATTCATTTCTGGTTCTTAATATTTTTCTGTTTTCACTTGCAGCAGGCAAAACACCCAAACCTAACAGAAGTAAAGCAAAAGTGCTGCTCTGTGCTATGACTAAGTATTAATGAGAGCATCCACAAATCTGGAGAAACCTAAGGGCCTAAATTGAAGACAGACAAACCCCATGTTTTCCAGAGATTTGACAAGTACTTCAGATAGCTGAAAATAAGTATTTCATGCCCATTATGAATGCTTTTTTTTTTTTTTTTTTAATTCCTAAGTTTTGGTGAAAGAAGCACAGAAATGTCTCAAGAAAAGTAATTCCTGTGACACACAGTCAGCCTGACAAAAATCAGGAGATACTGTAAAATTTTCATTCCTCTGAAGTTTGTCCTTAGGCAAAAAGTTTTTATTAGCATCAGAAAGCCTTCATGCTAGAATTTTTCCCTGTATCTGTGTGAAGAAGACAATATACACTTGAATTTTGCTTACACTGACACTGTAACAAACCAGAAAGCAGGTGTAAATGATACTTTATACTGAAGCTGCACTGAACTGCTCGTCACTTTGCAAATACAGTGAATACATTTTACTCCATTGGTATAGATAAAATTCAAGCATTTCTATGTTACTCCATCTACGATATCCAAGCGGTTTTGAGACAGGATCTGTTCATCTTCAGCCTCACATTGTGCTGCTTGCATGGTGCAAAGTGAAGTTCAGCCCTCTCCAGGAATCTTCTTTCCAGCATTCCCTTCTTCTGGCAGTGCTACGAGAGCCATTTTCCATGCCAGAACCTTGTTTGGCTCTGCTTCTTTGCCAGCAGCTTTTTATCTCAGCATCAAGAGAGGAAGCGAGGAGGGGTTTCCTGGAGAGGAGACAGGCTGAGCAAGAGGCTTTGGTCAGACTGGAATTGTGGTCTCTAATTTGTATCCCAGCACAATGGCCATCAGGGGCTGGTGATTCAAGCTAAAGCTTACCTGTACTTCTCCAACAAGTTCTGTCCTGCCTCAAGAATTAGGGAGTTAGAGCTGCTGGTGCTTCTCTGCTGAGCTGAGGAAAGGAGGAGTGGAGCAAAAAGGCAGTGTTTAATTGAGATTGCTCTATATTCCTGAAAGGCCCCCTTCACTTGTATTCCTTTCAGTGGATTGAATTAAATTATTGCGGAAAAAAGAAAAAAAAAATAGAAACAAAACATTGGTTGACTTTTAGATCTAATCCCTGGCAAAGCAATTTCCCCCACATCTGTAAATATCTGTTCACTACATATTCATAAATATGTTCACTAATCCTAGTTACCTTTTATCTGTTTCTCTGTTTCTAATAAGTTTAAATAATTTTAAACTTTTTCAGAGTGTGAACCCCTATCTGCAAGGACAGCGACTGGATAATGTTGTAGCAAAGAAGTCTGTTCCACAATTCTCAGATGAAGACAAAAGTCCTAAATAAGTACAATAAAAATGAAAGATAAAAACTCATGCCATCCTCCTCTAGATCATTATATTGCTTATATATAATCAACTATTAAAATCCTTGTGAATGGCAGCATGCTTATTATTTATATAATTGTAGATTAAAAACAGCTGTATTTATAACAGCATGTTCTCCTAGATGATAAAAGTATGGTTCTGCTTTTTGTTAAGTTATGGTAAAAGGATATTTCTGTTGTTTTTATTTTAGTCATGGAGCAAACTTTAAAAATGTTAGTCATTTTTGATAGCTAATGTGAGGTAAATGGTCTTAATGAGAAACTTGTAAATAGGAAGATGAAAAAAAATGCCAAGTCTGACTCCAACATTTAATCTTAAATGTTACTGTGTTTGACACATGAAAATTATAGTTTTATGTTTTGTTCACAAATATTGTTACTTAGCAAAGGCAAAGTATTTATTTTACGCAGGGAATTTTGGCTTTTGGTCCATTTTAATAAACATTTAAGCAATCTACAAGGTTTGCAAAGTGACATTTTCCAAAATATTTCAGAGGCTCGTTTGTCTGTTATTGCTGTGCAAATTTAAGAATTAAAGAACTGCTTTTTAACTGTATTTACTGAAATATTTTTCTGTTAGTTTTAATCATTCCATGCCCAGAGCTTTGCTGAACACTTGAACATCTTCCCTCCTTATCAATGGAACTGTGGAACTGTTATGTGAAAATTAATCTCCCCTGCTGTCCTTTGTCTCAGTAACTGCAGCATTTGTGCATTACAGTGTTGTTAAATTATAAGTAAAGATGGAGACATTTGTCTGTGTTAATAAGGTTGTGTCAACAACCTCTGAATCTAAATCCAGGATATGAAGGTCATTAAAGTTGATCTTCTGAAAAAATATGCTACTCTAATGCCACTTGTATCTATCATAGCTCTTGAATTTGTTCTGGGAAGCTTAAATTGCCTTCTTGCCCCTAGGAGATTGAAGAACTTTATATTCTAGAGTTCTCCCTTTCTGAAAGATGAGAACACACCTGACTATTTCAAGCCATGTGAATAGAGCACTAGAATTAGGGAAAATAGCATTAGTTTACAGCTGATATTACAAATAATATGAGGGAAATGGTGAGGAAAAAAAAAAGTAGTTTCCTTTCCAATCCTACAGAAAGATAACAGGGAAATAATGATGACCTCTTAGAAAAAAGAAAAAAAAATAAACAAGAAATTAAGGTTCCTAGCTATATAAAATTAAAGTTAACAGGATGGCTCAAGTATTACTGTTGTTGGCATTTGCTTTTCTTGTCCCACCTCTTAGTTATTTGTAATAAATTATATATGTAGAGAACTGGGCCTTTCAAGCCAAATATGGGTAGATTGCAAAATTTTGGAATGGACTATCATGCCTTTCATCATATTTCCTTTTAAAAAAAATCTTGAAGAGAAAAATGAATAGTATGTCATAAAGTGGGGTTTATACTCACACAAGACACAGGCATGAGGAATTTCGATGAGTCACAGAGCTCCTTTGGCTTCCAGTGGCTGGAACAGGATGGGAGCAATCTAGCTGTCCCTGTGACAGAACTCGGATTCTCTGCCTCTGGACCTTACTCTTTCTATCTGCACTCCTGCTCAGTCTTCAACAGGTATTGAAAGCTGCAAATCTACAAAGATTGATCCAAAACCAACAAAGAGTCTATATGTATAATAGCCTAAATCTGACATTAAAACTTACTGATGCCCAGTGGCCCAGAGTGTGTGAAATGGTCATTCCTTCCACCCAACCCTGCTGCCAGCCACTGGTGGAGCTGCAAGGCTTCCAGGCATTTGGAGGCCACACTGCCATTCCTAAGAAATTGGTGTTTCTTCACATCCTTGACTGTTCCATCGATACTTCTGAAGCAATCTGAGTTACATTCTGTCCTTATAGCTCCGGTAAAACCCATTTGAATCACAAAAATGAAACAACCATGATGGCAGTTTATTTCATTTTTATTTAATTTATTTCATTTTTAAGCATAATAAAAGGAAGTGTGTACAGTAAATAGGGAGCTTGAAAAGGGAAGGGCAAAGAAGCCTTGCTTGCTTAATAGTATCAATAATCCCACATGTAATTCTGTGAAGCACTCGAGGTCACTCCAACCCTGTGTGGGAATGTGAAATCCAGCAGTGCAGACTGGCCAGAACAGGGATACCGGGCAGGCTGCCTGCATGCCACCAAGAGAAGCTGCCCTCCTGTGTATGACAGACCTGCGCAGTGCAGGCAAAGCAAAAAATCACAATTCAGACCTGGTTTTGTCCTTAAATACAAGCAAAGAACAAAGTAAAAATCTTTACACAAAACAATGTGTCTTACAGGAATTGTCTCCTGGAGCAAGTCAAGTGTGTGGTGGTGAGCAGCTGTCTGCTGAGTTCATCAGGCAGCTTGAGTGCATCACCAGGAAGACTCAGAAGTGCTATTGTGAAATTTTAATAAAATATAGCTATTGCACCACGATAATGAATTTCATTACTCTAATTCCAGCTTTATGGCAGAGCTGTCTTTTGGTACTGGCTAGTCCCATACTGATTTAAAAAAAAAAAAAAAAAAGACATGCAAAAATCCTTGTCCCGCCTACTGTTCCAATTAGAGTCCAAACATCTATATGTAGTTTTTTAAACAGAATAATTACAGTGCTGGTCTTTCAGAATCAATGAACAAATGAACAAAGATACCAACTATCACTCAGAGTTCACCAAACCAATATTTACAAGAATGTAAATAGCTGCACAGGTGTAATTGCCCTTTTACCTTTATGATGCATGTCAATTAAGGAGCATGTATATTGGTACTATTGTTTAGAATTTTCATCAAATTAAAACCTTTTAGAGTATTTTAAAATTTGCAAGTGTGTTAATTACCTCTAATGCATTAGAGACACAATGTCCTAGAAGGAAGCTATACAAAATAAAAGTATTGCCCTGAAACATTGATTTTGTCTGGTAAAGAAATATTCATTACTCTAGTTTAAAACAAGCACTGTGTAACTGATGAGAATATTTGATTTGTGACACAAAACTTACTCTGGGGGCGCATATGCATACACACACACAATACACTTTTCAAAACAATACAGTCTGATAATAAACTCATTAGTAAAGACTATAATGATGTTAACCCACAGAAGAAAGTAATATAAATATGCTTAGTGAATTGTTAAGGAGGGGAAATCATGATATACTTCTAGTTACTGGCACATTTTCATTCACCAAATGCACTGAAACCATGCTGCTATCTCTGCAGCAGCTCAGGGCAATCCAAAGAAGCTGGGTACTACTTCTCTGATGTCTGAGTTCTGAGAGTCACTTCCAGGACTGCATTTAAAGCTGGCCTGAAGCTTATTTTATCAAAATGTGATGAAGCCCATCTTATCTCTTAAACTGAGGAAGGGCACAGGCAGAAAGGTGACTGCCGAGTCCTTCAGGTTTTTGGCTTTGTTGTCAACAGAGTAACACTCAAGCCCCTTTGTTTCCAAATGTCTGTAGTTAGGGAAGCAGACAGCAGCTTTTTCACGATGAAGAGGAGACTTGCCTTCAAATCAGGCTCTAAAGAGTAGCTCTGTGGAAGTGTTGAAAAGGCTTTGTTTTCATTTTCATGGTGTACAAAAAACTAATTTTTGAACATTTAAATTTTTTTGAAAAGCCCATAACAACATTAACCCAAAACAAACTTGGAATCTCCTGGCCTGTTTCCTGGTAAGCTCAGTTCTCACCTCAGCTTGTAATGTGATACAATTTTTATGCAATTACTTTTTTTTTTTAATGTAAATAGACAATGCCTGGATCTGTAGGACAGAGACCTTAAAGACAACTTTTCAGTTTTCTGAAGTCACACACCCAGATTTATGGAAAGAGAAAGGCAAGGTAGAGAGATTCAGAGGATGCTACCACAATCCCATGAAAATTTAAGATGTCCAAGGAAAGGACAGTTCCACGCGATCCACAAAGGAGATGAGTATGTTCACTATTTTACTAGCCAAGTGTCACTATCTGTAGGATTTAAGGCACCTCTCCATCTAAGCCAGAAGCTATCAAGGCTATCAGGGAGAGGACATTATCTCCAATTTTGAGACACCTGAATCCAACATTTCAGGTTAACAGAACTGACAATTAGATTGAATTATATTTCTTCTATGCTTGATACAAATAGGATGTCAATGTGATGATATGCCCTCAAGAGAAGACAGCAACAACAAGAACCCAACAGAAAATGTTGACTCCACTGCCATATGAATACATATGCATACACTTAAAAATTCATTTTTGTTTAAAGGCATGCAATTACCTTCAATACTCTTTAAAAAGAATCATATTCAGGAATTATCTCAAGAAGCATACTTTTAAAATAAAGAAGTTACTGTGTCCCTTAAAATGTCTGTCAGTTTGTCATGCCTAGGGTCAATGGCAAATTCCAACCATGAGCAAAGATCAAGTTCCCTTGAAGGGCTCAGCCACTGACAGTGATCTGCTTACATGCAAACTAAATAAAAACTGAAAACGATTGTAGGCAAAGGATGTGGAATTGCCATCATGAAGATCCCCATCACTCACCAATGCAGCTGACTACTATAAGACTGGGAACTAAGCCAAGATTTTCAAATACAAGAAAATGAAATGTTTTTTCCAAGTACACTCACGGTCTAGGTCTACCATGCTCAAGCATTTTGCTGTTAGGTGAAGAATGGCATTGAGCTCCAGTTTGCCATCCTAGTTCACCATGAGAAGCAAACATGTAGTTTCAGTTGTCATGCTTGCTTTATTTATGATGATGACTGCTTTGCTGAGATTACGTGAGTCCTGATGGTTGGGAGAGCTGCTAACCATGTGTTCAACACATGGGAGCATAACAAACATTAAATACGAGTGTCATGGCAGTAGCATTATCAAATGGAACTTAAAGAGCTTTAAAAAATCCCATTTTATTAATGAGGTCTGTATTTGTATGTGGGGCAGAGGTACACATGGTAGGAATTGAGAATAGTTTCAGACTTTAAAGATTAGGTAGACCTGAATCACCTCTTTTTCATTTTCCTCTGTAGTGCCTGTTACCAAAACACACAGAATGCAGCTCCTAATGCAATGCATGGTTGTCTTTTACATTTAATTACTGTTTCTTCATCCTACTCTATTCTTCAAGAAAAACAGTGGTGTGAGTCAGTGGCTGAATTTCTTGGTAAACTGAGTGAGGCAGAGGAGGAAGCCCAGAAAAAAAGTAATGTGCTTCTTGTTACTAGTCTCAAACTCTCCCTCCTTCCCTAACCAGTGTCATTCAGCTAGAGAGCATTAAATGCATAAACACTGACTCCTTTTACTCCAGATCTTTGTTCTGAGCCTAACCACCATATGACAGCGTTACTTTCCTGGGAAGCACTGAAGATCTCCGTTACAGATGACAGTGATTTTTGGGTCTGGGCATTTTGGTAGATCACAAAAGGTGCATATGGCAAAGGTGCATATGGCTTTGATGCTGAATTCAGACATCTTTTAACTAATTCTTTATTCTGAGAGACACAAAACCCCCCCAAGCCCTAGCAGTTATTTCAGTGCAATATCTATATTCTAATGCCCCAAAGTTCTCTAAAAGTGTCTGAAATTATGCGGTTCTGATTCCTCAACTCAACAGAGAACACCTTTCTACAATGGAAATACAAAATACCACAATGTGGCATTTTATATTTCTAAATGGACAAAACAGTCTCATGAAAGAGCAGGGTAGTCCATACAGAGAAGCACTCATAATTCGTCATTGGCTATTTTTTCCCTTTCTTAACGGTGCAAACAGTGACTAAGAGAATTGCAAAACTTTGATTCCAATGAGTAGTGCAACGGCTGTTAAGATTTATGGACTTGAAAGCTGTGTTAAGGCACTTGAAGAAACCTATTTTTAATGCTGCATAAACCATTGATCAAATTTTTTTTTTGAAAAGAAGAATTTAAGTAAATTCTTTAAAAGTCAATGTTCTAACAGACAAGCACGGCTGTTGTAGTTCATGCACAGACCCTGGCTATTGGCTGAATTCCCCAACCCCACGACTGAGCTGACACAGGACTCTGCATGCCTGGGTAATGTATGTGTGCACAGGTAAAAAAGAAAAGTACGTCCTGCTTCTGACTCTTAATAGCTTCATCCTGCTAATCCCACAGTGTCTCCAGCTTTGCTGCAGCCTTTCTGGTGGCTACTGCTCTGAAGTTGTGGTGTCTTGGAAGGCTCCTTTCAGGTAGTGTCTTGAGTATGAAGTTATCCAGCAGGCAAGCAATATGTGCCATAATGATATACATTTCTTTCAGTTAAAAATACATTAATTAGTAGCTGAGACTATTTTCTAATTTCTAACCACACTGACTATTTTCTGCTGTGTTTTTACATTCTCAGCAGCAACCTTTAAGCCTTTAAAAGAACAAGAACTATCCACAAAGTTGAAGATAAGGCCCTCATAAACCTATCTTAAAATATCAGCTGCTTGTAAAAAACACTTTGTGTCTATCCTGTTGTGCATCTGGAGGTTCTTGATTGGGAGGTTTACAAAACTGAGAATAATTTCCAATTAAAAGAAGGGTGAACAGTTGCAAAGAAGTGCTGGCTGCAGTAAAGGCCTAAGCACCCACAGTTGGACTTGTGTCCAGTGCAAACACCAAAGCCCCAGCACATGCTCCTCAATCCCTGCCTCTCTTTCCTGATTCCTCGGGCAGCTAAAGCCTATGCACAGCTATGCTTTCCTGAAATCATCGACCTCAGGTGCCTGAACTCCTACTTCTATACATGCCTAGGACTGTTTGAGACTCAGTGAACCTGCACAGCTCTACACCTATCTCAGTCCTAAACCCAGCCTGAATCCACAGACTTGGCAATTCTTCCCCTATATTCCCTGAGGGAGCAAGCCTGGCAACTGCTCATCTCACACATGCCTACAGGACCAGGCATTGCACAAAATACCACAGCAGACATAGACAGTTTAATTAAAAAAACTGAAAAGTGTCTGTAAGAGTTATGGCAAAAGAATCAAAACTCGAATAACACCAGAGAAGGCAACCAAAAATGAACACAGATTTGCCACCCCAGTGGTTCTTATGACAGGCTGAGCACAAGGAAGGATGGGGTAACTGGGCTCTAGCCAGTCCTCAAGGAGTGTTTGGGTAGCTGGGCAGACACCTGAAAAAAATACAAGAGTAGTCTGAGCGATGGCAAAACCAAGCCAACCACCCACCCCCATCCTCCTGAGCAGATGGCTAATTCTGGCTGTTTGTCTTGATTTAATTGTTTTCTGGATTGTTGAACAGTTTCAGCAGGGGAGGTTCAGGTCTCACACAAACAGGCTCTCATGGCTAAGAGGCTGCACCTCTGGAGGGGCTGGTTTGAACACCTCCAGTGAGCAGACAGACACCTTCTCTTTTCTGATTACTGAAACACCACCAGCCTCCTTTCACTCACTTTTTATGTATTGGTTTTTTGCTTCAGGAAAGATGTATTTAGCTGCTACCCAAATTCTTGGAAGAATGTCACATTTGGCAAGGCTTGGAAACTAACAAGAGTTCATTTGCTGGACTGTGCATTCTTTATTCTAGTAACTTCAAAAGTATCTTTAGATCATTTTGCATCTGTTGAAAAGGAAGCATTTAAAAACTCCACTTCCTTACTCACTACTAGCATTCCAGTGACAAATTTAATCTTGCAATCATTGTAATGTATAGGATTTGCTGACCAAGAGCTCCAGTGAGCCCACAGGACCCTGTTAGTGCTCCTAACATCACATGTCCTTACAATAAGACATGCCATATTATAAGCATTTTCAGCACTGAGGTTAAGGCACAATCTTTTTATCCACACCAGCATGACTAATTCTCTTCAAGGTGGTTTCAGGTGGAATTTGCCCTATTAAAATGTGCATGTCCAAGTACTGAAGGGTTTTTCATAACCTGGTGGCAGTGTACTCAAAGCAAGAGGAATCTGAACTCCAAATCAAACAAATAATTTGATTGCAAAGACTAAGCCGTAGAAGTACTTGGTTTTACAAAGTACTTCTCTAAATTAGGAACAAACAAATCACATTTGGTTATCTTGGGGGTTTTTTTCTCCTGGAAAGGTGCTTTTGTTACATCTGATTACAGCAGTCACCTCCCCTCCTAATCCACAGAGGCTTTCTAAACAAGCTGTCTGATCTCCACAGGATAAAAAAACACTTTCTGCCTCCAGATAGCCTGTGCCCTCATCTGGATTTATCTCAATTGCTAAATGCATCAAGATAAAAACCACTGTACTTTGTCTCTTGTAAGTTTTTACATCATAGCTTTCTTAATGTAAAAACTTCAGCCTATAAGAAAGGCACAGCCAAAAGAACCCATAAACCCTGAATCCAAGAACTTATTATATTAATAATTAGGGTTTCTTCTTTGCCTTGCAGCACAGGAGAATATCCTGTTCATTTATGTTGTCTCTTTTTTCAGATCAGAAGAATAAGAAATGGCTAAGATTAATTTTTTTAGTGTATCAAAACTTTTAGAGACATCAGCTCCCAAGGAGTCTTTCCTCTAAGTGTTCTAGTATATTAAAAAAAAAAAAAAGTAATTTCTTTTACTGTGAATTCCTACGTTCATTCTGAAACCCTGACAAGAAATAATAATACCTCCTTCACAAGAAGTCTAGTTTCATCTGGTTGCGAACCAAAAAGCCCTGCCACAGTCTGATCTGAAGTGTAATTGATTTGATCACTGGCAATTTCACTTCTTCGCTTACGTCTTTAGTGCATTAAGACTTCCTGGGGAGGGGAAAGAAAACTGTTTACATTTTTTAGACTTTTTACAAGTGCATCCAAAAGCTCCAAGTGTTTGGAGCCTGATTAATTACAAACACCTAGAGGACTGCTCCCAGTCCTATTTACAGAATCTGTCCTAACATCAAGTGACTTAACACTTTTTCAGGCACTTTGAATCACATGTTGTGAGCGGGAGAAACAATCATTCAATCAAACTGCCAATGAAAGCAGCTAGAGGAGAACTGCTGGGCAGTGTGGTCAGCCCCAGAATGTAAGATGACAGCTCCTTCTGAACAGCTCTACAGAAAGGAAGAGTGATGTCTGCTGGAGCTATGTTTGGAGGGTTAAGTAACAGGACTCAAAAAAACTCTAATTAGAATTCAAGATAATGCAAGAAATGAGAGATCAATGAATAAATACCCAACTGCCCTCAGCCAAACAAGCTAAACAGGATCCTTCTGACAAGGAAACAGAAGAAGCAAAACAGAGCAGTTGGAAATATAAAAAAAAAGATTTGGCCTTAGGCTCATGTGTGTAGTTTCCCAGAAGTGATTTTTTTTTTTTTTTGGCAATTTTTGAAAGAGTAAATTTTTGGTAACCATACAGATTTAAAAAATAGACTATTTTTGTGTGTTGTGATTATTGTATTTCTAATCCTGAAGTCCATAAAGTTTAGCATTTTAATATGCACCCTAACTAGAAAGTTCTTTAACAGGGGAAAGCGCTATATATAAATAATTTCTTTTAGCAAGGCTCACCTGACTGAAGTCTCTTGGATTGTTGTGTGTGCTTCACATAATACACTCTGAATAGTTCCACTGAAAACAAAGTCAAGCATCTGGCAAGCCCCTGCAGGATTCAGGTCCGAATCTAATTTCAGCAAAAAAATGAAGTATGTGCACAAATCCACCTTTCTTACCAAAGCACTTAACTATCAGTTTGCATTTATGTATATAGGAAAAATATGATATACATCAACCAGCAGTTCTTTTAGGAAAAGGCAACTGGTTAAACAATTCTTTTTCTGCCTTTAAACTTTTTTTTTCTCTACGACAGTGAAAACTTGGCATATTCACTGGAAATATCCTTTTTTTTTTTTTTTATTGGGGAGAACTAGAGAAGTTAAAAGGCCTTCTTCCCTATTAAAAGTATTTAGAAATTTCAAAATGGATGTATTCAAGCACATTGACACAAAGCTGTGAAAGTTAAAAAAGGTATGTTTCATCTTTCCAGATTATGTTGAGCTTTCAACTCCTCTTATAAATTGCTAATTTCACAAGTTTGGTACCCAATCAGCTTTAAGGACTTAGGCCAAAATTCTTCCTTTGAAAACTCTGTTCCCTACTGCAGTTTTATAGGTGGGGAAATGGAGTCAAGAGAAAATTGGTGTGATTGAAATAAAGTAAAGGATGAAGGTAGGGGGGGTGAACTTGTCCCTCATACCTGTTCTTGACAGAGAGACTATCTAAATAAAAATGGCAGTGAGGAAGAGTTTTGTTTCTTCCCCCCTCCATTATTAGTATTCTCTCTGAGAAGTGCAGCAACTGATGCTGCAGCAGTACAACTGTTAAACAGAGTTCTTTCCTTCCTCTAATATGGCAGCCTTTTTTTATTTGTGACACTGGATTTCAGCTAGAAAATGCAGAAATTCTAAGTTGTTGTTTCAAACAAAAATCAGACAAAAAAAAAAGCTTCAGTTCTTTCATTCCTGCACAGCTCCTTATTTTTTCTGGTATTCTGTTTTTACATGGCTATTGCCAGGAAAAGCAAAAAGAACAGATAAGATTTCAATTCTGAAAGGAGGGCAATGGAATAAAAAACCAAAACCAAACCAACCCACAACAAAACAAACCAAAATAAACGCCTTGCAAATCTTCTTACATAATAAAATAGCTTTCCTGTCTCTCTTACTCTTTTTTTGTTTCACTACAGACACAAGTGGCAGAGTCAGGAAAAAAGCCTGGAGAGATCTCTTGCCTCCCTGGTGCCCACCTCACCCTCGAGAGTGGCACTGTGTGTGTGCTCCGCGGTGTTGCACAGAGTCCCCCACAGGTATCACCCTGGAACACAGGTGGGCACACAGCAAGCTGCCCTGCATCACAGCAAGAAACAAGTACAAGGCACTATTTTGCCAGAACTGTGCACGAGATATCTGTTCGTGTGTTAAAAGTGTGTGAAATCTGTCTGAGGTGTTGGGATGCAGTAAGGTTCGGGAAAGGAGCTTTTCAGTTTTGCAGCATAACTATATTTCATAGCTGTCATATAGTGAAATATGTATGCAAATAACACATTGAGCTCCTCAGATGCCTCTTTTCATAATTCCCAGTTACAGCTTCACACTGTAAGGGCTTCTGATGTTCATACAAACTCAGTTTGCTTAGCTGAGTCATTTCTCGCGTCATCTTGCTCCAGAAGTGCCCTGAAAGCAATGCATGTCAGCAAACACCTCCTACAGCTTCAGGAGACAAAAGAAAAAGAAAAGCAAATGCACGAGGGCAGAGGGATTTTATGACTTTCATTTTCTTGGCAAATTCTTTTATAGTCATCAAGTACATAAGATGCATCAAAAAATTGTGAAAAAGAGTTTGAAAAGTTTAGCTTGACATATGATATTTTTTCATTTGGCATAAAAGTTTATATTTGTTCAGCAATCAAACTTCATCCTAATAAAATAAGCTTTTCTAAACAGCTTTTGAAAAATAGTCACATATGGATTGTATTATGTATGTAGGTGTTTTGAGGCCAGAAAACATATTTTTTGTTCTCTGTCTGCATCACATAGCTGAGTGGAATGCTGGTGGGTGACCATGGCTCCTAGGTGCGGACATCATTACAAGCCCACAACCTGACTCTACATGCAGTATATGCCACACAAGAAATATTTTCAAACATACCAGGACATCATACTTTTCAGAGCAGAACCCAAGACTTTTGAATTACTTAGATGCTTAAAGATTTTCTCTTGAACTCATTTATTCGTTTGATTTCTAATGTCCTATTTATGAAGATTTTCAAATTATTCCTAGATCAAGCAATATTTTGAAAGTAAAAAACCCTAAAATACTTCATTTTCAAAAAAAAAAAAAATCTTGCCCCAAAATAAGAACTTTTCCCTAATTAATTTTCTTGCATTCAGCTGATGGAAATCTATATGTTAAAAAGTTGATGTTCTGTCAACATAAATATAAAATACTGCTTTTTCAGTAAGTACAATATTTTCCAATCTCCATCATATAGACATTAATTCTAAAACTCAAATAAGAGAGAGATTAAAATTCCTTAATTAAACAAAATCTTGCCAATGTGAAGCATGGTCTTAAACTTGATTTTCCAGTACATTTTAAGAAAAATTTTACTCAACTCAGAATACCCTCAGCTTTTTTCTGGTACTACTTTATAAGGCTTGATACGAAGCACAATGCTACTTAAATTAGAGCATTTTTTCATATAATCATCTGCAATGGAATAAACAGGAGAGTACCTGCACAAGAATACCAGGCCTGCTATGTCAGTATACCATCTTGAAACCAACATGCACATCTCTTTCCCTCACCTCATGCCAGCTATTGTTGTTTGCCTTCTTAGGTTTGAAATAACAAGCAAAAAACCCCATTTTATTTGCTGGTTTACGATGAAGGTTTTTATCCATCACTTTTGGATATGTCTAAAATCCACAGGAAACTGGATTCTTTGAATGTCAGTTCTTTCCAATGACAAAACAAGGAGTGTTCTTCCCATATACAGCAGAGAATCTCACACACCTCAGCAGGAATGTAAGGATGGACACTTCCACGAGGGGCCCACACAACACACTACCAATACCTTGCTTTGGCCCCAAGTCATGAACCACTTCTGAGACACTGCTGATCTCATTCACCAAGTCAGGAAGGCAGCAGTGTACACCACCAGTAACTCGGCAAGAGCCCAGCCAGGGCTTGTTCTAGACTCGTCACAGCTCAGCTAGAAAAGTTACTGCTGTGTTGGTGAGACAAACCAAGCTCCTTTCTCTCCTTAACAGAGGAGTTCAAAAATACCAAGCAAAGCAGCTCAGATGTGCCCTGTCTCTGTTGGACAGCCTGCCTTACTTCTGACCTGGAGGAACACATCTAGAAGTGAGAGATACTGGCTTGCCAGGTGTATTAAAACCAGGATCTCAGCTGTCATGGGTCACTTACATCTCCCTGAGTCATTAAAAGCTATTCCAATTTATTCAAGAAACGGCTCTGGCCCCTGTGAGTTTTGGCTTCTCTGCAAAGGCTTTCAATAAGGTGCCAGCTGTCCTGGCAGTGAGGATACTTTGAGTAGCACCCAAAGTTAGCAGTAGCACACAGGAGCTCAGCCCAATAACATATTTCTCTGCAAGAATTAAGTACAGCACTTCCTTTAAGCTTACACAATTCTTACTGTTCCATTGAAACAAAGAACAACTCACACAGTGAATACCAGCAAGAAATGAGAGAGGAAATTAAAAAAAAAAAAAAAAAAAAAAAAAAAAAAAAAAAAAAAAGCCAAGCAAAACAAGAGCAAGCAGGTAGTTGTATTGTCAGGCTCACAGTACACACCACTACCATCCAATGACATTAAAGCTCTTCATCTCAAACCTATACCTATACCACAAAAACCTGCACATTTCCATAGGCCTCTTTAATACTAAATAATTAAACAACATTTCCCCATGATTATTCCAGCTCCAATTAGAAGCCCTGATGAGAATTGACAGAATTCAAGTCTGAGTATGGTAGTAGGAAGAAGTATTTCCCTTTCAGCACTGGGTGCTTTTTTAACCAGTCTTTGGTTGGGATGTAACCAGCACAGCTGAAGCTTTGGAGCAAACCCATGGAATGTTTTGTTAAGGATTCCAGCAGAAATAAAGAACACTTCCAAGCTGGAAATTATTCCAGATACCTGAAAGAATGATGAGGGGAAAAGACGTATTTCCCCCTGCCTCCCTCAATCTCAAACAAATAGACATAACATTTTTTAAACATCTTTTTAAAAAATATTTAAAAAATTTTTCTACTTTCATTCAGTCCAGATGCAGCTGCAATTATTTATCTTGTTGGTACCCATATTTATTTTTTGTATTTTTGTGAATGAGCAAGCAAATACTTGCAGAAATAATTCTACTTTCCAACTGTCAAAGAAATCTGAACACTTGTCTTGCTTGGCCCAAGGTGCTAGTGCATACTTGGAACACTGCAGATCATGCTAAGAGGAAGAAACCAGGTAAGAAGATATGGTATAGGATATTCAGCTGCAAGAAAAGGAAGATGGATCTTGAGGGGGGAACACAACTTCTTTATCAGGACCTGCTTCCTAAAGTGTTTCCTAGCGTGCTTTAAGTCAGAGTGAGAGCTACAATATTTTCCAATCACCAGGGATCTCTGGCTAGATCCCTGAATGCAGTAAGGCATTAAGTGGGCATAATACCTGCCCTGCAATTGCTGCCCAGAAATGTCACCTAGGAAAGGCAATGCCAGAGTGGCATGTAAACGACAAACCAGAAATACCCAGCAGAGAGGCAGCCTGCCTGCAGCAGTGCCGTCGTGGGCACCAAGAGGAGCTCAGATCAAAGAGCAGAGAGCTCCTCCTGCAGCAGCGCGGCTGTGCCTGGGCAGGGGCAGCGCGGGGCAGAGTGAGACACAGAGCAGGATCGACCCCTTCAATTCAATTCAACTGCTCCACAGAAGGAAATGGAAAAGAGCACAAAGTCTCAACATACTGAGAGGTGGTACTGGTGACCTTTCCTTTGGAATCACGAAGGAGGGACACCAATTACTTAAAAACAAATAAAATAAAATACAAACAATAGCACTTTTATGAGTAAAAAAAACCCCAAACAAAATAATACAAATTCTCTAGGCCTCTCCTTCTACCCACATAGATGTCCTTTGCTGTAATTCCTTGCCAGTTATCCTTCCCCCCTTGTCTTCCAATTTCAGTGGCTCCTGCACACCGACTCATTTTCTCTCTCGTGCTGCCACCTACCACTGCGCTATGGTGACTTGCCCTGTGAAGTGATGGGTTTTTTAACAAGTTGTCACTAAATGTGTGTGAATTATTGTAACGGGCCTAATTTACTACCTTGCTAAGCACTCAGGCTCTAAGGGAAGCCAAGTCTCGGTCTCAGCAAAAAGCAAGCTACCGCTAAGTACTGTCAAAGTCAGAAACTTGGCGTCTTGCCTAGCTCTGGCACCCCTAATGTAGCAAATCCTTTCGTTTTGATTCGTCTTCCCCTTCTGCAAGTAAAACTACCTCTTAGGTGAGATCGGGGCCTGTCTGAGGTCCAAGGCGGCTGCTGACTGCTGGTGACAGAGAAGGGCAGGTTTGATTCACGGGCAGTAACTCGTGCTCAGCAGCCAGGAGAGCCCAGACCTACCGGCACCACCTGCAGCGCTCATGTCCATGGCAGAGCTTTGCCCAGCGCTTTTTCTGCGGCGTGATGCCCGCAGCTGGAGGCGGCAGCTGACACACGTCTCCGTTTAATTAGCAAGCCCAAAAGTCAGGCCGTGGCTCAGAGGCTGCTCCTGCCCGTAATGTCTGTGGGTAGCCTCGCCAGACACCGGCACCGGAGCGCTTGGAGGATGGGGGCCGGCTAGCACTGGAGGAAGCGCAGGCTTGGCTGCGGGCTCTGTCCGCCCTCCGAGGCTCTGCCCCTCGGTGCCCCCAGCCCGACGCTGTCTGCAGATTCGGGGCGCGCCTTCGGGCAGCCGCAGCGCACGGAGATGTTCCCGGCTGCTGCTGGGACGGGCTGGGTCCCTAAAGCGCTCAGCCCCCGCGGTTTCAGCCTCCTTTCGGGCGGCCCCCGGACCCGCGGGGCTGCCTCTGCGCGGCGGCGCTGCCCCGACGGCCGGGCCGCTCCCGCCGGCTCCGCGCTCCGCCTCGGCGGGACGCGCCGCTGCTCCGCCGTCCTTGCCCCTCTCGGGAGGCTTGAGCAGCCCCCGCCCTCCGAGAGACAGCGACGGGACAAAGTTAAAAACAAAAACAAAACCAAATCCCCCCCTTCCGCCCCCAAAAAAACCCAAACCCTCCGTGACACAGAGCCATGAGCGCGGGGCTGCGGATCGGGAGCCACGGTTTTACACCCCTGCGCACATTGCCACAGAGGCTTTTTCCTCCAAAGCTGCGAAATTCCCGGCATACTGCAGAACCCCAGAAAGCCAGTTTGCAAGAGGGAGGGCTGCAGAGGCGGCTGCCTCCCCCGGCCAAGGCAGGCCGGTCAGGGGCTCCCCGCAGCCGGACCGCTCGCCCGGCCGGCCCATGGGCAGGGAGCGCCCAGCGTGCGCGGAAAGGCGGCGGAGGCGGTGGGAGGGGGGTAGGGCTTAATTCTTCTTAACTGTCATACTTTAATGGGGATGGAAAATGTGAATTTTCTGTGCATTCCAGGAACAATTCCTTGGGGTGGTGACCTTTAGCACCGATTCTCTGAAGACAGGAAAGTAGTCGAGTGTTTATCTGGATGACTGAAAGCTTTCCCTGGTGGAAGTTTATGGAAGTGTTAAAAGGGGCGGATAACACGGGCTTTGGAGGCGCTTGTCCAATGATCTGGAGGGGCTTGGAGAGCAGATCTCAGCTGGCAGACATTTAAATGGGAGACAGCTCGGCGCTGCTGCAATTTGTAGGCAGGACCCGACGTTCTCTCTCTCTATGGACTCCCGGGCAGCTTCGGGCTCCCACGCCACCCGCTCCACCGAGTGACCCATCGCTCAGAGCCCCGCAGAACCCCAGTCCGCGCCGAGGAGCCGCCGAGCCGAGCCGAGCCGAGCCCCGCCGAGCCCCGCCGCCGCGCAGGTGAGCTGGGACGCGAACGGGTCCGGCACTGGCGAGTTCGGCCAGTGTCTGTGGGAGGCACAGTGTTATCTGTTATCTGTGCCCTCTATCCTACCTTCAGAAAGGGGCAAGGGAAGGAGCTGTTCACCGGTGTCTAGCAAAACTCCAGGGCGTCTCGGTTTTGCAGGGGGTGACGCCCGTCCCTCCCGTCCGCGGGAGCGAGGCGCACCGAGCTTTCCGCCGCAGCGCTGGGGATTAGGGCACCGTCACATCTCTTTCGCCTCACAAGCACGGGGACTGCAAAAGCCCCGTTAGCTCTGCCTCTCATCTCCGCCTACAGCATCACTCCCGACAAATTGGATTCGGCGCCCACCCGAGACACGGAAAAATCCCGGCCCGGCCTCTGCACGGAGCGGGGCGGGGGCAGATCCCCAGGTGCCAGCCCCATCCCATCTCGTCCCGCCGAGCTGCCCTCTACGAGGCCGCTCAGGCCCCGGCTCTCTCCTGGCCCGCCTTTGCAAACCTCCGCTCCTCGGAGGAGCGTGCTCCGGGTACCTCAGGAGCTCCCGGGGCGGGGTGCGTGCCGTGCGGGAGACTCGGTGTGTGCCGGGGAGCCGGGTGCCGCGGAGCGCAGCCTCCGCACCCGTGGGCAGCGCCCGCCCGTGGGCAGCGCCCCGCGTCCTGCCCCGCGCAGCCCCGGGCGGGCGGGAGCGCAGCGGGCGGAACGCGGCGCCCTCGGCGCCCTCGGCCGCCTCTCCGCCCAGCCCTCCCACCTGACTCGGAGCCGCGGGAGTTTTGTCGAGCCGACGGCTCCGTGCGCCCGTCGGTCCGCGCTGCCCTCACGGCGCTGGCAGCCCCTGGGCCCGGCCGCGCTCCTCCCGGCCCGGGGCCAGCGGCGCAGGGCTTTCCCTTCTGAAGGGCAAGCCTGCTTGCTTGCCCCGTCTCTTTCAATACGATCCCCCGTGGGCTTGGCCGTCCCTTCAGCGAGTTCGTCCTCCGTTGGGTTAATCTAGACGGCGGCCGTGCCCCGTGGGAAGAGCCGTCGGTGTCGCCTGCCGCCGCCAGCAGCGTCCCCGCCCTCGGGGAGCCGGGCCGAGTCGCTCCCGGCCATGCCAAGCCAAACCAAGCCTGCGGTCTCCCCGCCCTGCCGGCAGCCGGCGATCCCCGCGGCCCAGCCAGGCTCTCCGTGTTACCTCCTCGGCTTGGGCGGTGCGGCAGGGTGCGGGGCCGGCCGGGTGCGGGGGCCGGCAGGGTGCGGGGCCGGCAGGGTGCGGGGCCGGCAAGGTGTACCGCAGAGTCCCTCCCCGGCCATCAGCTGCGGCCTCACTCCTGGTGTCCCATTTGTGGCTCCTCTCGGCGAAAGAATGGCAAGCGAATCCCGTTTCGGTCACCAGGGCTGAGACACAACCTCCCTTTGCGCAGCCGGGGCTCTGGGGCACCAGCGCGCCTTTGGCTCTCCCTGCTGCTGACAGACGCCGGGTTTATCAGGCGCTTTGCGAGCGGCCACCTCTGGGTGCAGTGCCAGTGGCTCCCCAGCCTCAGCTGCCTCTGAGCCCTGCCCGCGACCCGAGGGCTGCAGGAGCGCTCTGCTCCTGCCCCGCTCCTCTGTGAGCCCGGCACACCGGGAATAACCAGCCAGCGTGCGCTGTGGCCCTGTGTGAGTGACAAAGGCACCGATGGCCGTAGCTCTCCGCTCTTCTTCAGCCTTCAGTGCCAAGCTGTGCTAAAGCATTTGGCGTTTTTTCTGTCGGCAGTGCTACCCAGAAATGCGTAACTTCTGCTGAAGACACTCCTTTTCAGCACGCACGGCAGCGCAGAGAGAGAAGCAAAGCTCTCCCTGTTGTTGTAGGGCTCCCTGAGGAAATGTGTCCGCAGGGAGTTCGGCGCTGGGAAGCTGGGAGCTGTCAGGCTGCGTGAGCCTCTAAAGGCGAGGCAAACCCGGGTTTGGTACCAGCCATGGCCACCATGATGTTCAGCATCCCGGGAGTCCCATAGGATGTCCTGCAGAAAAATAGTTTCTTAAACGGGGAATTCTCAAGGTTTCAAGGGTTGGTTGGTTGGTGTGTTTGTTTGTTTGTTTGTTTGTTTGCTTTAAAATTGCTGCCTACACTCCTTATATGTCTCAAAACCTCCCATCTCTATGACTCTCAAGAAGAAATTTTCTGAAATGTAAATATATCCAAATTCTATGAAACACAGATGTTAGTTTTGCTGTCTTGATTTCAGAAAAAAATGCAGTTTTCTGGGAACTGCCATTACTATGCTTTTTTAATATTTAAAAATGCAGATCTATGAACTATGAAAACATTACATAAGAGTGTTTCTGTAATTCGGACGTAATATGCAAGGCATAAAATTATTCTGATCCTTCGGGACATAAACCACTTCTATTTTCCCAGTAGTCAAAGGGATTGTGTTTTGTGTCTTTCTTTGGCTTGTATCTCAAGTCCCCCGAATAATTGTTGGTTGGGTTGTTTTTAGTTCTTCATCAGATTATTTTTCATGTTTCTTGTGAAGCACAGGAGTCCATGGCTCTTCATAATATTTTGCTAATAAAAGGGGTTTACAGATGAGGTTACAGGCCTGTTAAGATCTGTGACAATTTTGCTGGGTATTTCAACCAGCTTTCCATCCAGATCTTTTAAACAAGTTGTGTTGAGCTAAAAATGTCATTAGTAACTTTCTGACTCTGCCTAGGAACTCATAGGGAAATTCTGTCTATGAACTGACATGTGGAGATCCTTAATTCATAGCAGAAAATGTATAAATGAAAAAAAATTACAAACGAATTGTATGAAATAGTAAACCTGAAAGCATTTACATTTCTCTTTCAATAGTTGCTAGTATTAATCCACACGTTTCTTAATCTGTTTTAGATGATGAGATCTCAGGCTCTAGATAAACCACATATGAAGTGATATGAGTGTTAGGGCCAAATTCTGCTCCTGTTTGAAGTCAGCAATAAAACTTCTTTTGGCTTTAGGACTAAGAGCTTACAGATGATGAAAAGTGGAACTCAGCAGTGGAATATGGAAAGAATAGAGTTTTGTAGTATTGTGTTACTTTAAAAAAAGAAATAATAATTCTGTCATATCTCTCTGGATCTGAATGAAACGAGGGAATTGATAATTTTGGTTGTGGTCATCTCTTTGTTCAAAGGATTCTCAAATGAATTCTCCAAAGGATTTCTTGTTATGCCAGTGTAACAGCCAATTGGTATCAAGTAATGAAAATTTTGCAGAAACATGGAATATAAGCTTTACAGCCTGATTCTCACAGCTGCAGAGCTACAACTTCTGCAGAATTATGACTGTAATGAGGAGAAAAAGCATTTACTTCAGGAGATATTTCTTTTCAGTAAAACTTTTGGTATGGTAATGCTGATTTTAGCTACTCCTACTGTCCTCTTCTCTGTTTTACTTCCTTCAGTAAAAAACCCTGTTAAAGAAACATTCACAACTGCTAACTCATAGAGAGATGAACCACTTCACTTCCTAATGCAAGCCAAGGTATCATCTTCTCTCATAAGCAGAAGCATTGATTGCCCTGGCACCAGAGGTGCTGCAGGGTGCCCATACTGCATTTTCCTTCCTGAGCCTTACCACCTCATTTTCCTTTATGGTTTTAATTTTAAAAATTAAAATCTTAATTTTAAAATAAATTTTAATCAGTTATTAAAAAACCATCCTGCTTAGCTGCTGTTCACACAGCCTCTTCTGAATTTAACCTGTATTTATCCCTACATTTCTGGATTACTTTTAGATGTGTGTTTCGGAAGTGACCATAACAAATGTTTCTGCTGAGTGGCTAATTTTCATTTGAGATACAATTTCTTTTATGGGCATGTAATGCAGCTTCCACCTTTAAGGCTGGAAACCAACCCAGTGAAAAATTACCTCTTCCCAGTTTAGGATTACACTGAAACACATGCTTGCATTTCCTTAGGGATAAGCCTGTGCTTCATAAAGTTGCATGAATCTGGGCCACAGACCTTACAATAGTATATATTACTATGAAACTCTCCCCAGATTCCCATCCCAGAATACACCTCATTTTTGTAGGACTAGACCTTGCTGTGCCATCTGTGGTGGAAAAAAAAAAAGAAAGAAAACAATGTGTAGCTAATCAGTTTTAAAAATAAAAGTAATCCAGGAATATGCATGTTGGTGGAACCTCATCCAAATTGTGGGACACTAAATAAAATAAACACCTGAAGTTTTCTGGCACTGCTTACAACCTAGCAATCTATTTTCAACTTCATGCAATAACTTTTCTTTTTTTTTTCTTTTAAGACTGGCACCATGTTGAGTAAATAAAGTGCATATTAAAATAGTGGTGACTAGACAGTCACCAGAGAAATAGGAATAGTTTTGGAAGAAATCATTCTGATCTCTTAACAGAATAAGCAATAGTTAATAATTCTCTGAAAACTTATTTTTAAGAAAAAATTAAAACTAAGCGTGTCTAAACAATATTCAGGTTGTAATAGAGATGAGGAAAAGCAGCAAATGTGAAGTCCAGGCTGACACTTGAAATTATGCTGCGTTATTCCTTAATTGGAATTCCCAACTTATTTTTGTCTATGTCAAAGTCTTAAGGTTATTAAAATTGTGCGCTCCATACCATATTTCATTTAGATACTAACAGCAGCCCTTCCACATTGTCTGTTGGAGTCACCAACTGTATCACTCTTACACCCCTTCCTTGACTGCCAAACACAGGACATGCTGGCACCTAGATTGCTGAAATGAATGTGTACATCTGTGATACATCGGGAACTCTAGGTGCTCTAGAAATCTGCTGACACACAATAAAAATTTTAGATCCACAAGCAACTCCCTGAATGTCGTAGAACCCCCTATGACACTTTCCTACTTCAGGAATTCCTCTCTCAATCCCTTTGATGAGAAAGGCTGTTTGAACAGCACAACGTTTATTTTCCCAGTGTGACTGGGAAGACCTGATAACTGAGAAATTAGCAGTTATTTTTTACAGCAAACAGGACTTACCCTGAGCCTCTGCTGAGTCTCTAGGTGGCCCTCACAGCGCTGGCATTTGGCTGCTTTCCTGCCTAGTTGTGTGGTCTCAGCAGAGCGGATGAAGCCGTCCAGGACAGTGCCCATGGTTTCACATGTTTCTCGGGAGTAACACAAGAAGGATTCTTCAATTTAAATGGTATTTTTTTCCATACTAATAAAGCAAGTCAAACAAGGGATATAACTGCAGCACTCCAAGCAGGTAGAAAACAATGACTTCCTCAGCATTTTTTTTTCACAGTCCTTTTCCTTTTAAATGCCTGTGCCTCTTCACAATTTTAGTGTTTTACAGTGGTTTTTTCACAATTAGTTGCTCATTTCTGGTGCCTTCCTCCATGCTTCCACATGGAGAGTGTCCCTCAGAGACTTATTACCTCACCTGACTGTCTTGCTACCCATAGCTCCTTTCAGAAAAACTTGGGGACCATGGTGCTTCTGGAAGGGGGAAGTGTGACACTGATGAGCTTCTTCTGTGCTGGTTGGTGTTTTAAGCTGATGGAACAGCTTCAAGAACTCAGATTTGGGAAGCAACAGAAATGGTGGAATAAGGGAGGAAAGTATAAGTAGGAAAGTTATTCCTACACAATAATTAGGTTTGGGGCAGCCATACGGTTTTGAAGGACCTGATCATCTCAACTTAACTGCACTTCCCGAAGTGGTCTTTTTTTATATGCACACACTCTGTGATATCTAATGTCATTTACAAAATTCTGTCCTCCAACAACACCATTCTGTGTAAAATGAATAAAATTTAGAGATCTGAAAAATTCTCAGTACTGTGATTGCATCTGTATTACTTTAATCAAGAATTCAGCACAATGTGTGAGAGGATGTAGTTTGAAATTATATGACACATCTCTTTTAACGTGTACCTAAATATTCTTTTATGTTTGTTGCCTCACTTGTTGCACATCTCTCAGCTTAAGCATCATTGCACTCAGATACATTGGACCCCTTTGGAGGCGCAGTGTGGCAGAGGTTGGGAAGCTGTAAAACAGGCTGCAGGTGTATACAACATTTACATTATATACTGGATGTACCTTATTCAAGGAGCTGTATAAAGTTTCTGAGTCTGATTAGGAAAAAGAAATCTAGACTACATCTGCTGAGACAAAGACTTGAGCCCTCTGGTATTGCAGATAGCTGTATCATGTAAATGAATCCTTGTGTAGTATAAAATTTGTTCTTCCACCGTTGTAAGTAAGGAGCAATCTTCCTGTATGTTAGTGAGCTATAAGAAGGGAGTGAGAACTAGGGTAATGCACTTGGAGAAAAAAGCTGGATAAAGATGGAGGACACACAAACAAAATTCTGTTTGGGCTTACTTTCAATCACTCTATTTGAAAGCTTTTATCACTTGGTAATTTGGGAACAGCTTTCCAGCTGGTACAGGCTTGAATTCTTATGTTTTATAAGTGTGTGGGCACACATTTTTTTTATGGAGCTAAAAATTTAGTGCACACCTGGCTTCTGTTGATATCTGAAATCCACAACTCTGCTTTATTTCCTCACCTTCCTTCCTGCAGGATGGTCCGCACGCTGTGTGCCATCGGTGCCCTGTTTCTCCTGATGGGGTTACTGCTGCCAGCAGCCGAAGGGAGAAAGCGGAATCGTGGATCTCAGGGTGCTATCCCTCCTCCTGTCAAGGATCAGCCCAATGATTCGGAGCAGATGCAGACACAGCAGCAGTCAGGCTCCAGGCAACGAGAGCGAGGGAAGGGCACCTCGATGCCTGCCGAGGAGGTGCTGGAGTCCAGCCAGGAGGCGCTGCACATCACCGAGCGCAAGTACCTGAAGCGGGACTGGTGCAAAACCCAGCCCCTCAAACAAACTATCCACGAGGAGGGCTGCAACAGCCGCACCATCATCAACAGGTTCTGCTATGGCCAGTGCAATTCCTTCTACATCCCCAGGCACGTCCGTAAAGAAGAAGGCTCCTTCCAGTCTTGCTCCTTCTGCAAGCCCAAGAAATTTACCACTATGACTGTTACACTCAATTGCCCCGAGCTTCAGCCCCCAAGGAAGAAAAAAAGAATCACCCGAGTTAAGGAGTGCCGGTGTATATCTATTGACTTGGACTAAATGAAGAAAAAGTAGCAATTGCACTCTGACTGTATGCAGTCACCGCCGTTGTGAGAGTGAGCGGCATGAACTAGCCTACCTTCAAGGCTGGGCAAAACTGAAAGGGACCTAGTGAATTACCTAAAACAAGCAAAACCCCCCAAAAAGAAAGAAAAAATTCATGTAAGGAAAGGGCACGTGTGTGTGTGTAAGGGAGAAAATGGAGATATGGATGAGCAAATGCATGAATGTTCACTACAAAAAAAACAAACCAAACCAAACCAACAAACAAAAACAGCGTTTGAGACATTAAAAAACCCCTAATTACCCATAGTCATGAATTAGATTTCCTAATTCATGTGTATATTCACAATTTTGCCGCTTGCTGGGAAAGTGGAGCTGTGGCTTTTGCGAATGTTCACCTTTGTGCTATTTGCTTTTACTGTATTACGTGAAACATCAAAGCAAGAGGACAATATATTTCAAAGCACGAATCTATTCTTATATAAGAAATAGACAAAGAGCAATTTAAAGTGTAGCACAGCCATCACTGAAAATAGAAGCTGTGTTGAGAGTTTGTAACACGCTTCTTCAAAAAAATAGCTGCAATCCAAAATCCATGTCTGGAGAACAATGGGGGGATGTGGGAGTGCTGAAAAGTCAATATAGGTGGATGGGAAACAGATCTACAGCAACTTAGAAAGCAAAAGGTCAAAGCAAGTAGACAGGGAGAATACAAAATGAAGTAGAAAAAGGAAAGGTACATAAATAAGAAAACACAGAGGAAGAGATATTGTCTTCTGTTTACGTTTTGCTTTAATTTATATACCTAGTCATATATTGCATAAATTAAAAAGAAACTATATACCAGGCTATAAATATACTTCTGAATTCTGATGGCTCTCCAAACCAAACAGAACCCATTCTTATGCCACTAGATCCATTTGATGTCTTTTATTTCTGATATCAGTTATTCTTCATATCTACATATATATGTATATGCAGTATCTTTTAGGCAGTGGTATCTATACATACATGCAGTGAATGTGCCTACTTCATTGTGTGTAACCAAACTCTTCTTTTTCACACACATACATAACCACAGCACAAAAATCCTGCTAACCAAGATCAAGTACAGAATGGCAGTAATTTAGTACATAAAGAGCAGAGCAGAAATTAAAACAAGCATCATGTGACTGAAAATGCAATAACCACACAAGAGACAAAAGACACGACATTCATGACTAGTAAACATTGCATTGTTATTGTTATTTTAGCTTTGCCACAGGCATGCAGTTTGTTGAAACAGAGATGCAGAACTTTGCCAGCAATGATCCTCTTTTTATATCTTTTACCACAGACTTGCATTTAAACTGGATTTGGAGTAAGTAAAGAGAATTTCCTGAACACTTAGGGCTGACTGCCCCTCTCATCTGGGGGGAAAAAACTAAAAGGGGACACCCTACTTCCAACAGCTCGATGACTCTCACCTGTGAGGTTATCTTGTCTTTTCTTTCCTTCAGGCTTAGGAATTTAAAATATATCAGGGCAGTAAAGTTTGGCAAGAACACAGAAGTTCCTACAAAAAAGTTATTTTAATGAGGTGTGTCCTGGGATTGGACCAGAGAGGCAGCCCATCCATGCATGTTGTCCTTGCTATCCTGAGCACTCGAAGGTCCACACTTACTGTGTGATGGGTCTTGGAGGGTCCAGGACTCAGTTTCCCCACTCAGCAGCAATATTCTGTAGGATTCACTATCAGTATAACTCTGCTCTCTCCCATCAGATGCCTCTCTCAGCCACAAGGTGATTATTTTGACATGATTTCTTGCCATAGAATATTAAGGAGGACAATTCTGCCCCCAGTAACATGCCCAGAGGGAAAGATATGAGTGGCATGTCACAGGTGCATTCTATGTGGCCTCATTTTATCAATTTTCCCACCTGTTATGTAATGCATCATACATTTATTGGTGATATCCTGCATCTCTACAGCTTGTCCATTTTTGTTCTAAAATCCACTGCTGTGAGGTCTGTGTTTGTAAAATTAAATGATTACAACCCATTTATTTGTATTATTAAAATGCATTTCATTTGGTATACTCTCACTCAGCAGTTTGACACATTTTCATGGATTTTAAAATCCAGTTTTAAAATCTGGAATTATAGGAGGTAGGTTTCCACTGTGTGGAATGTGAATAGTTAAACAGAAAGATAAGGATATTTAATGTTATTATTAATACAAATTCTCTTTCACTGATAATAGGTAGGGAATATTTTCATTTAAATTGTTTTTTTAATTTTTTTTTTTCCCAGGGAAAAGGGCCAACCTCAGTCATTGCTGGAAATTTTGTACTAGCTTGGGTTTTTGTTCAAGAAATGGGAACACCTTATGAATGATTTTTTCTTCATGTAAAATTGACAGCAAAATTCACATTTTCTTTGACAGAGGCTGCTATGTCCCTAACCCCTTAGCTGTTAAGCATAGCTTCAGAAACTCCTTTAAGTTTTGTCTAGAATTCTCAAGGAAAATTGATAAAAATATTCCAAATCTTTATGTTCTAAAACTGCCTGTGCATAGATCATGATGGAAGTCCCTTTGAGACAGATCCCCCTCACCCATATGAATTGCTAGTTATTGCCTGAGAGTAAGAAAGTTCTGCTAACTTACAATTATATGAGATATTTAATATCAACCACAATATGTATTTAAATGTCTGCTTTATTCTAAAAACAATGGACTATATAACCTAAGGCTGCAGTATTTTCATGCTCGGTCTCACAAAGCAAAACTTGGTTTAAAATGAAGTTTTAATTATTTTGTAACTGAATAGAGTTGGAGGTTTTTTTCTTCCCAGCATTTTATACGTCATTTTAACTACTAGTAACAAATAAATAAAATATCTTCTCCAGCCTGTGTCTATTGTTGTTTGTTTTTTGGTTTTTTGTGGGTTTTTTGGTTTAGTTTTTTTCCCCCCCTTCCTCAAGTTTCCAGCTCTTTCTGGATCTGTTGTACTTTATCCTGACTTCTGTGGTTTCTTCTAATTATAAAAGGCTTTACATTATGACAATAAGACATAGAGACAAGCAACGGCACCGTCATTCAACACGGCTACTTCAATAAGGCTTTTAAATAAGATCTGTCACTTGCCCCTCACCCTTCCACAATTTATAGAAGGAAAATCTCAATCTTTGCTCACACTTTTCCCCTTGTAAACCATAGAGTGACAGTTGAAAATATAAATCAGCCTTGAATTGTTGTAGAGTTAAAGCTGGAGTTGGCCTGCCTGCCTTGTGCCTTATCTCACTTTGGTGTTTAGCTGGCAGTTTAGTCCCACTTCTAGAAAAAAAGAGTAAGGGACACCTTTACAATACAGCATATTACAAGCTGCAAATAGGGACAGAGGAGATGCAAAAGAATTATAAAAAAAGAGATGCAAAGGAGATGCAAAAAAATTATAAAAAAAGTCACTGCTGGCAGCACATGTGCAAGGCCAGGGCTGAGGAAGGACTGAGGCCAGGGAGAACATATTTGTTCAAACTTTCCACCCTTTTGGTTTAGTCTTCCTTCACATCTAGCTTTGTCGTGCTTCTAAAACTTGCTGGAAATATAATAAAATCAGCTAAGAATCTTTTTTTTTTGGAAGGTAATTGACTTTTTCTTGTCTGAGGTATGGGCACAGTTGAGCAGAATGTTTCCTTGAGAAGTTGTGCATATCTATCTTTATTTAAATATTTAAACCAGAGGAAAACCTCCTGGACTTAGCTTTCTAGTACTCCATGGTACCCTGGTCTTAGTAATTATATAGTAACATATAATTTAATTATAGTTTATATTTGTCCTACTTACCAGTTTTGAATTGAAGATAACCTCCCATGTGCTTTATAGTTAGTTACACAGACCAAAAGAAGGCAAGAGAGAGAGAATTCACACACCTTGCTCTGCTGTCAGGGATGCAGACAGAGCAGAGACCTCCTTTTCTCTGTGCCCAGTGGGCTGGGCTGGGTGTGTGAGGGGTTTCTGGTGTCTCTGTCAGCCATGTGCTGCTGGGAGCTCGCAGTGTGTGACTCCGAGCACCGGGAGCGGAGCGCTGGCTCTGCCAGGCGCGCTCCCATCTGAGCCGCACATGTGCGCCGCGGGCACCGCGCCTCTGCTCCGCCAGCCTGGCAACGGGCACCTGGCCTTTGCAAAAATGGTGGGGTAACTCCACCTGGTCATTGACCTTCTCCTGAGTGACAAAAAACCCCAAACAGACTAAAACCCACTGCCAAAACAGAAAAAACCCAACCCAAACAGAAAAAGCAGAAAGGAGAATTAGAGCTGTACCCTTGGGGCTGATGTTCCTTTTCCACTGTAGATGTAAACCTACAGGTTTTAGTTCTAAAAGGTTTCCTGAAGGAGAACAACCAAGTGAAAAATGCCTAGATCTTATTCACTCCATATAACTCAAACCTGCCCCCAAAACCACTTTGTTAGTTACTGAAATACAACAGTTAATTTTGGCAGAAGAACATCCAAAATTTTTTCTGAGCTGTCCTGCTTACCCGGATGGTTGCAATGCACTAACCAAAGGGGAGAGCTGCATCATTTAAATTTTAAGGGAGTGAAAATTTAACATGTATTTGTATTTAGCCAAAACAGTGGTTCATATTTTTAATAACCATCCAATTTATTTTTTTTTTATCAGCTGAGATTGAAACCAGAAATTCCCAGCAATGCACAGTATCACAGAGAGTCCCAGTTCAGATTTTTGATGCTACCTCGTAATGCATCTATACAAAAACATCTGATGCCTATGTGCACTGCCTGCCTGGGAATGTAGCTGATGACTTAAAGCGCCTTGTCTCAATGTGTGGCTTCTGGCTGCCTGAATTCTTCCTCAAGCTTTCATGGGTCTGGGTGGAGGAGTACAGAAATTTTAACTGTCATTTGCTCACTTTTCTATTATTTTCTAAAAGTTTTGAAAATGAAATTCAGAATCCACTTTTTTTTGAAAGATCAAGGAGCAAGATATGAGAAAGTCTATACTGATGTAAAAAAAGATTATTTCAGATTGCATTAAAACCCCCCAAAATTCTAGGCTGTGATAAGCAATAACTCCTCGCTGTGGTACAGATGTAGATCACATAGCTTCGGGATGGATCAAATGGAAAAATTACACTGACTCACAATAAAAGTTCTGCAAAGAAAATTGGAACTTGCCACATTTGCATTTCTTTTTTTAAAGAATGCATTGTGGAAAAAAAGTAATATTCCAGTTCATATTACAAGAGCAAAAAGGAACAGAGGTTTAAAAATCTCTCTCTCCAGAATATTTGAGAGCTATGTCTTACCTTTCTGCCTAGTAATATCAATAAGTTTTCTGCTTAAAGCAATTGGAAAGAACCAATGTGTAATTTACAGCTCATACGGGTCAGAATACTCAAATTCATTAATCATGATTTTATCATATGGCATCACAACCGAGCACTATTGAGATTTTTGATTCATATAATTATGAATTTGCAGGCAATATTTTCTTTTATTTAAATTTTTGTAATTCAGTTTTTGAGGTGTAAGGACACATTAAATTCTGTATTTAAGAGATGTACTCTCAATCTTAGCTTTGTATTAGTCTATTGTTCTATACAGAGAATTAAAAAATCATGCTATATAGATGTAACATAAACATACTTCTCTAAACAAAAGTGTAAAAGCCAAGCCATGTATTAGATATATTTAGAAGTCTGAAAAATGTATATTGGATAAGATCATACATAAAACTATTGAGTACTCTGCCAAGATTCTTAATAACACACTTTAGGAGTGACTACAATGACACTAGTTAGAAGAGTAGTCATGAAGAATTTCTTTTTTTAAGGATGGGGACAGAGTTTTGTGTATTCAGTTAAGTTTATTTCTAGACAATTACCCTGAATGGATGAAGTCTTGCTGAACTTCTCTCTTTAGGATCTGAAGGACCTTGAATGTTCCTTCGAAAACAGATGTTCATGAGGGATGTGATTTCCATTTTTGTTGTTAATTTGTTTCAACTTCAAATGAATGAGGAGACTAGAATTTGGGTGTTAAGTTAGATTTAGCAAATAAAAAGGAGAGAGAAAACTATGTGTACAATGGCAAGAACTTATTGAATGGATCTAAATCCTATGGTAGGTAATTTGATCTAATTTTTGCAGAAAGGCAAATGCCAGATGTTTGCTCCACTTTGATCTTAATAACACTTTAGGCTGCAGACAATAAGATTGGTTTAAAATTTATTGTCTCTTTGATTTCTCTATTCTAATGCTTTTTAAATTCTTTACACAAGACAGATCTATATATAGGCAACTGGGGTGGCATCAGAAGCATTGTGTACTTAAGACATTCTTGAAAACCTCAGTATGGAACAGTGTTTGCTTTTTTATGCATCAAAACAAAGCCAGATTTTATACAAGCAACATTCAATTTTCATTTTATTATAATGTCTCTTTTTATTTTGCGTATGAAGTTCTGACAGTCGCATCTGTGGCACAGCTCCTTATATGCTTTTATCTTTCAATAACCTTATTAAAAGTCAAGACAATATATTAAATCAACATTAAGCAGCAGGAGTTGAAAGTTAAGCTAATCCGTTCCTTTGCATTGGGAGTGTAATCTATATAGATCTCTAATTTCACCATTGAGTTGCTTTTAGTGTTCTTTTTGTACAAAATACGATTTCTGAAAGGAGAGCTGCTGCTGAATGAACACCAGTGAAAGATTCTGAAGTACCATAACATCCCAGAAGTGTCCAACTTGCCTTTGATCTGGATCTTCCCATTCAAGGAGAACATTGCTCTGAGAATGTGAGTTGAACTCATCTTAGAGCTGCTTTTTAAGTGGTCTCAGGTTTCTCCCACGATATCTTATGTATTCACTGCTCCTGAGAAATGGTGAAAAGTAAGTAAGACTCAGGACAAACAGCAGAGCAAGAACAATGGTTAAAAGGAAACAGCAAAAAAAAGCATGCAGAATGTCTTATCATGATTCTCTAGCATAGTTCATACCCACTGGTCCCTTAGATCCATGCATGATGTCTCAACAATTGGTTTCACTCTGCTCAGCTCAGTAGTCTGAAAGTTCAAAAAGTCAGTGTCAGTTTTTCTCTGAAAGAAATACTGAACTTTGTCTGGTGATGAAAATGCCATTGCTCAGCCAACAGAGAGAACAGCTACCCTGGCAGGTTTTCTTAAGCTGTCAGTCTTGATCAGAAGTCAGCAGGCTCCCTACTCCTGCACAACTAAGTTCAGTTCTTGTAACAAACTCCTTTGTAACCCAAAAGAAAAACTCCTTCCTTCAGAATCAAATATTTTAGTTCATTACCAGGGATAAAACATTACACACAGATGCACAAAAAAAGTTCATCTCTTTCTATCACATAAGCTAAGTGAGAAGACTTGCAATTAACTCACCTCAGGAGAGAAGCTGGGTAAAACAAAAGACTCTTCCCATGAGAATTGTTCAAATGCATCTTCACGTCTTTTCTTCCTTACAATTGCTATGACTACAGAGGAAAAAACATCTTTATTTATCACTATTACATTGAAATACTGTTTGCATATTTCCAAAGCACATTTTGCCAGTCCTCTCCTTGACAAGATATACAACCTGTGCCATTTGAGAAGGAGCCATTTGAAATGACTGGACAAGAAAGTCACAAAACACAGGGAGGTTTTAATGGTAATTAATTTCAATGCATAAGCACTGATTACCTAAAAGGACACAAGTTTTCTATAGAGGCATGATGTTATGAGACTGAAAATCTTTTGCACCACTGGCTTTTGTGCATCATAGCTGAAAAGTGTACAAATGCTACACAGTGAAATTTAATGGAAGGCACACAAGGAAAGATTTTAGTCTTGACATTTATCTTTACCAACACATGAAACCACCTTGATCTGTTTTACTGTTGATGAAAAACGAAGGTTGTGTCTATTTCACAGGAGAGGATAGGAAGTAAGAGTCAGTGTGATGGATGGTGAAAAGAAACAGAGGGCAAGAGCAAAGAAATATGAGTGTCAGGTACTGATCTCAAAGATGAGGTCTAGTCTGCTGTCAGAATGTGTCTAAATAGCTTATTAATAACAGGAGAGATATATTGGCATTAGTGTGAAAGGAGGAGTGTACTCAGTTTGTACTGTGTTGTCAGAAGCGAGCCATCTTATATTTGTTAGCTATAAATAGACTGTGCAAGTACAAATCAAGCACAGATCAATTCCTGTGAAAATATTCACTTCAAGGCATTTATCCAGCAGATAACACAGCAACAATCTCTACCATCTCTATCAAATCTGTCAAATTCATTCACAGGGACATAACTACACTTCAGGTTGGCATAAAAATCCCAAAGAAGTTTTTATCTCATGAATTTGTTACAAGTAATAATGTCATTGCCAATGCTTGGAATTTATTCTTTGATTAGTACAGGTGAAACAAACCCCACTTTCTCCCACAGGGACAAATGAGTGTTACCAGGGAAATCTTTTAATCTTCTGTAATGAGTCTAAGTGCACCAATTTAGGATGATGTCACTTTGCCTCACCAGTTCTCTTTAACCTGTTAATCCCAACAGCAGCTCGATTTCTATCTAGGGCTGACATGCTGGGAAAAGGCAGACCAAAATCACTTGTTGAGGTGACACTGAAGGGGTTTATGCTAAGGGAAACCCCTGGAAAGTGGGGTACTTACATCTTATTTAGCCGGCAAGGGATTGAATTAAGGGAGGCCTGCAGGATCAGAAGTACGTCTGTGGGGCACCCTTGACAAGTTCAACAGCTTGCTGCTAAAATCTCTCCCTATCAATGTCAGAACAACCAGCATCTGCTGGGAAGTAACCTGATTTATTATTACATGCCAGATATTTTAATGATATTTAGGGAATGTTCCATTCAATATTGCAAGTCCTGCTTGATTTAGGCAATGTTTCATCTCCAGTGACTTATAATAAGTATGTTTTTCTTTGATTTATTATTTCTTTGGCAATATTAACTAGTCTTGGTTCTGGAGTTTTTTGGATTTCAGAGGCTTCAATAATTCAATTTGCTGATGAACAGCATACTGCCCAATAGCTAGAGAAATGGGTTCTCCAATAACCTATGGCTTGTGTCTCTAGGAATTAACTAGTCATAGGGTCTATTCAAATGAAATGCTACAAAGGCTAGACTGTAGCCTTCCCTCAGGGTTCATTGTTGGTGATGATGAGAAGTGTATACCTGCGGCATTCATTCAGGTCAAAATAGCCTGGAAGTTGGGGTGGCAGCTTTAAATTTTCCAGCTTCAGCCTCATCTGTTTGTCTTTGCATGAAACCTTACAGCACAGCCTCAGACAGGACTGGTTTCATGCAGAGGACACAAGTGCCAAAGCCTGTGTGTAGGGCAGTGTTTGACTTCCATAAGGTAAGGCCTGGAGTGCACATGACCCTGTGAGCTGGGATCGGATGTTACACCCCGAGGCACAGGTCAGCATGTCCGTCATGCACAGACGAGATCGGCTGCACCTCTCGGTTGGAGCGGGATGTTATTTTCTTAAGGAGCAGGATGTTATTCCTAGAGGTCTGCCCCTTGGTAGGGTCAAGAGTAATATTTTATGGTTAATGTTTATGATTAATTTTGGCTGTGGCCTTTCCTTTCAGAATTTGTATGGTGTCAGTTCAAGTTGGTAAGGGGAAAGCTTGACAAGGTTAAGGCGTGAACCGTATACTCACTTTTCCTTCCAAAGTAAATACTACAACAACAATGCACATGGGAACCAAGCAGCACATTCCTAAATCAAACCAGAAGATTCATACAGGGAACTAAAACAGTAGGGTCCAAGAGAGTGGGTTTTGCCTTTTGTTTTTTTAGTCCAAAGGATACACTTTCAGAAAGATGCCTTGGGAATTAGGTCAAAATAATCCCAGGAGCAAAAAGGGCAGATGGGCATCAGATTTCTTGTGCTCACATTACTTAAAAATTAATATTGTCTTCACCCCCATTCTCTCAAAAACTCTGCTGAAGTAAGGTGACTGATTCTCAGCTGTTTAATGCTGTTCCAAGGAAAGAACACGCATCACAATGTGATCCAAGTTTACACTAATTCTTACTTTTGGAAAATATCCCAATCAACTTCCCAACTTTGAATAGGATCTTTAGATTCACATGTAACTTGCTCTCTTTTTAAGTATGTGAACTTGGAAACTGTTTTCCCTTCATGTTTTTTATTAATGTCATGATTTGTCAATAGGCTTGCAAGTAGACTTGGTTTGATATCTTAGAATATACTTAAGATGAGAAGAGATGGGAAACCTCTTTTAAAATCTCAAGATGTTTTTTTTGCAGAGACATAGCATATAGTCCCATAGCTTGCTTTCTGTGGCAGTTTCAGCAAACAGAGAGCAAAGAAGTACTCTTGTGATATTGTGAAAACCTCCAAAAAATACTCCTGTATATAAGCAATAAATACAACTTCAGAAGTGTGTGCATGAAGCAGTCTCAGAAACCCATCTTAGATCTGCATCACCCTTTTGGAGTGTTGGAATGTATCATCCAAGGGGTGTGGTGGGGAAGATCATTGTATGGAAGTTTCTGATAATGAATTTGAATCTGGAAGAGAGAACAAAATTCTGGCCTTGGCCTTGTTTGTTACTCATTCTTAGGAAATATTTTTTTAGAATCAGAGAATATATTTCACATTGAGCTTTGATTTAAAATTCTGAGCAATTAAAAAATCTTTCAAATCTTTAATAGCACTGAACTTCAGACCCTAAGGGTAGCAATGTGATCCATAATTAAAACCTTATCATGAATGCATAGCCTTTTCAGGACATTTGCATTGCACCACTGCACTTCTCAAAGACAGGATTGCTATGGTTGCTGTGAATCACATATAAAATGAGCACTGTCAGCCTTCATAAACACTTCAGCGGAAATCAAAGATTCTCAAAGTGAAAAAAAAGGGGCATTAGCACACTGATCTGATTTACAGTCAATCAATAGCCAAAAATACTGCTACAGATGCTGCAAGAGTGGCAAAGAAAACTAAAACATCACAATGTTTCCATTTTTGAGGTTAATAAGAGAAGCAAAAGAAAAAATACCGACCTCAGAATTTAAAAATGCTTCCCTTGACTCACACACATGGTTTCTTGGAGCTCAACTGTGTATGGCCATTTGCGGGTTAAGCTTTTTGTAACAAGTTGATTTCAAGTTTTACTGCTCAGCTACTTATGTATTTATAAAGTTCTCAATGGTTGATTTACACTGTCTTGATTAGTTATGAATCATAGAGTGCAGTTTTGTGCCTGACTCTGTGACTAATTGAATCTGAAATGAAAACTTGTAAGTACTAACATACTTACAAGTATGACCAAAAATATGGCAGAGAAATTTAGAGATCAATTATTGGAGCAATTTCAAATGGCTTAATCATTTCAGTCTTGGAATTTGCAGCTTGAATAAATCTTATTATTAGTAATGAACAAATATTGGAGCTGGATAAATGCAATTGAAACTAGCAATGGTTTCTTAAACAGGGAGGGAGAGAGAGGAAGAAAAATTTACAAAGAGGAAACAATGCAAAAGGAAAAAAAAAAAGAAAGAAGTCTTAGAAGTCTTATAACACACTGTGACTGAAAATATTATTCCTCACTCACCCCTCACATTCTTTTTAAGAAGCTGCAGAGGGTTTTCATGAAGGCCCAGCATGCCTAAACAAGTTTCACTCAGAAAGAATAAGTTGTAAAAGTTAAATCACCACTCATTTCTTTTGAGCCTGTCTTCAGTTGTGATCTGTGGAGCTTTAGTTTCTCCTTTCAGGCACAGATAAAACAGTACTGTAGGACCAAACTTGAAAACCCCTAACTTTTCCCAAGTGTCTGGGAACTGCCTTTATAAGAACAGCATTTCTTCAAGCACCAGTCTGTATAGTAAATGACCTATATGCAACCCAGGAACTTCTGAAGCCCATACACCTGTTCATTTATTATCCTACAGGAAAGATTTGGCATGTTCATGAACGTGTCAAAGATTGTCCCTAAGAAGCAAAAAGCCCTAGAGCAAATGGACACAATCAAATGTAACAATTATATAGAAACCAAAACCAAGACTTGCAAACTGTTTTCAACACTTTTTTTGATCCTTACCAAAAACCTAGCATGCCTGGCTTTGAGGCTTGCACTTTTTTTGCATCTGGAAGCCCTTGGTTTGTTGACTTAACAGTAGCGGCACTCTCAAGAGCAAGGACTGCTTTGTTTGACCTACTGTATTCATCAATATTTGCATTGCTAATTTCATTATTTTGTAAAGGGCCTTGGGATTTGTCTCATGAAAGAGGTTACACATAGAAGTCCCCAGTCTGCTTTGATTAGTTTTTTGACCAACACATCTCAAATGCTCATTTGCTTTTAAATTATTTCAATAACTACAGTTATCCAGCTTTTAGCGTTGATTTTGCATTAGGTGTCCTTTCCTAAACAACTCATGTATGAAAATTTCATTGTAGATTGCTGAAATACAGATATTAGATCTATGACTGGATCAACTTCTTTTGCCATATCAACAGAACAGCTTCTCTTAGAGATATATATGCATTCATATTTTTAAAAAATATACATATGCCTATATATGTACCTGCATATTTATATAAAGCAATTTAAAAACTGCCTGCTTTTATTTCTAGATTTGACCCCTGGATAAATGGCTGTGATATTTACAGACATGAAACAATCTCTCAAATTATTTAATTGCATAGCTCTAATCTGCCATTTAATTAGAGGCAGCAGTTTGCTTTATAGGATTTTAAATCATTGTATCACAAATTATTTCTGTATGTATAAAGTAACATTGTCAACAGCCCCAGAGCTGAAATACATTAGCAAATAATAAATAATACTGCATCATAGAAAATAAGATTTATGTCTGATGAGAACTTTGTGTGCTCAGAAGAGTAGCATTTATTTTAGACCTTCAGGATTGGCCTTACAAATTTGGACTTCTGTTCAACATGTATGTTATTATTTTCAAAAAGAAATTCACTTTATCTGATATATTTTCTTCCCTGCATGTGGTATTTTTATCTCAGAATAACACAGGCACAACTGTATGGCAAATACTGCTTTTCAGCTAGGTGTTGTGTTGCTAAAAACATCCTGCAATCAAAGAAGCATAAAGAAAGTTCAAGAACTTCAGGCTCCAGCACTTCTTTTGGACCCAAGGACTGAATTCAGGTTCTTAATGAATGAAGCTAACTGTTCAGGTGAATAAACCATCTGTCATCTGACATCCTGGCTTATCAGGATTCCAAACAAAAATGCTTATGAAGTCCATCTTTTCAGCAGCACATCAATTTTTTTTTAGAGGATCATGAAATTGGACTGCAAATAATATGAGAAGGAACAGAGAACTGTCTATAAGCTGGATTGCTTTGCTCAGCTACTTTTAATTAGGATGACGTAACTAATTACATACTACTTAACTATTCAGTGTTTATCTTGCTATTTCTAACATGCTCATCATTGTGGCATCTGGTATGCCTTTATGGACTCACAGAATGGTTTGGGTTGGAAATGACCTTAAAGAGGATCAGATTCCAGCCCCCCTGCCATGTGCCCACTAGACCAGGTTGGTCTGGTGCAATTCCTACATGTCCCTTCTACAAAATTGATTGCAAACAGTTCTTCATATTTGGTTAATGTCTGCACCTTGGTGATTGTTTTTTTGCCATGTATCTTCAATTCATCTACGTAGCTGAAATCCTTAGATACTTGTCTTTTCCAGTCAAACCATGATGAAAAATGCAGATTTTTCAACCCAAAATCCATTGATCATGCTGCTGTAGATTTGCCGAGTTTCTCCACTCCCTCTTTTAACCTGTTGTGATTTTCAGGGTCAGTCATAGAATATATTTGCTCTTAATTTCTCTTGACATGATCACTCCAACCTCTGCTTGACTAAGGATAAGGATTTTCAAACATATACATTAATAATGTTTCCAGAAAAATCTAAAACCAAATCACAGTCTTCTGGTTTTAAATTTATGTGATGTGTGAAGCTAAAATCCTACTCAAAATTGCCTAAAACAAATCTGTCTTTCAAGAGTTGCTGAGCATCCTGCTGAAGATGCTTCCAGTTCCTGTAGTCCCCAAAATGATTAGTTGCTGAATGAAATCACAGCAAAATTTTCTACTGAAACTGTAATTGTTTTCTGTTCTGGCTGCAGGAAAACTGGAAAAAAAAACCCCATTAATGACAGTAAGGTTTCCTACACTATCAATATAGTTATACAAGTAACAGTAAAATCTAGACAAAATTATAATTAAATTCATAGTTTTTTTTCTTCCCCTAAAAAACAGGATACAAATATTAATGTTTGGAGACATGGATGATAGAAAACACTGTGATTCTATTTTATTATGATTTTTTGTTAGTATGATCTGAGTTACTGAAAAGCTTTTCAATATTATGCATCTGGAAATGTGAAGAGTTGCCAAAAGTAGGATGAGAACTAAAGAAAATCTTCATCTTCAGATGTGTGCAAATTGTTTCAGATTCACCCCCCAAAAATACCGTCAAGACATTGACTTCAGAAAGGTAGATATTCAAATTCTTTGCAGATATGAGAAATAATGCCTTTTTTAACAAGCACACTGAACCTGGGATATTAACTGCATCAGTAAAGTGTTGCAAATAAAAGAAGTTATTTACGCAGAATTTTTCAAACAGAGAAACCTACAGTATCCCAATAACACATTTGGAATACAAAAAAGAAAATTGAAAAAATTATCAAAAATACTGAGGAGGAAAATATAGTCTTTTATTTACAGTCAATGTCTCCTTAAGAATTTAGTTTAAAAATAAATACTCCATACCACTACAATAACTTTTACAAAGTCATTCGTAGCACATGTTGGTTTTTGAGAAAATTATACTTTCAGATACACAGTAGAAACACACACACACACACACACACACACACACACACACATATATATAATTACAACATGGAGCAGGGAAAAAGCACCTGAATCTATTTAACTTATTCTTTTAAGACATTTGTAACATATTTAATCAGGAACTATTCCAAGGAGTTTAATTCTGAAAACCAAAAAAAGCTAAACCACATTAATGTTCCATTATTTTTGCTTTACATATTGTAGGATGATAAATGCAAAGTTGATTTCAATTCAAAGGACAGCAAATATATAATTGCTGACTGTAATTGCAAACATTCAATCAAAGCTCTGATTTTATTAAAGCAAATCCCACATGGACATCAGAGGCCTAAATGCTATTATGTCTGTGAAACTTGCTAGGTACACATAGAACACTATCAGCATTGCAAGAGATTTTACCATTTTGCTACATCTTCAAAGAGAAGTTAAGCAGCCAAAGAGGCCTCTCTTTTGATGATTTTGTATCATATGGAGAGAAGAGAGGGAAGCATACCAACAATAATAATGTTCAACAGTGCAAATATTTAACTCAGAATGATTGGAAAGGAAAAAGAACCCAAATAGCTAAAGGGAGGTTGAAAATCATACTATAATCCTACTGAAAACACTTTCCAGTGGTCAGGTCTTGATTTTTCATGTCATATTATTTTTCCATTTTTGCTTTCTTAGCTTACAAATGTGAAAGAGCTTTTAATACAGTGAGCAGTAGCTAAGTACACTGGCAGGGGCAGCTTTTGTTCTTGAGGCTGATATACCCTCCACCAAAATATATATCTGTGTCATTATATATCTGTATTTCTTAAAGTATACAGCTCTGTTATTCCTGGGGAACATGCAGTCAGTCATCATCTGGGCATTCACAGCTTTGCTGAAAGCACCTACAAGAAACTGCTTTTATCAACTCTCTGTGCAACGTCCTTATCCAGTCCCATCTGACAAGGAGCATGAGCCTTCCTTTGCAACAGGTATCACTGGTTTCAAAACCACTGCAATATGACAAGCACATTTCATTTGACATAGCTTTTCTGAACTTGGCCCCAAAAAATCTGTTCAATTTCCCTCTCAAGTCTCTCCCTTTTCTGAGCTATATGGAGATGAAAGTGTGTTGTTCAGGCTACATGCCTGATGAGCACACACAGATTATTTCACTTGACCACAGTAGCACTCAGGCCCCCTTAGAAACTTATCCAAGAAAAGCTGGCTTGATTGTCTGATATAACGTAATCTTTTAATTAAACAAAGCCCAAACAAACCCAAGCAAATACTTGAGTTCAAAAGAAAATCCACAAGGAAGATATAGTGAGGTTAATATTGTTGTTTCAATGGCACTGCAATGCTTTCACTCTTTACAGCCCTTCTAAAACATACTGGACTGTAACACAAACTCTAAAAATTAATAGAATGAGAAAAAAGTATTATTTTTATCTGGAATTAAATCAGTTTTATTTATTCACCTTCCTGTCAGATATGAAAAAAAGTCTAGAATAGAACTGTGAGCTTGTTCTGCTTTGATTAATTACAAAATGGTATGCTCCCATATAAAATCTAGAAGATACCCACACCACAAAAAATCATCCTAATCAATAGAAAAAAAAATAAGAACATGGCTTTTTTCCAGTTTATAGTGATTAGCTACTATTGGCAATACACCCCTAAAACTACTTTACACCTAAGAAGTATCAGGGGCTATACAGCATCTATGTTAATATGCTGACAACTGATGCTCCAAGCTGTGGGAAGCAGTGCCATAATCTTAGATTGGTACCCAGTTTCTGCAGTTTCTATAACATCCTGTTTGTGGATAGCTGCTCAGGATTTATTTAACAACAATGGAATGTATTTACAACATGCCAAATGAGACAGTAAAAGTGCTAAACTACAAGCTTGGCCCCTCTAGGAGAAGTCAGAGAGAAAATGTACTATATAAAGTACTCAAATGCATATTTCAGAGATTGAAAAATCATCTTGTGGAAGATTAAAAAAATTAAAGAAAATTATCAACCAGTCAACAGATGTAACAGGTCCTCTTTCTACAGTCACTTGAATTTCCATAGTGATGCCATTCATCAGTACCAATATAGTACACAAATCTCAGCCTGTCAGTACTCTTCAGGTCTTTGAGCTGACCAAATACATTATGGTTCAATGTCAATCATAAAATCATCCTAACATTCTTAGTATTATTTTGTGCCACAGTAAACTTCTAATTGCAATGAAGGCTGCAGTCATCAGTGATGACAGACTCTGGCCCCATCACTTGGCCCTATGATACAAGTACCAGCTTATGATTAAGAGAGGCTGAGAAGGCAGATGTCATGGCAGCTAAACTCATCTTACCTCTAGGAAAATATCAATGTTCTTGCCAGGACAGCACTGGGAAAACTGAAACACAGCTGTCTGTCAGGACTCTGTTGATGGATTGCTCTTTTAACAGCTTTTTAGTCAATATTCTACTGGTCAAAGCACAAGAGTAAGACAATAAAAGTGATTTTGTTCATATCAAATAATCATATGATCAGTATATAGGCACAGGATGATGTTCATATACATGAATGCAGCATTTCTGAAATCTGTAGAACTTAATGAGCGGATACATACAACTCTACAAAACTTTTGCTATTTTGGAAGAGTCTTCTAGCTTTTATCTTAATCTAGAAATATAGGTATGATCTCTTTCCCTTTTGAAAATCAACCATTGAGATTATTTTCCAGTCTCCCTTCCAGGAGTCCCCCAGGCACTCTATGCTCAGGGAATTCTGCAGTGTAGCTCCTGAGAAACAAGCTGCTGGAAACTGATGGATAAAGCAAAGATGCCCTGAAACAGCTTTCTCCATCCTTCAAAAGCTCCCAGGACTCCAAAACCCTTGTAGGCAGATCATACCACAGAAAAGAAATCATGTCCCACACTGGGACAGTTCAGTACAGTTTTCCTAACAGTATTCTAAAAGATTTTATCCAGTCCCATGACCCCATGGTGTTCCCTATGGATATTTTTTACAATGCGGGCCAGAGGAATACACACATAAGTAAACCTGCATGCATATATAAGCACTATCAGCCTGTATAAAAAGGCTTCTTATTTACTCAATATTAGCTTATTGAAGGTGAAATTGAGGTGAAAAAGTATGAAATGAAATTAACCAGAAACAGCTAATGAAAAAAAAAGGTGCAACCTTTAGTTTAGTCTGAGATGACACCTGGCAGAAGGAGATTACAGGAAATGCAGTGCTGTTCCACATTAGGGAAAATGTCACTTGATAATGTCCTCCCAGGAAGGTGGAGCACTCTGCCTCTAAGTTATTCATCAGTTCAGCATTTTTACTTCATTGGTTCTTACATTATACAATCTTTTATATCCAGTGCTTAAATATTACTAACAGGTCCTAATTTAAAAGCTTGAATTCTATGATGTATCAAATAAAAATTTAAATACAGTTGAAGCTTGCAAAATTTCCTAAGATGGTACTGTTTAAGTATACCTCATTTTCACCAAGTGGAAAAAAAATTTTGTAATGTTGTTAGGAATACTTTTAAATTGAGAGAATTGTTTATAAAAACAAGTAAGAAAAGGTCTTGCAGGCATTTTGAAAAAAAAAACTTGCAAAGCCAAGTATTTTTGATGAGGTCTACCAATTTTGCTTGCACAAATTCTGAACTTTAGAGCTCCAAAACAGTTGCATAAAATTCTTATGGTTTAAACCCTATTTAGCAGTGGAAATATTTAGTAATGATATTAGCAGGCCATATCTAAAATAGAGACAGTTATTTAAATCTGGCACCATGTTAACTGTACCCAAGGTAAAGTCTCTTGCAGATGCTCAAACCTTTGACTACTAAGGAACTAGGGTTTCTAGGATTCTGGAATTTCTCACTGTGCAATCCAAAATGCCAGTTTTCTCAGACCTAGCCTGGGAATCTCCAAAACAGTGTTTAATTTCAGAGCATATAAATTTTCTACCTTAATGCAGTAAGATGCATCAAACAAATGTTAATTATTAATAATTTGAAATAGAAATATTTCTATACAGAAACTGAAGTTCATAGTTTCTGTTTTGATGCAAAAAATTCTAAGTTAAATATAAAAGTTTAATATTCAATATATACATTTACAATGCTATGATAAAACACAAGGCAAAACAATTGCAGGTGTTAATGATGGCAAAACACGTGGGTAGCTCTCATAGTTAGATAAAAACCTAATGAAAAAAGGATTTTTCAGACCTCAAAGACACTAAAAGGTCATCCATTTTAAAATCAACAAGTGATAATGTTGTAAATAATGTAAAGAGCACTTTGCAGTTTATTATCTACTCATTCTACACTGAATTCTTCCTAATAATTTGATTTATAAATCAGTACTGTATATTGTCATTGTGGGTAATAAGCACCTAATGAGTAATGTGGGTTTTAATACTCCTATGCTTTACAGCCTTTGAGAAGCTTGGCAGTAACAGAAGAAATGAAACCAAAACACAACAGAAAATTCTCCCTCTTAAGCCACATCTACTTTGCAGTCACAGAAGTGACTTCTGTGAAGTGTTGACGTATTTTAAGTTAAACAGACCAGAAAATTGTAACTGTCTGGCTATTGCTGCTTGGCTTAACTGAGTCCACTCTTTACTTCCTTGACAGCAATGTAGACATGTAACACAGACTTCTGTTCCATTCCATCTTTGTAGTTTCCTTCTTTTCTCCTTCTGTCCTTTTATTCTCCCCAAACTAGGAAGCTCAAGGTAATGTGAGGCATCAAACTAAGGCTTAAAGCTTAAAACATAATGCTTGGTGACCTTTGGTGACCCCAAAGATGAGTGGTGGTTGATGCACATTTGTTATGCCTGAAGTGTCTAAATATTTCAGAAATAAACAGCTTATGTAGACATATCTGTAAATATCTCCTCTCTAATACACAATTTTAGTTAAAGCCAGCTACTGTGGCTTCAATCACTGCCTGAAGACACTTGTGGGTATCACTGGGGGAGAAAGTGTGATATTTACCTGATGAATGCCATCCAGAAGTCTTACAGTCTTCATTAAGACAATGAATTAAATAATCTAGGTGAATTCTTCTTTTCATTTAAAAATAGTTCAATTAGTAGTAGAGGATTTAAGTCATGGGTTAAACTGGAATCAGAAACTCAGACTCGAGAGGAAAATCAATACAACTGAAAATTAGAAAGAGACAAGGTCCCTGTGCTACATAAGTTTTTGAATCTTCTAAAAAATAGCATTAACTCTCAAAACCCTGGCAAATTGCTAATTTGATAAAAGAATTATAAGTCTGATCAAGGAATGCTTTAAATGAATATTTTTAATTTTAATCCCTTTTTATATACATTTTTCAACATTTCAAAATGAAGTAAATTTGAACTGAAAAATGAAAATTCACATTTAGAAATTTTGAAACAGGATATTTCAATAAGTTAAAACCTTTTTTTCCACAATATACTTTTAATGGGAATTATTAAGACCATCAATTTTCACAAACAGTGCTGCTCTTGCTGAATAATACTTCAAGTAATTAATTTCATTGAAAAAACTCTCAGTCAGGTCAAATGGCAATATACACTATCTTCATGATAGATAGAAAACTATATAAAAAATAAACACTGTTTGCTTAAAGACTTATCAGAATTGCCTTGCTTGCTATTGTTCTTTGGCTTTTATAGGCATTATTGCTCCTCTTATTTATCACTAATAGTGTTGAAAAGAAATGTATGTCACCTAGTTAGTGGAAGACAGGAAACTTAAATCTTTGGAATTTTCTTTTTCTCTGCAATGGGACTAGCCAGAATACAAATCAGATTATTTCTGCTGGCATGTTGTTGACTGCTTTCATAAGAATCATGCTTACATATCTTGAGTATATCTGTAGCAGGTCTAAACTCCCAAACATACAAGAGACTCTTGAGTCTTTTGTTTTCATTTATGCAGGAATGAGAGGGACACTAATTTAAGAAATCTGCACTGAAATCCTAAGTTAATTTATGAATGTCTCCAAAACTGCTATTTTTCTTAAAACAAATGTACACTGCTAGGGGGGACTTTGCCTAGGTTTGATCTCAGTCTCTATGGAATTTGCTGTATGATAACTGATGTCTGTCTCATGCATATTCTTTCCAGTTTCAAAGCAAAGGACTAATGCTTTTCCCCTACTAGCTTTTTGCACCTCTTTGCTTCACCCAATTTCTCTTTGTAACCAACTTCATACACCATTATCATAAACTCATTTTCTCTCTTGTGGACAGCAAGCAGAATCACTTTTCTCTTTTACCTTAAATTAACTTCTGCTTCGAGATTTCTCCTCCTAAGAATCCAAATCCTTAAAATGCAATAAAAATCTTCATTTAATGGTGGATATTCAGTAGGGTTATTTTTAGGCTCTGCCACTTTATGGCAATGGTTGTAATGTTACAGGAGGACAGCAAGACCCTGTTAATTCTTTCTGAAGTTTTACTTATTATATTATGTGTGTATATATATATATATATAGATATAGATATATATATACACATATACACACACATATAAAAACCATATATATATATATATAAATATGTAGGTATGCTTGACACATTCTTCATACAAATACAGAGGAACAAGAGCAGGCTGCATAATGTATTTTAGAGTGAGATAATTGCTGTTAAAAAGAAAGCTTTCAATGGAATTAAAAGTCAAATGTTTAATGGCAAATGCCTAACTTCATGGAGAGATATTATTGTATCTTAATGAAAAATTACCTATAAACTCATCACTTTATGGAATTGTTATTTGCAATATATATTGAAATAAAAATATACATTTTATAATCTTTTCTTTCGAAGCTCAAAATTTAGGAAATGTTAGATTAAAACCATAAAAATAATAAATCTGTTATGCCATCAATCACAAAACTAAAGAATTTGAATATTCCTTTTTATGTGCAAAATATTACTCCCATTTCAATGAATGGCATAAGCTGAAGCTTCTATAAAAATATTCATAGTAAAATACAGCATGAATCTATACTTATATTTAATCAGTTTTAGAAAGATGCATCCAATAGTTAGTCACTGTAAAATTATTTAGAATCAGTCAATCTTACCTCAGTTACTGCTGAAGTAACAAAAAGTATGCTGCAATAGACCTTTGTGAACTCAATGGCATATTTGCTCTCATCTACATAAAGCCCTGTAAATAACCTACAGGTTGTTAGTCATTACTTAACTCAGCATCCAAAATGCTCATTTTAGCTCTTCCATATTAATACATTATACACAGAATATTTTAATAAACCATTGACAACAAGATGCATTTTAAGCAATGTAAAGAACAGTTACAGAAAAAAAACCTGACTTCCCACGTAAAGACCTTCTTAGAATTCCCTCCACTGAACATACAAACCCCTCTGAAGGAACTCAAAAGTCTTTAATGGATTGTCTTGGGACAGATCAGCAAAGCAGAATTCAGTATCTAACATAAGGTGCTTCCTGGGCCATTGGTGTAGTAAAGCATCAGGCAATGTATGAAATCCCTGCACTGTTTTCATTCATCTTCCTTCAGTTGGCAGTCACACTGGCTTCCTTCTGACGTAGTCTTTCTTTCTGTTAAAGAAAAAAAAAAAGAGTTTTATTTTAATTCTTGTCTATAATTTTCCATCTCCTCTCAAGTTCCCATGAGCTTTTGGTCTAGAGGATGAAGAAGTAAGTCAGTTTCAGTTTTCTTTAATTAAAAAATGCTTGGAGCACTCAAAGAAGGTTTAAAACTTTGAAACACATTACTTATTGAGTTTGCTTTCACTACATACTTGTCAAATACTGTGTACCTTTAAAAATGCACATCTGTGATGACCACTGCAGCTAGAGAAAACGAGATACATTACAAATTCATGTGACTCTAATACCTGCTCCTGTCTGGAATGGCTTCTGCTGACATAAGGGCTCTAATTTAGCATTAGCTAGATGATCTCGTTTAATGACCTCTTTCCAGGCAAGTGCAGTCATTCATATCTCTGCTGCCTGATCTGCAACTGATATGCTCTGCTGGGAATGCAAATAATACCCTGATTCCTTCATGTACATTTTCTTCCCTTCTCTTGCCTTCTAGAGTTTGAGAAATGCTTGTCTAACCTATATGCCTTGCACACAGATAAAAAAAGGAATTATATACAATGCAAATTATCAGCTCTCTTACTGTGTTGTATCAAAAACACTGGTGTACAATAAAGAAAAAATGGGGATTTAATCCCTTCTACCACTATTCCGCAGAGAAAACAAGATTTTTAAGGTTTTGAAAAAACCAGACACTCCAGCCATTGGACAAATATATCTAGTGAGCTTCTGCACTTGGAAGCATGGAAGAAAATACAAGAGACTACAGTGGAAGGGAAGAAGAAAGCACAAAAGCAGCTCTTTTTGTTATCTAAAATAGCAGAGCCATGCTTAGGCACAATTGAACTAAATGTTAAACATAGCTGTTGACTACCAAAGGGCATAAGCTTTAACATTTCTCCTTGTGAAGAAAATCACTCTGCTGCATTCAAACTAAAACTACTACGCTCTCCAACAACAGCAGAAACCAGCCATCATTTTGAATGACAAGAACGGTGTCACAAAACCCCTTTGGAATGTCATACTGAAAACACATCATACCAGGCTAGCTGTAGGATTGATTTTCTTCGTTTCAACTTTCTTCTCTGCAGTTAACTTGCTCACTGATTGCTGAGCCACTTTAATTCTGAAACAGAGAAAAGGAGTCATTAGATTTGATGAAATGAAAGGTATTCTGGCTCTGCTTGATATATACTTTGTAAGAAGCCTCACCAGTAACTTTTCTTTGGGCACATTAGCCCAACAAACACTACTTCTGTTTTAAGGCACTTAATAAACTACCAAAAGTAAATCAAAGTACATTTTCAAATGGAGAAAATCAAAAGCAAAAGGACAGCCTGTCTGTATTGCTCCTTGAAAATGTCATAGGAAAAATGATTTCTCTCTTCTTGCAGGATCTGGATTTTATGGAGTATCTTTCCCACCAAAAAAGCTGTGCTATCAAGGCAAAAAGATCCTCCTCTGAAAAAAAAAAAAAAAAAGAGCTAGCTGGCTTAATCTGTTGTACACACAGAATATGCTATTTTAGCAGGCCATTTGCCAGGCTATACATTACATTTCCTCTGAAAACCTTGAAATGAAAGCATCTGCCAGTTTTTTTGTTAATGTTTTCTGTGTTGCTTTGGATGGAACTGACTGACCAGCCTCACTGATGTGGCAATAGGAGGTACAAGAGGTTCTTATCTCAGGGCAGTTAAAGCTGTCTTGTGTACAGCAACAGACTAGTCTGCCAAAAGTACTGTAGAGATAAGGGAGAAGAAGAACACATCTGATTCCTCTGCTGCTTGCCTTTTACTCTCCGGGTCTTGCATACAGAACCCTTCCTTCTGTGGGGATTTAACAAGAAGAACCAATGAGAAGTTTAATCGGGAGGAAGAGGAGAAACAGAGAACTAAAGAAGAAGGGACTTGATTCTCCTTGTACAGACTGGAAAGTGCATAGGAAATTATGTGCTAAACAGTGATAAAAAGGAAATAAAATTCTTGGCACTCCTAATAGAGGATCTGCCCAGTGCTAAGTGCCTCTATAATACTGATGGTACATTCAACTACTTTAAATTCTATATGCAAAATGCAAGAAGACAGAGGTCAGGAGTGAATTTTTACAAGCAAGGAGAACTCAGTAAATCAATTTTAGTAATGTACACCAAGTCAGTCTTTTACTAGAAGCAACACAATTCTTGGCACTCTCAAACTGAAAAATTCTACTTTCTTCTCCTATTTAACTTTTTCCACTGGCAGAAATAATTGCTATGGCCAGTCAAAAAGCATTTAAAATACCCTGTCCAGTTCAAATCACTTTTGACACACTCAATTTTTGAGGAATTTTGGAAGAAAAGCAAAAAGAAAAGTGGATTATAGCTGCAATTACTGATGTGTACTTCCTTGTTGTAGCACTAGCAGCAAGCTGGATTCTTTTTAAAACACACAACACATTAATATGTCCATTACTGTCTTTATCAATGCTGGAAATGTTATCAGTGCTGGAAACAAAAAATTTCTTAACGTTATTTTAGAAGCATGTACAGGATAATTCCTGGTGTTGTCTCACTTTCAAGTGCTTAAGAAGAGGAGAAAACAGTTACACTACTTTCAACTAAATTTACTATTTATTATATTTTATAGATTCGTATTCTGTACATTTTTTAAACACAGCTGGTGTATTTTTAGAACTTAATTAGTGTTCCCTGTTTCTACATGTAAACAATTATGTGACAACAGACCATTCCATCCCTTTATTTTTGTTAATCTGCACAGTCCACTTCTTAATGCAGGATGACTGCACCCCGTGGACAGCATGCTATTCCTCACAGCTACAACATTTATGCAAAGATGATGATGAATTTCAAGATGGTTTTCTTCTCATGAGAATCACACCAAGTGATCAGCTTCTAAACTCTTCACTATTTTGAGCACATTTTCTATCTGCTCATATTCTCCTTGGTTCTAGAAGTGTTTTCAAATAGTTTTCAAATGTCTTGAGTCCACACTTTCACCCAAAGGTAGAATTATAGGGATTACAAACTTTTAGATTTAAAAAGAGAAGATTATGCCTGCCACTAGATACACACCTAGCTCTGTATTAGATGGCATATTTTCACTATTTCTAGGAAATAGTGATGTTTAAAAATAGAATGAAAGATGGAGCAAAACTTTCAGCAGGGCCTATTGCAAAAGGAAAAGGGGTAATAGTTTTAAATGAAAAAGCCAATTCAGATTAGGTACAAGGAAGAAGGTTTTTACAATGAGGGTGCTGAAACAGAATCAAGCCCTGAGATGGAGAGCCACAATCTACAGGTCACAGTGACAAGGAGAGTTTCAGACAGAGAGCACTGGAGAGGACAGAGAGACCCGAAGGGATGACAGAGTAGCTGAACCACAACACAAGGGTGACTGAGCACTGGAACACGTTGCCCAGAGAGGCTGTGGAGTCTTCCTCACTGGAGATATTCAAGAGCTGTCTGGACACAATGCTGTGCCATGTGCTCCAGGATGGCCCTGCTTGAGCAGGGAGGCTGGACCAGGGGAGCCACTGTGGTCCCTTCCAAGCTGGCCCATGGCTAACTGAGCAAGCAGTTATGAGGCCAAAACATTACGGAATGCAGTGCACTTAAGCCTTCAAATCTGATGAGCTGCAACATGGATGTGTTCAAAAGAAAAGTTATTCTCCTGCAACTGTGATCAAAAGAAGTCAATGCACCTTAATTAATAAAGAAGATATGGTGTCAAACTGAGTGGTACTGCACATTAGCACACAATACAGAAAAATATTGAATTAAACATTTAACAAAACTATGTATTTTTAAATATGAGAACCATGACTCCAATACTGCACATGTATCCTTACTATAATCTATGGGAATGTAATTGGCTTTTTCCTGACTCTATGTGGCAGGTGGTGTCTTCCCCTGTAAAGTGGATGAAAGCCAAGCCTCAAATTAGAAGTGATGAGTGAAAAATAAAGACATTATTTTTGTTCAAAACTATTTTCATTCTGTACCTCGGGATGCAGAAACCTGATCTAAACATAAGGCTGTGTTTATTATAAAGAAGTTTCCTTTGTAAGCTCAGGAAAATACATTTTTTCCTTACAGGAAAAGATATTACCAAGCCAGGGACTAAGTAGATAAACTGATTATCATTTTCACCTCTGCTTTCCACTCAAGTCAGACAGACGGCACACTCCATCCTCTGAAGCTTCCCAGTTAGGAAAACCAGAATCCCTTGTAAATGAAGCAATTGCTGTTCACATATTCATGTTCTGGCTCTGTTATTGTGCAACAACAGAGACCAAATTATCTGGTTCTCTCTCAGCTTCTCAATAATCTGGAAAATCCATTCTTTTCGCTTCTACAGCTCCTTTCATGCAGCTGGTGGGTTATGTGGATAGCTGAGGGTTAGGAAATAACTTGGAATGACAGTTCTGTGTCACCTGAGCTTCCCATGACTAGAACTTTAAAAATCTCCCATAAAACTGCTTTGGCATAGGGAAAAGTTGTGCAAACAAAATTTCAGATATGGGCGGAAATGAACAAGCGGAGGTAGCTACAGTCAACATCAACTGTTCAATCTAGAGCCAAGCTGCATACCCAGTCCAGACCCTTAACACAGCTGAACAGTGACTTCCCTTAGGACAGTGAGAAATCCCCACAGCTCACATTCCTTTCATGTGTTAAATGCCTTTCTACTCTCAGTCCTATTTCTGTATGCAGCTCATAAACTAAACTCAAGTCATAGCTCCATTTCCTGAAAAATGTTAGCCCGTGAAATATAACAGGTTAGATTTCAGTATCAAAATTTTAGAAGACAGGTGTTTGTGTAGTACCTGGCCTGGCAGATGGTTTTACAGAGTACCTGACTGGCTTTAAAATTAGAAGTCTTATGCCAGATTATGAAGTTTAAACGTAGCCACTTCTATTACTGTGTTGTACAACACAACTTCCCATCAAACCTTCAGGCCTAAATCTTCCAGAAAGAACTTGGCCATTACTGATCAAATCCTTAGATTGCATTTAAACTAATTGTTCACTAACTAAATTAGTAAAATACAGTAAAATGTATGTTGTCAGTGGATTTTGTCATTAAACCTCAAATTGCCAATGTTTGATATGTTTCTTTTTATCTGGATGTACTGACAGTGGTTTATATATACAAAGTTATCTACAAAGTAAGTGAAAAATTTCATCTCTGTAGCAATAAGGAATAAGATTTAAAAATTTTTTTTTCTTTTAGGAAAGTTGATGCATAAGAAAAACCAATAGGAAGACAAGGGCTAAAGAACAAAGATATACTTCATCTGAGATGGCCACTGGCAAATATTTAGGACTATATAAAGACAGCTAAAGCCTAGTGATAATCAGCAGAATGCTTTTGCAGCTGGGAACTCTCTTAATGTGTAAGTCCTTCATAGATTTTGCAAATATAATTTTGTGTTGCCACCATTTAGAAGCAATGCAAGCTTTTATCATCTGTGACATCTTGTGACAAAGTATTTCTGTTTTCAAGATGAAATATATAATTCTGTCCATTAAATAGTGATCATGTCTTCTCCAGCTATTGAGACAAATTTTGGTTCTGTTTTTGATTTTTGAATTCTGGCTTATTTATATGCAGATTCAATCTGAAAGAGATTACTTCATCCAGTACAGTAACCATTGTAGCAATCTTATCCTTGCAAGAGTCAGCAGTGAGTTGAGTTAAATTAAGAGCAACAATTCTTTTCTGTTTTAATTATTTCATATTTGAAGGGTAACAGGCATAAACATATTATTGTAATCTTTGTCACATTTATTTTGCAAAACATAATCACAGTTTGTGATGAAACTCACTGCAAACTACTAGTATTTCTTCTGTATTTATACTTTTTCCTTATTTCAGACTTGTCTAGGACATCCTCTTAAAATATAATTTAATATGTATAATGGATTTAAGTTGTTATAAATATGTATTTGTTTCGGTTCTGAATTCATAGACATGCCCACTGCAAGTAAAATTAGTACTTTAAGAAAAGGAGGTGACAGTGGAAATAACTGCAATCCACCTTGCTCTAAGTACTTTATTGCCAAAAACTCCAATTTTTTAGTCTTCAATTCAGTTATCATCTCAAAATTTCATACACAGAAAAAGCATAAAAGCAGTTGATGTACCTGAATGCATACACGATGTAAATTATAAAACTGTCAACCACAGGATTTTGATTCAAAACAGCACCAAAAAAAGTTTCCAACATTAGGTGCACTTACATTCAGCTGTTTGTCACAGATGATGTGATTGTCAAAGTAAATTTTATTTCATTGTACTTGAATTCTGGTATTGAAGGGAAAGTAAACTGTCATCCTATTCCTATCAGATATATGGTTTGGAAAATTGTTTTCATTTTATCCCTATAGTCATTTAGATATCATATATCATATCAAATCATATCATATCATAGTTTTTTATTTATCTGTAACTCCATCTTGCATTCCCAAATTATGTGCAAATTTTGTCCAGGAAAGAGACAATGACTCAATTATATTTTGCAGGCAGCTAATTTATTTTCATGGTGAGGTTAAATGCAGGGCAGCTCAGTTGAAGTGTTTCCTCTACTTTAAGATAAAGTGTCATTGAAATCTCATTAGATTCCTACAGTTGTCTTACATTTGGCAGCCAAGCAGCTTTAGACAAAACAGGCTCTTTGCAGCTGAGACTGTCATTTAGTTAAAGACAGCACTCTTTTTTCCTGAAACTCAAAGATTTTAAAGATGTCTGTTATACAATGCAATGGAGTAAGTTTGGGATATAAAATTTTAATTTTGGAATCATAGATCTTTTGAACTATTTTTACTAGTATTAAGTTTAACCTAATAAATTTTAATCATTCCTTTTATTAATGATCATTCTGTACATTATAATCAATTTTTTATGCGTCATATTTATTGAAACACAAATTACAATCCACTATTAACGTTCCTATTTAAATGTAATTAATTAGCTAATTCCTATGCATTTTATATTGCGTTTCTTCAGCTCCTGAAATTTGAAAGGTGGAATAGGAAATATGTTCACATAATGATATCAATGCCTGTTTCAGAACTTACATTTGCAATTACTGACTTACATTGATGTTTCTTCCTCTTTAAAACTTCCTTCAAAACAAAATAAGGGTTCATAATAAAAATGTTCTCTTTCCTTTTTTTAAATTGAATTGCAATCTTTAAAAATGCACAACAAATAGTGCATCCAATTAATTAGCTAGTTAAGGAAGACAGCTGTCCATTCCTGTCATTCTAAGGTTTTTAGTTACCAGTGTGTACAATGATTCTTCCCTTGCTTTCAAACTGGTTTGGACAGCAGTTCATCAATTGTTAGTTTCATACTTCGTTAAACAGGACCCTTAAATGATTAAGACTTTACAAGACATTTTCAGGTGATGAAAAAAGCTTTTCCACCATTCTAATCTATTGATTTCACTATGTCCTTCTTTTCAGTAGTGCACTACAGAACAATTAAAAATGGTGAAAATAGCTCTTCTGTCATTCTAATTGACTATTTACACGAGGCTCCCCATTTTAACAGCTCATCATCTTGATGAATCCCCCAAATTTGAATGTAAAGGGCAATGAACTGTCCTTTTGAGACTAATCAAACTTCGTAAAAATAATTCGAAGTGAACTTTGAAGAACAGTCTATATGACCCAGAAAGTGTCAGCACCTAGAAGTATTACAGTAACTGCTGCTCTGCATTCTACTGGTATTGCTTTACCTGGAACAGGAATAAAGGCATCTGTCAGAGGAACTGGTGATATATTTGTTCTCTGGTTTTATTTGTAGATTTGATTGATCCAGCTATTAAACCACAAGAAACTGTCACCTCACTTAAGTATGAAAGCACACAATATAGCAGTCTACTTACAAAGATTATTTGATTATTGTATTAAGATAGTTAAGAAGCTATGTATTGTTAACACTTCAAATCGATTTACTTGAAAGGATCATTGTGTACCATTAGCAAGGTGCTAATTACATAAAAAAGAAAGGTCTGCATGGTCTGGAGTTTTTTTTCTCGGGCAGTTAACTTCTATTCCTCCTAACTGCTTTTGGAACAAAAATAAGTCATGATTCAGCAGAAAATATATCCCTGAGATGATCTCTATCATGACCATAGCAATATGCTTGGGTTTTTTTATTTTATGCAGTTTTTAACATGTAAACCAAATTTGCATATTGATTTAGATACAAAGAAATAAAAGATTCTTTGTAAATGTTTGCATTTGTCAGTTTCAAAAAAAAAAAATCAATCAATAAATGATACAAAAAGCTACAACTTTCACATGTTTTAAAACTGTAAGATCTATAAAACAATGGTGATAAGGTTGATAAATCAAGAATTCATAACTTCTACATCTAGTCCTTCAAAAAACCTACTTTATAGGAACTGAAAGCTCCACTGATTTGAAGCAAAATGGAAAATATAAGTGTAAATGAGTGTTCTACTTTTGCTTGTTCTTTTAAAGACATTTTAATCTACCTCTTTGTTAATTTGGTATAAACATCTGGATTTAAATTTCATGCTGAAAGTAATTGCTCCGTTCTTTTCCAAAGAATGACTACATCACCACTCTAGGTCTTTACAAATGAATTGCAACATGCTGAGCGTGATGAGATTGTAGTAGAATTGCTTTTTTTTTTTTTTTTGTGTAAAAGACTTAAAGTTTCTTTACAAAAACCAAGAAAATAATTGAAGGTTTTAGGTTTTTGGGTTGTTTTACTCTAACTAATAAAATCAGGAGACTGTTGTGAGATCTAGCGGCAAGCAGTTTGATGTCCTCAGCAGGACACCAAAACTCAGAAGTAGTGCTGTAAATTCAGTGTGGGGCTTCGACACTGTGCTAAGTGTGGCCTGAATCTCTGGGGCTTCTCTTTGATGCAAGTGCAGTATATTAACTGGAAAAGCATTCACTTTTATTTGTCTGTACTGTCTGCGACAGCAATATCGCCTCATTTAGGCTAGTTCAACATGAAAATGCACAGAGAAGCAATCTGTTATAAATTAGCACAGCTCTCCTTTCATTTTACTAGCTAGTAATTGGAAGGGGTTACAAAAGTGTAATTTATCAGATTATATGTGTTTATCTTTTTGTGGGGACAGCATGCCTTTGGTGAATTTTCCTACGCACCCTGAGGGAATAATCTTTCCTTGATGTCCATTAGATCTGAAAGAAAACAATGACGCCTGTGAAATATAGGAGTATAATTTGTTGGGTTTGAGAAGCAGCAGTTTCCCAGACATCTAAAATGGTATTAATGACTTTATTAGAACCTTACCGTTCCTTGGAAATGCTTTTGCTCTCTCGTTTCCAAATGGTCTTGAAGTCACTGCAGAATTCGTACCACACCGTGAAAACGTAGTTTGGTGTGATCTCCTTCTCACCAGGCTTTGGCTTTATCCCAAAGTATCCCACTGTTTCTTCAAAGCTGCAAGGCAGGGGGAAAGAAAAGAAACCAGTCAACACATAAGCCCACTGGGGAAACAGTTTCTCTGATTCAGTAGTCAAGGTTGGCAATTACCATAACTTCTCCTTAGCCTTGGAAATCACAGCAGCAATTCTCACTAAGTATAACTAACCTTCCAACACCCACCTCTTTTCTAGGAGGGTAACTTACAGATGCACGAGTCACCACAGAGATGGTCACACTGGCAAATCATGGGTGTTCAGTTATAATGAGAAAAGCTTAACTTCTTGCCTTACAGGAAATGCTGTAATATATTTATTTTATTCTGCTGCACTTCATGAAGATCCTATTCTCCCATTTATCTTTACTGAACGACTCTGGAAGAGCCACACACCAAGTCAGGAAAAAATCTCTAGGTTTGACTGAAGATAGTCTTCTAGTATTTAGGGAGAAAGGGGAGTGGCAACAACCAAGCCACAGACAGTGCCAATAGTAATTCTGCAAAAGTTTTACTGAAAATAATCTCCTTCCACATGTGTCAATAAACAATTAATTTTACAAAAATACACTGCCAGCATTTGAATACTTTAAAAAAGATTTTATAATGTGGCTGTTACTGAATTGCTATACAGCTGGACATTTTCGAAGTATTCTTTTATTACAGACAGTAGTTCCAAAAGCATTTTAACTGTGCATTTTTAACCTTTATGACATTGCTTTGTAAACATAAAATGGAACAACTCACATAACTAGGTACTTATATAAATAAAAGTATGTTCACTTTTGTTAAAGTTGAATCCCTTTTCTCTGCAAAGTAGATGCAACAATCCTGAAACATTTGGTGATATTAATTAAAAATAATGCTAAAATTTAAAAGAAACGGTAACAACATATTTTAAAATAAGTAATATTTCCTGGAATAATAATTTTATTTAATCAGAAGAAAGCTATATTCTTCTTCAGAGTTGCAAATAGGTTCTTAATCTAAACACAGGAGGTGTAAATCTTGAAAATAAAATAAATAATTTTGAAGACCTGTAAGGAGTCTCCAGCCATTCAACTTGTTACATGAACGATGGATGCAGCTTTGGCATCTTTCTTCATTTATACTTGCATTTCATGTTTTCATATAGAAATACAAGGTTAGGCCCAAGATTTTTTGACTTAGTTTGAAATTACAGCTCTTTAGTTTGTTTTGAAGGATATAAAGTATTCATCAAAAACTACAGATATTATCCAAAATAAAGGAATATACGCTCCAGGTACTTCACAAAGAACCTTGGATTTTATCCACATGAGCCAATATGCTCTGGGTTTTTTTTTTTTTTGAGACTTTAAAGATAGAAACCATGCTGCGCAATATCCCATACTGTTCAAGGTAAGCTATTAAAATAATAGGTTTTTTTAATCCTCATATGTGATAACCTTAACCTTTTACATTTCTTGCTAGGTTTTTCATTAAAAATTTAACTATATTTCAAGTTAACTGATGTTCCATATTTAAACAATCGGAAAGAAATATGTGTATGTAAGGCCATAACACTTGGAGGTAATGGATCTTGCAGTGACACTAGGAGGAGAAACAGAAAAATAAATAAACAAACAAATAAACCAAATACCACTTTAAATATCTGTGCCAAACCTTTTTGTTTTCAAACTCTAAAAGTACTAAAATACCTTAGACATAATTACGTGGTTAAAATCATTTATGGTACTGGGCAACGTCATGTGCATTACATTCGCTTGGGCCAAGTACTCCTCAGCTGTTCACAGCTCTTTCACTGGGATAGCTTCACCAAGAGCAGCAAGAACAGAGACTCTCCTCAGGTTTGCTTCATGTAACAGCAGCCCCAGGTACATTGTGCATTCTTCTACCTAACAGAGCCCTTCACCATCCCTGCTGGAGCATACAGAGGTGGGATCCTGAAATCCTGCAACGTCTTTCTCTGCCTTCATCCTGACACTTTGCATCCTCTCTTCCTTTCTTCATCAGCCCCCATTAGCACTCCTTTGCTTTCATCCACTTTAATCTGGCTTCCTGGGCTACTTTCTGCCTTTCTAAAGTAGCAATTTAAAATACTGAATATTCAGTTAGCAATTAAAAACTCCAGACTCTGTGTTGGACAACTAATTCCCTATAACAGCTACAAACTGGGTGCAGCTCCACACCCTGGAGAGTCCATTCTACTCCAGAAAGGCTACAAAGCAGGTAGGATAGGAAGGAGCCTTGTGCCAAGGAAGTTAGGTTTGCAGCTAAGTAGAGTCAGTCAGAGACTTGAAATGAGGAGGTAAAGCCCCAGCTGCCATCAGCCAGTTGTTCAGCCAATATTTAGGTATCTTCTGCAAGCAGATGGGAGCAGCTCACCTAAGACTTGAACTGCATTTGGGAAGTGCCCCTTATCTCCCTCTTCCTGACTGCCTAGGAAAACTAACTGAGGTGTCTAGGGTGGAGTGAGTACAGTCTGTGAAAAGTACAATTAAAATCCAAACTACCACAGGTCTGCCTTCAGTGACCAGGAAGAAAAAATATTGATGGGAAGCAAAAAATTAATTTACTCCAGTTTATTTCTTGAAGGTCGATAGCTAAGATGGATGTTTCACTCTCACAAAACTACAATTCGGTAAACAAAATGTATTAGTAACATTAACTTATTGAATATTTTACTATCAATCTATAAATCAATCTCACTTTTTCCATACTTTGACTCTTTTGGCCTAAGTGAGGCACAAATATTCAAGCAATAAAAACACTGGGATTTCAATGGCTTCTTAGGCGAGCGAGTGCTGTATTCTAAGTGCTCATAATGTCCAGTGATGATGAAATACATTTTTATGTTCTAAAGTAGTTAATCAGTTATTTATCTTTTCTATAAAAGCCTTATTCAGTTCAATGCTGATAATTATAAAAACCTCAAACACAGTACACTGTTTGGATAAAAACACAAATTAAGTTTTTCCTGGAAGATTATGTAAGAGTTTTTCAGGAAACATATTACTTCTATGAAATACAGATACTTTTTGCTATTTAATGTAATTCCTAAGTTCAATAATATCTTTGATCAAAATAAATTGTTAAAGAACACTAGCAAAAATCTTACCATTTTTGAGCATGTTCCAAACTGTTCTCTTCCTTTTTCCGTTCTTCTTTAGCTGCCAATAAGAAACATTTTAAAGGTATAAATAACTGTCTTACTGTTTTAGAAACCCCACAGATTAAATATTTCTTCTTTTCAAAACTGCACAGTTTGTATAGTAAGCATAACAAAAGTAGGAAACACTTGCCAATTTTCAATTTTTACATATTTCTTGTATACAATGAATGTTTCTTCTGTACCAATAAAATGTATTGAAATTGGAAAGTAATTTAAAATCCATATAATAATATATAGTGTTAGGCATAATTTGAATAAAATGTAAATAATTAAACTTTACTTTCAGATTTTTTTGAAAAGAAAATATTTTGTGTTTGTTTCTTTATTGTTGCAGGTCAGAACTTATAAATTTAAATGTGTTTCTTCACAATAAATGACTGGAAGTTCAACTGCAATTGAACAGGTACCAAACATAGCATAAACTGCTCCTTAGAGCTATCACATTTTGTTCTGGAAGCTGGAAAGTGAAAACACATGTAGTAGGTTTTAAATGTATGGCATGTACATGATTTTTTTTGAAAAATCAGGCAAGAATTTGAAATATGGGTAGTGAATCTGAGCCCCTCTATTACAGAATGCTCACATGAACTACTTAAAAGGATTTGATTTTCAAAAGATACACATTCTCGACTACTGGAAAGGTTTCCTGACCTGGATACTCAAAGCAAAACCATTAGTTTTTGTTGATCAAGTCTTCTTAATACAGAAGAGCAACTTCAGCTGCAGCAGAATACCACCTATATAAAATAATGCTACTGTTGAAAAGTCATTCCTGCTCCATATTAAAAAAATCCTGTAAATGGTAACGTTAATATAAACAGAATTCAGACAATTTTTTATACAAAGATAAAGAACTTTATCTTTTTGCATCTCAGTCCACAGGAGTGCCTGGCTGAAATACAGTTACAAACTTGAGTTCACAGACAAGGCCATTGAGAAACCGGTCTTGAACAACTCCATTTCATTATAAAGCGACTGACAAAGAGGTTTTTACTATGATAGTTTAAAAGGAAAATAAAACTTGATTGCTTCAGCACGTCTGCTGTTAACAAAACAAGTTAACCTCAACTCATACATTTCCCTGCCGTGGGTAAGTGTGTTGGAGATATTTGTTCCTATTATTTCAATGTGGCCAATGGCCAGAAACAATGTTGTGTGCCCTTTGCAGGGAAAGCAATTAATTCTATATGATTAGGTTCAAGACAGCTGCAAGTGAAATATATAGGGCAGCTCTGATTTATCCCATTCACCTCAAGGTCCCAAAATTTGCCTAAAGTTAACCCAATATACTTAATTCATTATTTTAATTTTATACCATTAAAAGTAGAAAACACAGGTTGGCATTCTACTGATTCATAATGATATAAAATTAATTACACAAGCTGAACTATGTATAAAATTGTACAATTCATTATTACATTAATAATTTCTTCTTGGTTTTTGAAGAGATGGAAGATTAAGTACGGCAAATTTCCCAATATAGCTACATTCCCAGCTACAACAGAAACAGTATCTTCAGGTCCCTACACATGAAACACAATAACTAACAAGGACAATATGTTTATATATTTATAGCTAGGTGGCAAGACCGGGTTTACTGTTTTTAATCCTGCAAGAACAGGATAAGGAAAGATAGTGGAAAGAAGTTTAAATTTTTTATACAAAGTAAAAAAAAAAAGTGTGACTTTTAGGAAGAAACACACAGAGTCTACATTAATATAACAGTGTTTGTATACCAATAAAAGGCAAAACAGGAAGGAAGAAAATAGCTGTATTATACGGCAAACAGTATTTTCTGTATTTTTAACTGTAAATATGTCCACCCAGGAATTGTTTAAAAGCATTTATTTGAAATTTATATGTTGAGACTTGTTAAAAAAATAAATTAACAACTCCATGTAACAAATTCTACAATGTGCAAGACAAGAAACTAGAGCAATTCTCTTATTGTCCATAAAATTTCTAACAAATTTTCCACTCAAAATCTGAAATATCCCGCTCTTTTTCTCCCCCTCCAGAACCTGCAGTGACTACCACAATCAATCCACAATCAATGCTGTCAGTATAGGTTTCCATGAAACAATGTAATTTCCTCAGGAGAGCCTTCAAAGCCCCATAGTCAAGATACCAATCCTTATCTAATTTGTGGAGTTACTGAAGACAATTCATATGAATTACATAAGTGAAAGAACCTATTTTTTTTTTTTTTTAATTTCTCTAGCAACACCATATTTGCTTGCATAGGATTTGCTTTTTGCAGAAGTGGAATGATGTAATCCTTCCACCCTTAGACCACGTGTTTGATTTCAGTTTCATCAAGTTAAGACTACATTAGCAGCCATATCAGACTGGCACGGGGATTCATCCAGCCTAATTATCCTGCCCCCGGCAGGCACTGAGACAGGTGCTCAGTTAGAATTATGGACCAGGACAAACACACTTTCCTAAGTGAACTCTCTGCCTCTGAGATTCTGTAGCTCATCCAAAATGTTTCCTGCATGAATGGCATTGTAACGTAAGCTTGAGTGGATTCTTCTTCAAGAACCTGCTCATTCTGTGCTCAAGCTTTTAGAAGCTTTTTAACTTCCAGACCTGCTGTGGCAAGTGCCCTATAGCCCACTATTTGCAGCACATTTTGTTTGTTTTGAAATGGACACCTGATATCCCTCTTGTATCAGAGAAAACCTGACTGCAGTGAACACTGCAATATGGTGTCTAATGGCATGAGCTTTTTGATTAGGATGCTTTTGAAGCAAATTTCCTCAGTATTCCCCATTTAATGAGCATTGTTTTGGTTTGCAGGTAGGTTTTGGTGCTTGTAAACTAATTTCCATTAGGAGGAAACTAAACAGGAAGCTCCACAGCAAATGGACTCCAATATTTAATAGGGAAAAAAGGACTAAAATACCGTTTGGGCCTTCACACATCTTTGAATACATGAGATGGATGATCTAATGAATTTGCCTTATGAATCACATATTTGTGATGACTTCCTTTTACTGAAATGCAGATGTCAACATGAAGATTCATGATCCTCTAACAGTTTAAAAAATGAAGTAGTATTAGAGTGAAATGGTAAAAAAACTCTCCAATTTATTCTTTCTAAATATTCTACTTTTTGAGGATGGAAGAGTACATAAAATACTCTATATAAAAAATGAGAAATTACCAGAAAATATTTTTTTAACAGGTCTAATGTATGCACATCAGCTTCCAGTTACAACAGAGCCAATACTCTTCATGCATCAGGCTACTGTGAAACAGATCTCTAAAGAGCAAAGGAAAGAAAATGCTGGATACCAGTACAGACTGAAAATTGAGAAGGTCAGTAACTAACAGAGGCAACAAGAGAATGATGATGCACTAAGAAAAGTGCAGGGAAAGATGGAAAAAGACAAAGAAAAATGAGTAGCCACAACTACACAAAAATCTCTCAGTTAATTCTGCCCCTCTAGTGAAAAAGTCTAGTCATTGAGTCTGACTAAACAAATTTTCTGGTATTTCTCTCAGACCTTAAATATATGAATGCACTTAAGAATGATAACTCACTCAAGTGTATTGATTTAGTTGGACACATTACAGCTTTCCTTTTGTTTTTTCAGTATTTTACTACTTTCCTAATTGAAAGATCTGATGCATAAAGTTTTTACAATTTTTTAAAGCATTTTGGAGCAGTGAAAATTTCCACAATTACAAGAAAACTGTAACAACTACCCTTTAGGGTGGAGATATCAGAACTCTTAATTTTATATTTCAAGGCCAAGTTTCTGTGATTCGAAAATACATGCTTTAAGAACTTTAGGAGACTGCTTTGTAAATTACAGTGTTTTCTGCATAGGAAAAAACACCACCCTAAAACAAGGTATTTGATTTTTTTTTTTTCCCTTGAGGAGGGACATATGCCTTTTCTGACTCATGTCTTCCAATCAATCACAGTTAAGGTTAAGACAGAATTTATAGTAAGACGTAGACAAAAAAAAAAAACCCTCAACCAAAACTCAACCTTAAAAGTAAACAACAAAACCAACCAATGAACCAAAACAAAACCCCTACTGACATTCCTCTTGGAGCTTTATACATCCTGGACAGAGACTGTTAAAACAGTGACAAAAGGTTATTATGACATTTCTAGTCTCACGGGAACCCACCTTCCTCATTAGTCAAAACTAAAACCTCTTAGGTAGGCATGTTGAAATGTAGCCAAAACATGAACCCCATCCTAGAAACACAGTATACCCCCCAAGAGGTTATCTTTTCCCAAGGTGAGGAAAGTCACATTCTATGACATTATCAAGTTAGGAGAACAAGTGACAATTGACCTTGTTTTCGCAGTCTTTGTAAAGCGTGACCCATGCTTTGAAAGCATTATCACCACTTGAAAACAGATCCAAATCTCTTAGATATTATCACTGGTGATATACTTGGGTATCAGAAGTTGAACCCAGAAGGCTCCCAGGCTAGAAGTGTAGTAGATCTATTTCTACCCTCAAGTACAACTGTCATGCACGAGAAATTGTTTAATTAACCTGTGTAATCAGGGATTTTGGAGAGTGGAAGAAAAACCTCAAAGGTGTCCTAGGTGGGCAAAACGACTACAGAGGATCATCAAAAGCTCTGCAGTTATACAGTTTTTCTGTTTCTGAACAAAATTCTTGATGTGTTCAAACTACTAGCACACTGCACTATGGCTGTACTACGACCAGCAGGATTAGAGCAGGATGAAATAAGCCTTCTTTGGTTTTGATTTCAATAGATCTGTTAACATGGAAAATTTTTGAACAGATTTAATTTTTAGGAAATGCTTGACTCAAGCCATATTGACCTAAAAGTAGCATGATGGAAAACAAAATTTTCGTAAGGATGGCCTTGCTAGTACATGGCATTTCTCTGAGCTGCAAAGAACTACCGCAAAGAATCTCAATCCCTTCCCAAGGGCTGCTATGTTAGAATCACTATGGGTTAACTGTGGCCAGTAGCTATGCACCCCACAACCACTCACTCACTTTTCCCCCTTCCCCCTCAGGCAGACAGAGGAGACAACAGGAAGAGCAAAAGTGAGAAAAAACGTATGGGTCAACATAAACACAGTTCAATACATGAAGAAAAGGGGAAGAAAAAACTGAAGCAATGCAAGGGCAGAGTGATGCCTCACCATTTTTGGAGCAATACTACCTCTCCCAAAATCCTTTCCTCTCCTTCTTCATTGCTGACCATGACATTACATGCATGGAATGCAGAGTTTGAGTCAGCCATCCAGGTTGTGACCCCTTCCAATTCTTGCCCACCCATGCCTATCACTGAGGGGACAGAATGGGACAAAGAGAACACCCTGACAATGTGCAAGTACTGCTCAACAATAGCCAAAACACTTCTGTACTATCAACACTGTTTTAGCCACAAACCCAAACCACATCCCACACCAGCTGATACGAAGAATATTAACTCCATCCCAGCTGGACCCAGTACAACAGCACACAGCCATGGAGAGTAATCACACAGCCATGGAGATGAATCCTGAGGTTTAGACAAATTAGATAATTTGGCTGTTTAAATACATAACAATCGAGACTATAGTGCTTTTTAAAAAAATTATAGCAAAGGTGTCCAACAACTTGTAAAGGTGTCCAACTTTCAATGTCCAGCATGTTAAACAATCTGTAGTTTTCAATGCAGTATGAAGCTTTATTGTTCTTGCTGATGATAGCAAAGCCAACAGCATGTAGCTAACAATTCATTAAAGTGTTCATAAGTATCATCAACACCCATTTAATCTTTTTATTCTTAGTGTAATCTCACTGTCTAGAAAAAGATTGGGCTCTACATAAAAGGCCAAGAATAGAATACATTAGAAATGTTATAAAATAGTTTATATTATATAACATGTGAAATTGTATTTTAATACCTGACACTGCCAGAATCTGCTTTCTTGAAATGCTAATTTTAAAGGAATGGAAATAAAATCATCAGTATCTTTCTAACAAATTTAAAAATGTCAAGTGCAAATAAACAAGTATTAACAAAAATCCACATATGAATGCAAAAGAATGTAGATTCAGAAAATGGATTGTCTTAATTTTTTAAAATTTTGAAACCCTGGAAATATATTGCTTTTTAAAAACATGGTATGACTAACAAGTGTGAGTCTGGGTGCTTAGTATGAAAACTGGGGCCTTGGAATTGTTAAAGACATGGAAAATAATTTTCTACTCTAGTGTCATATGCCACTAGGATGAAGTTTTTCATTTCATACAGATTGAACCTAACTTTAGAAGAGTTTTACTTTTTGAAAACATATTATATAATAAAGAATTTAGCAGCAGAGGGTATAGAAGTCCTCAGAAATTAGGTACTCACAGTAAAAAATAATTCTGCAATTTCAGATATTTATACTTTTAATTCTAATTATTGAGCAAGTTTTCTGAATAATCTTAAATTTTTCACAAATTATGATGCTTCAAAAATTCTAAAGGAGTTGTGTATCCTGATCTAGGAAGAGATATTCTCGGGAAACATCTATCTGTCTAGAGCTATACATAAAACCTGAATTTTCTCCTACTTCTTTATTTTTATATTGAGCTACTTCTAATACAACTCTGTATTTTGGAAAACAGTATTACTTTTAATTTAGTTCTAAACAAAATAATTCTTATTACTTAGTTAATTCCATGTATAAACATAGCAAACATGAGAGAATACTCCAGTGTAAAACATTTTCTGGGTTTTTTTTGTTGAACTGTATTAAATTTCAAATTTGAATATGAATGCAAATTATTTCCAATGACTACAGTCCACCATTCTCATGCTGGTGTTTTTTTGCCTTATAAAAATGCTGCATTTCAGAAATAGTGAAAAAAAAATTATGTTCTATACACAACTTCCTAGCAAATAATTTTCTAATATGTATTACTTGATGAACTGTCTTTAGCCAGTTACTGATTTCTAATTGGTAGGCTTTATAAACTCATGGAATTGAACAGACAGCCTGGGAATTCTATGGAAGTATTTGACTGTATGACTAATACAGTTTTCTATCACAATGCAAAAAATCCTGACATAAAACAGTCCCATGCCCATGGAGAGATTTTTCCTCTAAGCTTTCAGTTAAACAAGAAGCTCTGGGAGAATGGAATCAATGAAACTTGGGTCTACTGTGGGTCTGTACTTCAGCTAGTTCCCAGATGGATTCATTAATGTTTAATTAAGGGGTGAGTTCATGGTACAGCCTTGCTCTCCCTGGAAGGCTAATAGGGTCACTCTTGTCTATTTAGCCACGTATTTTTATTGAGATTTTAAGAGCTTAATATCTCAGGATCTCTAACCAATTTTGACCTTGTCACATTTGGTAAAAATTGGACAATGCATTAAAAATTATTGGCAGGGGAATAATCAAAAAGCAGTGTGATCATATGAGCCTTGTTTCTTTTATCTCTTCTTTAAATGAAAATATATCACATTTTTAACATGGAATTTAGCTATGCCATTTTTTTTAGACAGTTTAAATACTGGTATAGACATCTTAAATCCTTTCAAAACAATCTTCAGAACACTTGCTGCCATGAGGTCTTAATCACCCTTCCCTGAAAGAGTTCTCACAAGTTTATTTTCTTCTGCAGTGGTGCAAAAGTTTTTTTGTAACTAAGAAACCCACATCCAATGATGTGAATGTATAAATGTTCTTACAGCACAAAGAGTCTCTGAGCAGTCTTGAAAAGCTTTTTAACAAATAAATATCCCACAAGTTACCAGGAATATAAGTTGTCAATCTGTATATTAGGTATGCATCAAGAAAAAAATTAATGTTTACCATATAGAAATTGTTAAATATTAGATTCAGTATTTTTAATGTTATGAAAACATAATGAATTACAGACACTTGCACACACAGAGAGACACACAATACCAGCAGAACATGCTCAAGCAACACATTCAAGAAAGTGTTTATTATCATAGGTAATAAAAAACCTAGGAAATTATGTTTTCTTTTTAAAGTGATAATGCTGTCTATAAATGTGCCAGAACAAAGTGTTGAAGGTCATTTTACCAGAACATTAAAGCTAACCATGAAGAAAAAAAAAGTTATATTTATTTTCATAAATTTTTTTATTTCTTAAAATGTATGTTTCTTGGTATGATGCTTCTATTCTATTTTGTGAAAGAAGATTTTTAAACTAAACAAAAATTAGCTATCATACAAAAGAGTAATTTTTTAATTAAAACTAGGACTAACCCTAATCTTATTTTCCTTTTTTCTGGAGGCATTAATTACAAAAGAAGAGTTAGCATTGCATTTTTCAATTTAATTCATTCAATTAAATTATTTGAAACTCCATTCTCTTAAAATGTAACCAAGACATTAATCTCACATTCTCCCACACTTTGGTGATCCAGATAATAACTATTTTTTAAAGCATGGTAATACTCAGCACTAGAAAGATACATTTTCTAATTTTACTTTCTTTCTAATAAACACCTGTAAAGTGGTGTTTTAATTCCAAGATTAATCTCTGACTACATGTAGCTAAAGAGTTTACGGAACTGAACAATTAGTTCTAATCCTTTCAAACAGAACAAGGTTAAATCCAATCTGTTCTGCGTCTGGGAAAACTAACTATCCAGATTATCTGTAACTACAATCTACCAAGGACCATATTTTTAAATAGTTGAATGATTACTGAAAGCCAATAAGAAGTAGGTCATCTCAAAAAAAAAAAGAGTACTATTGAGGAAAAAAATTAATTGATAGTGAACCAACTGCTAATCAGTTTGGTAAAGCATGAATAATTATACAAATATAATTAAACTAATTTCAGAAAAGCTGTGTGAAATCTGTGGCCTGAAAAGTCTGAAGAGAGAAAATCCATAGCAAAGCCTCCTTCTGTGGAATGATAACAGCGATTTATGAAGCTCGAGTTATTTCTGCTGATTGGGCTCAGTCAAGATTGGTTTCACATGATCAGCTAAAGTACAGGAACCCGTGATGTGCCGTGGCCCCACACGTTTGAACACACTAGGACACGCTCTTCTAGGTGATCCAAACCTCGGGGGTGGGGGTTAAAAGCGCTGCTTTGTTTGCCTGCGTTTTCCCCTCATTAGGGTACACTCCTCTGCAAAGCTGGCCACTTCTGGTGGTCGGGAGCAAAGTCTCATTGTAAATGCACAGCAGGATAGTGGCAAAGCTGAGATTAATTCTCCACAGATTTATATAGACCTTTCTCACTCTTGATTGCTTGTACTGTTTCAAAGGTGCATACGTTGCCTTTTTTTATTGCTGCTTACTGACTTTATTCCAGCATATGGTGGTTGGCGCCATGACACAAAGTGAACATTTTATACTAGAATTAAAGTGGATATTTGACAGTTTCTGTCAGAAAGTTCAGAGCAAAGAATTTGTGAGACAAGATTTATTGCATATTTTATATGGGACACATCTGTTTCTTTGCTATGTTTCTCTTTAAACAGAAAAATAGCAATGAAGTTTCTTTAAGAAACAAAGGCTGTCAATAAAAAGCATGAGCAGAAAAACTACATTATTGAGAATGAATTGAATCAGTTTGACCTTCTAAAAATGTGTTGCTTGTAAGTATGACAATCACTTTTCCCTTTTTGCTTAGCCTTATAGACTATAGATTTTCAAATACAAAGCTACCCATATTTGAGAGTAAATAAAATAAAAATGAAAATCAAATTAAACCTAAGTATTGATATTGGATATTCACATTTAAAAGCAAGATGAAATTATTAAGGTAGATTTTTCCTATTTTTTTAGAATCTGTAACTGCATTTTAATGATGTGAAATGTGTCAAATAAACACCCCTTTCTCTGAAAATGTCTTCTTAAACTATAGATTAATTATAAGGAGATATACAGCAAACTTACCCACATTTATCTATTAATATAACTAAATCTGATGTAGTTTGGCCTCTTTAGTTTAATTCAGTCTTCTCAACACCTGAATCAAGACTGAATTGGAAGAACACCTAGCAGGATTTTGTTTAAGAAAAAAATTTGTATGCATTAAACAAGAAAGTAAAAATCTTTCAATAAAATTCTACATTTTTAACCAGCAGCAGTACTGTTTAGAAAGATTCATATTTAGTGTAAAACACTAGGATTCAGCTTGAGGAACATGGTGTTCAAATAGGTAGAATTAAACAAGAACAAAAATGAAGAAAATATATTCCTCTCAAACCACATATGCTTTTATGAAAAGGCATGGGTGTCTTATTACTTCTAATTAAAGAGAACAACAATAGAAAAATTCTTTCTGTTGAAATATGTAAATTCTAAACAAATAGTTATGGCAATTAGTTAAAAATACTTATAGGCTCAATACTTTCTTAAACAAAAATATTGTAATTTCCTCTATGAAACAACAAATATTTGTCAAATTGTTTCCTACTTACAATGCATTAATTCTTTTTTTTTAACTCGAAGATTTTCTAGAACTTCAATTTATGTAGGAAAATTTATCTAGATATTAGTTTGAAAAGCCTTTAATTTGAAATAAAATGTAAAAAAGAGGCAAACTTGGACCTGGAGTATTTCTCCTTACCACAAATAAAATACAGGATACTAACATTAAAAGTATTTTGTTAGGATTCTTTTTAATGATGAAGAAACAAGAAACACCAAACTGCATTCAAATACAAGGCACTGATATTTTTCTGAGCTTGTCTTCTCTGTGATAAACACTTAGAAGACTGTATTTAAAAATAGGATCTCTCTATTTCTAAATAAAAACCTGGAAACCTACTATTCTCCTTATGGGGAGATCTTGGGAAAAGTAAAGCATGTGTGACACATTAGTCAGGTCATTTGATTCATTCTTTGAAAGTACTCAGATACAACCATGATGAGAAAAATGAGAGTGTATATAAAAAAATAAATCTCAGCCTAATTTAAGACTGGGAAAATAACAAGAGTTATTGCTGCATCTACCTGATCTATTTTGGTGTTTTACAGCTTGCTTATTTTCTATTGACTCTGTGCTGGGAGCACAGAATTTTTCCCTGCAGTGTATGGAAATATTTTAATATGTATATGTTGATTCTCATATAAAAGGAAAGAAGAGGACATAAGTATTGGATAACAAGACCAGGGAATGTGAGTGCACCAGCTCAGCACATCACTGCAGACTTTGTGCTTGCTGTACCTCTAGGCCTTTATTATTACCTCTGTGTTTATGAGATACCTCCTATCTTTTAGAAATGGCTGTTACTCAATAATTGTAGTCATAGTTAAAGTTTTATTTAACTTCCATTTTGATTTGATATTGTCTATTGAGCCACACAAGCACTATTTCTGAGAAAGATAATTAACATGAATAATTTGCATCCAAATTCTTATGTTGTAATTAAACAGTCATAATAAGCTTAATTTCTCTTAGTTTTTGTCTCTGTTAGAACAAGAAAGTTTTAAAATTTAAATTAATTAAAAAAAATTTAAAAGTTAATAAATCACATGTAGGTGAAAGTAATAACATACACTGGAATTTGGTTCACTGCATCTATAACCACAGAATCTTCTTTACATCAAGTATTTAAAAGGACAACTTACTTTAAAAAAAAATCAGAAATTTGGAAAGAAATTTTAAATCCTGAGAAAATTTACTTCATTCATGATGAAACCAAACCTGTATCAAATTCCATTACAATGAAAAATGACTGGAATTTAAAAGAAAGAACAGTCAAGGGAGCATAGTCAAAGTTCCCCTACCATTATTTCAAATAGACATCATAGAATTAGCTCTCCTCATTAAACCTGGAGATTCTCTGGTCTAGGAGCTGCCCAAATACATGTAAGGAAAGAATTCCTGAAGCATAAAGCTTAATAATCTTTAACATATGCCCTATCCAATTCCACTTCAAGTCGATGGTGGGTCAAGCCCTTTGTGTAAAACTGAAGTTAAGGAAACACACTCTAGGATTTACTGATAAACTGTACTGATAACTCCATAGATAATCAAACTAAACACATTTTATAGAGCAGGTTTTTTTTCCTTTTAGCATGATACTTTTTAATGTTTGAAGATTTCTGCTTGGCCAGAGAAGATACCCTGTTGTGTCTAGTCAGGTATCCCTGCCTGTCCTGGGGCACCAGCAACCTCTGTAATCCCACATTCTGTTCCAGAGATGGCAACACTTTGTGGAGGGACATTTCAGACTGCAAGACATTCCCAGGACTTCATACACATGCTTTGTACAAACAGTTATATCCTGAAGTCAGTTCAGAAGCTGAAGTACTTAAAAGCTATTTTTTGACACTTTCAAAATGGTTCACTTGGAACAATGTTTAGATAGCTGAAAAATTCTGATGCTAAAAAGTTTGAATTGATTTATATGCCATGAAAGAAGTACTGTTCTAATCAATTTCATACATACATCTCTTAAGAGAAATAAAACTTCTGATATCTCCACCTCAAGGTGTTCAAAAGCACGGTAAAGGCTCTTCACAGGGCAAAGGTAACTTTTAAAATATCTTGCCCTGGCATCTGAAGTATTTAGATACAGAAGCATCAGAGAAGTTACAGGAAGGGTTGAATGACGACCTGAAATCAGACCCTTTTTTTACATTTTGGAGAAGTCTGTCTGTCTTTAATCACAGCTGTAATCTCACAATACTGTACTATCCATATGGTTTTACTCTGTCATTCCTCTATTTTGAGAGCTTAGTAGCAACCTGGTGCTATGTCCTTTAACTAGCTTGAAATTTCTGATAACTGCCCTATGAACATTGTGATTAATATTTCTGTTCTCAAAACAATGGTCCATCCTGTTCAACAAGACTGCAAGTTTTACCTGTTCTTATTGCTTAAAAAGGAAATCAGAGCTCACACCATAAAAGAACCTAACACAGAGAGCTTCAATTTCTTGATGAAATGTTCAGTGTCTAGTATTTTTTATCAATCATGCTGGAAAGCATTAAAACAGGATATTCATGTGCTTGCACAGGTCCAAAAAATGACTGAGAAAAAGTATTAACATACCAAAATTACAGAAGTCTACAGAGAAATTCCACATAACTGCATACCAGATTAAGCATGCTACTTTCATAATCAGTTTGTATGATATGGTGCACTGAAGGGCTTTTCCAGGCTTAATGGTGTGAAATTACAGAGCACAGGGGACAAACACAAGGTAAGAGTGACCAGTGTGAGGTTGAGAGACTGGGGTCTCTTGAGACCAAGTGTGTTTGGGCTTTTCATTATTTAAGTGCATGAATCTCTTCTATCCAATCCTTTCCAATTCTTGGCTCTGCTCTTTCCTTGCAGCAGTATCTTCCATGTATGTAAACAACTGCTCATAAGTTATATAATCTAAAGTAATGAATCAGTGAACATCTTCATTTCCTTTGACAAAGCTTTGACAAGATTTAAATTCTATCTGTTCAATTCTGACTTTGAATATCAGAACCTGAAGACACAAAAGGAAAAAAGATAAATAGGAGATCAAGCAGGAGATTCCTAAGAGTATAGTGAAAAAACCCAGCTGGACAAAAAGAAGAGCCTAATAGGCTCTCTATGCAAAGCCAGCATATATAACCTACAGTTCTGTTTACCTCTTAAGCCTATGATAAAGAGAATGGAAGAAATACAGTGGATTTTAACAGCAAATAGAGGTTACAATGAGAATTTAAAGAGGATGTTGAACTCCAGATAGCTGATAGTGGTTATAGTAAAGGCATCAGTAATTCTAGGAATAGATTTTATAACTATCATATACATAATAATTTTGTATTAAATCAAGGGTATTAACACTAACATTCATTACGTCACTTAGCTGCCATTAATCCTTCTCTATCATGTCATGCCAGTGACTTTGTAACAGCCATGGTAATTCAGTATACCACAATCAAATTGAAAGGAAGTTGGAAGGAACTGTTTTCTATAGGAGATTTCCTCCTTGTTTTCTCAGAGGAGACGACCATTGCATTTTCAATTACCAGTTCTTCTAAATTACATTCATAATACACAATAATCTTCCAATCTGTATAGTAAGAAGTGATATAGTGAAACCGGCTATAGTAATTTGATGTACATCTGCTTCAAAAATAATAAATTGAAAGTTTCCTGAAAAGTCATAGCTGTAATTAACACCAATTTTCAGGACTTTGAAGTTGATAGTTCTTCTAGCAGTGTGGGAGAAAATACTCACTTCAGAGTAAATTCTTGTTCTTTGAATCAGTTCATTGTCAATACTGCATTACTTAGGAGGCATATGGATGCAATCACATTCCAGGACAACTTATTTGGTGTCTTATGGACTGGGGCTATTGTGTAACTATATAATCTCAGAGTACCCAGCAGTAAGGTTCTGTGCTTTGCAGACTCATGCCAATTTATGTAAATCACTCTTTCATCTGTTTAAGTATGACAATCTTTTGAGTGATGAAAACAGTTATGTCTATCACAAAGTTTGAAAGATTAAAGTAATTCTGCTCCTGGCATATGAAACAGCGTTCCAGATCCGAACACAAACTTTGCCTAGTCTGTAATGTCATTGCTGGGAAGCATAAAAAGTTTTAAGCAAACATTATCACTGCAAGGAAGTATGACATATTTTTCATGTTTGACACTGGACATAAATATCCTCCCACTCTGTTTAATGTGAGAAATGCATATGTGTGGCAGAGATAATAAAACATCTCAGTGAAAACAAATGAAATGAAAAAGAAGTTACAATAAGTAGAACAGAAATAAAGCTTTGAAGTTAAAAGTCTTCATATCTGGACATTTTATTCACAAGAGGAAGGAGCAGTATTTGATATGCAGAGTGGATAGTCACACAATCTGGAAGAGTCTTGTACTTTGTAGGAATGGTTATCTGTTCAGAGATAAAATTTTTAGCTGACAGAAGCAGCTTCATACTTGCAGGTAAGAAAAATCTGGTCAATTGTAAGATCCTTGCAAGTGCTATTGCTCTTCTGCTGTTGTTTACATATGGTATTTTAACAGACAGCTGTTACTGAAATGTAACAGTGTTCTTAAAAATGATTCTTGATTTTCTTACTTCACTTGTTCAGCATTAAAACATTCAAGATCTTAACAAATAAAATGCAACACAAGCACCATAATCTGTAATCTGACGTATTTTAGAGCAGAGGAATACAACACAAGTGGGAAGACAAATATGTGATAACTTCATATACAATTTTAGAATACTTCTATTTCTTTCTGTTAATGTTTTTGGAGAGAAAAGCTGTAGTTTTATTACAGAGAATCAAGAATTTTAAATAGTTCCCAGAGGTTTCTGATATTTTGGGATGTCATTACAGACAAGCTTTACCAGGTAGGTGCTTTGAGTAACAACTTAAAAGATCATCTCTGTATCTGTCTTAAAAACAATATAATATTGTCACACTATGAAAGAAAATAAGTGACAATGCAATTTTCTTCCTAATCTTTGACTGTAGTAAGATGTATAAAGCTATGTCCTGATGATAGTAAGAGAGAAAAAACAAGTATTATTTTATCTTGGAAAAATGGTGCCTTGGAATGTTCTTGACTTCTGATTCACTACTGCTAAATGACATTAACATCTTGCTTTATACTTCATAGACTGCTTTGAGAGAAAAGCAGCAATTTTGAGTGGAAATACTTTTTATATAAATAAAAAAATAATATAAAACTATTATATTATCCTCCTACACCCAAAATACGTACAGGGCTATAAACTAATAAAAGGTTGCTTTTCCAGGGTTAATACAATAGATGCTACTAGATGAGAAGATAATTCACTATGTATGAGCACCTGAATTCACCATGTATAGCACAAGAACAACATCTTGGAGAGAAAATTTACATATTGAGGAACTAGTAGGAAATGATGAACAAGAAACTCAAAGTTGGCCAGCTGCCATCTTTTACCATAGACTCATAGAATGGTTTGGGTTGGATGGGACCCTAAAGGACATCTAGTTCCAACTCTACTTCCATGGGCTGGTTGGAACAAGTAAACCAAGTGCTCAGAGCCCCATCCAACCTGGCCTTGAACACTTCCAGGAATGGGGCAAATCACAGTTTCTCTGGGCAAATTGTTCCTGTGCCTCACCAACCTTACTGTGAAGAATTTCTCTCTTATTTTCTAATCTAAACTTACATTTTTTTTCAGTTTCAAGCCATTCTCCCTTGTCCTCTCTCTACATATCTTCATGAGAAGTCCCTCTCCAGCTCTAGATTTAGATACTGGAAGGCAGATTTAGATGCTATAAGGTGTCCCCAGAGCTTTCTCTTCTCCTGGCTGAACAGCCTCAACTCAGGTCCAGCCTTCATGGCCTTCTTAATAGAATTTATTTATTATCTTCTTTCTCAATGGACTACCTCAATAATCCTCTGTGGTGCACATCAACAGGCAGATAAGTAAATGTGGCTCAAAATTCCTGTTCTATACCAGAAATCCATTTGAAAGTGCATTGGACTGGATGCATGCCCAGGTAGCTACTGCAGCCTGGCTAAAATTATTAAGATGAAATCACTCAGCAGTTAAAAGTGGATTTGTGGACTGTTTCCATATGGTTGCTAAGTTTGTCTGAAAAACTCACTAGCTCCTGACATAATGCTGTGGTGACTAGTTTGGTCTATGACTGTTTTTCTATTGCATAGTCCCATAGATAGCACAATGTTGACCTTTTATGTAGTATATAACACACAGCAGTTGTAGCAAAGCAATTAATCTAACCAATGTTTCCCAAATGTTAGGCTAGAATTCTAAAGATAGGACAATTTCTTTTTGTTTGGGATTAATCTCAATAGATGACTCTATTTTACAAATCACTCCCTCTCCATCTTGCTTGTTACCTTGGTCACATCAGTGTATCATGCACCTTTCCCAAATAGCTTTACTTTCCACTACTAATGAAATTCAAAAATTGTTCTGTTTCGACATCAGACTACTCACTTCCCTGACTCTGTTCTAAATTAAATGAATTCCTGTAGTGGCAGAGTCTTCATCATCAAGATGCTTTATTCTTAGAGAAATGCAGAGAAGCAGATACACTTTTCCCACCCTAACTGCTACAAAGCATAAAGACTTCATTTTCACATTCCAGTTAATGAGGGAGACCCCAAGCCCAGATTAAAGATTTTGCATGCTTTCTGACCCGGACCCAATGAAGAAGAATTTGGAAACATATTTTGCAAGATCCTGCATGAATGTGTGCTATTTATTTCTACATTTACTAGAATGGATAAACAAGATGAAATAGTCAGGTGGCAAAATAAGAAATAAATTTAATTAACATTAGTCACCTACTCCTGTATGTCATTTACTTTCTCATTTGTATTATTCTTGAGGGAATGCACAAGGAGAATACGAAACACCATGGAAAACCCCAATAATAGCCCTTCTAGTGAGCTGCACAGTTGCAGTAACAAAAATAATTTTTTCTCCTTTTCAAAATAGAGTAGTTTGCATCTTTCTCATAGTCATCTAAGTATTCTGATTTCTTTTTGGTGAGAGATAGTTTCATATGAAAAGAGGAGTTTTTTTCTAAGAAATTCTGAGCAAGAATTCAATGAACTAAAGAGCATTCCAGACCACACAATAATTTCATACTTTCAAAGACCTTGCATATCATGGCAATTTAAAAGGAAAATAATTATGAACATATTTTTAACCACCCCACACGGTAATTTCAATGGAAATACAGTAAGTGAATACTAATTTATAATAATCAGTAGTTCTCCATACTATAGGATAACTAATATAATTGTTGCACACAATTAGATTTACTAAAGATTATTTCAACTTTGTGAATAATCTAAGCCTTTTCCAAAAAGCATAGGCATATCAAATACAGCTAGTGAAGCATTAAGACAGTTTACACAAGATGTCTTTAATGTGGGATTCACTAAGTACTTGAAAAAGATTATCTTTCACTACAATACCTAGCAAGAATCTTTATTTAACATTCTGTGTATCAGGAAAGAGGGGCACTCTCTGAAAAGGATATTAACCAACTGCTACCGTCACATATAAAGTAGCTAAACTGGGAATAGAACCCAAAGCTTCTGGCACCTAATTCCCTGCTGAAGGCCCTGGGCTACATTACATGCAGTTATACAAACCAGCACTGACATCAGCAGAAGTACAGTTTATCCCCTCTAGCATTTTAGAATGTCAGTCTCCATAACACTCTCAGTGTTTTTTGTTACAACACAGCAAGTATTAGATTTAATTGGTATTAATTATAATTAGGAAATGTAAACACTTCAGTATAAGCAAACCAGGATTTTTTTCCCCTACAGTATTTCCAATTTCACATTGGCTAGCAATGATGGGAATTGCGCGCGTGGGAAAAACCTCAATATCTATGAGTTCCAGCCGTATTTTCAAGCCACAAGTTTCAGAAAAGCATCTGAGTTTTGAATACTTGCTGTGAGCTGGCAGAAAGATAACAGACAATTTTTTCTTACGTTTGCTAAACCAGCCACAACTCGTTTTTAAACAAATAAAACTGAAAACAGATGCTTATTGGATGCTCAGTATTATCAGCTAATTTCAGAGAAGCGGCTGAGTTTGCAGACACCTCTGACCTTGACATTTGTCCAACGCCTATTCTAGTGCCATTAATCAAGATGGATTTCTGTGTTATTTTTCCCTATCTTTAATGTGGAATTCTATAGGATTTCCATTCTAATGCCCCAGAAAGTACCATCCACCATTATAAAGATTCAAATCAATCAGGTAACTGACAGAAAATCATTGACAGAGTCAATCATTGTAGAATCTGACAACCTACTGAAAATTCATCTCAGAATAAGGTAGAATTAAGATGTCAAAAGATGAGAAGTAAATGATATAAAATTAGGTGTGTCTGATTAGATACCATAAAGGATAACATTATAAAGCAAAAGAAGAACAAGAGAAAATGAGAAAAAGTGGAAAAGTGAGTAATCCAGGTGGTTTTTCTCCTTCTAGTATACAAAAGAGCTCACTAAAAAGTGTCCCAATAAATGTAATATATAGACCTTACTGTCCTAGGACAGCTGCAGGAATGTATTCTCTCTCTCTCTCTTTTTAAAAAAATATACATTATTCACACACATAAGGATAAAATTTTCTGTCACACTGACAGAGATAAATATACCTCACTTTTCACATCAATAGGCATAAACAGGGAAAATATTTAGAAGAGTATGTTTTTCTATTTGAAATGATAATGCACAATTCAACTGCAATTTTATCTAAAGCAGAACTAGTCTTCTTTCAATATCAACTGGGTACTTTTATAATATTCCACGCATAAGAAAGTGGAGTATGATAAAAAGGGTAGCTCAGTATTGCAGGAGAAACCAGGTACTGGGTTATCTTTATTTTTTAAGACTGTGTTGATATGATTTGCTATTCCTTCTGCTGGTTTTGGCTGGTGTGGAGCTAACTTCACAGGAACTCGTACGGTGCTGTAAATTGGATTTGTGACCAAAAGAACATTGATAACACATCCATGTTTTAGCTGTTGCTGAACAGTCCTGCACAGCATTCAGGCCTTCTCTATTTCTAATGCTGATATACAGAAAGTAGGCTGGGGATGAACAAGAAGTTGGGAGGGGCCAAGCCAAATCAATCAAAGGGATAACTCATAGCACATAACATCATGCTCAGAAATAAATTTGGGAAAAGAAGGAGGAAGCAAGGGAGAAATTCAGAGTTTTGATGCTTGTCTTCCTAAGTAGGGGTTATGTGTGATGAAATACTGCCTTCCTGGTAATGTGAAATTTAGAAATGTGTGTTCTAAATGGAACTTAGAAATACTGTGGCCAACAGGATTCAGGAAGTGATAAAACACACTGTACTTGGCACTGGTGAGGCCACACCTTGAATCCCATGTTCAGCTTTAGGCCCCTCACATAGGAGAGACCTTGAGGTGATGGAGTGTCCAGAGAAGGGCGGCGGAGCTGGGGAAATGTCTGGAGCACAAGTCCAACAAACAGCAGCTGAGGGAGCTGGGGGTGTTTAGCCTGGGGAAAGGGAGGCTCAGGAGGGGCCTTATCACCCTCTGCAACTCCCAGAGAGCACAGGGGGTCAGTCTCTTCTCTAGGGTAGTGACAGGACAGATGTATCAGGGGAGGTTCACACTGGATGTTGGGAAAAATTTCTTCACTGAAAGGGTTATCAAGTACTGATCCAGGCTACCCAGGAGAGTAGTGGAATAACCATCCCTGGAAGAGTTCAAAAAGAGTGTAGATGTTGTGCATAGGGACATGGTTTAGTGGTAGAACTGGCAATGGTAGGTTAATGGCTGGACTTGATAATTTTTAAGAAGTCTTTTCCAGCCTTAATGATCCTAAGAAATGGCTGAACACTTGATCACTGATGGAAAGGAGTTGATTGAATTCCATATTTTGCATTGCTTGTTCACACAGCTTTTGCTTTCCCTATTAAATTGTCTGTATTTCAATTCACTAGTTTTCTTTCATTCAACCTTCCACCCTCTCCTTGTCTCCCAATGGAGGGGCAGCAAGCAAACAGCTGAGTGGTGCTAAGCTGCCAAGTGCACAGACCATGAGAGTCCTTGTGAGATCCAGGGTGCAGCAAGAATTACAGAATCTGTGATACCATTGTGGAAGACACCATTTGGTCAGGGTCCTGGCAAGACCTGGGCAAAATTGATTATTACAATATTTTGGCAAGCTAGATCAAGAAACATGCTGGAGAATGGTTTGTAGAAATACAAACACACACACACACACACATATATATATATATAAAATGTATATATACACTTATATTTAGTACTAATTCAATCTTGATATCATTGTTAAATCATAAGTGAAAACTTCCAGTTAAATGCATTAGAAAGACAATGAAACTGTCCTGCAGTGACATCAAGATTTCCATTACATTTTTTGTTTTAAAAATTCTGTGGCGAGGAATTTGCTGCTTAAATACTGTCCAAGTACACTGCACCATGGCCTGGGAGAACGGCAAAGGAGAATATCAGCTTATTTACCAGTACAATTTAACTGCTACTTTTGAAACAGCCTGTTTTCAATTGTTAAAGTATTTACACAAGACAGCCTCATGAAACAAAGTTATTAAAAATACTTTAGGACAACCTTCGTAAAAAGGATTAAGCTAATTAATAAATTACTACAATAATCTGAATGATCACCAATATTCTGTCTGGATGAGCAGATTAAGGTAGTTTAACTGACTTCTCAGATAGAAAATTGTTAAATTGTTCACCATTTCTATGAGAAATACAATTAAATTCTCAAAAATTCTAATATCTCTGTCAAAAATACAGGGTTTTTTTGTTTACCCAAGAAGATTGTACTCCTACAAGGAGAGGGGGGAAATCTCTTCCTGAATATATCTTCCACAACTGCAGAAGCAATGGTGCTGGCAGAAGCAGGTGATGGGGAACACAGCAGGAGAAACAGGAAGGAGCAGGACTGTTGTTTTCAACAGCAACCTGCATTTACATTGTCCTCAGCTGAGCACCAAATTGCACCTTGGTTTTCACCCACTGCCTCCAGACTCTAACCTGGTAAATCACTTCTTAAATATTTATTTCTGTCTCAAGCAAGACAAAAATCTTTAAATATGAATAAGTCAGTTCATAAGCCTGCACTAGGGAGAAAAGATGACACGTATACATGTGGACTTTCTCTAAAAGAGTGTCTTTCACTCTTGTCTTTTTTCAGTCTTTGAAGCTTTATATTCCCTCTGATAAATTTCATCTGTGATTAATATATTTTTCATTTTGCCTACAAATAATAATAAAGAACAAAGCACAAAATAACCAGTGGGAAATGGGTGAGATCAAGGGAGTGATTAGCTTTGACAAGTGATGTCCAAGATCTGTATAACATATATCAACATATATGAACATATATTAGGCCCATTAGGAACATAATCCACAGGAATTTTCAGAGGAAACAGATATTTAATGCAGCTTACATTACACATAACTTTAAAAACCACTACACTATTCGGCAGTAAGATTTTTTTTCAGATGTGGTTACCTTTCTGAAAGAATTCCTCTAATTTCTCCTTGAAGGGCTGGAGATGTTCCTCAGAAGACTCTCTGCAAACTAACTTCATCTGCTTTTCAGAGGCTACAAAAAGATGAGACATATTTATGACAGAAGAAATGTACCAAAAGTAGATTTCAGCACCATAGGAGCCTACCTCTAAATACTCACCTGAATTTACTTTAGAGGTTATAAATAAGCACTAAGAAATACAGCAATTACACTAAAATAAGAAATACAAATACTAGTCAAGCATACTAAATAAAAAATTCTATATATGTTTAAAGAGTAGAATTTGTCTTTAGTAAGGAATTTGTTCTAAAACTCCTGCAGTGTGCTTGGGCTTGCTAATAACACAGCTTGCCTCACACACTAATTCTAGATGGTATATTTAAAGCTTTAAAGTCTGTTTCTGTGGTGAGTGGAGGATCCTTTGTATCTGAATTGATTTTAATCAATCAATGTCAGGCATCCCATACTCAACCATTTTTCATTAAACAGATGCAGAAATTCAGCATTACTTGAGTATTCCATCCCCAAACTATGATATGAATTAGCTGAAGTATGTAAGAAAGTGAACTTAAATATAAGTGTAATTTGTTCACTATTTAATCTATCTGCTATTTTAAGAACCAATGCCATGCCAATTTCTGAAAAACTTAATTTCATTTGCCAATGAATTTTAACAGGCCTAGAACTTCTAATAAACTTATTGCATTCCAGTGTTCCACATTAAAGATGACAAGAGGCAGAAATCAAACTGAAATTACTTTCCATTTAGCAACTGAATTTATAAACCGCTACAAGATTTTTATTCTACAATTTTTCATTTCCAAGAAGCAACACTTAGATGGAAACTTATTTTGAAGTTAAACCAAAAACTTACAGTTTGACTGCATGAACTGTATTCACACCATATTGCCACCACCATTGAACAAAATTTAATGTAAAACTGTCGAAATGGAAGTTGAGCCTGTGTGATTAAAATGTCCCATTATTTAAATTTGCAATGTAGTGTAAAAAGTCAAGGGAAGGTTGAAAATAGATGCATTTTACTGTGCAAGTAGTATTGTGCTTATAAACCCTAGGACCACCAGGACGTACTGAAAACAATCACAGATTTTCAATTAATTGAGAGCAGAAATACATTTGGTCAATTCTTATAGCAAAATACCCATTCCCACCCAAGACTATATTTTAATTTAGCAACCCTCCACAACTCAAACTGCAGGTTGTGTAAAATGGCCTGGGCTACACTCTAAGTTCATCTTTAATCTATGGTCTTTTATCCGGTAGCACATGACAAACCTTTCAAATGATTCAGAGCAGAGTTAATGGATATTTGTTTGTATGCCAGAAAGTAGGCAGAATGGAGTGGTGATTTAAACACATCATATTCCGTCTTTTAAATACATAATGAAAAGCTTCTTTCTGAAAAAAAAGTCTTTTTCTGAAATTCTGAGGAATCTGAGGGAATTCTGAGGAAGCTGACAGCTATCACACCATACATACAATTCTCCTCTCACCATTCCAAAATAATCATTTGAGAAAATGAAAAACCTGTTTCAGCATTACTGAGTTCAAACAGATGCAAATTCTCCACTAATGTAATAAATTTTTGGTTCTTTTCCTGGGTATGAGCTGTATGTTAGTGGAATTGAATGTAATATGCTATTTTGAAAATTGTTTATTTCTAAATGAGCTATTGCAGAAAAAAAAAAAAGGAAAATACAAGGGTGCAAAAGTATTTGAAAGCCCTTACAAATTGTTGGATGTACATCATGCTTCACCCACTACAAATCTTGGCCACAGAAATGGAAAGCATTAGCAAAACATTAAAACAAAGCTGGAAACTGCTGATTATCAGTTTGCCACTGTCTTCAGATTTAATGCAGTACTTGGCTCAAAAAGTTCTTTAAAAATCCCCAATATAAGTGAAAATATTTACAAAATAGAATGTCTCTCACTTAATGCCGATTGGGCAATAGTCTTAAAACTCCACAGACACTTGTAAATCTGTCAAACGAATCATGGCTCATAAACAAACTTTCATGTAAAGAGCATTTCTGTGTCAATCAGACACAATTTGGAATTTTTTAAGCACCATTTTAAAAGTAAATGCAAAACCAGAAATAGTTTAAAGCTGATAACAGTAAATTACTAACTATTTACTCACCAGAACCCCTCAGTAGCATTTACAGGAATCAGTCTGACAGCAAAACCAAGTACCAACACCATGAATTCCTATAAACCTGTCAGTGACACTATCCCCTATGAGTTATGCCTCTGTGAAAGCTGCTGAAGTTGCCCTGCTCCTGTCTGTTCAGAGCATGGCAGGTAACACTGCCAGGCTCGCTCTTCCACTCAGCTACAACGCAAGCATATCTTTGACAGAAGGATTACTATTTGACAATTCTTTTTTAGAGCCCTTGCCTTTTCTGTTTCCAAGAGCATTTGAAATAATACTGCAAATGAATTCAGTGTAGGGCTAAATAATCCCAAATTTCTGTGTGAGAGAATCCATGATCTTTTACAGCACACAAACCTGTTATGCTACTGGGATCTACACGCCCAAATTAAATCCTAATAAACCTCTGACAAATTTCATAAATTAATATTATTCAGCAAGTGCTATGTCATTTTCTCATGACTTATTTCCTTTGGTATTACTTTATTACTTTTTTGTTTGGAAACAACTTTGCAAGCTAAACAAATAGTTACTGGTGCAGAGGCATGTTTACCCATTAGACACCACTGCAGAATCTGGTTACAGTCTCCTGTTATTACATGCACTTAGGTACCTACTCACTGGAGCTGTTCACATGGAATTAAGTGAATGCCTTTTGCACTATCTACAGCTTTTGCATTTCTGTACAAACTTGCATGTAAGTTTCTTTTCAGACAGAATTTTAAATAATGTACAAAAGGCAACAGATTCATCTTGATTCTGTGGGAGTGTGGTAAGAACTTTAATTTCCAACTGCAAGAGGCTATGCTGCTACTGACTCAGAAAAGTTTCAGAGACAGTATTTTATTTGCACTTTTGGACCCATATTGATCATCAGTACATACAAACAATAGGAACACACAAATGTTCAAGCACTGCCACCAAAGCCGGAGCAGGGCTGACTAATACGGATGTCTGTGAATAAAGCAGAGATGGAAATGCTGTGGAGCGGGAAATTCTCTGAGACAAAACTACCTGAGAAAAGCATAAATGGGCATCAGACTGTGGTAGCACTCTGTTCTCAAGCTCAGTCTCTACTGCCTTAAATGAAAGTCAACAATTTAATGCAAAAAAGCGTTATAACATGTAAAACTAAATACACCATCCCAACCTACTAATTGCTTGTAAAGCTACTGTTCTGTGAAGATATTTTCAGCTAATTTAAAAGAAGAAATATTCTATATAAAGAAGAAGAAATGCTTCTATATAAAGTTTCTTTCTTCACAAATTAATAATTCCTTTTTCTTAAAAAAATAATCCAGAGGATAGAAGATAAGTCAAAAGTCAGTCTTTGAAAGACATTTCCTCATGACACACAGAAACATGTATCTGTTTAGGTGCTCTAGCTGTCACATATAAATGAGACAGAAAAAACATTTCAGTGACATGTCCTAAGATGTGGAAAATGAAATAATTGAATTAGTGGCATACAAAAGAGTTTAAAAAGTTCACCTGCTCTGAATGAGTCAGACATCTTGACAATTCTCACAAGTTTGATCAGATGTTCCACCTTTGTCTTTTGAGGGGGCTTTTCTTGTTGTAAGTTCAACAACATTTTTGAACGTTTAGAGTTAGTGATGGCATACAGAGGAACTTTCAGGCCTATATTAGTTTCAGCTATTCTAAATTTTTTTTAGCTCCTTATTTGGTGAAAGGGCACCACCATATTATACAAATCATTTAAAAACCTTTCTGTTAAAATTGTTTCCCAGGAATACATTTAGCAAAATGAAAAAGACTGCTAGTAAAACTAAATATTTTTCACACCATAGCAACATATCTGAGCCTCTGCTTAATGTACTCCTTCTGAAATAGTAGTTTACATTCAGGGCACCCTTCAGCAGAGAAGCACACTGCAAGGGACAGAACAGTACATATAAATTATTATAATGACTAAAGCCTCATAATTTTCCAGTCAAGCCTTTGAAAGATTCCTTTAAGTGATTCCAGTACACATGATTGGTAGAAACTTCTTAAGTGTCAAGATCCAAACATACAGAACTCCACACATCATTAAGATCTGTCAAGAGTGTAGAAGTGTGCGCTAGCAGAATCTGCTCAGAAACGGAAACATTTCTCTTCGCTCTGAACAGTACAAAAAAAGAGAATATTTTGAAACTGAAGAGTCTTGCGTGGGTAATTGAGAGAGAGACAATATTTTTAAGAAGTAAGAATAATATTTTCATCAGATGAGCTAAGATTTTTACTATGCTAAGAAAGAAAAAGACCTTTCAAACATTTTATCACTTATTGCACTGAATAAGGGATCAGACATAAGAGAATTGTCCAATGGCTGAAACAGCTTATGAGCTGAAACTGTAAAAGCCAGAGAAGTGATCTGTTTTGCTCTCTATTGCTGGATCTCTGATTTTATGTGCAAGACAGATCATAAAGTTGGATCTAATTAATTTTTCCACCAAGTTGGTGAAGTTTGGTTCAGCTGAGCTTTCAGCTTAGATTTAAAATCATGTAAATTCATAAACTACCAGCAATATTAGCATTTCACAAAGCGCCTATTAGCCCCACTACTACTAATAAGCACCCCACAGTCTGAAGTAATGCAGTTTCAATCTTTGATAAGTGACTGTCTCAATTCTAGCAGAAATCTGTCCTGTCTCTTACTGCATACCTCCATAAAGAGGAAAAGCTGATGAGCTCCATAAACATGAAGTCACAGCTCCTCCCAACACCAGTATTTACCACTCTCCAAACTACATAACTCATTATCCATCACACACATTGATAGGGACAGTATTCCTCCCATTCCCAGATGTACACTACCTGCTCCCAGATGTATCCTTCATAGTTATGTAACTAATGCCTAACATACACACATGTATTTATTTATTTATTTAAAAGGGCACACAAAAAAGTGCACAGAAAATCATAAGTGTGGTATTTCCCAGATTCATTTTGGAATCTAAGCATTTGCAGAATGATTTTAACAAGAAATTTCTGAGAATTCTTCAGCCAAAGGAAAAAATATACTAAAAAAATTAACAGCATGCCATTGTTTAACCAACTGAAAGCCTTCTCCCTGTGCCTTTGAGCACACATGCAGACATCTGCTTTCATGGAATAAAGTCTTCAAAAACATAATTGCTTTTCTTCTCTATTATATATTTGAATGCTTAAACCATTTAAATAATTCCATATTATTCTTTTTATCAAAATCTAAAGAATCTAATGAAATTTTAAGAAATTATCTACCTAGAAAAATTTATACTAAATTTATTCACATATGAACATTACCAGTGGAACATTGTCAAAAAGTTAGTTTTATTGTAAAATCAAATCCAATGCAGGTATAGAAAATGCATTTTAAATGCCTGTGTTGGATCTTTCTAAATCAAAACACAGTGAAATACATTTCATCCTGCTAAGGCAAAAGACTATTCAAAAAGTAATCAGAAAAATCTGAGAATGAAGAAGTGCCAACTCTTGCAAAAAAACCAAACCCCCTTTCCTGTATACAGCCATTTGCTTTGCTCTTTTCCTTACACAGTTTTGCATTGCTTCAAAACAGATAATGTAAATATTGGACTGTGCAAAAACAGTGAAACCACATACAAAACAACATGCTTCTTTTATGCTATTGCCCAGAGAAAGAACACATGCACTTATTTGCCTCCTCATGTTCCACCACCCAGTTCAATTTTGTGTTTGCTTGCACTTTCACAATTTTAAAGAACATATAACCAACAATGAGAATTAAATTATGTATGTCCTGTAAATTATCATACAACTCTGCTCCTGCTGGGAAGACTTTTTGACATGTGTGTTAGACAGATATTTCTCTGACAAAAGCCCCTCTTTTAAATTGACTTAAAACATTTAACTTAAATTAGACTAAGGCTTCAATTGGTTGAAAATATTTTAGAAGAGTACGTTTGATACTTTTTGGAATACTATCCTCCTAATAAATAAGCAATCATCTTTATCAACACATAACTTTTGATTATACAAATTATTTACAAAGTTAATGCTCAAAATTGGTATAATGCTTAGAATTTTCTTGACGTGATCCAGTAAACTTACTGTCTATCAAGCAAGTCAAACAATAGACAAAACCCCTCAACACTGTAATCCTTGCACTGTGGATCATTACTGTATCATAATTTCACTAAAACTCTAGTCCACAGAACAGACTTTACCATAGGCTGTATTATGTATGAACTAAATCTATAATTCCACCTAAATAAATGATAAGCCATCAAATCAATTAATCTCTAGAACAAAACCAGGCTATAGTTAATTGGGGGACATTTTGTTGCAAAACTTTTTCACTCAGTTTGAGGACTCTGATGGGAAAAGACATTTAGGAATTTTAAATTAACTTTTTTGAATAATACCAACAAAACTTTTCTTCCTTTGTATGTTTTCCTATTGATAAATATATTCCCTTCTAATCCTTTATAAATCTAGATGTTTTTCAGTACTTTAAATTTGGAAAATCAGAGTTTTAGTCTGCATGAACTGATTATTTTTCTTTTTGGAGTTTCCTCCTTGACTCTATTTAAAGTAGCAGTTGCTGAAAGCATGGCAAATGAGTGACCCTTTTCAACTTCCATCCATTTCTTTTTTCTAAATTCTTTTCCATGCTTTGCAATAAAATGTGATACACAGCTCCCTGAAGAAGCACTGAATGAGAGCAGTGTAGATGCAGCAGTTTAGTCTGGTCTAATCAGCCATGCTGAGACACAGTGTTAAGAGAGTGACATGACTGGCATGGTGTTTGTTAGTGCCATCCAGTCCACTGGACATGTTTCTATGAACAAGAATATATTTTATACTATATAAATATATATCAATACCTGAAAAAAACTATTTATATTGTCATGACATTTAGGAATGAAAATTAAATGAAGCACCTGAAGAGGTAGGAGAAGCAGGTATGTTCAGCCCTGTTTAGAGAAAGCGGGCTGCAGATCTAGATTTTCATATCAACTATTTAATGAAAAACTAGAGAGAAGGTAGAGCCAGACTTTTTCAGGAATGCACATCTAAAGAAAATTGAGCAATAGTCACAAGTTGCAGCACAGAAAATCCTCACATGGGATAAAGAAAAGTACTCAAGATGGCAATAAAGCACTGGAGCAGGTGCCCAGAGAGGTGCTGCCATTTCCATCCTTAGATTCAAAACTGAGATGACTTTGGCCCTGTACAGCCTGATCTAAATACCAAGTTACTTTTGCTCAAAGGCTCTGCACCACAGGACCTCCAGATGTACATTCCAACCTACCAAACTGCACTTCTCTTCTCATTACAGATATCTTAAAATCTTACAGATTTTAAGATATCTGTAATGCTTCTGCATAAAAACCAGTGTGAAAATGGCCAACACAACATTGTAATTTCTCAACTTCTCTTGCATAGATTTACTTCTCTTTTAATCTTTTCATAAGGATTATGCAATTTTATAAAATGGAGTTGTCATAAACTTAAGTTTTGGTGAAGCTCTCCCATTTAAATGGGGAAAAATTGAGGTTACATACTTATGAAAGGTACAGATCTGTCAACAACTAGGTTAAGAGGTGCCCAATATGAAACCATGTCTTCTGTCTCAAACTGACAATTGTATAGCAGATCCTTAAAGTCTTCTTTTTATTTTAGATTTTTTTGGTCACATATGTCTTTGCAAACACGTACATATGTACACACACAGAGAGTTAAGTTAATAAAATTTAAAACTTATATACAGTACTGAAAAAATATTAGTATGAAAATTGCAACCACTATTTCTACTGGTGGCCATGAAAGGAGGGGAAAGTAAAGGGTATGTGGATTTTCAAGGGAATCAGAAAGTTACAATCTCTCTCATAGTAAATTTAATTAATTATGAGAAAAAGAAGTGACTTTTCAAAATCCTTAGTATGGGCCTACCTTGGTTTCCATTTTTAACAGTTCAATAAATACCTTTGCTGTTTCATTGGTAAAAAATAGAAAAAAAAGTTATAATGAACATCACAGACTATTACAGGAGGCATCTCATATTGCTTTCTTTTGAGGAACAGGGCAGCACAAAATTTTAAAATTTTATGTACTGTATTACAAAGAAGAGGAATGAGTATGACAGATGGAAACAATCTACAGGGCAACTAATTAAAACTGTTCAACTTCAGACACAGATTAATAAAAGCATTCATGGTAAAACTTATTCTAGTCTATCAAACTTTGGTAAAGTGGCTTTCTTTCTGAGTATCTTCTTATGATGATGTATTTAAAACATTCTGTGTTTATTCCAGAAGAATACCAATTTCAAGAATACCAAGTGACATTGTTAAAATTAGAAGGTAAATCATATTTGGTCACAGGAAAAGAAAAATGTGGGAATCATTCACTGCCCTAGACAAGGAATAAAAAGTCTTACAAACTGAAGCAAAGTAAAACCGTTTCTCTCCATAACTCTACATTAACTGGAAAGCTAGCAAGGCTAGCATGAGTTAAATGAATAAATGTATTTGCTTATGATACTATGTAATATTTGAAAGCCTTGGAAATACACCAACAGACCTGGAGTGAAAACCTGAGTTTACAGAAATTTCTTTCTAGTTGGATATTAGAGTGGAACCAGATTTAACTCCAAAATTTTCATCTTACCATCCAATATTCACTTTTTTCCCCTTAAAGCCTATGTTAAATGCATATTTTCGTTTCTCATTCTTTTTAACTGAAAACACCTAAGATTAAAAAGATTGTTCTGGAATATGTTTTAAAAACCTGTTGGATTAAGGTTCTCCAAAAACCTTTTTGAATTCCTGAGTCTAACTCCAGTCTAATCCCTTCAGAGTAAAGTTAGCTTGTACCTTTAAAGTCTAATCTGAAAGATTTAAAAATAGCAAATGGTATGGAACTCAATCTGTTTATCTGAAAAGGATGAAAGGGTTTGTACTCCATCTAGATTTGAACTTTTGGTTCCACAGTGTCTAGGTATTTCAAACTAGAGGCTTATACCACGAGGTTTATAAGACTCGACACTCATGATAATTCCATCTTTCCTATGTTAATAACCATGTTAGAAACATAAATGAATGCCTTGATAAACTAGTCAAATATATTTTTAAATACTAAATGACAAATAATATGAAAAGTAACTACCAAAATTTCCATTTCAGTTGCAAGAAGTGATATGCTTCTTTTTTTGAATAATTTCTTACAAATCTCATAAAAAGGGAAGTCACTAGCAGGAACATTAGTTCATTACCTAATGACACGATGAAAACCTCTCTCCCATTTATTGCCTTTGTCTCATCCCACTTCCAAGGTAATCTGCTCAAGACTACCTTAGCCAACAAACTGTGAAACCTATCCAATGTACCCTATAACACAGGCTGCCCCAGTTAATATTGTTCAAATTATTTACATCTGAAGGGCCGCGCCTGTCTGGATAGCTGGGCCCGACGCTTCTCTGGACTTGCTTTCTGCTACTCACATCTGTTTCAGCTTTAGACTTTCACTGGTATTCTGCCAGCAGCCACAACTTTTTAATGGCTACAATAAACTACAGAGACTCATCAAATCTTTGTTGTACGTGTTAAAATTATAACCTCTTCAATTAAAATTCTGATTTAAAAATTAACTAGAACATTAACTGAAGAAAAAATTTGAAAGGGAATCTTTGAAAAAAGATAAGTTCTTATATAAGTGATTGTTTGTTTGAATGTAAGAGAAACAATCACAAGGAATGCTTGCTAGAGTCTGTTGCATATTCTAAGTGATAAAATACCAACATTCTGAAAACATTTCCACAACCTTTTTTGTTTCACATCTTTGCTGTCATTAACTTTGTGTGCTAATTGCTGTGACTGGCTTTAACACACACCTTTACAAAGAATTATGGAAACAACCTCAAGATAGCAATTTTTCTAGATTTGCTATAAATACCTATAAAAATTTGGTTTAGAAGACAGAAATCAGTGATTACAAGAAAGCTGAAGTTTTTATTTTAAGAGTAAAAGAGCTTAGCTTTTCCTACTCGCTGTTTGTGCCTTTGCAATGTAGAACAAATATGATGTGAATGCTCCAGCCTCAATGCAGCTCCTGCTCGACTAAGATGTATGACAGCAGGACTACATGCTGAAAAAGTACAAGATCAAACACAGATCATGTTTCTGCAAAAACTAGCCCAAAAGAGGGCAGGCCAAGGGGCTTACAGGGCCAAGCGATGAGAGGAGATAGAGCACTCACTTATGCCTGGGTCGAACAAACAACAACTGATACTTTCCTACCACTATTAACCTTTGAAATTATCCTAAGGATGGCAGTGACCTAATCCAGCAATTCCTAGCTGTAAGGATAAACTATTTTGTAACGGTTTTCAGCGCCTTTGATTGAAAAAATTCGAAAACAATTATCTTGTTCAATTCTGATGATAAAAGAACTCTTCTAGACTGGTGCAAACGTGTAAATCTAAATGTAAAACTTTTTACATGTTTTTATGCAGATTCTCTTCTTAAACTCCATCTTCTACACAGAACTCCCTTAGTAAAGTAGAAACTTTCCTATAACAAGAAAAAGGCTTAAAATATTCAGTCATCATTTGTTGAATTTATTTTAGAAAATTACATGCAGCACAAAATAAAAAAGAAACTGCTTGAATTACTTAAGAGCACAACCCTTCCTACTTTATTTCCACTCAGTACCTTGATTGATAGATGAGTTTGGTTTCTGAGCCCCACTTTATAATAAACATTTTTAAATGTTTATTTTATGTCCGAGGGTGAAAATATTTTGAACTGGAGCTTTCCATTTCCCTTTGCTCTGCCTTGGCAAGCTGTGTTTTATTTCTACATTAATAGTATTCAACTCTTTCTTGTAGCTTTTAAATTGTTGTTATACAAGTACTGAAGAAAGTATTTATGTTATGGAGCTAACAGATATCTACAGTTAAACACATAGTTCTGGAGAAGCCAGAGAAAAATTCACATATAACTGAAGGAATATTCAGAAAGATTTCTTTAGGGGCCTTTCAATTGTAAAAGGGAAAATTACTTTTCAGGATCTCTACTTTCATTTTTATTAAGTCATGAGTTAAATTTTTTTTCTTTCTAATTTATGTGAGTAATTTGTGCCACAGTGTAAAACCTCTAAATGAATCAACACTATAAACCTAATTAGCAATAAGAAAACCTCATAAAGATCACATTTTAAATGGCACTTTGTTGTTAGCAGAACAAATGTGAAAGTTCCCAGTTACCTTCTAGATCTCTCCTCAGTTTCCTTAAGTCTTTTATGAGGTCTTCAAATTTAACTTGGGAGGCCTGGAAAAAATCCTGTGGTTCTGGTAAAGGAAAAATACTCTTGTCTGTTCCTGCTTCCTAAACAAACAAACAAACAAGCCACTATAAAAACTGAATGCATTTAAAGTGAAATAAGTAGCTTTTAAAAAAATTCTCATCTATGCAACAGTGTTATAAAATTACAAAAATCACATATTTTAAATCATTCTTCCTAAAACAACATCTCATTCAAGATTAAATATCGACCATTCTGAGTATTGAAACTTCCTTTTAGATGTTGTAAAGCAAACTGTGCTCAATTTAAACTTTGAAACAACATTAAACACAGAACATTTCAGTTAATTTTATGTTAATAAAGGTTTAGATAAGGGATTAGCAGTTTCTTAGAAAAAGATAACAGGAATGCCCATTGTAATGCAAGAAGGGATCTTATGCCAAACGTTTGTGGTTTCACTCTCTCACAATTCATTAAAAACACACACACTTTATAAGCATAAATTGGAAACCCTATTCATATATTTCCTGAAGCACTTCACACAGATAAAAATACACGGCTGAACGTTTATGTGGTTAAATAAATAACAGGGGTTAAAGCCTGCATGGAACCCCTAAGTATATACCTTATTTTTAGCACAGTAAGAAAAAATAATCAGAAGTAAAATAAATAAACAAAGCCAATAGAAACCCCCCCCCACATACAAAACAAAACAAAATAAAAAAAGACCCAGCAACCAACCAACAAAAAACTTTTATAAGGTTCAAAGCAATATCTCCAGTGGAATTTTAGGAAGTAAAGTATGTATAAATGGTATTAACATGACTTAGCTGCGTATAAGCATATATTGCTGAGTTTGAAATATGCCTGCATGGATTTCAATCTGTAATAAAGGAAAACGCATAGGTTGGAGAGCTAATTGTTTAGTGAATGGGGAAAGAATATTTTTTTATTATAAACATTTTGGTGGAGAAAGTGCAATGGATGATAATTACACTGTGTTTATTTACTCCCAAGGAAGATACACTGTTTTGTTTCACAAAATTCCCTGAAGTAAAATTACAGCATAGGAGGAAGTTTGCAGAAATATAAACTAAATTAATGAAATAAATATTTTAATAAATTCTTTAGAAAGTATAAAAATCCCTGTTCACCCCAAAAAAACCCAAACCAACAAAAATACCAATGAGAGAAAACACAAGAAAAAAGAAAGAGAAACAAACAAAGCCAAAAACCTTAAAGAAAGAATACTGATACAGATCTATATATCTGAGGACTACTAACTCATCAATGCAACAACCTTATGTAAGAATTTAAAGAAAGAGAAGAGAAAAAAAAACCTAAATTGTTGAAAATCATTGTTAAAATAATTTAATAGCATCACTTTCATATAAAATAAAATAGTTCAAATTTTCCACTCAATAAGTTTGGCTATTGCCAATAATAAAAAACAAAACAAAAAAAACCCCAACGAAACAACAAAAAAATATATCTAATAAATGAATGTATATAATACATGTAACTGCATGTACAGAGGAGTATCATATACAATAGAATGGAACTTACAGCAGCATTTCAACCCCTAACTTCACCCCCATCAGCTGACCCACCTATCTTAAAATACCAACCTGTCCTTGCATTTTTTGTCCTGAGAGAGAAATCATGCTTCTGCCTTCCAATATCATGACATCAGAAGAAAATTTACAATGTTTCAGCCACCCAGATGTACTAAGGCAGGGCTGGAGAGACCACCTGTCCAGTCTGCATCAGTCACCACTAACTGCCTGCAGTGGTTCTCTCAACAACCAAGGTCAAATTTTCCCAAGTCTTACCTTGAAACTTAGAGCAAATTTCATGCCAATTGAGGTACACAACTATTATAAGAAAGCAAAAGAAATGGATTTTATTTCCCCATCTGAGGTATTACATTCAGATTTCTATAAAGCTGTTACAAACCCTTTCACCATCTCTTAAAGAAACCAAGTTTTGGAGAGGCTGATAGAGCAAATCCTTTACCTTATCACAATGGCGTAGGTAGTATATGACAACATAATCCACAAGATTAATACCATTGTCCTAGAAAAAATTAAAAATGTGTGATTAACACTGATTCAGTGTGAAAATGTACTCTATTTAGAATTAAATGAATTATTATTTTATATTGCTGTGAGAAATAGGATTCACAATACTTTTTTAGCCTTAGCATTACTGATCAAAAAAATTTGATCTTTTACAACAGCGACTTCATCGTACCACTACTAGATTCAGAGTTTATTTTGGTTTTAAATACCAGAAAAAATACATGCAGAGAAGAATACATGGGAGAAGCTTTTTATGTAATAACAGAAGGCATTACAGAATGATAATATTAACTCAAATAAAAATATTATTCAATAATACTACTCTTAAACATAGTATCAACTAAATATTACAGTCACCTCAGATACAATAATGTGAAAAGAATTTCTTGATTCCTATAGTCTCAATCATCTATAAGAAAGATCCAAAAAAGGCACAGATACTTTACATATTTTATTCTAAGTATGAAATCAGATAGCATTCAACTAAGAAGTATCCCTCATGCCCTGTTACCATATAAATATGAATTTTAATTCTCACTTTATGGAATCACCATTTCCATGTTCCTGTGCACAACTGTAAACAGTATTTTAGTTTGTTAGATGTCATTGGGTCAGCATGGGCCAGATGAGCTAAGGAAAAGTTATACATTACATTCAGCAATATAAAAGAACCATGATATAGGGAATTATATCTGGAATGCCTTTGAAGTTTTTTGGATGTGTTTTCATATTTTATATTGACAGGTATCAGAACAAACATTTGTATGTGAACAATGTCTGACTTCCTGTACAGAGCTGCCTTGTCTATATGAGAGTCTGCAGCACATTATATTTTATTAGTATCATACACCAGCAAAATTCTTAACTAAGTAAGTCACTGCTGTCATGCAGGAAAAGCCACCCTGCATGTTTAAGAGTTTTAGAAGCCATTACTGACAGGTCAAAAAATCTCTATAAAAAGTAACTTTCTAAGCTCATATGAAAATAAATGACTTTTATGTGAAATAAGAGGTATTTAGCAGCGGCTCTTTACCTTAGCTCATGGAATTCAGCTCAGTTAAGATGTATTTGCTGGCAACTCAAGAGAAGGGAATAATAGGACAAAGGAAGAATACCTTAATGCTCAAGTGTACAAGACCCTGCATTCTTCTCCTTTTCAAATACAGACTAACAATTACATCTGAGGTTTCACATCTCCCTGGACCCTATGAGTTTTCATGCATTTTGAAGGCTAATCTAAACTAATAACATATTTATTCTGGCTACCAGTAAACTGTAAATAATGTGGTTTTTTAGCTTCTTTTGCTAAGGAACAAGTCTTTCATAGCTATTTTTTATATCAGTTACTCCTTTTCATAATGCATAATTTTGGAACGAGCTTGCTAAATTCAGCCACATTGGAAAGTCCCAGAGATTATTAAACTCTATGAAGTTTATAGGTAAATAAAAGAGTGACACTAAGCCTAGCAGTTCTACTGAGAAAAGTCAGGCAAAGCTGAGTTTTACATTTTTCTTCAAGGCAGCTAGCCAGCCAACAAACGCCTGAGTAATGGAAACTTGGCCTGGTTCTAGTTAAGCTGCTGTTTGTACTGTGCCTTCTCCACGCAGTAGGGCTGGGAAAAAGCGGTTATATGGAACAGCTGAACCATCACAGTGAAGAATCACGAAATAATTTCAGTCAGAAAATACCTTTAAGATCATTGAGTCCAACTGAAAATCCAGCACTGCCAAATCCATCAGTAAACTATATTCTTAAGTGCCACCTCCAGGGTTGTTGATTCCACCACCTCTCTGGGCAGCCTGTTCCAACGCCTTATAACCCTTTCAGTGAAGAAATTTTTCCTAATATCCAAACTAAACTTCCTGTGCAAGAACTTGAGGCTGCTTCCTCTCATCCTATTGTTTGTTACTTAGGAAAGGACATCAACCCCCAGCTGGTTACAGTCTCCTTTCCGGGAGCTACAGAGAGTGATAAGGTTTCACCTGAGCCTCCTTTCCTCTGCTAAACTATTCCAGCTTCCTCAGCTGCTCCTTGTAAGACTTGTGCTCCAGACTCTTTATCAGTTTTGTTTATCTTTGGACATGCTCCAGCACCTCAACATCTTTAGGAGACAAAGGACTCAAATCCTTTGGAAAAAGCTTTCATTAAAACACTGAGCAATTCATCAAATGTGTTTCTACACTTTGTTAATGATGATAAAAGTAAAACAAGTAAAACAAAATGCTCCATAGATAAACTGTTTTGCTGACACTTCCTGTCTCACAAATGCAGTCCTGTGTACATGAAGCATAATAGGGAACAAAAGCTTAAAGTCTACATCTCTTGTAGTCAAGAAAGCATGTCTCACAAGAAAAGTAGAAGAGCATGAAAGTTTTCTCCTCACACTCCAAGTCTATACCAACATCAGCAGAAAATTATCTCCTATTCTTTGCTGCTTCCTGTATCCATGTGGTGTCTAAGTATGTCCTAGCAAAGAATGACTTCAAGCAGTGTTCCCAATGCCTACATTCCCTAACACCTCCTGCTCTGCCCTACTGAAATAAGAAACAAAGTAATCTCATCTCAGAAGGTGTCTAGCCTTTCAGCCCGACTTTGATCCTAGCATGACTAATCAAAAACCAGCTAGTGCTTCTCAATTTTTTACCAAATAATTTACTGCCATCTATGAGCATTTTCTCACGCATGCCACTCAAATTTCACATTCCACATCCATTTAACTGATAATTAAAAAAATAATGAAAGTATCTTGTTGGGTGTGACATCTCTTTGATCCCTTATACATAATTTGTTAGTGTATACACTACAATGAACAATTACGGATATTTTGATTTTAAACCTGATTTTTAAAGTGTTTTCATTTACACAGAACAATCTTCATTTAAGAGCATGAAAAAAGAATGAGGACATTTACTGTGTAAGACTTTAGCAATCTGTGCTCTCTCACTTTTCTCTACCCTACTACTATTAAGTCCCTGCTAATAAAAGAGACACACAGAAGTTCTCAGATAAGGTAATTATCCTAGTAGTACCAAACAGGAGAAATTAGATATTAAGGAAACACACACATATTCCAGAGAATGAGGTGAACAGCTAGGAGAAAAAAAGAATGAAAACTGTACAAAGCACCTAGTTTTTTCAAGGAAGAATGGTAAGAAATAAATTATTAACTCCTATCAGATGAAGAAACAATAAAAAAAAATCATTTCAGAAAAATTATCTTTAACCAAACATAAGTACTTACTCTGCTTTTGACATCTTTTAGTTTGGGGAGTATTTCCAAACCAAACCCATCAGCTTGACCTCGGGTCCTATTCCCTCCGTTCATATAATTTCCAAAAGCCAGAATCAAGCCCAAAATTTCCTTTACGCTTTTCATGCTCAGCAAAGCCTGGAAAATGGATACTGGTCTGTAAATTTGGTTGACATAAAAATTCTAATTGCAAATATAAAACATTTTTTTAATTTTATTTTTGCTAAAGTTTTTTTCTTGTCTGTTTTTACCTTGGTAAGTAAGGGGAGCTGAAGCTGGTGCAATAATCAAAACTTTAAGAGAACCATTTTTACACTATATCTCTGTAAGATAAATATGTTTAATGTAATCCATATGAAGCAAATTATATGGCATCAAATACTATGTCAATGACAAAAAGATTAATGGAAGATTTCTAAACATTCTCAGAAGACTTAAAAAATCTTACACACAAGGAGGTGGTTTATCATGAGTTTGCATCATGCACAGTTAAATGGGGATGTGCTATTTTTGCTGTCACCAGTCTGCTTCTCATGGATCTGAAAATTCACATTCCTGGATCCATACTTAATCCAGACATAAGAGAGCTAAGGGCTAACTAATTACATGCCTCAGATCAGAAAACAGTTCTAGAAACACAGTGTAGAACTAGCAAATTATTTTCAGTTACATATAAAGACATCTGTCAGTTGACAATCTGAGGCCACAGGCATAATTTTTAACTATGTAGACTTATACACTGGATAAATCGGTTTCAGTGTGAACTCCTCATAAGTGAACTGAAGGCAATACGGCTTTCCCTATCTCATACAACACTGATTTTTCATACCCCCTTTGGAAAGGAAGGAAATAAGTAACTATTTCTATTACAAAGAAATCCAAAGGGGTAGAGCATGGGTACTCTGTGAAAGCAAAGCAAGTCAAGAACTAATCTTCAAATTAGAAAAAAAAATAAAATTAACTACTACTCTGGTTAGGAAGTTAGACCTTTAGGCCACTATTTAATTTCTCTCCTAATTTTCACCTTGTTCTACTTTTCATAATTTATTTGTTATAATTTAAAAATCTTGTCCTTAGTCTTTCATATTGTGTAGATATTAGGTAGACTTTGCCCCATAGTAAAAATTATGCTGTATCAGGGTTACCAGAAATTAATAGATGCCAAGGGAAAGTAATAAGATAATGAACATGATAAGAATCTACTGGCATCAACAGTGCTATGCAAATAAAAAGCATTTTGCAAGGTCCTGTATTAAGCTTGCCTTATATTTAATTCCTAGTTTATGGAGATTATCTATTACATTATGCAAAGTAATAAAAATCTACCATTTAAATACAAATAAATTTCTACATACTCCACGGGACATCACATGCAATTCGCTTCCCTCTTCCTTCTTTTAAGCAACTAAAAATTTACTACTACATTTATTTCCTAAAAAGCCAGTAAGCAAGATCAAAGTTCTTCACTTATGGTAAAAAAGAAGCCTAAATACTCTAAGACAAAATTAAAATTAACTTAAGTTTTAATTTAGCTTTCATGAGGACTCACCTTGGAAACACGAGTCACAATATCGACCTTCCGGTGCACTGACGTTATCCCTTCAAGGAAAACCGACTGGAAGATAATACACTGAGCTCGCTCTGCAAAGTTGGGGATTTGAGACAACTCATACAGAAATCTGTGGGGAAAAAAGGACTATTAATGAATCTTTATAATTCTTCTCAGTGGATTACATAATGGATCAAAGCCTACAGTATCATGAAATATACATGCATTCTTTCATTTTTGAATCAAATCTGTCAGAATTTATAATTGTTATATTCTTTATGGTAAGAATGCATTAAAAATCTTATTAATGTCAAGAAAAAGGCAAGACATTAATCAGTATCATATCAACCATTAACTATCATAGCTGCATAGTAATAAACAGAGGAATCTCAAACTTAAATCATCCTTTTGGAATAAAAGAAAATCTACATAGTGCTACCTACATACCAACTTATGCAGTCTTGTTTCCCTTAAAAATACAGAAATACAGAACTCAATATATTCCTACAAATTTATTTCATAATATAAAATTTCTCCCAACAGCCTTCTTGTGATTCTTAGCATCAATTTTCCTTTTCTAATTTGCACCACACTTTCAATCATATAGCAGCATGTTCCATGGGAACACACCTAGCTGTGTATTTAGCTCTAAAATACTTGCATAGCATATCTGCCTCCAGTCACTGCTCAGCAAAGTTACTAAGCCTTCATCTGCTCTATATCTGTTCTCACAGATATATATATATATATTCCTCATGACTCTATTGTAGCTTTTCATCTGTTAACTCTTGGTAAATAACAATAAATGGAGGCATATTCAACAACTGTAGCTCAGACGTCACAAAATAAGAGCATGTCAAAGCACGAGTAATTCCTCCCTTTTCATCAATTTAAAATAAAAGAGCTTGGCTAATTAGACAAGAAGCTCTAGAATTTATTATAATAACAATATTAATAACAATAATTTGCTCTTGGGTTTTTAATTCAAGACTTCAGAGATACAAAAGCTTTCTTGAAATCCAGAAGCAAGCTTGTCTTTTGCTCCAATATCACTGTAGCATCATTCTTCTAATCTCCTGTCTACAGATATCCTCAGATTCCCCTTAATGCAACGCTGTAAAGATTTTTTTCTCCCTCACTGAATTACAGGAAATTCAGTATTCAACTTATTAGCTTGAATTATTCTTAACTTAATTTTAATTATTTAAGCCAATAGACCTTATTTTTCCAAATTATTTATTTTTCACAATAAATAAAACCAGTATGTTTAAATCTGCTTTAGATGTTTCTCATGGATGCTAGGCTTTGCTGAGTACATAGTGACTGTTTAAAAAACTAGCAGAATTCACCTGTGGCTGGTGTGAAATACTATGTTTTAATTGGACCATTTTTTTGTTTCTTTTTGTTTCTTTTTCTTCCTTGCCTGATGAAAAAACCCATTGTGAGAGAAGGATCAGGGAGGCCCAGCTTGGCTCTTAGACTTAAGAAGTGGGAAAAAAGAAATGCCAAGCTGGTACTAATAAAAATGCTTCCTATTGGGAATGAATGGTATTGCCAGGGAAAAAAAAACAGGGTATTTTGCACTTTGTGTGAGAGAAACAAAGGAAAGAAAAACCAAACTCCTTCATTAAAGTTCTAACATACATACAATTAAAAAGTTTAAATTTAAAAAGTCAAATGACACATATTCTTGCCTTCCTGTGAAAAGAGAACTATTTCCCACATGGCTGACCATCGAATACAATGTCATTGTGCTAAGAGTTAAAAGAGCATCAGTGTAAAAAGAAGATGTCTTCAGCTTCTGGAATTCAGAGTATTCAAAGTAAATACCCAGACAGAACACTTATAACTGAAATCTGTCACAAAAAGGAATCTTAGTGACTACAAATGTAGCAACTAATCAAAAAGTCATAGCATGAAAACTATGACTGTCACAAATAAACCACCAATTCAGATGGACAAAACTTTAGAAGAGAAAGAAACCTCCTTATTTCAATTTTACTCTGAGAAAAGTAGGTTTTTTACTTAAAATAATGATGACATGGCTGCGACGTGGCTTTTGGATGGGTTTCTCATTACTGCAATTCTGATGGCCTAAAATAAACACAGAAAATATGCTGTACCTCTCCATGAGGTAGATCGTACTCCTCTCTTTCAGAAACCGTGAAAAAAAAAAATGCTTTTACTTGAAAACTCCTTTAGCCTACCAGAATCTTGTAGTTAAGGACTTGAGAGAACTTTCAAGCCAGGCATATTGTTATGGTGTTAGTGTAAGAGAACATTCTTGCAGAAGATGGACAAGGAAGGCTGATTAGTCTAAGGAGGTAAACTAATTTCCAGATGACATTTATCTGCATTTGAAGAATATAAAATTTAGAAGCGATTTCTTGGGAAAAAGGTGTATCTAATCCTGCAAGCCTCTAAGTATGACAGCAGGATTTAAACTGAAGTCCAAGCAGAGCTGTCTTCAAAGAGAAGCCAGTGGCATTACTGGGACAGGGATTATAAATCACTCCCTACTTCCTGAATCAAACTACATTCAAACCAGTACCATATTGTTACTATTTCCTTCATTACTACTTATTTCACAGTGGAGAAGCCTACACAGACATTATACTACAACTAAATGGAGTCTCTTGGAAAGTAGCTATAGCATCTGTATCCTGCTAGGAAAGTCTCGAGCTGTGGCCAATTTTGCATATAAATCTTTATCATGCCAATTAATATTAGCATTTTAACAGCTATTATCATGAAGAATAATTTAGGGGGGTATTGTTATGTTGCTGTCATCCTTACAGTGTGTGCCAAATTTAACATCACATGTGGAGAAGAACGTCAGTGATACCACTAAAGCTTTTTATCTGTCCGGTAATCCAAACATGTAAGAGTTTCCTTTAGACTTCAGTGAATTCAATTCAAAGGTTTCACTATATGAATGACAACTGTTAGTACGTGCAATCATTTGATAAATTATTTCATGTACACTTTTGTTCTGATTCTCATTAAAGACAATACTGAGGCTTATGCCCCACAGCATAATCACACAGAAATTTAGAACTTTTCTGTCTTTAACCTTTTATGGGGCTAATAAGTAAAGCACAGCTCCAACAAATCTCCTATTCTGCAGTTAGGCTGACTTAGAGACTGACAGAGACAACAAAGTCAGGGGCACATGATCTACTGAGTTTTCAGAAAGCACATTATTTTGAAGGTCCAACAAAATTTACAGAAGTGCAGAAAGCAAATTGTTTGCCATTTAAGCTACCTTTTTAAAAGCTACTTTTCTTAACCTATGCAGTTTAACTATAGGGCAAAAATGGGATACTTAAGACTTGCAGAAAGAGCATTGAGTAATAATTGATAAAAAAATAGCTTTTGTCTTTGATACTACTATTTCACTCTGAACCACCAGGCATAACTGCTTCATTTACAGTTCTTAATTATGGAACAATGATAGTATAAATCCGACTTTGCATTTAATTAAGATTAACCTCTCTCCACTATAAGTTACAAAAAAGACAACCTCCTATAACTCTAGAGCTCTACAAGATTCGTATTCTCCAGAAGACAAAATGCATTCATATTTATTTAACTTGGACATACAGCAAACAGACTGCCAAAGATTCAAGCTCTGGAAAACATCAGCTAGTCACACAATGTATCCTTATGCCCCAAGCCAAGGCAATGAAAACCATGGACGTGGGATGCAAAAGTAAGCTAGTATATAAACTTTACAGATATTTGTCTTCTTAAGACTTACTAAAGAACAACAGCCTCTCTTCATCAAGAGTAAGATAATAGCCTTATCTCCTAATATTAGTGTGCAGTTACAAGTGAATATTTAGCTGCCTCATGTAAGGAGCAAAAGAAAAAAAATAATCTGTTCTTCAGCACTTACATTTTAATGGGAAAAAAAGGTATGAAAATGCATTAATTCTGACATTAACCATCATATACCATCTGTGTTTGAGTTCTTCCGCCCCCTACCCTTTCTTACACCAGAGACAGCAGAACAGACAAAATGGAAAAGGAAAAGAGACAACAGAGAGGCCTCTGGGAAGGAAGAATTGAAAAGGATAAGAGTACAAAAGAAAAAAGCAGTGAAGTAGCAGAAGACAAAAAAACACTGATAGGCCAATGTCTGAAATCAAATGTCTACACAAATATAAAATTCAGTTTCACTGTTCTGCTCAAAAATTCTTGATGATTCTTTCACATCAGTCTAAGGTGTATTACAACACAAGGAGCAACATTTAACTTTTTCATCCTAACAGTTGTCACTGGCCACAACAGTTCCAGGAGAACTGTGGCATCAGTCTTTTAGGTTTACACTGAACCTAAAGTATCAGACCAGAGTATCCAAGGTGTCTTTGACCACAGGATCAACCCAAATCCTCTGTTCATGCAGCTTCTTCAAACAATTAACAACCAAAATCAGTTAGGCCTTGCTTTATGTAATGCTAATTAAGCCACAAATGCTCTAAGGGAAGGAAAAGCCTCTTAAAAACGTGAGAATGGGAACAAAATTCTTACTGATTCAAGGTGACATATTTTATCAGTTCTGGTGGTCAAAGTTGATGTAGTAAACTCTGCTATGTCTGAAAAAAGTTTTGTGATAAGGGCAAATTTTTTATCATGTCTTGAAATACACAAAGTTTATAGTTTTAGAAAAGCTTATAATTACCAAGAATTATGCATCAAAACTGCTTTCAACATATAATCAAAGGACTACATTATGTAATGAAAAAGTATTTAAAAACCCCAACAACTTACTGTTCTGGTTTATCCAGAAGCTTCAGTTCCTCCTCTTTTGAAGTCTGGTAATATTGCTTGATTTTCTCCAGTTCATCCTTTTGTGCTCTCTGAGTGAATTAACATAAACTAATTAGTTACTAATTAGTAAGAAATTAATAAATTACTACTTTACCTGTTTGCCTGCAAGCCAGCAATTATGTTTTTTTAACTGAGAAACATTTAGACTATGCAAAAGAGTGATGCTTTAAGATCTATGATAAATTCCTTCAGTGCCTTATATGCCATTTACGGCACATTACCATGCCCAAGAGTATTTTCCAAATACTTCTTAAATTCTATCAGGCTGATTCCATGACCACTTCTCTGGGGAGTCTCTTCCAGTGCCCAAACACCCTCAGGGTGAAGAACCTTTTCCTAATACCTAACCTAAATGTCCCCTGACATGACTTCAGGCCATTCCCTTAGATCCTATCACCGTCACCACAAACAGAAGATCTTCCCCTCTTCCCCTTGTGAAGAAGCTGCAGGCAGCCACGAGGTCTTCTCTGTTTCCTTCAAGCTGACAGGCCAAGTGACCTCAGCTGCTCCTTGTATGTCTTGCCTTCAAGGTCTTTCACCAACTTCATAGCCCTCCTTCCGATGCTCTATAACATCTTGTATATTTTTTATACTGTGGATCTCAGAACTGCCCCAGCACTGGAGGTGAGACCACCCCAGCTCAGAGCAGAGGGGACAGTCCCCTCCCATTCCTGGCTGTGATGCTGTGCCTGATGCTCCCCAGGACACAGATGGCACCCACAGTTCTGTCCACTTCAACTCCAACTGAGCTTTGGGCTGCACAAATTTTCTCCCCAGAGTTGCAAGCAGCATCTCTGTACTCCTCCCACATCAGCTGACCTTGCCTTCACTGGGCATACACATTCTTTTCTTGCCTTGGCTCCAAAAGATCCCAGCTCAGATAAGCCAACCTTCTGCTTCATCTGCTTGAATACTTACATTTAGGAATTTCCTGCTCCTGTGGCCTTCATAAAATGGTATTTGAAAAAATAATCTGCACTGATGGACCCCAGAACCTTCACAAGCATTTTCTCAGGGGACCTTACTCACTACATCCCTGAGCAGCCTAAAGTCTGTATCCAAAATACTTTGGTGATTAAACACATTTTTACCCCACCTTTACTTACATTTTCATATAGGGCTTCCAGTGTCTCCAGATCTACTACAGAGTCATCGACACACAATATAGCTGTATAGAATACAAACACAAATTAGACACTGGATTAAAACTTCAGTTCTTTTCCTGTGAAATGTACCAAAGGGTTCTAACCTAGATACAGGACATTTATGTTTCCAGTTAATTTTTTTTGTTCTAATGTCAAATCACAGCACTCCTGCAAGAATGTTCTATAAACTCAGTTTCAGGAGAGTAGAGTTCTACTTTTTCTCTCCAATATAATCAACAAAGATGTGACCAGTCAAGTAGCCAGCTGATTGTGCAGCTGCCCAGGCAGAAGAACATGAGACAACTGATACCAAACAACGAACAGCACAGATTTTATGTTAGCTTAGAAGGCTGGATAGGAAGGAATTGAGAGTGAGGATATTTAAGTCTCCCTGTGTGCACAGGAAATCAATGAGATATGCTTGTCTAGGAGCTAGCAATCTTGGTAAGTAGAGAAGTAGACCAACTTTCAAAGTTTACAAGCTATATAAATTTGCAAGCAGAAAAGACTGTGCTACAGTTTTTAAGTCATCCTCAACAAGTTCACATTTAAGTCAGCTTTATCCAATAGAAAACTATCTACATGACAATTTACAGAAAAATCCTTCTCAACACCACACAGACACACATGCAGCATACTCTTAAGTGATTAATCATGCTTCATTACTAAAAATGGGAACTCTCAAAATGTTTCCTATCTTAGTTCCAAATATTACTGTGTTTGGAATATATGAAATTGGTGCTTCCAACATTTGCAAATCCCATTACAATTTAGGCAATTGATATTGGTATTGGAAATTCTTGCTATAGGAATACTGGTATTGGAACTCTTCTGAAAACTAAATGGGATTGCTTCATGGTGCTTTCTAACACACTCTAATGTTAAATTCCAGTACGCTGAGAGATGCACAGTGGAATGGAAGTAACTGTGGATGTTTAAATTTTCTGAAATCAGCTTTTCCTCAAGATTCATAAGGGGACTAGGCACAATTCTTAAACTCATGGCTTATGCTTATATATTACTGAAAACATTAATCCCAAAAGAATCAAGGGCATAACCAGTGAGATGTTATTAGTTACTACCTGATAACTTTTAATTCAACTGTATTATATTTCCTGAAATGATCCTTGGCTGCTTATGAACTTAGAGGATTTTAAAAGCTCTTGCTGCATTTGTAATCCATGCTTGAAAGGGGCAAGGCACACATCTTTAAATAATTATTAAAAAGTAATAAGCTTTCACCTGCTCTACCACCTACCCCATGATTTTACATTGTGAAATTAACCAGCAGGCTAGTAAATTTTCTCTGTGGCAGGCTAATTAATTTTATTAAAAGGTCCAGTGACATTTAGAATGCTTTAAAATTCTGCCTGTCAATTATTATTCCATCTGTTGACATTACACCTAGGTTAGAAGTAAAGAATTACACAGAAGACAGTATCAATGAAAAATACCCAGTATTTCCAACCATTTTTGTCTTACTGGAAGATTCAAAACCCTCAAGACTGCAACCAAATGTAAAGCCTGAACCACTGAGACTGGCAAAAATCTTTGTTTAAAGGAAATTCCTTAAGGTTTGAATTTATAAGATTCTCTCTTATCTCCTGCAAAACAGTTCAAAGAGTTGCACTATCTTCTGTATCATCCAATAAAATTTCAAAAGAACCTAAAGATGGAAAATCTCTTGGAAGACTGGTTTCACAGTCCAATATATTTAATTGTTAAGATTAACAATATGCATATTGAGTTCAGAAACTTTCTCTTGCGGTTTAACTTTTATGCTATTTTAACATATTCTGAAATCTGCTTACAAGGAGAAATGTCCAAAGCTATCTAGAAAAAGCAACTTATTGGAGTTGAAATGCAAAACACGTAATTGATAGTCAAATTTTTATGTACAAATCTATTACGATGACAGGAAGTAGTTTGGTAAAAACTCACTGTAATAAGAATATCAAGTGTTACATCACTAGCTGAATATTTCAGCCAGATATTTGTCAGCAAAAAGGCCCCAGAATCATAAAGTGATTTTTAATGCTCTATTGTGTTATCCATGTTTCTGTAGTCAACATCAGATCTAACAAATCAGCATTGTTTTGAAGTGACATGATAAAACAAAAAGTGTTTGTGATAAAACTAATGAAATACAATCTGCTAAACCACATATTTAATAGAATTAATAATAATAAATTCTAAGAGATATTGACATGAGTTATCTCTCTTGGAGAGAGCACGTGATTATATAAAAGTACTCAGAAAATATTTTCTGATTTACTTTCTATACAACCTGTACTGCTATTATTAGCAATGGATGCACAGACAGACAACTGCTGTTAAAAATCAAGCCATACAGCTGGACATCTTAGGATGTCAATGTATATAGAGACACATTGCCAAAATCCACATAACCTCCTTTATTTCATCTTTATACATTTTATGCCATACACACTTGGAGCAGAAGACAAAAATGAAAACATGCAAATTTACGATGGGCCCATTTTTTGAAAAAAAGCATTTATTTTGAAAAGCTAGAAGAAATCCCCAAATTCACAGGTGTCTTCATATTCTTATTCTTAAAATATGCCACACGCAAATACATTCACAGTATTTTGTGCAAATTAGCTTGAATTGCGGCAGCTTAAAAAAACCCCACTGGACTAGATCAAAGAAAGCAATTATTTTGATTTTCACTTAAAATAACAAAAGCTTTTAAATTTTCTATGAAAAACAAACCCCACTTTTGATCATATGTATATTAACTTCACCAAAATTAATACAAACCTTGGTATGTTTTTCAAAAAGCTCTTCCTGATACAGTGAATTTAACCATGATAATTTACTGCATTAAATCTCATTATATCTGCTTACGTAAGTGTAAGTAATATAGGTGAAATCACATAAATCCACAAAAGAGGCTCCAAAATAATAAATAGCTATTACAATATCAATCATCATTGGTGGTTTTTACTTTCATCTGGCTTTCTAGTTAGCTGTCTTCCTTACACTGTCAGTTCAGTTAGAATATTTCACCTACACCTCACAATATGTCAAAAGGAAGTAGACTCATGCTGTGAAAAGCTGGTAATTTTATTGGGTTCCTCTACCTTTAAAAAATCTGTTACTTGGCCAAGTCTGGTTTCTGAGATCCTTTTTTGCAGGGAAATTGAGGCAAACATTTTTATGTTGTCTATGGTGTCTGCTCACAAGAAGAAGAATTTATACACACAAGGATCATTAGTGCAAGGTTGCACCCATTAGGATATAATAACCGTCAGCTAGGACAAAAAACAGATCAGCATCATGCATTCAAACTAACAGGCACACATAAAAATACTTGCCAGCTACATTTCACATACTAAGAGCATTGTTTCAAATATAAACTTATACCAAAGGTTTTTAACATGCTAACTTCTAAAAAATGAATCTAACAGATTCCCTGCTGCACAGATTTTTCACATATTCTGATCAATTTAAAAATGTAAAGCAAAAAAAAGCTGAGAATTTAAAGCATCATGTGTGCAGTGCAAATACAACTTTAGAACTTAGAGTTTATTGTGAAAAATATACTTACCTCCTCTAAATAAGCTTAAATACCAACAGTCTTAAGGCAGAATCTGATCTACAGCCTCACTCCTACTGAACACATTTTGGCTAAACCAGGATTTAAGTCCTGCTGACAGAGCTTACATGTACTCCCCAGTATCAAACATTTTAATGTGACAATTAGACTATGAAATATGAAGAAATCACCTTAACTGCTCCCAAATAATAAAACAGAAGTACATTATTTAAATAGAAGGTGCTTGCCAAAGCTTCATTTATTTGACTTGGAAGTACTTAGTTGTTTTAGGTACTGCATTCTGTTGAGTAAGGCTTGATTTCATGGGAATATGCAGCCCATCATTGGGAAACTTAAATAAAATTGTGACTGACCTAGTCAATTAGACAATGACTCTTAAATACTTGGCAAATCTCCCTGTAATATCCAAATCCCTCTGGTTTACTTCTGACAAATTGATATGTTACCAACTTATTTAAAGGTTTTCTCCAGTATTAATTGCCATGCAACCCCAAAAAAATATACGTAAAAAAGAAGCACTGTGGGCACAACGGAGGCTTAGAAGACTAAGAAAGCTCGAATCCTGCAAGAAGTCTTGAACAAAAGATTCTGGCACTAATGTTAACCTACCCACATGCAATGGATATCCAAAACATATTAACAAAAATATATGTTGTGAATTTTCCCAAAAAAAGAGAAAAACATTTTATTTTAAATAAAATAGTTTTCCAACTTCTGAGATGGGTATGCAGCTATCTTTATACTTCATGCACAGTATACAGAATATATAGAATACATACATGTAATATTTTGGGTAGGTGGGAAAGTCACAAAACTTTGGAACAACAGTTTAGATGTGCCATAACGCATAACTTGAACCAAGACAATGCAAACCTATTTATAAACCTTCTGTGTGCTCCTATTAGAGCAATCCCAGGATGACTAGAAATATAATACTGAATCAGAATGGTTATTAGACTGATCATTAGTCTGGTTGTGTTAATCTACAGTTCACATTCTTCCAATTTTTACTCCTATATGCTGAAATGAAGGGGAAATCACAAAGTTGAAGGCAAAGAGTCAGATGCTTCACTTTTAGCATTAGAAATAATCTCTATGCTAAGGATAAATGTTAAGTTCTCCCCTTTTTCCTACAGGCTATATTCAGTCAGCATTGTAGTGCTACAGCACAGCTACCATGGTTTTGGTAAATGTAGCAGCGAACTCTGCAGCTCTTCTGGGGGGAACATACTGCACTTTACTACCACAAAGGGTGCAAAAAGCTATTAACTGTGCATCTGATGTGATCCACCACATCTCAAAGACTTAATATCATGGAAAATACACCAGCATATATACCAGGAGACCATCTAGGTAATGCGCTCTGACAGCAACCAGCAATATTTGACAGTGAAATATTTCCCCAATGTAAAGAAGAAGAACTTCTGGTGCTCTACAGTTTTAGTGGCAATACGCAGGTACTATGAATGTAGGGAGGGATTTGGGATAATCACTCTTTTGAACATAAGATATCTACGTTTTTTCTACATCCTATTTTCTGTAACTAAAAGTTTTTCATCTGGGCTGCCACACAATTTTGCCAGGTAACTCTTGAACAAGGATCTCAGTAGCCCATGGAAAGCCAGTACAGACAACATACACTGCAGAAAGGAGTATTATTATGTCTTTTCCAGTGCATTGCTATTGCCAGCTACTATTTTGGAATTGTCTCAGTGAGAGGAATATTGCCCTGTTAAAAGCTGGGACAAAGACCCACACAGTATTTTCACATACAGCTATAATCCCCATTACAAACAAAACTGAAACACCTTGCTGTAGAGCAAGTTGTAGTATTGCAACAGCAAAACCACATAAATAGTGTTGATCCACAAGTTTGTCTCAAGTTGTAGTATTTCAGCTAAACAACAATAGGAGAAGACAGAAATGGATTGATATGAAATGGAGATTACTTCTTTAAGTGAGGATGCTTACAGCATACCTAACAAGTGATATCTGCTATTCCTCATCTCCTTTCATAAATGTTTTTAAAAAATGTAGAGAAGCAGCCTTAAAAATAATCTCAAACCTATGCACAATTTGATTACTGCTATTTGTCTTTTCAATATACAGATCCTATATAGCATACTGAGTCAGACAGATTTTCTGCTTGCTTCTTCTGCTCAGGAAATGAGTATTATTAATAGTGGTCTAACAAAAAACTTTATTACCAGATTCACCAGTGCTCAGAACATTGAAATATCTGGATTTGTTCTCTCCCACTGTACAAAAAGCTGAGTCTTAGGACAGGTGCAGCATGACAATGTTAACTTTCCCTGTGCATCATTTAACACCAACAGTACCCAAAATAATTAATTAGTTTTACGCTGTCTTGTCCTTAGACCATACTCAGAAGCAGTATGGATATAAATTTATCTGCAAAGGATAGACATTCTCTTAAACAAATATGTGTGGGAGATCCCCCTCCTGAAGTGTGGTGGCTGGCACATTATCAAATGCAAACTCAAACATCTGGATGCCAGATATTATCACTTGCTTGTTTTGCTCTGCTGCGTTCTCTACAGAATATGCTGTGAAGCTATGTACTTTGACTTGAGAGGATAATCCTGTGGATGCAGAAATCTCACACTATTTTAAAGGAAGATGCAATTTTTCTTGTGGTTACTCTTTTGTCTTCTCTACAATTTTGCATGCATCTGTATGCACAGGGCAGTTCATCTGAGAATTTCTCTACCTGCATTCTATAACTGCTACCTAAGGTAGACTAAGCAGTACATCACACATAGACCATACATTAATTTGTACATGACTTTACAACAAACATGGTCATAAAAGTTTGAAGTAAAAATTAGATTTTTTTTCATTTCTGACTTTCTTTTGCTTCAGACTTCTACATTCTGTGTTGTAAGTGGTCGAAGGCTATAAACTTTTCCCTGTTTTTCACGTACTGAATTATGCCATGGAAATTGGCATGAAAAAAGGGATGAGTGCTTAATCTGCAAGCTTTTAGAGGTAGCTCTTTGCAACTCCTCTTAAAAAAAAAAAAATAAAGTTGACATTCATGACCCAATGACCACATGCTTTTTTTGGTTAGGTGTTCTCATGCACCATTTAGCCTACTATGAATTTTTTCCATCCAGTGCATTGACTACAGCAGTCTTTAAATAATTTGTCTGCTGGGAGGTAGGACTGCCCACAGATTTAAATTACACAAAATACTATGAAATAAACAGACATTAAAAGAGAGACAAGCATAATTCTAATGTTGTTTTCAGAGTAATGTACATTTCTAAAGGTCCTCTCTACAGAACAATGTTTTCCCTGAGTTTTGTGAACTGGTTTTTCATCCTAGATAGTCTCTGAACACAGATTTTGCTGAGAATCAGTCAGACTGCCTTGTTAGTATATTTTTTAGAAGTTCTACTAATGGTATTCCCAAATCCTGATGGTAGCTCCTAGCTGTTTCCATAAGCAAGAGGCAGCATATCCTATTGCTCTCTTGAACAACACATGTGGTGACAGGCCAGTCATTTGCTACCTCAGACAAGAAAGGGCGATGAGTACTAAACTTTTCTTCAGTGACAGCATTTGTTTTGGTGTCTTTCTTCTACCAACACTCTAGTTTTCATTAAACTTCTAGAACTACATTAGCTGCATCTACAACTGCAAGTAGTGTAGTCTTAAAATGGATGTGTAGACAGCAACAGTTCACACTATAGATGTTTCAGGGTGCTCTAACTATCTCTGATCTTATCCTGGGGAATTTAGAGACTGCTATACATGGAGACTGATGGCATGCCCCTAAAGCAAATCTTCTCATTTAATTTGATTGTGAAGCACGTTTGTGCACTCTGAGACTGCCATGCAATGCAAGCACAGCCAAGGGGACAACTGATACATGTGATTCAAAAGCGCACTGCTGCCTCAAGTTAAAAATGCTATTGGATATATACCTGGATATTTGGATCATTATGGTTTCTCAGAGTTGGTATAAATTGGCCAGAATATTTCAAAAGCTACACAAGTACAGTGAACAACTGAGAAAGATAGAGATGCTCTATTTTAGTAGAATGTCATGGCATGGAAAATAAAAAGAAAACCAGTCTCTAAAGATTTTTAAGAATATTACCCAGTTTTTGTAATAAAGCTTCTATCCTATCCCTGTGCTGCTGACACTTCTGCCAGCAAATTATTTAGACCTTTAGTAATAGTGGGTTTTTTCCATCTCATTCTGATACCTTTCACACAATACTGGCAGACACAAACTTATTCCTTCTTTTCCTTATTCCTCTGCATCCCAAGAGACATCTGTAAGCCCTTGTGCTTTTAAAGTGCTAGATGCTCAAAGGCTCTTTTGAAATTAATAATAATCAATGCCAGCAGCATCTCAACACCCTACCCAGTATTTGCATGTGATGGAGGGAAAACAATAGCAAAAAAGGAGACATCAACTTGAGTTGTTCCAGCAGTTGTTTTAAATGGTGAATATTTTCCTTTTCTTAATGTGAAAAAGAAATAAACAATATCCTTAAACAATATCTTTTTAAATCCAGAACATAAGCAGACTCTCAATCACCCCAGTGTTCTGAAAAATCTGTATTTCTCTACAGTTGTATTGGCAAACTCAAATAATTTCTACCAGTAATGGAATTTACAACTGACTAGCCCTATGCTTTGAAAAATGCCATCCAGTAATTCTCTTTCTGATTCTTACATGGTAACATCAGTTTGGGATGTACTTCTTATACTGTTAATGAAGCAAAATGTAAATATTAAAAAATACTGACTGCATGCTTGAAGCCTGAAAGATTTATGCATAAGCCCTCCATTTCATTCCTGTTGGTGGACGACTTGCTTTAGAAAAAGCAGGCAGCTGCAGGGGAGGAATATGGAAACACTGTACTGAAAGTGTTATGCTAACTCTAAAGGTACAGAAAGAGTTGTACCTAAATTTAATTCTAGTTTTTAGGTGAAACTTTTACATAAACTAGAATATATTGGAAGAATGATTCTTCTGGTAGTTTAGGAGACTATTCAATACACATACTGAGGGGTATGATAAAATATCGGAGGGCTATGATAAAGTATCCATGCACAATACATTAAGTGTGAGAAAAAGACTTACCTTGTTGAATATCCTTCATCTCCAAGTGCAAACTCGATATTAAAATTCCTACAGTTTGAGATCGCTTTCCATCCAGCAATTTGATAATCTAGAAAGGTGATGCAAAATGATCTGAGATCAAGGGAACACTCTAGAAAGGATTCAGCCACTTTTATAACAGAAGCTAATTTGCGAATTGACAATGAATTTTAAGAAATGAATTTTAAGACTGAATTCTCACCAGTTCTACCAAAGAACATCACCTCTTACTTGTAGGATGCTGTTACATAGGAAAAGAAAAAGGCACATCAAATATTTATTCTGGAATATGCTTTCCCCCCACCTTTTTCTTTAAATGACAAATATGAACTATTAAAGACACTGAGTACACCACAAGTTCCTGAGTTTGTCTGGTAGTTTACATTTCAGTGTAAACAGGCTTATGTCTATTTTTTTCAGCAAAGAATCAATTTCTGACCAAGAAGAATTGAAGAATTGTCTTTTTATGTCCTCTCAGCACTACTTCTGGAACACTGGGCACTACCCAAAGTATTTCTTTTGCTCATGTCTGAATGTGCTTATTCCACACTGTTGACACTCCACAGTGATTTCAGGATTTTTTTCACATTTGGGTACAGATATTTGAGAGTATAATATACTGACATTCAGACTGTAATACTTTCTGATGAGAGTTTAGGGGGAGAGGAAGAAAGGAGGAAGAGAAGCCTTTATGTTATTTTGGCTGGTTGAAATTACTTATAAAGAAAGGGATCAGTGTTGCTCAGATGTTACAAATGTAAAAAACTTATTTCCCACAATGTCTGGGATATTGGTATTTGTGATTTTGATTTATTTCATAAGAAAGATATGACAGGAGCACATCACAAAATGCAATACAGACACAAATTCTTCAAAAATACAAAATGTTCTGATCCAAGCAGATGGCTTACTTCATAGTGTTGATGTACAAGAACTATCAAAAATACTAACTCCTATGCAAAACTAAAACTAATAGCTATGTTTTTTCCAAAATTTATATTTTTAGTATTTGAATATTTAATCTATATTTCTCCAAATTTAATTTTATTATTTAAATTAAAGGTGGCACTTATATTTGGATATTTAATCATAGTAAGAACTTAAAACAATTATTATTCTTGATTGCTAGAATGCTTTTAGTGATACTCAAAGACAGTTAACTGACAAAATTTATATTAACTCATAAAAATGTTTCCTGTGTTTTATGTGATTTACAAATATTTGCCTATGAAAATACTTATTTAGATAGTAAACCTTCTGATTTTTATGAATTCTTACAATTATTTAGAGTACTGAAACTGGATAATATATGCACAAGTTGGAACAAATGCTCTCTTCAACAAAGAGCTGACAGATATTTTAGGTCCCTCTTGTAGGTACTCAATAATAAATTTATGTTAAAGTAGATACTGTATATTTTCTGCCAAAATTTGAAAAAATCTATGCTGAGATTTTTTTTCTGCCTATATGTACAGCACATATGATGGATATTAAGAAATTAATACCGTGGAAGGTGTTTTGTTCAAATGACAAAATATTCAGGCTCTTTACCTCGTGAGTACACAAGCAGACAAGATGATTTTGCTCCAAGTTACCTTAATTGAACGCTGTGGAAGCATCACATCCTGCTGACTGATTCTTCTGAGCAAATGTAAGTAACTGCCTGGTTTATCATGGTCATCTCTGAAGCTTTACATGAATTTGCTGAACTCCACAGCACATTAACTTCTTACAGGGATAATTACAGGTTTGAGCAGTATGCAATTTGTACAGCATTCACTGACCTCCAAGCTGACCTTGCTCAGGGCAAATTCATAGGTTGTCATAAACCCCATTAGACATGCCTAGTTTGAGGCAAAACCTTTCCAGACTACAGCTGTTGTAGACAACATGACATTTTAAATCATTCCACTGAAGTATTTGTAAGTGCTACTATATCCTCAAGATATGATCAAACTAGCCCACATCACTAAGCAAGACCTCCCCCCTAAACAATTTGTGAGAAAATCCTTAAAGAAAACCCTATATAATTTTAAAAGTTAAACCAGAGATTAATGATTTGAAACAGCAACTGACTGTATATTCACTTGCATTTTAGCCAAATGTACACATGGTCACAATTGCCAGGCATCAAGCTAGATGCAGACTACCTAAAGTAGCTTCAACCAAGTAACTGAAAGCTAATAATTAATTCATTAGAGAGCAAAAATGGAGGACCATGACGACAGAATAGCTTACATTAAGCATAAACCTACTTCAAACCCATAGTTACAATGCTAAGTATTGTACTGAAATTTTGTCATAGATTTTTAGAATCAATGTGGAACTTGAAAGATTTTGCAGTTAAAATATATAATCAGTAGTAAAACAGAGAATTAATTTTCAAAGACACTAACTTTGTCCCAAATGATGGTTATTCTGTCACTAAGGGGGAATTACATATGTGTGTGAATTCCAAATAGAAAGGAGACACAAAAAAATCAACACTTTTTCAGTTCAGTAAAAACATAAGGCAAATAAAAGGAAAGTTTGTAAAGACTGTGTTGAACTATTTAGTCTATGCTTTTAAAAGACAAATCACTGTTCACCTCTCAGCATATTGGGACTTGCTTGTAGCTGGCAGTGACAGGTAAGCAGCTACAAGCCAGCTGATGCTGCTGTGCCAGCTGGTGGGGTTTGCCAGCTGCCTGTTGCTTCTCCAGACTACAAATGCATTGTTGTAATGGATGCAGCATCTTCTGGCTTAGTGACAAAATTGTGACTGCTGGTGATAATTCCTTTATTTCACTGATCCATAGCATTACTTGATTTTGCTGTTTTTCCCCTATTTTTTAATGTTAAGTTAGCTCATTTGCTGTACACAAGTGTCGCATCTACATCTTTCAAATCTTTATAATCTAATTAAAAAGTGAAGATATACCAAAGCTTGAATACACTAATAAATTATTCTGTCATTCCCATTAGAAGGTGTTCCTCTAATGTAGCCAGAAATTTATTTCATTAAATATTGTACAGCAGACTTTACTGTTCTGTCAAACTGCAATGCCTACATTCTGACCAGGACACTTACTGGTGCTGAAATCTGAAGAGATTCAGTTTACTTTAGTGATTAAAAGTTAAATCCTTCCTCCTGGTGGTGCATGGATTCCTTCCATAATATTTAAATTTATTGAGAAAAGCCATAAGCTAAAAAGCTGTCCTGCACATTACAGCATTTCCCTCCATTCCCACTCACCAACTTTTACAGCAAATCAACAGCCTGGACCCATGTTTGGATTGCTGAAACTCTGTGCAAACACAGGAAGAATATTCTGCACAAGAAGCCAAAGTATGTCCCTCAAACCATTCTGCATAAACAATCCAAGAGTTACCAATGAAATTTCAGAAGCTTAAGACTAGACATTATCTCTTATATTCCTACTCAAGGGAGAGCCAAATTTAACTATGTTTTCCTTAATGTGGGTGAACCATAGCTTTATATTTTTTAAAGCCTATTTACAATTTTATTAGCTTGAAAACACCACTACTTTTAGCCTTTTTCTAAAGTACACACAAATGGCAATATATCAGGTTCAAATAGGAGGTGTGAATGAGCTAGTAAGAAACATTTCTCAATGTCTTTACTCCTATCAGAACTGCAAAAATTAGACAAACCACAAAGTAGATGTTCACCCTGTGGATAATTTCTATATTCAACATGACTTCAGGGCTTTGTGATAAACAAGGAATGCCATTATTTTTCTCAGAACAGAATATAAAAAGAAAGTGAGAGTGCCTCGGATGAACATGCACTAGCATTTTAGTACTTCTGCTTAAGTTTGAACACTGTTTATTATCTTATGCAGACAGCTGAAGACAGTCATTGTGTTTCACCCCTGCAAAGCTTCCAACATTTTCTGCAATATCTGCCCTTCTTGCGGAAACACAAAATTTATTAATTGTAATTCCTCATTTAGTTAGATGGACAAAAAACTTGCTGACAGGCATATCCCTTTCAGTTAAAAAAATGCAATTCACTCAAAATATTGACACTCTTCGTAAATGAGAACACATGTTAATAATTATGTGAAGTCTGTTAGAGATAATAGACAACAGAAAAGCCATTATCTTTAATGTCCTCCTGCGTCTTTGAAATTATAATCATTGCACTAAAGGGCCAAAAATGATTGATGGACTTTCATTTGGAGCATACACCTGACACAAATTACTTGACATTTGCTCTTCTTTTTTTTTTGTAAGATGAAGACAGAGTGGCATCACAAATACCCAACTATCCTGTTTCTTGAAAAAGTATAGAAAATACTTGAGTTTTTGAGGATAAATTACTAACAAGTGCTCAAATATATTAGAAAAACTAACATAACGTCAAAATATGTGCTAAATCTAGCAATAGAGCTACAAAATACACATGGAAAAAATCGCAGCAAATACATCTTTTTTAAATATCTCTTTTTCAAGATTTCAGAATATTAGGTTAATATATAATGAATACGTCTTCGATTTATTTGATTCATATTCAGGAGCTAAGGGACTTTTGTTTTCCTCCAATAATTTGAACTTTTCCTGCTGCAGATTCAACCATTTCAGAAATATAAAATAACTATGAAATAAATCCCACTCCTTCTGTATATTATTTATCTACCTAGAGTCCCTGGGAACATCAGCAATCATCTCCATTTCATGGACATCAACTCCAAACATTTACTGCATTACATTACTTCATATAAGATTATAATGCATCTAGTCTTAATTAAAAAACATTTTTATGCGAGAATAATTATATTTTTAATGTTTATATATCTTGCACAGTATTTTGTTCTAATACTGGGACATAACTAATATATTCATCTAGCCAGTAAATTCTCCCAACCAGAAAAAACCAAATTCCATTGTCAAGACATAATATCAAAGCCTCAGAATACTAATTTTTATCATTATCTACATAATACATAGAACATTAAATAAAATATTGCATACTTGCAGAGAAAATAAATGCAAGAACAAGAGTTTCCTGCATTATTTCAGAGGGTGTACAATTGGAAAAAAACCTTAAAGTTCTTCCAAAGGTGCTACATTTTCCAAAGGGCTTCAAGATCAAAGAAGCACGAGCAGCCAGAGCCAGTTTGCAGAGCTTCTAAGCCCAGATAAACATTACAATAAAAAAATTCCAGTCTTATGTATATATATTTGTGTACTAGAAAGGTACACCTGACCTTTGCTTAGCCTATATGGGATTTACATTGTATCACCATCAAGTGAATGAACTATATTTTTCCAAAATAAATTATTATATTTCTAAAAATAAGTAAAATGACCTTTTATGCAGTCCTTTAAGTTGTATTACCATTGCTGCTAAGATTCCTAATTTCCATTCCTTTCTTCCCCCACACACTTATCAGAAGCCTCTAGAAATCAGTGTAACCCAATAAGCCATTTCTATCTGGCATGAATGCAACAAATTTGGGAATCATCAAAGTATTTTTGAAAAAAGTATAGCCAGCTGTTTCAACCCATATGACAATGGGCAGAAGGTGAACTTTATGTCTTTTAACTGATTAACAGAATGAAGATGTTGAAAAGGCACTCGAAATGTCATTCTGCCCAACAAGACAACATTTCTGCACTTCAAGATAGTTATCAATTATATGTGTACCACTCCAAACAAACTTTCCTAAAGATCTGCAAATACAGAAACACAATTTCCCTAGCCAAAATTTTTCTGCATTCCTTCGGCATCCTTGCTCTTAGAAAGCTTTTCATAATTTTTCTTTGCAGCAGCTGCATGCACTTGATTACACTTATACTGTGTGTCCCAATCAACCTTCTCCTTTCTAGACTAAACAATCATAATAATTTGATTCTTTCCTTAGAGACTACTTCACTTTTCATTATTCTCCCTCTTCTTGACTCTTTACAGTTAGCAAATTTTTAATGAACGGTTGTAGTGCCTAAATGTAGATACAGATCTTAACTGAGACATGGCTGAGTAGCATCTTGCAAGCAATACTTCTTGATCTATCAGAGTTATGCTTTGCATTTTTAGTATTACCATGATTTGACAATTCATATTCGTCTTGTGAGCCACTATAATGCCAAGACTCTTTCTGCTGAACTATTACTAGTCAGTTAGTCAGCTGTACCCCATCTTCTTTTTTAGGTAGCTGAATATTCTTAATCGTGTTAACCTTGTGGTTAATTGCATTAGCTTTGTGCTTATCTTTGTCTGTAAGATGAGATCTCAGACATATGAAAGCCTTGTGAAGGATCTATTTCAGTACATTTGAAGCCTCTCACAAATAGGTGGTGGCTGCAGAGCTAGCATTTTGCTATTCAAGAAATAAGTGAAAATACAAAGTAACTACAACCAGCAGAGAAGTCCACAGAGTCCCCAGTGTATTCTTCTATTTTGACAGTGAGTATATATATGCATGAACAGAAATATTATTGATGATATATTGAAATATTATTGATATATTATAAATATTCATTCTACGAAACATTTTATTATACTGTAATTATATAATATATATGACTATAAATATATATGTATATATTCATATATATACTCAGAAGTTTCCTTTCTGAGCATAACTTGCTAAATGGTACTGGAAAATAGACCAGCCATTCCATTTATCTTAATCACAGAATCAATCAGGTTGAAAAAGATTTCTGACATCCAACCTATGACTGAACGCCACCACGTCAACCAGACCACAGCACTGAGTGCCACAGTCAGTGCTTCCTTAAATACCTCCAGGGATGGTGACTGCCACCTCCCTGAAGAGTCCATTCCTAAGGCTAATCACCCTTTCTGTGAAGAAATTCCTCCATGTCCAACCTAAATCTCCCTGGTGCAGCTTATATAGGACATTTAGACATTTCTGGCTGAAAATGGCAGGTGTCTATCAGCTGTAAGTAAAAGAAAGCAGAGCATACAGTGAATTTTTTAATCTGTGTTGCCATACAGTGTCTACTACTGGGAAAATGGGTAAGAGCAGAACTGAAATTTCTATAGGCTTTCCACAGAAGCATTTATTTCACAGCCTAAGCACACAGATTATTCCAACTGGTTTCACAAAACTAATAATTCTGAGAATAAACTGAGTAATATTGTTTTATTTGGAATTGCAAAAGAGTTAAATGAGAAACAATTACCCTCTAATTAAAAAGATAAAATCTTAATTCCAATTGAAAAAGGAACTTGACTGTGAGGCACTGATGTAACTCTCATTTAAGGAGCAAAGTATTGAACAATCATATTTTAATAAGCTGACCTGCACCATCTATTGGTCTGTCATTTCCCTCAAAACCAAAGAAGCTGAACTTAGTTTGTGTAAGATGCTATGAAATAAGGCATAGTTTGTGCAGAGAAGAGGGTTAGTGCAGGGAGTGGGTCAGTCTTACCAGGTATCACTAAATAAAACAGCTTAACTATTTCAAACACAAACTACAGCTTCACTACTGTACCTATAACTTGCTCTGAAGGCCTTTTTAGTGAACATGAAAAAGGAATTTATAAGTAAGTACATAACGACATGGTGTCAACTACATCTATATGGTGAGCCTCATATAAGATTTGTGTTTCGTAATGTCTGTAGAAAGCATCTTTTACCAGACTATACAATTTCCTATAATGTGACACGAGTACCATTTTTAAGATCAGACAAGCAGAAATTTATGTACTGAAGCAAAGAAAAAATTCCTGCTAAAACCATAGTAGATATAATTGTTAGGAAAAAGGCAAGAAACGTTGAGAGCCAAAAGAAGCATAAGAAATCAGAAATGAAACCAGTCAAACTGACAATTTTATATTGATCTACAGGAGTTCTCTGTTATTATCTACTAATAAATCCTCCTAAGTAAATGAAGTAAATAAAATGCCTCTCTACTACTGTAACATTTGCAGCCCACCAAGATTGACCCACTGGACATATCTGGGATTTCAGAGAGACAAAGAAAAACACAGGACCATCTAAGAGGCCCAACTGTCTGTAAAAACATTCAGCTGCTACTATGAGTCATTTAACTGAGAAAGGTGAAAAGATAGGATACAAGATAAGAAAATGCTTCTGTACTCAATGAACATTTTCTTTGAATTCTAAAAGTGGATTTATTTTTAATTTTTAATTTGACCCAATGATGGAATTTCACACTACTGACCATGACTTTGGTAAATTCTCACAGAAAATCCTACAGTTCCCATGGTTCGTGACACCATTACATTCCCATCGGTTTTGAAAACTAAAGACATAGTAATATATGTAATTTTGAATTTATTTCTAAGAGGGTTTACTTTTGTAGTTTCCACAGTACTTTAAAGGAACCTTTTTAATTTCTTTAATTTCAGTAAAATACCCATTGTATTAAAATATCTTATTGCCTCTAATACCAAAGCAGAATAATTAAAACGTTGATAGAAATAAAAAGGATGTCTTGGTATGAGAATACACTGGTTGCTCATGAGAAATAATGCATATTATTATAACAATATGTTCTGTAAGTACTACCCAATTCAATTTTGGATAAGCCAAGAGAGATCACTAAAAAATCATGCTGCTCAAACAAGTAAGTTAGTTTGCAAAGCAGCAAGGAAAGAGAAAAGCATAATTTCATCTTTCAGTATACAGGCCTAATTCTGTGCCTGGTTTGCTGTCACCCCCTTGGAAAAGTAGATATACTCCCATAATTACTGAGATTTTGAAATACAAAGGCAACTACTTATGCATATTAATTCCCCATTAAATTACAGTGATTAAATACTTCAAAGTTCTTTAGAAACCTGTATTTCCTATTACATAATTCTTTCTGAAAAAAGGTAAATTAATGAAATGTAAAAATAAATATTAGAAAGAAGGCATAAGATATGTGAACTAATTGAATTTATGGATACAGCTGCTGCTACATATCACATTCATTTCAAGCATTTGCCAAGTAAAATATATAAAAATATTTTTCACAGAGATGTTCATGCCCAGCGTCAGTCTAATATTTGAAAGACTGTAACTATTATTTCTTTGGTGTGCATTTACAAATGCCAGCATGTCCCCATCCAGGCCCCATTTTATATTATTTACCTTTTGCATCGCATGAATTTGAGTTCTATAAATTCTACAGCCTTACTGATACTTCTCATTAGCTGTTACATTAAGACACAATACACGGAATTTATGATGAAAGATGTTCTGAAAGATCTGAAAGCCCCAACATGTATACATATTTCACGCTCTATGAATTATAAAATTGAAGGTAGCAAGCACAGCTCACATGCAAAGTGCCCTCTTGTGGTTCCCAGCAGGTCAACTCAAAGAAATTTAAAACACAAATGTTTCAGTAGTTTCTGATGTATAATCACACTGGTTTAGGAAAATAGTATTGATTATTACTCAGTCTAGAATTTTTCTGGCAGTAAATACTACTAATGGCATTTGTTTTTCCCATCTGCATGTCCCAATTGGCAAGTGCCAGCTGCCTCTCTAATGGATCATGTCTAAATGCTATGGCAATGACACAGCTACTGCACGTAGCTTTGGCCATCAAAGACATGATTGTCCTTCCCCTTCCTGACACAACTCCTTAGCTATATTGAAAAAAATTTGGCATTCCTTATTTAAAATTTTGCTTTAAATTTCATTTTTCTAACAAAATTAATCTCAGTGGAAGAGAGGTTTGCTGGAGTAACTAAAGACAGGCATTAATTATACATCAGCTCAAGGGCAAATAATGGCCAAAATACTGTAACTTTCAGATACTAATTAGAACTTTAATTCTATTCTCCTGTACAGTATTTTTCTACCTCATTAGGATGGGGAACTTTCATTAGCAAAGGTAAAAGATTTTCCAAGGTAAATAATAGCCCTGCATTCTCAAGCAAAAGATTTGAGATTGAATCAGCAATCCATAGTTTTATTTCTTGCTCATTCACAAAAAATCCAAAAATTAAAAAGGAGTTTTCTCAAAATGAAAGACTAAACAGTACCACACACACAAAAAAAAAAAAAAAAAAAAAAAAAAAAAAAGACAAAGAAACAATAAATACCTTTTTGGCCTTGGTTTTTTTTTCATAAGTCTCTGATAATGGTTTTCTTTTTTCCTGAGTGATGTCTTTGGAGAATAAATATTCAAACTCAGTAGTGTCAAGTATATCAGGTTCTTCCAGTGATTCCCATAATGTTGGCATAGCAGTTTTCCTATAAAGGGAGGTAATAATAAAATTTCAAAACCTTATGAGAAACGATAATAGATCTAACCATAATAGATGAAAATCCATGATAGATTTAAACTCAAAGCAACACACAGAGCATTCCTTTCCTATACCTTGCTCTTGTAAGGAGTTAAAAGTTTTCCTATGAGTTTTAGTTATTAGTTTGAGCTACTTAGTCCATGCCTGCTAGACTATGCATCATTCGCATAGCACCGTTCTTGGTGCAACAATGGCAACTTGTGCAAATACATGTCAAGAGATTTCTGCCACTTCAACTAGGATTAGAAGTACTCCAATGTCAGCTTTTTTGAGAAATTCCCAGTAATCTATCTAGACCTATAAAAATAAACAATATCAACAAATAGTGAACAAACTTTATTCAAGCATATTTTAAGTGTGTTTGGGGAAATTTGTATAGGACCTGATTTACTTCATGTTATCCATAGATGTTGTATGCTCATATTTATCCTTGTTGTAGTTCAGAGAAACTAGAGTAATTGTGTGGCTTATATTTTGGGAGACTAGCCAGTATTCTTCTCCATTCAACCAACTGCAAATTTTAAATGTGGATTATCTTTCTTTTTTTGCCTTCCAAGACCAGATTTAGTTTTGGATCAGCTGGGAGCTTGTTTACACAATCCTCCAGTTTTATCTGGAATAGGGGAAAATAATATGTAGTGCTACAAACACTGCACATCAATTCTGAAAGGGCCTTGTTTCAAAATATTCAATTTCAGGAAAATATGTGGGACAAAACTTCTGAGTGTTCTTGTCTGTTTATCAGTAGAAGGTGGGACCACATCTTCCAGCAGATGTCACTAAAAGGCAGTGAAATTATTTGCAATTAAAAAAAAGTGAAGAAAACCACTACAAAATACAAATGGCTGGTTTCACTAAACATAGATGTAATATGCAACAAAACTGAATACCTACCAATTCAAAAGGAGCCAATTTTTTTTACTTAAATTCAGGATTTATTTTCTACTTAATGCTCAACTGTCTACTGTCATGAACGTATAAGGAACTTTTCATTTTTTTTTTATTAACATCTGCTGACGCAGCATATTCTATGTCACAGGACATGCTTAGAGCTCCACAGCTTCATGCTTCCTGATATTAGTTTTCGTCCCTGCACCAGGACAGTTGTGCTAGCAATACTGAAGAATGAAGGATTCTTTCTGGCTCTGCAAACAGAAGTCCGGGACAGGTTCTGATCTGAGCAGCAAATCCTTGAAGAAATTTCCAGTTCTAATACAGACCAGGAAAATGCTGGACCATTACATCTGGTAACTAGCAGTTCATCAGAATGCTATGAATTATCCCTTACCTTGCAAAAACTTGGTGAACCAGCACTGTCTCAGAAAGAAAACTTTTATTTAATTGATTCAATGGGAAGAATTTCAATAAAGTTTATTTATGGACTAACTATTTATACACTATGAAACAATTATGCCAAAGAAATACTGGGAAAGTAAAAACGAAATGTTCAAGATTCCTGCTCCAAAATATTTCAATTCTAAAAAATTTCAATTCTTTTTAATTCTGAAAAACTAAGACTATACAACTGACATTTCAGTAATTTCTTTGTTCTTGTCAGATATTTTATATAAAATATTGACATCTTACAATGTTTTATTACACCAGAATAATGGTACTTTCTCATCAAAATAAATTCAGAGCTGTAAAGTAAAATAAAAGTCATATTTAAATTCACTTAATTGCTATGAAGTTATTTACTTCAAACGTGTTTAAATATAATAGAAAAACTTGAAAATAAAATATTATAATACTAAAAAATTTAAATAAATACATAATTTATAAAAATCATTGTTACAGAATAAATTATAATAATTTCTAAAAATTAACATTATATTAATAATATAATGTAACGATAATAATATAATAATAAGTAACATACTGTGTGTATATACTGTATAGCACATATTATGATGCATTATGGCTATAGTAATATAATTTAGCTTATTAAAATATTTAAATTTAGCATCTTGGTAACTGCTGCTAGGCTAACAATGTTGAACACAGATAATAATGGTTTGAACTTTAAGATCCCAATAATAATGTAATTTCATTATCTGCATTAATACGGGACCTGAATTAAGGAACAACTCTTCATTAAAATAAAAGTCTGTGTCACTTAAGCATCCCCCAAAAATTCTTTTTGATCCATGCCTCCTAATGAGCTCTGTATTACAGTAATAAACACAGGAAGGAAAGTCAGTATCAGTCAAATCCAAAAAGAGCAGCTGCGTAACTGTGGCAGTAAGGTCCTAATGCTGTTTCAGAAAGTGTGACTGGGAGAACTGCTTTTCTCCTGTCAGCTAAATAAACAGGTAGCATAAAAAAAGATGGTAGGATAATTTCAAACAAACCTGGCCAAAAATTGTTTATTTATGCCTGTTCACAAAATGACCCCTTCCAAACTAATTGACAAAACAGTGTATTTTGTAGTAGACCAGCCTCTGCAGGGCCCCATCCAATCTGGGCTTGAACACTTTCAGGAAAGAGGAATCTGCAGCTCCTCTTGGAAACCTTTCAGTGCCTCTCCACTCCCACAGTAAAGAATTTCTTCCTTATACTCTACCCAAATCTACCTCCTCTAATCACAGATTTTACTGATACTGGGAGTTGCCCCAGCTCAGTACAAGATCTTGCACTTGGACTTGTTTGCAGTCCCACTACTCAAGCATATCAGGGTCCCTCTGGATGGCATCCCTCCCTCAAACACATCTGGGATTCTATCCCTGCACTACATCACAGTAAGGGGGATATTCTTTTCAAAATTTTATATCTATTTTTTTAAAAGCTGTAGAGGTCTCTATCAGTACTGAGACTTGTCCATAATGGACACTTCATGCTGCAGGTAGCTTAGCTGCATATATTTACACACATGCTTTATTCTTCCTGCTCTGACAGAATTATGCACAGAGGTTAGGTTCCAGTTTAACTGTTTCCAGTTTCTAGAACTGGAATCACAGAGGAGGACACAATATAGTTCTCTGGAGAATGGATCACAAAGTGACTGGAAAACAAAAACGAAACTAAATTCTCATCTGACCAAACTTTAACATTTCAATTCTACTGCAAACACAGACTTAATTTTAAGAAAATAAAAAAAATCTTTCTAATCTCTTGGCTACCCTTTTATGCTTTAGTGCTAAATCTGGGAAGCACTCTGTCACTATAGTTATCCATTCAGCGCTTGAATTATTAGGAGAAAAAGCCCAAATAAAACATGCTTTTGTTATGATGCAAAAAGTTTTCATTTATAATACATACAATTTTAATTTAAATATGATATTTTAGAACAACTTATTTTTTCAGACTTCTAGAACTGATTCAGGTTTTTTTCTAGAATTATGTAAATTCCCTGTCTCTACACTGACCTGTAAGCAGCAGCTCAAGTCCAAGTAAGTATATTTTACCTGTTATCTTGCAATTGTATTCGTGTCCAGTACAAAGGCTTCATGGGACGGCCAGGTTCAATGGCAGGTTTTCGAGGACCTTGGTTTGAAGATAAAGTGCTATTAAAAAACAACCCAGGCCCAGGAGGTGGAGGGGGTGGAGGTAACCCAGATCCAGGCAGTGGAGGAGGAACAGGAGGTCCCAGCCCCGGAAGCGGTGGGGGTGGCGGTGGTGGTGGTGCTTGAAAATTCCTACAGCCTTCAGAAAGTGGAGGTGGCAGCGGTGGACCCAATCCAAACTGAGATGTCAGTGAAGCTGGACCCATTGGCAAAGGTGGTGGTGGAGGAACTACAGCAGACAGTGAAGAATCAGGAAGGGGAGGAGGTGGTGGTGGTGGAGGCAGCATTTGTTTTGGTTGACAAGACAAGACACTTTCTGATGACTGTACATTGTAATTGTCCTTATTTTCACTTTGGGCAGATATACTATGTGTCAAAGAAGAAATATTAAGCTTTTTGGGTACTATTTGGTTATTTTTCACAGCTCTGTTTTCTTCTTCACTAGGCTTTATAAAAGTTTCTCTGTCAGTCTGTATACATACATTTCGGTATGCCTTTGGTGGGTTATCATCTTCAGTAGAAACACCAATATCCTTTGCTTTTTCATTTCTTCTGTTTAATTTATTATCAAGTTCATTCTTCAGATGTGCAATGGTTTCCTCAAGCTGAGCAGTTGAGACAGCATGTTCTCCACGAATATGGAATACCCTGAGTTCAAACTGAGACTGCAGAGCAACAATAAAAAAACATCGTTAGTGCAAATATTTTTTTAAGTGTTTATTTCGTAGTTTGTTAAAAATCTTCACATTTGAGCTATGTTCTTAATCAAAGTGGGAAATACTTCTCTTTCCCAGTTCTAAATGGTTCTATTGCAAGCTATCATATAACTGGACAATTACTAATCTTTAAAGAAATGTAAGCAGGATGTCTTTCAACAAAATATATTTTGTAAGGAAAAATCCAGAACATCAATTTGGGCAAATTTTAAGTTGTACCTTATCTTTAAGCAGACTTACCAGTTTTTAATTGAATGCAATAATTAATGGTATATTAGAAAAAAGGTAGCTTTTTCAAACATTATTCTATTTAATGACATGAGTTTATTGCTTATTTCATTTCATATATATGTTATATAAACATATATAGAGAGATAACATGTTAGGAAGTAAAAAATAGATTAAACACAACAGAGATTGAAATTCATTCAAGATAAAACATTAAATAAAACAATATCTTAATCTATTTAAGTGTTATCATCAATAAAATTCACAGAGGTACACATAAATTCTTGAAGTTTATCTCTGCAATTAGATTAAAATTTCATTTCTTCTAGATATATTTTAATCTACAATTCAGGAAAATAAACATTAGAACCAAGAGAATAAAGACAATTTCACTGGATAACTAAGTAAGTAAGGAAAAAAACCCACTTTTCTTACTATATATGAGAAAGATACAAAACATTTGGCACAGAAATACCTCCTTTAAAAAATCCAATACAATCCAATACTGCTATTTCAGGTTATCAGGTCCCTACAAGTTATTTTCTGTTATGCCATGATACAATCAGACAGCTGATATTACCATGATTCTTTGCAAGGCAATGACTCCTGAAAGAGAGTTTTCATGGTTCTTCCAGGATCCCTCTACAAAAGGGAAGCCAACCTCATAACAGAAACAGCTAATAAACTGTGATTTTCCCAAATTCCTACACGCACAGGAATTTACACTTAAAATTCCCATGAAGTGCTTGTCAGAAGTGGCAACACAGAACTCCCTATTTACCATTCCAACTTGAGTATTAGGGCAGAGCTACTAGTTTACAGCATTAAGTAATGTGCATCCAAGTCACATAGCTGTAGCTCAACATGGAAAATATAATGTAATAGTTGTGGGTTTATATTGTGAAATGAAGTTTGACTAGATATGCAAACAAGATACGCATACTTACAGGAGTATGATCAGTTTGGATTCTAATCAATTTTGTAGGACAAAATCCAAAGTAAACAATCTGAACACACTGGGTATAAAATGCTCCTTTACACTGGCAAGTGTAAAGGTGGGAAATCAAGTTTGAAGTCTTACAGAGAGAATCAAACAGATCTGCATTGGAAACAACCCAATTTTGGTTAGTTTTATAGATGACTCACAACAAATATTATAACAATAAATTTACTTAGCTTTCTTCCTTTTCCTACTATTAATCTATTGGCACTCATCTTTATTATTAGTTCAATTCAACTATCACAAGATTTTCTGCCATTTGAATTGCTCCAAAGAAATTGCCTTTCTTTTTAAACTTGGCATACTGATCCATAAATGAGGTAATGAAATAAGTTTGCCTTAAGGAATTTAACTGGAGTTTTTTTATCATAGTGCTTTGCTCCTATTGGACATCAAACCCTGCCTCACAGAACAATCTACTTTGAACGTTAAAGATTTTCCCAGCAGTAAATCTGAAGCCACCTTAAAAACACAATGTAAAAGAAGCACAGTATCTAACAAAACTATTTATTACATTTAAATGGGCATAAAAGCAACTGTGTTAGTATTATAAGCATCTCCAAATACAGATCTCCAGTTTTAATTTACAATACAAAATTGGTAGTTTAAAGTCAAAATGATATTTGAGGTGAAAGAATGAAAAGCAAGAAAAAGCATAAAACTTGCATGTTTTCAGAATTATTTTCTGTAACTTGAAAAAACCCTATAAACAAGAATTAAAGCTAAAAACACTAAGCATTAGTAATAACAAAAAATAAGTAATATTTCTATTTAGTAATAAGAAACAAATTTTATTTTAATTACTTTTCATCTCAAAGTAAGTCTTCTTCACCAAAGTAAGATTACCTTATATAGCTATGATAATACTTTTAACAAGTGTCAAGCATATGAATATTCATATGTGCTATTTTATATATACATGCATAAATAATACATACATATTCTTAATAAAGGCATGCTTCCTGGAAAATATTTCTTAAAATGAGATAAAATGCTCTAAAGTCATATGATAAATCGAATGGAGAGCAAACATCATCAAAATGCAGTAGTTGGTCACAACTATCTTAGGCAAGATGAAATGTAGAACTATTTCAGCAGGAAGCAAGGTATTTGATGGAGGGAAGTTATGGGAGGAAGGCTGGAGGAGCAGAAGATAATAGAAAGCAGCTGAAACTAAAGCTTATATACATGAATGAACATTATTTCTGAAGAAGGGTAGAGGATTTTGAATCCTATCAAAGAAAATTTCTGTAAAATTGCTGTTTAAAATGAAAGCAAGACTACAAAGAACAATGTGGGAGATGTTCATCAGTAAGCTTTAGATATATTTCTTTTCATTTGAAAACTGCATTTGCCACTTTGCTGACTGGTATAGGAGCCTGGTTGCTTGCTTCCCAGCAGCACTCATTTGAGAAATTTGGATTGTATAGCTACATTCAATACCAAATAAGCTATTGCAAGGAACGTATTTCTATTCCCCTGACCATTTCATTTTCTTGCAGCAATAATCTGCTTTTTCAGAGAGTATCAAATTAAGCCCTCAAGCCCTGGTCTATTGAGGTTCTCTGGCTTTCCATTGTATCAGTGACTCTTGCCAGTCAGCCATTGACATATTACTCTCTCTCCTGTACACACACACAGAATTGATACAGCTGCCTAAATTTCCATGAAAGTAGATATATATTTTTGCCAGGTTACTTCTACAAATACCATATTTGAAGCATGAATGTTTCAATAAAGCCTTATTACTATTTTTTTTCATACTGCTAGTTTAAAAGAAAAAGCTCTAATGTGCTGAAATCAGATTTCAATCATCAATTTGAAAGTACCTTGTGAGTATCATAAGTCTAATTCACACAGCAATGTGCTACTGAAAAAAGTTTCCTTACTTTGGCACAATCTTTCTTGCATTAATTGTCAATAATAGGCAAATAATATTATGCTATTAAGCTAAAGTACACAGTCAAAATTCAGAATTCACAATAATTTTATCAGACAAGGAAACAGTATGAAAATATACATGCTGCAATTCAAGAAAGAGGGCTGCAGTGTACATAGCCACAGAAGGGATTGATCAGTGGTGTGGCAATTCTATGGGGAAAAGATCTGCAAAGGACAGCACATCACAGACTCATTGAGTCAATGCTGTATTAGGATAAAAAGAATTGTCATATGCAAAAGAAGTAATCTTTGTGCTTTATTCAGTACTAAAAGCTGTGTGTTTTTTCAGTTTAAGAGAAATTCTGTCCCTGTGTTCATGACCACTGCTATTGAAATTCGGGGCAGCTCATTTGGTCTTAATTTTCTATGTTAAATCAACAATGCCTTTTGTCTCCACCTCACCCTTACTGGATAATGCTCCCCTTGTTTCCTTAGTTCCTTTCTGCTTTCACTGCTGAAAAATACTTTCAGTGAACCCTTAAATTTCCTTTGCAAGACGTAATTCAGCTTGAGTATTGTCAAATGCCCTTTTCTATTCTGAATTCTAAAACTGGCCTTCCTGACTAATGTACCTCATTTTCCTTTCTTCCATAGCTCTCTGCTTCCACCCAATACCCATTTTGAAGAGGCTGAATAAACAGGCAGTTCTGTCTATCCTCCTTGATAAAATGTCTTTTGCCTCCAAATCTGCTCTTGCTTGAAATGCAGGCTTTTTTGCACCTCTGATTCTAACTAAAGAAGGTTCTTGTCTATTTTGCTTTTCAAGACTCACTAGTGCAGTTGTACTTACAAATCAGTTTCTTTAATTTGTCGAGATTTGTCTGGTATCTTCCATTGAAATGGACAGGATCCATTTTCCCTTAGGTAAAATCAATTCACCAAGCAAGTGATGCCAGCTGACTCTCAGATCCCTCAAACACAGACATTTATATTTAAGTTTAGAAGGCCTGTGTTACCCTCTGCCTAAAAAAATTCCTTCTGTTAATGGGTAAAATAAAAGCCATCCCTAAAAAAATAAAGACCTCTCTTAACTAAAATACATGTAAGAGGATTATGTAAATATCCAAAAATACTAATACACTGTAACCTGGAAAACAACAGGAGTGCTTGGATTGGCTGTCTAGTGTCTTCCTGTTTTCTCCCTTTACACCCATCCCTCTGGTGTACGTCTCCAGTGACCTCCTTTTTGCACCTGCTAAGTGACTTGACACAACACAGAGAAAAGAGGCAAATTATATTTTCTGACAATGCCAACAACTCAGCCTTGGTCCCATGGGACCTAGGAAATGATGAAGCATATGGTCAAGGAAGAAAAATTCCAAATATTGAATCCATGTACAATACTGTCATTAACCATTAAAGTATCAGATGACAAATCATAAATTAATCACAAAAGAAAAAGACCAAATCCTCTCATTCATGTAACCAACAGGTTGTCTAAATGTCTTTAGAATTAAAATGTGGATTGACAAGGACAAATCTCAATACCAATGTGACAGCTTTCCACTGTGTTCTGATATGTGAGAGGAAGATTACAGTCTCATTTCATATGGTTAATATAGTAAATTACAGTCAATTAAACGCAATCAACTGAAGTACATTTTTTGTTGTTTCACTGCTTTATATAATGTGATTTTATGTGAACAAAAACTTTTAACCATGGCACAGAACTGCTCTAATATGAAAAGCTGTAGAACAATTTGTATGTATGAACACAAGGAAAATATAAATTTACAGCCATCTACATTCAGAAAACAGTTGCTAACTTATTAGTCCAGACTTATTTGCATCAAAAATGTTTAAAAATCCTGAGAATTTTAACAGTAAATCATAAAAAAGTTCCCTAAAATACTGTTCAGAACAAGCAACATGCATAACTTTTGCTTTGAAACTAGCAAGTTCATGCTCACTGTCAATGCCTAATACTTTTCCCCGAGTGTTTACAGTGTAATTCTACTCTGAAAAGTGACTGTGTAAAAATGACACATATTTAATGAACAAAGCTGTGCTAGGTATATCAGAGACAGACCTCTTCTTTAACTGAGAAACACACACTTTTACAAGTTTTTATTCTAATTAGGGTGGAAAAATAACATATTAAGGAGAAAGTGAGCTTGATTTTATTCCCTTCTCTGACTTTTATACAGTGATTGTTACGTCTAATTAGTTACTTATGCCAAGCCATGAAAATAAAAAAAGTGGGAACAAAGAAGACACAAAGTATCAAGGGATACAGTTAGAAGATATGGCTATTTTCTAGAGAGGAGGATATTAAAAAAGGAAAAAGGAAAAAAAGAGAAAAAAAAGACAAGAATTACTGAGTTGCCAATTAAATATTAATACTTTACAGCTTTTTTTCTTAATAGTATTTTGGCCAGTCAAGTAGTGTGCACAGAAAAGAGAGGAAAAGCAAATTTTTCAGAGAGAGCCTCTAACTTGGTTTTGTTCATTCTAAGTAATTTAATCTTCAGTTTTTGGAAGAGTTCACACTTTTTTATTCTTCTATTGTGTTTACAAAAGAAAAGAAGCTCTTGTTTGTTGAATCTGTGTCCTTGAAAAAACATACATTTGTTTTAAATTTTAACAACAATCAGAGATTTAGCAAAGGATTTCTCCACAGGGGAAAAAAGTTAAACCCATGCCAGTTTACATAAAAATGAAAATTCCTCTCTAACAAATATCTCAACAAACAACAGTTACATATGGTATATCATCACTGTCAAGGGCACACAGTAAGAATTGTTCCTACACCTCACAATAAAAAAGTAATGACTGAACTCTTTCAAACAATCCCAGATCTCTAAATATTAATGTAGCCAATGCATATGGAGTCCAATTCTCTTTCCAATTTAAAAATAATAAATATATAGCTTTATAGAGGAAATGAAGCAAAAGTAGTTGGGACAACAAACAAACAAAACCCCTGGCTATTTCCTACTCATTGTCCTTACAGATCCACTAAACTCAATATGTACAAATAAACTGGCCAAAGGCTGACAGTAGAATACAGCGGGTACAGGAATTGAATCAGGCACATGGAATGACCCTTGGGTGTTCTAGGCAGGGCCAGGAGCTGAATCCGATGATCCTCATGGGTCCCTACAACTCAGTATATTCTATGACTCTGGGATTCTGATTCTTTCTCACTAGTGATAACTTTCCAGTGACCTCCTAAGTATAAGGTAACAAACACATTTCCACTTTTATCACTCCCCAAAGAGTATGAACAGCCATGCAAAGCACATCTATGAGACAAGGACACTCTAGATATTTGCTGACCAGGACTATGTATTTTAAGAAACTATTCTGTATAAGATACAAACTGCCCCTTTCATTACGGGCTGCAGAAAGTCCTGCATTCTTTTAAGCTCCAGCATCTTCTCTTGCTGCTCTCTGTGGACCTTCCATTATCTATTAATGTTCCGTGCTCTTCTCCATGCTCTTCACAGAGTTATCTCCAGGATGCCATAAAGTTTGTGCTCCTCATCCTTATTATCTTGTGTTTGCTCTGTAAATGTTTCTGTCAAGTAACATTAATCTAGGTATTGTTTCTTTCCCACACATATACACATCCTTCCTTCAGTCCTTTCATGGTTAAGAACCACCATCTAACAATTTAAGATTACACAAATTAAATCACTTGGAGAACTTTGTTATACAACACATAGCTCACACCAGCTCATCTCCAGTTCTTTTTCTACAGCTGTCCTACATACATACCACTTTACTCAGATCAACCCAATTAAAAAGGGTAAATAACTTCTCCATAACTTCTAATGAAATAATCAGATAGAGCCCTTGACGTGCCCCTGAAATTTCTTGGTAAACTTTCAAGATCCTGCAAGCATTATGAATCCAAATACATAGAAAAACATCTCTAATGATGTTCATTGTATTCCATAGCACACTCCACATTTAAGAACCCTATTATGTCCACTTCACCACCCAGTAAGTGATGTACTCTACTGTGGAATCTTTGTGCCTACAGAGACATCTCACTGGAATCTACATTCTTCTTGATTTATATCAAACAGAAAATTATTAATGCCTTGGATTCACTAACTTCTTACCACAGGCACGTTTGCTTAACAATGTTATTTCTTGAGACAAATGATAAAAAACTCTAAAAAAATAGATGAAATAATACATAATACAGCCAACTGTTAGCAACATATGCTTAAAGGGGTAAATTTCAGGTTATTAATAAATAAATATTAACAATGGATAATTTAACATTTTATGTGGATTTTAAACGTTCAGTAGCTAAACTATAAAATTCCCACCAATACTAAAGTTTCTCATTTGAATGAATGCTTTTAAAAACAATCAACCCATGAAAATATTCACTGACAAAACCCACTTTAAGCCTGCATGTATCTCAGGCAGCAGTGAATTCCCAGACAATGGAATACCACACCCACCAGAATTTGCCAAGAAGTAGCAGCTAACTGTCATGCCATTCAAAAGCTAACAATCCTTATAGAAAGTGACTATGTGTTGATTCTCCTAAATGCAAGATAGCTTATGCTAGGAAAAATAAATCCTGAATAATATGTAAAAAATGGGTACCCAGCTAAATTGACACCAACCTATAAATTTCCAGGAAAACTTAATTTTGTGGACAATTTAATTGGCAAAATATCTAAATATTGTTAAACTCTGCTAAACATTTAAATTCTGCAGAATGGAATGAGGAATGCAACACGCCAATAAACGTAAATGATATATTGCATGCAATTTCTCTGAGGCAAAGGTAATCAAAGTATGAAACCACACCATAAGCTAAAAATTAATTTCAAACTTTTGTTGAACTAGGACCATGAACAGTTAGCATGCAAAATCCAAACATTCCCTTCCTATCAGAAACTTTGTAGTTACTATCTTACTCTACTTCTCACTTGCAGCTGTTACCATAGTCTTAGGACAGCCTCAGTTACTATGCACACAAAAATACTGACACCTATTCTCTGTGGTGGTGTTCAGAAGATTATATGCAATGAGGAAAAAATACCTTGAACATTGCAAATAAAATACTTTAAAATACAATATGTAGAAATATAGACTGATAATTAAAATGCTATATGAATTATTTGTTTTGATGATAATTTACTTGAGATAAGCCACAGTATTTCTCAATTGCCAGGGAATTACATGATGATGTGGCATATTTTACATCTGGCATGTAAAATGTGAAAGCAATGCAAAAAATGGCTGAAAACAAGTTGAAGATGAAGTTTCAGTGACAAAAACTACAGAGGCAGTATGGATCCAATAAGAAAACTGATTGTAGTAGAGAGCAAGTTGTCTCTGATCTTGGGAGAATGTTTTTGGACACCTAACAGCTTTTTTATTACTGTGGCTGATTAAAATGAAAAGCCCTACTACTAAAATGTTCTTTTTGATGAGGTTTTTTGCCATGAACTATAGACCTTGCAGTCCAGTGGGATACAAATCCTTTGATCCTGTGCAGTCACATAAATTCAAAGTCGTAAACCAACATTGAATTTGATTTTATTAGTGTGGCTGATGTTGCCAGAATTGTAATGCAACCTTGTTTTTCTCTGCTTTTCTTCCTTTTCTTTTGGGGAGGAGATGGAAAGGAGAGTTTACTGTCAACATTGCTTCACCATATAAAGAGCTAATTTCTTTGGCAACCAAGCTACAAGATCAGCCATTATAACAAAGCTTTGTAACTATATAAGAAAGCAAAGATATATGTTGCTAAGTTGCAACCAATTATTTGAATTAAGTAAAAGCTGAAGCAAAAAGCATTATTAGTAAAGCTCGTGGAAAACAGCAACCAAAGATAAAAATACACACCTATAGAAAGAAAATGAGCAGCAATGAATACTTCTCAACAGGAATTATTCAGTCAAATAGTGCCATGAGAAGAAAAAAAAAGTAACTACACTTTTACAAACTAACAATTTTCATTCTTCATAATGAGCATAACTTTTGTCTGAAAGTTTTGAGAATTTTTAGATGATTAGTCTCTCTACCAAAATGGTGTTCTCATGTGCAATCAAAACAAAAAAAAAAAAAAAAGAGATTCTACATGGATAAAGAGAAGTATAAGATCAATTATGGAAATGACTCTGTATTTGTGTAAAAGACACACCTATTTTAAACTAACATATACTGCACAGTAATTATGCCTCACCATACTATTCTAGACATTCCAATTATAAAATTTGAAGAAAATATTGCAGAATAAAAAGTCTCAGATAAAACAGCCTTTGTCAATTACTCAAAAGGGAGGAATCAGAACAATCTTAATTTTATCCCTTTCCACCAATGCTTCCATGTTGTGCAGCTATGCAGAAACTTTCTCTTCGACAGAACTAGTACCTCATTCAGTGAACACGTTGGGAGATATTCCAGACAAAAGTTAAAAAATCAATAATGAAAAGCAGCAAGCTTTAAAGGCTTTTGCATTGCGTGTGCTGAAGTTGAAAGGTATGTAAGAACAAAGTGTGGACCCTCAGAAAGAGAAACAATACCAGTATAGTAAAGGCCTGATAATGCTGACCTGGAAAAACAGATTCTACACTTGTTCGAACTGCAAAATTCCTGCTGCAAGATGAGTCACAGGTCATTTTAGTCAGTTTTCCTCAAGCAGTCACCAATGATACATCTTCTTTTACAAAAACCTATCTTAAGATTCTGAGACTCAACATGTAGTTGCAAAGTAAGTTAAAAATGAACTGTGATTGAACATTTTTGCAAATGTAAACATCCCAATAAATCTGTTAAACCTTAGGTCCATGAATAATAAGATTACATGCCAATGCTAACATATATTGTGAAGTCCAGTTTATACTTAAACATCCTAAAGTTAAAACTTGTGACAGTAAGAAAAAAATGTAATGAAATTACTTATATTTAGATCAAATCTTGACTAATAAAGCAAGGGAGGGTATTGCTTACTGACCAACAAAATTAAAATCAAATACTTAATGGACTGTATTCATTCCAGGACACATATTCTGGAGAATACTGCCCACATATAAGTAAAACTTGTATTGTGATGCCCAGACCAAAGTCTTTGCAATCTATCTCCTACTGTTTTCTGACCTAATTTCCAGGCTACCTCTTTTGCCCTTCATCTTGCCAGTCTAGTGCCTCTAGTACAGTGTATGCTATAAGGACTGCCAGTCCTAGTATCTCTACTCACTATTTTTTACCTGAAATTGCACCTTTCACATCTCCATACATATGTCCAGCTCTGGTTGTCTGCTTTGCTTTCCAGTGGGTTTTCTTTCATTGCCTAACCATCAATAAGAGGGTCAGGAGACAGACTTTCATTTTGAAAGCATTCTCTGAAGGGTGATCCCCACCTAATCAAGAGTAACTTGCGTTAACCATTAATCAGTGGAACTTAGTTTTGACCCAGTGTTATTTTATAACAACTTTGGTGGCCTTGTGGAAATGGCAATTGAAAGTTTTTTCAACACCAGAAGATGCAATCAGTGATCACCAGATTTGCAAAGTCAAAAGCTGCTAAAATCGGGTCTTTACTGAACATGAGAAAAAATAGTTTTATTTTAAAAAATTTAACCTCCAATTTCAGACAGATTTTCCCTTATTGGCAAAATGCTCATCCTTGACAAATCTGTCCCTGTTCCTGCTAAAATCAGGAATATTAGAGCCGGAATTTTTTAAGAACAGAATATTACACATTTAATAAAAAAAATACTATACAACTACTAGATTCAAACAAATATCTGGTGTAGTAAATTTCAAAGTGAAGATAATTTTGGCAAGAAAGCATAGGGTACACGTTTTCAAAACTAAAATGGTAATTTAGATACTACTTAATTTTTAATGGCTTTTATAATTCCATTATGACACTTCAGTTAATTTCTCTTGTATACAATTGTTTCCTATGTTACAGAGATCTTCAATATCTGTGAAAATAAAATGTCCTCTTGTTCAAAGTATGTACTCTGCTTTATTCTCCTGAGTACATAACATGTTTATTCAAGGCAAAGTGATGGGACAAATTAACTTCTGTAAACTCTGAAAAATGCAGCAGGTTATAAGCAATATTAAGAGTTTTGTTTTAGCCCTAACTAAGCAGAATTTTTTGTAATATGTCTAAATTTGAGCAGGAACTCATTCTTGCTGACATTCGAATGCTATAAATTGTCCTGCTCTAAGCACATTTTAACTATCTACTACCATGTCCACATGCTGAAATACAGTTAAAGAGATTTTCACTGTTTTCAATCTAGGGAATATGGTCTGTGGTAATTTCTTAAATAAGCAGGAGAATCCTTGGATCAACATGTGGAATTAACAGCATTCTGCAGCTGACATGAAGTTTAAACAATCCAAGTCTCACAGTGAAATTGCATTGAAAATAACAGAATGGCAATATGGCAAGTGGCCATACTGAAAAAAACCCACAACACAATGAAAGAAGAATCTTCTGGGATATTCAAACTATCTGATAAGAAAATATTATCAATGTAAACATATTGTTAAAGGAAAATAATAATGAAAAGCATACATTGCATCAAAAATATGACAAATAGAGGAGAAGAATAGGAAAATTTTGTTTGCTGTAAGTATCAGAGCACAGCAGGAATGCTTAAAATTTCATCAATAATTTTATTATAGAGTATGATTTAAAATTGAAATGTGCAGATTTTTAAAATATTAACTAACTGGGGAATATCTTCACACAACATGAAGAATCATTCCAAGCTTCATTTCTGAATGAAGATGAAATTGTCAAGTGGTTCCAAAGAGACTTAGTGCTGTTTGCTGTAGAAAGTTACTGTTTTATTGCTCCTGTCCTTTGTTCCCTAGTCTGCCACTTTACCTTCTATAGCAATGGCTATGCAAATTTTTCAGTTCAGGAAAATTTTTTTTCCTGCTGGAATTTTACTATTTTAGGAAATGCAAAATTCAAAGATAATTGCCATTGTCTGGCAGCATTAGGAGTTCTGAAATTGGTATTTTAATACAATTTCACAGAAGTTCAGTCTCTTTTTTCTCGTAACTTTTATGCTTTTTAAAATCTTGATATTTTTTCCTTTTTTGCATCACAGAGAGGCTCTGCAGTGAACAGGGAGAATTCCTCCAAGAGGACGAAGTAACCAAGAAGAAGATTCATAAAGGCACACAGTATGCACACAGTGGTGCAACCATACATTTAGCAGTTGAAAGACTGAAACATTTCGAGTTAGGCAAGATTAGTATCAATAATTAACCACAAGCTGGGAGACCTTCATCAGTTCACCACATGGAAATGCTGAAAAGCCTGAACAGCTCATTAGGAAAGACTGACTAATAAACCCTTGCTGACCTTGGCTGCTCCTTTGAGCTGCAGCACCAGCAGAGAGAGAAGCATACATGATACAGATTTTCTTCTGTATGTGCATGCTGGAATACAAAAATATAACAGAGAACACTCAAAGCAACCAGCCACGTTATGGATGCATTTCATCTCTTAAAAGTTAAAACAACAATCTCATCCTGAAGCAAAACCTTATTACCAAAGTCAGCATATATCCAAATATATTAAAAAGTTTGGGGTTTTATAAGTACTGTAGCATATTAAAGCTTTCAACACTATTAATCATTGGACCCCATATCCTAATAGCAGATTTCAAAAAATAGTGACCTTTGACAAATCGTGATATTCCTATCCCATGCAAGAATTCACATATGCACAAACAAAACTGTGGGGGGAAAATTCTTTTTCTCCAGAAAGGAATAATAAAAATCCTAAAGAGCATCCAGGTCAGATTTCTTTCAATTTAATCTGTTCAAAAGTATTCCAGTCTGTTATAATAGTCTACCTATAGAAAAAGAAGATTTAGACCAACTAAAATAGTGTAAGATATTTTGATTTGGTGTTAAAACATCCAATTTGTGATGTATGTTCTGAAGCCGAAATTAAATTTTACTTTGACATCTAAGTAAAAGACATTTTAAATTGCCAAAATAAAACTGAGATCACCCAATTCTATAAAGAGGTATTTTGATAAGCATTCTGGCATAAAAGAGCATTTAACACTATTCACCATTCCCTCCCACAGCTGAATTAAAAATTCCAAAATGTTGCAGAGAGAAGCAGTAACTTTTGTTGTACTCATGTCATAATAAAAATGGAAGCATTCATAAATGGAAGCATACTGACCACAAGGAAAAACAAATGAGAAGGTGAAAAGACAAAGAGGCATGAAAGAACTTAGGAAGTATTAGACATGAAAAAACAAATTTGTAAAAGAATGAAATGGTCATAATAGAGCTAGAGTTTTACTACTTAATAAAACCCTAAATGTTTTTATGCCTTTGTGGTCTCACAACAAAATAAAAATAAATTATCTTTAAATTATCAGATAATTTTGACTGGTGCTATGACTTTTCCTTTCACATTCCTTTTTCTTCCACATTTTTCAATGTTTTCTGGGACACTTTGAGGCACTAGTCTTTAATCTCAATTTATGATATGAAATAGTTTTCAAAGTTAAGGAAGTTCTGTGAAAAGGAAATTACTTTCTACCCACTTCTACATTTCAGCTCTTGGAACCTTCACAAAAAAAAGCAAAAATGCAAACATTACCATGGAAGCCACAAAGGTCACTATGAACACCTCATGATACATTCTTCCCTAAATGAGGCCAGCTTGCTCTTTCATAATGCCACGGGCAGCTTTATACCAACTGCACTGCCATTCACTATTTCTTAAGTTTCAGTAAGATATTCATAACTGTGATAGATACAACTATACAGGTACTTCTTTCTAAAATTTGCCATGAGATATTTTAAGAGATGTAAAACCAGGGTTTTATTATATGATATTTACTGAATTTTTAATATTTATTTATGAACAATTTATAAGCTAGCTATAGCTAATTTTTTATCAAATACCTATTAATATTTCTTACACTATATCATATGACATGCATTATGTAATACTATTATGTAACAGAAATACCTGAAGATACTAATACTCTCAGTTTGGAAATATATAAAAGATCTAGTGAGCTGGTGGAAGCCTAACAATCTGTGTCAGAGAAAAACATCCCTGCATAGGGTACAGGGTTACAGGACAGCTAAGGACTTTTCTTCCATCTTCAAAAACAGCCTTAAACTCCCACATAGCTAAAGATGAAGGGATATTTAGTAGGTTTGTTCTAAAGGCAACATGGAGACATCAGGGAAAAAGTATGCTTGAATGTATGCTTGCATTTTTACTCATTTTATCAATTTAACTTACAGGAAATAAAAGCACGGCACACCCTTGTGCAGCTATGTGTTGGGTTAAATATTAAGCACTGCAGACAGAATTTTGTCTTCAAGTAAATTGCTTTCTTTCACAAGTCAGGAGTCCATTTACATTATTTTGATTTATGTTGTTGTCATCTACTTAGTTGGTTGTTAGGTACTCAAGATTTGGTTCTGCTGGACAAACACTACGAAGGTGTTGACAGCTACGACTTATCAATTGAGCAACTTAAATTTAGTTTCATAATGTGCAAGATAATTTCTGACCTAAAACTAAAACAGATACATAAACAGTGGGCAGGATGTCACCACACTCAGTTTAGAAGGAAGTATGAAACATGAACACGTTTTTTGGGAACTTCTTCTGAAGGACTCAGCTGACATCTAGTGGCAAGAGCAGGGAAAGCAAAGCACTTAGCACAGAACAGAAATCGTTCCAGGTCTTTAAACTATATTATTCAGTATTTTGTTAACATTAAGTGAAAAATTCAAGAAGTCCTTTGAATGCAGCAATAGCATTACCCTTTTAGACATTAGACATTCATGTGGATGATTCAGCTGAATTATATACATTAATTAACTCTTCAAGAGTTAAGTGTTGCGCAGATTGTCATGCAAGAAGAGCTGGTGCAGATTCATAAGTAATTGACTTGGTGGTATACATGTTATAATCTTAATAAGTATATACACTACATGACAAAAACTGAATTCAAGTGACATCAAAAAAAGGAACAATCCTTCAAGTTTTGGTGATAACATAAAGATGGCAAAATGAAATACAGTACAGTCATGTGCCCTCCCTACCCAGTGACTGTTGCGCATCTTTCAAGACTGCTGCATTCACTGAAACTTCAGTCTCATAGATTCAGCACCAACTCCCAGAAACTAGTGGAATGAGTAAAGCCCTGGCTGCACTCTGGGTATTCTGTATAAAGTTTATAGGAAATTAACACAGTGATAACTAATATTGAAGAATTAAAAACAATCTGGAATTCCTGTTCACATACTCAAGAAAAAAAAAAAACTACAATAAAAACAGAACAAAAGTACAGGGCACTTTCTAATGCTAAAGAATAAAAGTATCACTCAGTTATAAGCCACTATATACAGGTTTCTAGGAACAGAACCTAGATAATGTTGCTTACTTTCACTTTCAGAGGACAATTCAGTAATATTTTGAGAACTTTCCCATACATAAAACTTCATAATTCTTAACATTTCTCTAGGCCTTTTAGGAATAACAAAGACCAAGGGTCTACTCCTAACCTTTTGAAGAGAAAGTATGATAATCAAACCTTTTCATAAACACCACATAAGGAATTTGGATTAGTTTGCAAAAGAGCTGCTTAAAAGACATTCCTGTCTGTAGGTTCCTTCAGTGCATAGCATAAAATCAGATTTAACCCAAGAATTTCCTATAGTTGGGATACTTACCATCGTATTTTTCTGTTATACCATTAAAGAATAAAATGCAACAAAGTATAACATTAAATCATGACACCATTTCATTCCCCCATTCTATGTTCCCACTGAAATTTTATAATGTAAATTTCAATACGTCGCATTGTACAATGTGATCTGCCTAATGACACAGTTAATGTATCACTGTACTGGATTATCAGAATTGCCATGCTAGTAAATCTGTTTATTTTCCATTCTATTTATTTTAATGATGATGAAGGAAATACTGAATGTTTTGTAATTGATGACCACTAATGATTTGGCATGCGAACCTGTATTAGAACACAGTGCAGCTATACTTAAGAATATATCATAACTGGTGAGAAAAGGAAGATGCTGGTAATTTTAACTAGGGGTGACCACCAAATTCAGTTATACTGCCATTTAAATTCCTGTTTTTATGATAAAACCACTCTATTTTAATATTTCACTTTACTTACCACAGCCAAGGGAAAGTGACTTCTAATACTAAACTGTTATTTCTGATTTTGATAACTAGTTGATCAAGTTTACACTTTAAAAGAGCAGACATCAATACAGAGTGCTCAATACTAAACTTCAGAAAGTCTCACACATGCTTATTATCCTGTTAAAATGACAGAAAATTGCTTCTATAGAAGAATGTTTCACTGAGAAAGAGTAAGTAGTTAAGCATCAATGCCAATACTGCATTGCTGTGTTAGGTGGAAGAATTTAACAGAACAACAATAAGGAGAACTACAAAGAGGAAACAAATAAAACTGCTTTCAGACATCATTTATGAGTGCAGGTATAGATTTTAACAAAATTAATTTTAGCTGAGCTGGCAGTCAACTGAAAACAACTTTTTGAAAGAAAGAATTAAATTCTTAACATTTGATAGAAAGTGTATATTTGCACCACTTAAATCTGTAAAATGCACTAGACAGGGAAATATATAATAATTACAAAACTATACCTTTAATGTTTCAATTTCTTCTTTGTGTTCCCTCTTCAAATGCAGAATGGCAGCTTGGTACTCTGTAGAAATAAAAAAAGTACATTCCCTTAGAGTCAGAAAACAATGGGCCATCTTCAGCATAGAATATTTCATACAACACCACTGGGTCCAGAGTGCAGGTGTAGGCTCTCAAATAAATGACCTTTTGTGGTGGTGATGGAAAAGAAAATCTGAACACAGTAATTAGCATTTTTTTCTAAGACCACATGACCAGATTTTCCATGGTGCTTCTGAGAGAAGAGCATAAAGCAGAGGTCTTCCACACTAAGAAGGGAAAATACGGAAAAAAATATGACAGACTGAAATAACAAAAGGAAACTATAGTTTTGCCTTATTTTGCAAATAAATGTGAAACTGATAGGATACTATGACATGCACATGCATGCATACACACACCCTCACCTGAATTCTAAAACAACATGCATCAAGTAAAGTGATTTAAATGGACAAACATACAATCACTATACACAGTCAAACTGGATAAAATAGCAATCACAAATACAAATGAAGACCTCAGAAGGTACCAAACAGTGACATACAAAGAATTCTTTCTCTCAATTCTATCATAAGGAGAACAATCACAGAGTTTAAGTACAGAATCCTGTGAATGACATACAGGACAGCTCTGCCATTTAGCAATAATACAACAAAATCCAAAGGCTGAGAGTATGAAACTGAAAGCCAGAGAAATTTAAAACAGCAGTGAAAAAATGAGGAGGCCAGGCATTGATCGTGCAGGTTTAGTGATGGCATAGATTTACAAAACCTCTAGGACCACTAATACTATGATTCCCCTTAATCCATACCATGCCTGCATTTGGCCAGATGAAGAAACAGAAACTCCTTCAAAGCACCAGTCAAAGGCTTTAAGAGATCTTAAGAGAGTCTTTGGTAAGACACTGGCCCAGAAGCTACAGCCCTCCTAAACAAGTGACTGGAGTTTGTTGTTAGATGACCAAAATCCCACTTCCATCTGCTTTCAAATCAAAATCTATACAAAAGCGTGTTTCCAGTTTTCTGGCTTGGCTTCTGCCTCCGCAACTAAATCCTAACTTAAACAAGGTTTGAAAACAGGCCAAAGAATTTAAATTTTATTGTCAATGGTGTCTAAGACTAAGGAGTCTGCGTGACCCATTCAACAGAAGAACTAACAAAATAGCACTAAAGTATCAAAGTATGGACCAAAGTACCAGATAAATAAAACATTTCAGTGCTTATCTGCTCTTTATTTTTTTTTTCCTTTTTCTCTTCAGAGCACATGAAGGAAAGAGGAAAGAAAAGGTAACTTGATCATCACCATGAATTCTACGTGACATGGAAGCTTTTAATGTAAAGCTTCCATGTCATGTATACGTGGATTTTTTCCAAACACAGGTGAAGTTATCATCAAGCAGCTGAACTGATACATAAAATCAAAAGGAAACGGGATCAATATTTTATACAGCATAAAAGAAAAACCTTGGTGATTCCAGCTAGCTATAGCATCTATCTAAACTTCTCCTTGCCCTCTAACAGGTCTCTACTTAAGAGCTTTCAGGCATAAGAGAATTGCCTGTCTGCTCTGCTGGAATCACAACTGGTTAGGTCTACAAACTTTTAGATTTTCTGCTGTTAATTCCTTTGACTGGTTGATATTCCCTGTGGATACAGGCTCTGCATATCCATTCACCTAAACAGAATATAAAACAATTGCCTCAAGTCCCCAGAAAAAGTTGTGACCCTTCTGGCACCTGAGCTGCCTTAAGCACTCAGTGCGCAGGGCATGAACCTTATGAATGTCCTAACTTGAAGGTTAGCTCTTTAGGGTCACATGATAACTGAAGCAAATAACAGGCTTTGAAAATGCTCCTAACAATCAGTTCTTAGTTTAGCTAACAGAAGGATACAGATCTATCTTAACAAAAGATCTACTTTCTATGTGGAGTTGCCCAATGATTAAAATTCCTTGAGATTTGGGTAAGAGAGTCATAATTCACCTATGATGACACAGACCTGCACTAGCACCAGAAGCAGATTTTTCACCATGTCTACCCATTCCCAACCCTCTGTTGCTTATTTTTTTATCTTGGCACAAATGTTTGCGCAATTAGAGAATGATGGAAGAACCCCTATGAATGAAATCTAAGACAGCACAAGAATTTAATTTTTTTTAACAACAATTAAGTATATGTCATTGCTGGCACTTGTTTTTCATTGCTTCTAGCTGAAAGCTCTGAAACAAGTTCTAGAGATTGTTTTGTTTAAACTTTGTTCTAAAGCAGAAGACAGAGAGTAGCCATTCTTTTATCATTTTGTTATTCCTTAAAAATATGCTTTAAAAGTACTAAGCTAGGAGAATAAATAATAAAAACTATTTTCTTAAAACACAGCTATTGCATAAAAGCAAGTGCATCATAAACTGATATCCTGTAACAGATTCTATAGATTGTTTACGATGATATAAACTGACATTCAACAGCATAAGTTTCTAATTTTATTATTTTTAATTAGAAGAAACTATCTATTGGATAGAAGGTGATACCCAGCAAAGTACTTTAATTCTCAACCAAATGTTTATTTTTCTGTACAAAATATTATAATGCAAATCACATCACAATTATATTGCCTTGCACAATATAAAGTAACTCATGACCATTCCTTTTCAATGTTTTGTGAGGTCACCTTAATTTAGTACAATCGTACACAGATAGTTTACATTTTAAGAAAACAACCTGTATACAGAGATGGCAATCAGAATCATTAAAACGTTGAAGAATTTGTTTAGAAAAAAAATAATTTCATTCATGCAATTCCAAAAATCAGTTCCTTAACATACTGGCAACAGAATAATGAAGTTTAACTATGCAGGGGTGTTGGAATGCTGTTTAGGGTGGTAAAAATCAAAACAGCAAAGCAAACAATAATGAAATTTTAACAGAAGGAACTATAGGAGAAACAAAATATAAACCAGGCTTTATAAGCTACTTAATTCTTAAATTCCATTTAACTAAAAAAACCATTCATGTAGACTACACATAAAATCCAGAAATACCAAGGTATCACTGGATGATTTGTCTAGGTTAAAAATTAACAGTGCCAGAGTTGAAGAAATCTGATATGGCTCTGTAGCCAGCCTGATTCTCACATAACCACTGGAACTCATTTGGCCTTGTGAGCCAAGACACAAGAACACCTGAGGGCAGGTCTCAGCACTAGCACAGACACAAGGCTGCAGCTGAACTGCACCTCCCACTTCCTGGTGCTGCCCTACCTTAGGGACCTTCCAGACCAACAGGGAGAAAAGCTTCTAATCACAAACCACAGAATGGCTGAGGCTGGAAGGGACCTCTGGTCTGCACCCCCACCTCTCCCAGAGCTGGCTACCCAGGACCATGTCCAAATAGCTTTCAAATTCTTCCACGAATCTTCACCCTCCTCATCCTCTCTGGGCACCCTGTGCTAGTTTCTCAGTCAGCTTCACAGTGAGAAATCATTTCCTGATGTTTAGTCAGACCTTTCTGTGTTTCAATGTGTGCTCACACTGATTCTGATACCCAGCTCTCTCATTTTTACACCCTACATTATAGGTCCAAGCTGATCCTTGTGTCACAAGGTGACTCTTTACCTAGTTTGTGCAATGTCAGGGGGGTTGCATTTTCACAAAATCAAAGAATCCTTAAGGTTGGAAAAGACCTCCAAGATCAAGTCCAACCTTTGAGCAAGTATCTCCATGACCATTGAACCGTACCAAGAAGTGACACATCTACTTATTTTTTTGAATACCTCCAGGGGTGGTGACCTGTTTCAGTGCTTAACCACACTTTCCTAATACCCAAACTGAACCTCCCCTGGTGCAACTTGAGGCCATTTCACCTTATCCTATCACTAGCTGGCTGGGAGAAGAAACCAACCCCTGGCTGCTACTTTCTTGCAGGTAATGAGCAATAGATCTCCCCTGAGCCCAGAATAAACAACCCCAGCTACACCGGCTGCTTCTCATAGGAATTACATTCCAGATCCTTCATCAGTTTTGCTGCCCTGGACATGCTCAAACACCTCAAGGTCAATTTGCTGAAGCTTTAAATTCTTTTATTATGACACATAACAGAAGGCTGATTGTACAAATATCCTGTTGTACTTGCCTGATCTCCAATGTGCCTGCAAGAAGACAGTGGCTGTAGAGCATAAATTTATCTTCCCCTTAAGCAAATATTACTCCTAAGAACTTTTGAGACAAATCAGATTGCAAGTGCTAAATGCACCAATCCTAAAAAATTACCACATGCAAATTAGGATTTTGTTACTGAGAAAATAATTTTAAAAGTCACTCATTTACAAAGGGCATTCAAGCTAAAAAGTAAACAATCACATTGCACAGATTCCACTCCAAACAGCTTGGAGTCTCAGTTTTTATTTACTACTTCTATTTTACTACTTTTTCCTTTGTTTTCAGAGTATGCCATCCCAAGAAAAATGTAATAGATCATGTAAGCTGTTGCCTACTTGGGCATACTCTTTATTTTTGGAACCTGATGCTACCTGCAATCAATAAGTATAACGCACTGAAGCTAAGGCAAACTTTCATAAAACTGATCATTTTTTTCTAAGATAGTGGGATGAAGCAGAAATACATTAACAAGCCTTAAACAAATATTTGTTACATTTGCTGATAGCTAGCAACATAATATCATTTAATTGTAAAATGTTTCACTAAAACATTTTTGAAAGTAATCTGAAAGTTGGCAAAGTACATAGGAAAATGTATAGAGAACTCAGTGATGACTAAAGATATATAGAGACATGAAAATGCAAAATTTCCTTTTTCTATGTTGTTGTTGGAAAAATAAATCAATTATTCATTGTAAAAAAATATAATCTATTTCCATTTACTTGCATGTTTTGCCATAGCCAGCAGATAACATTCTGATGAGAGAATGCTAAATTTGTGTTTGGGTCTTCCCTACTTCTACTAACTTTGCATCAGCTGCAAAGTCTCAAGTCTTACTTTTCCAGTTCAATTCTATTCTTTTATTACAGTTTTTTCTCTTACTTTTTTCCTAGTGAGTAGCTTTAAATGGTTTTTGATAGTAACATATATATTTCATATTTCCTTGCTCAACTGCACGTTCTTATAAGGTGCTTGGGAAAAAATAAACCATGATTTTTGAAGTGATGAACTACATAATTATTATGATCCTGTTCTGCCACCCGTTGATACAGTCAATATTAGAAAGTATCATAACTTCCAGTCATGCTATATTTGGTTCTGCTTACGTGCAATTGCAGGAAGAAGTAAATATAATTTGTATTTTATCTGATTTTAAAAAAATTACCTTAGCATTGAACATTGCAAAGACAGAACCAGTGCAAACAGGATAACCTTCCTTCCCTGTCATCTTTGCTATCAGTCTGCTACATGATTTTACCGTACATTGTCAATATGGATCGTATAAAGATAACACTGACTAAAACCAGTCCATCTGGAACATACATTATTTTCTTCATCATTAGGTACTACAACATTTGAAATAGTCCAGTTAAAGCCTAGAATTAACATCTACACAAGTAATGGACTGCAAGAAGGAAATAAAATTGTGTTTTAACTAGCTACCACGTGCAAGGAGGAAGTAATTCTGTGTCCTGTAATTTCATCAAACATAGTATGTGAACAGATAAATAATTTTTGTTGAAGCACAATGGAAAAACTGAAGCTGCAACCCCAAACAGTTCAAAATGGTTGAATAAGGAAGATGGACACAATGTGAACAAAGAGCTTAAAGAGCTGTACAGCATCAGACAAGGAGTTTGTTATAGAATCACAAACATCTACTGTGTGAAACAACAGAGTATCACGCACTGTGAAACAGTGGACAAATGCCTATACCCTTATAGACACCAACATCTGCTAGAGTGAAAACTGTACAAATACACAGAGAACATTAGGGCTATGGTATATAGGTATGGCACCAGAAGCTTTATTCATGTTCTCTTGAATAGCAACTTTTAAATTAAAAAGTACCTGGAACCCAGAAAGCTGACAGATACCAAAACTTACATGTAGGGAAAAAAGTAGTCCAATTCAGGAAAGCTGCCATTAATGAACAGCTTATCCTGATTAAGTTATACAAAAAGCACAATCTTTTCAATAGTCAGTGTACTTCATGAGTTTTAAATTTAAACACAAAAAACTTGAAACAAAGGAACATACATTCAATATATTGGGCTAATTTTTGAAGCAGTGCATTTTCTAAAATTTTGGCCCTGAAAGCTAATCTTGCAAATAAAATGTGTAACACAGGACTGCTTGAATCTACCCTTAACAATAATAAAAGCCAAGTATCTAAACAAGTGGAATATTCTAGTATTCATAGGCTTTTGGTATCTAAATATGAGCAATATTTATTGCCCCAACTGCTCAGCTTTATTATTTTTCCTGATCTTTTAGGATAAACATGCTCTCCAGGCAACATACCTGTAATTTCTGTGAGCCTATTTGGGACCATGGTTTCTACAGGGAAAGCTGAGTTACAATACTGAAGTGCTAAGGATATTGAATGGACGGTTTAGTTTCTGCTGATTTCTTTAAAACACATTGAATTTGCAAATAAGTACACCTCTAATCCTCTTACTTACAAATTCAGATGATCTTCAAAATGTGAACCATCTATCTGTATGATCAGTATTGTCAACTGTGTTCAAGAAGTTACACAGGAAGAGATGAGTGCTAGGATTTTCTTTTTCTGTTTCACAAACAAGTCTAAGATGTTGTTTACTTATTTGTTTCATTAGGATGAAGGAAAAAACATGAGATTTTTATGGGACAGGCAAATAAAATTTGCCCACTTGCCAAATTTCCCAGCAGGCAGGAAATAACACAAGTGGCCTCCAACTTTAAGTACCTAAGAGTTTCTACAAAACTCTGCACCAGCACCAGAGTCCTGTGAGGAAGAGCCCACTTTGAGTGAGATTTAGGAATGGCACTCCCCAGTTCAGTGCCCCCACCAAGACTCCCCCAAATGACACACTGCTATCTTGTTCCTCCTTTCCCTCTCACTTCCCACTGAGATTTGGAGATGTTATAAATGAAGATCACAGGTTGAGATATGAATACTTTACTGGAAACAGCAATGAGATAAGAAAATGAACAGTAATGGCAACAATATTAATAACAAAAGTATACAAGACTGAGGGTGATTCACATGCAAAAATGCTCACCCTGGATCCTGAGACAATGAACAATGGAGCATGGCTTCCCCTCTCCTGCCATGCTTTTTTTGACTGGAAGCTGGAGTCCCTTTCTCCCCACCCCTAACAATGATATAAGGTGGTATCAAATAACATTGGGGTCCTGGGTGAAACTAGGACATGAGGAAAATAGGAAATGCTTGCAATTGAACTGTGAGGGAGGAAGGTGTCTCAGACCAGACTGCTCAAAAGTCCATTTAATGTCAGTCTATACAGACAACAGAACTTCCCTAACCTAAGATCACTAATGGCACGTGCAGGGAAATTCTAACAGGTTCCAGTACAAGTTGCTTTAATTGATGCAAAATTGTCTTATTTCCTACGAAGTATCCATGTAGCTGTGACAAACATGATTGGACTGTCATTATGAAACTTCAAAGGGAACAGGAAGGCTTCAAAGTACTTCGGAGTTATTTCTTCTAATATGATGTCTGCTCACATCATCATCTAAATGGTGTTTCATGGTAGAATTAAGAAGTAGTTTTTCACTGACATAATGTAAGAAGAGTTTATCCTGGTCATAAGGTTTGTTTTTAAATCTTGTAAGATAATCATACTGAATCCTCACCAACATCTAGTATTCCTAACTCAATTACAAAAAAGGATCAAGAAAAAAAACGAAAAACAAAAACAAATCTTAATCCCAACAAAGTTTTAAGTCAGTACGTTGCTATTTCGTAATTCTATGAAAAGCATGACAACAGGAAATTACCCAATGAATAAACATACACAGAAAAATATAAATGCTTTGAAACATGCCTTATTCAATATTGCCAGTTACTTCAGCAAACAACTGCAAAAGCAATACGGCCAGTTGAATGAGATACTGAGCTACCTGGGCTAGTGGGAAGTGTCCCTGGCCCTAACAGGGGAGTTGGAGCTAGAGGATCTTTAAGGTCCCTTCCAACCCAAACTGTTCTATGATTCTATAATCTGATAATTCAAATGAGCTGTTTAAAAGGAGCTTCTGAGTCATGAGTATTTGCTCAAAATGTTTTTCTTAAGCTTCCCTTAAAATCCAGAAAAGGCCAATGCTCTGCATGTCCTGCTCTTGGTGGGTATAAAACCGAGTAAGAAAACAAAGACACAGCAGGGGTTTTAAGTGAAATAAACTTCCAAATATCAGGTTAATATAGTGAATTCTTTTTCTTAAAGGACAATTCAACCTCCTTTTCCTTCAAAAGGCAACACTACTGATTCATTACTGGAAGGCAGCCCTGCCCATGGCAGGGGTGTTGGTACTAGATGATCTTTAAGATCTATTCCAATCCCTCAATATACTATGATTCTATGATTACTAATGGCATTACCAGTTAGTATTTAATTAACTCTCACATGGTTGTCAATGGGATTTTACTGTATTTCTTTGTCAGCCTTACATGCGCTGTTGTTCTGAATAAGGATCAGTATATGTCCAAATACTTTTCCATAACTCTAATGTTAAGATCTATGACCATGTAATTTTCACTACTGTCTTTGCTCCAAAGACTTTAGGAAAACAAACAAACAAACAAACTACTGCCAAATTACAGCATGTCTAATATGAGAACTAGAAGAAAGTAACCTAAATTCCACTCACTTTAGTGGGAGGGCAGCCATTGAAATAGAAATCTGAAAACAGTTCCTGATGTCTTATAGAACTTCTGTAGTCTTACCAAGTTCTTAGTTCTTCACAGTGGTAGATATAGCAGACTCAGACTTTATCACTTTTATTCCATCAAGGAAAGATAAATACGACCTTTATGGTAACAAAAGACACCAAAGAGTAGACAGAGACAGACAACATTATACTGTTCCACCCACCTGGTGGTCCCTCCTTGTAAAGCTTTAGGTGAGCTAGAGACAAAGCATAAGTAAGATGGTATTTAAGCTTCATTCAGAGAACTTGTACTTTACACTCATTAGCTTCATGTTCTAGCAGGTAGTCTTGCACACCCCCTGCTTTTCATTTCATTACTAAAAATATATAACTGAACTGGTATTTGAAGCTCCCCCTTATGTTATTTTGTCTTGCAAAAAATTATGAACTGCTTGTGAACTGCCAAATTTCTGAAGTGTTGCTAAACACTAGCTCAGCCTATCAAATAAAACCAAAATCAAATAGCAAGTACTTAAATAAATTTCTACCATGTAAAAATATCCCATGGATGGATAAAATATCCCTTGGTTAACCATGGGTCACATGCAACACCATGAAAACAAAGCCACCTCTGTAGTACTCCCCAGTACCAAAAACAGGCCACACAAACCAAATACACTTAGAAATATTTCTGTAAAGCTCTCAGCTTGATATATACACAGATTATCATATGCTGATTTTATTCATTCCTCAAGACTTACTATTGGAAATAACAACCATGGTCACTCATGATCATATTTTCATGTTGTGTGTTAAGGGAAAGAGACCAAAGCAGATCAGAAAGCTTAGACTTTTCTAAGAGATTAGTTCCTTACAATCTGATTAGAAGACAGAAGTTTGGGGTGGGAACACTTTGAAGAATTCCTCATTCTGTTTTTCATTTCCAAAACATGCATTTAAAAAAGAAAGTTTTAGACTGTGCAATAGTAGTGACTGATATTGCTGACATATGTGACAGACAAAATATGCCACCAGGTGGCAGAAATAAAACATAAACCAAAAAAATATTCTTCATGATTAGTAAAGTATGAGACATGCTTCACTGTTTTGCAAAGAAAATACACACTAAAGCATGCATGCTTTTCCTAATGCAGAGAAAACTGAACATGAAATAAAATTTGGATGTTTTGGACAACCTACATAATCAAAATGCCTATGTATGTTCAGTTTTATCATCACACAAAGCAACAACAGTGTTTATAAATGTACTCAATACATGTTCATGAAAATCTTATAACACTGAGTGTGCTGCATTCTTCACCAACATTTCTAAAAGAAAAGATACAAGCATTCACTGGTCAATCTGGTGACATGAAAATTCAATCTACAACCCCAGAAATACTGGATAGGGTGGGTCACAAGTTTCAAAGGGAAATTTTCACTCTTCAAAATTGTTGCAAAAAGCAAATACACACATTCAAATATTATTCAGTATTATACTACTGTGTTCACAACTGTGCAATGCAAGAATTACCTTTTCTTCTTTGGCAATAAAAGAACTAACCTACTTGAATAATTTTAAATAAAATCTTACATGAAAACCTTTCCCACAGAAATCTCCATAACTCACATTTCAAGTAGATGGGTTACTCCTCAAAATTTACACAGCCATTTAGGAAACTTCTCTACCATAATCTCAAAACTTCATGTAAAAAGCATAAGCTTTGAAGTTAAATGAACTATATAGCCACTTCTGGTCAGTACACTCATTTTTGTAAAAAGCCATACATATTAAACTTGGTGTGTGTAAACATGCAAAATAATGTTAACACAATTTAAAGGTAATTAGAGAACAAAAGCTAGAAAACTTGAGTGCAATCTACCTTTCTTGAGTTGTACCACACCCTGCAGTATAAAGAAAATCATTAACTTATAATTGTACAGATTCATTAAATTTCAGAATAGTGAGGGTTTCTCAATGTTTTCTCCCTTGGTAGCCCTTGGTCCCACTTTCAATACTCCCCTTTACTACAGCATTTGTTTCCTCCTTTATCTCTCCATGTAGTTCTCATCTTTAACCACCGGGTGTCAGAAGGGAATCTACTCACCACAGCTACACTTGTTAAATTACTTTTCATTTATTTTTACAGATGTATTGATACAACTTTCCAGGCTCTCCCAGGCTACAGTCATAAAACAGCAGCAGATTTTCAGGCTTTTGTTTCAATAAAAATACACACAAGAAACTTTCAAAATCTAAGTTGTTCCGTCTTGGACTGGTTTTTATAAAGCATAGCCGCATTTAAGCATCCTTTTATAACTAGGAAATTAAAATTTATTTATGCTCAAAGAAATTTAAAAAATTACCTATTTTTTAGGGATAGAAGATCAGATAAAATAATACTGCATGTTGTTTGAAAGATTCTAATCCTCCTTCCCTCAGCCCCATTCTATCTACTCCTACCCATCTTCTCTTCTTTAGTTACAGTAAAATTGAACTGTTTTACAGACCCATAATTCCTAACACGTAAGGATGCCAAATCCACAGAGTGGAAAATGAGCAGATATCCTTCACCTGAGCTTAATTTTGGTTTTGGTTTTGGTTTTTTTTTGTTTCATTTTTAAGATAAGGAAGAACCCTCCAAACCTAAAATTTCAAAAATTCTCAGTACTGTAAAGATTCCAGTATGGTGAAAATATGGCAGACATGAGGAAAGGAAACAAATGAAGAGGGACTTGTGAAAAATAAACAGTCCAAAACAAGCCAATAGTCCAGTATCCAAATACGGTCCAAATATTTAAATAATACAAACACCAGAGTAAGCCTACCACAGGACCTGAAGTATCTTAACAATAGCCACTGAATTCCCCAAGAATAATAGAACTGAATCCACAAAAAAACAGTTTCCTATGGAAAAACAGCACCCCCTTTATGGTCTGTGATGGGAAGGAGGAAAATAGTTACTCCTCTTTCTGATTGCAAAGCAGTATAAAGCACTATTCAAAAGCAGTCACCTGAGTAACTTATCTGCCTGACCACTGCTCAGCTGTGAGGGGTTACAGTTACAGCTCATTTACCTGATAGCAGAGATGAATAGTTTCGCTTGTCATTTCACCCTCCCAGAAAGGCAACACTACAGGTACTGCTGCTGGGGACATTCAACACGAATTCTTTCTCAATAAACATCCTGCTTCATTTTTACAAAACCAATCTATTACAGGATCATGTTCACCAATGCAATATGGTAAACAAGTAACTCTTTTAACAGCACACATGAGGAACAGATTTATTGCAGAGTATATGTCTGTGCCATAGCAGAGGGAGCAAATCTGGCAGGGCTGATATTGAATTTATCTGAAAAAAAATCCAAACAGCAGTTTTAAATGCAGGTGCAAATTTTCAGAAAGCATCACAACAAGCAAACAGTGAGACTGAAGAACAGGAAAGGGAATTCAGTAAAACTCAGAGGCATTTCTTTTACACAAAGGGCTTCATATATTTCAAAATAGAACCATGGAAATAAAATACAAAGTCATTCTTCTTGTGTACACAATGGCTCTTTCACTGTGTTTCAATTATATAACAAGAATCATCTCGTAAAACCCTGTGACTTTTGGGTCTTGGCAAAACTGGATTGCTCAGGTGCATAGTACAGTCTATATCTCAAAATTAAAACAACAGTAAAAGAAATAATTCACACAATTTGCCTTCATTATATTCAGGCAAGAGATTAATCTTCTCACTAGGAAAATATTAAACTTAGAAATCAGTTTTCTGATCCAAGTGGACTAAAGCTGTTCTGTAGGTGAATCTCAAGCATGCTTGTATCCGTGGCTACACATGTATGTCTATCCAGACATGGCTCTGGATTCTGTAAAACCTGTCCTTGTTAGGCACCTGCTGCAAAACATGCACCCAGACTCTAAAACAATAGGTCTCCTAAAATTACTACATTTCTACAGAGAGTATGCATAAAAAAAATAAAGCAACGATTTTTATTGAAAAACTGGAGCATAACTCTTCTTCCCTCTCACCTCGAAAAAATATAATCCTCAGTGTATGGGAAGGCATGGGCATATTATCCCATGGCCTTAGGTAGAGTTACCATTCTGGAACTGTGTGGCTGGTCTGGGCTTTGTTTTTTAGATTTAAGTTTGAAAAGTCAATATTCTTTCCTATTCTGCATCTCTATCTAATGCTAAGAGCCTATAAACAGAAAAGGAATTTAATTTGACTTGAAAAATAGGTCAGAATTCTTATCCTAATTTTACGGATGGATAAACTGTAACTTGGAAAGGTTCCCAAAAGTTTCCTGAAGCCATTTCAGAAAGTAGTAAAAAAGACTGAAAATTGTACACAAATGCCTTAACAACAAAAATTCATCTTCCACAGGTGCCTATATTGTTGTTCCTGTCTCAAGAGACACAGTATGAATGACTGTCAGCTGAGGTGGGGAGGGAAAAGTAAAGGGTATTTTTGTTGCTTGATTGTTTTGGAGCACGGTTTTTTTGTTAGTATTTTTGAAGTAAATCTTAGCCAATACCTTCTGAATCCATCAAATCATAGCTTTAGCTATCATAAGTAAGGGGAAAAAATGTCATTGTTACTCTAGAATACCATATGGTTGCCAAAATCTGGCTTGTAATAAAACCCTCAGCTTCTCAAAAACACACACGTGTATCTGTCTGATCATGAAACACTGAATTACATGCACCTGTCATGCTACACAATAATAATGCAGTAAAGTGTAGTAAAATAATTTACAAAAACTTTATGCACTCTAAGGTCATATCAAATTGATCAGTGAATCAACCACAAAAGCACTACCTTGAAGCAATGCAAAATATCCTGTTTGCTATACTACTGCTTGATCTAATTCCCTATAGTAAAATTTATAACAGAATCCCAGAACTAACAGCACACTGAAATGAAATAAACCTAAATTACTATTTATTTTTTTTTACCTAGGATGAAACCAACTGTTGGTAGCCACTGTTACAACTTTCTTCAGGACACTTGACATCAAACATTGTCTTTCTCTCAAAGACAAATTGTTCAAGGCCACAAAGGAAGCCTATGTAAAAGGAAGATAAGAAATCATGCTCTTATCTCTCATCCTTTTGTTCCAACCCTTATATCTCTCTCTCACATAAGCTGGTTATTCCCTACATTTGGGGCATATGGCCCTACATCATGGCCATACAGTGATTTTCTTGCTGGGAACTAAGAGTACAGGGGATCAAGGATTTGATTTATTCAAGACTTAGCATTAATCCTCTGCCACTATTTTGTTTTCATTCACTGTTTACCCAGGTATTTTTTGTCTAATAAGACCTTTATCAGGCACCTCCTGATTTTCTAATTTACCTTGAAATTGTGCTTACATCCTCACAGACTGTTCTAGAAATTGCGGCACCATGGAGACAGAATTACCTCACTGCAGTTTTAAAGATGATGGACAGACAGACTGTGAGAAAATTTGTTTTTTAAATGTTTTCAATTTGAATTTAAAATAAAACACTGAATGAAAAAAATGAAAAAACCTCACTAAATTAATTGATTTTCCAAATGGCTTTTTAAACATTTTCGCCCACAGGAATGTCAAATACTTCTCTCTCTCATTACTTTTTACATTTCTGTTTTGCTGAGCAAAAGACTAAACTCCCTCTGTTGTATATAAGAGAACTAGTTTGATCCTGAAGACTAAAATGGTATTATTAATAGGAATAACAGAATCTGTACATCTATGCCACCTTAATGTGGAGACTGTTCTTCAAACATAAGTAGTTTCAGGAGCTGCAGAACCCATGCCTGAACTCCTTTTCTGGAACACGTGTTTGCAAGTGCTGACCAAGTCGTACACAGTAGCTGAGACATTCATTATACGTGGATTCAATGTGATGCAGTATCACAGATCAATTTCTTCAGTATAGACATGAATTTGTCTCCTCTGTCTGGCTAGATATTTTCACCACACATAATGGCTGACTTATCTACCCTTCTGTCAGAGTTAATGGTTAAAAATGGGGGAAGTCTCTCCAAGAATTGTGGAGGAAAAGCAAAAAAAAAACCTTAAAATGAAGGCAGAGGAACAGAAATTTAAGAACATAAATATATTCACAGGAATGTCTTTGATGGAAATTATTTCCATGGAATAACTATAACCTTAAGTACCCTTTTTCTAGTCTTCCAGGACATAAATGTAGTACAGACTTTCTGGACTTCAGCTATTTTAGACACACTTCAAAGAAGTTCCAGTTTCTCTAGAGAACCATGCAAGCAGCTTGTGCTAATTACAGAGAGCCAGTTGACAACACAGCCACTTGCTCTAGGAAAACACATGCATTAAAGAATTAGGAAAACATAAATAAAACCAAAATATTGCAACATCATCCATTCAATTCAAAATTAACAACTCAAGATTCGGATACTGCAGGAGACAATATTATAACTGCACAAGCAGTTACCAAATGCATGAAAAAAACTCATGCTCAGTTTTATCCCTAACTTCTTTCACTTCTAATACTCCCAACAGACCTAGTCAGCCTCACACACGTGCTCCTTGTTATGTCCCTTTGCTTTTCAGTTCCTTTCCCACACATCAAGCCAGACTATGAGCCTCAGGAGGGAGTTAGCCACTCCTCCAAGCTGCTCTGAGTCATTGTGATGTCTGCTGCATAGGCCAAATTAAGCCTGAATTTCTTGCTTCCACTAGGCAACAAGGACAATGAGGAAAAACATGACAAGGAGGAGAGAAAAGATCAAAAAGACAGGAATACTCTCCCTCAATATCCCTACCTTCCCATCATAGTTGTCATAGTGCATGGTGATGAAGAAAGTAAAACAAAGACACAGTGTAGAATTGCAAAAAAAGATTACTGCATTCCAACTTTCAAGTTTTCAGTCTTAAATTCTATTTTATCATGACAAATGAAAAAAACCAAATATGCTACCTCATAATATATGTATATATTTGTGTACCATGTCAGAAGTACAAAGATGAATGTTGACAAATTTATCTTTGGATACGAACATATATTTTGTCTAAGCCTAAAATAAAGCTGTGCTAAATAAATACTTACCTCATAATTAATTCTCTTATCATTGTTTTCATATACATTCCTATTGTTTTGGTAAATGAAACCCTTAAGCACAGAAATTAAAGCACTAACAGGAATTATTGATTGAAAGTTAATAACACAATTTTTGAACTCTGAGATCAAGAATTTTCATTTCATCTCAGTAGTCAGGACAAGACACTGAGGTAAGAAATAGGGTTTTTGGTTTAGATGAGCCAATTTCAATAATTCAGATGATTAACTTGCATTATAGCCTATTTTTAAGAAGATCACTTCTAATGTATTGGTGGCTGGAAGGGAATTTTGGATGCAAAGGGGCATGAGGGGAAATGCCAGCATACGCATGCACTTTAAAGGTACCTATTACTATCAGAGAGAAGATTGAGAATTTAGAAGTTTTGCTGTATTGCCACATTCATATTCATAAAAAACCCCACAAAACCCAGCAATAAGACCAGCATTGAATACTAACCCTATTCCTGTAACTCTATCACTACGACTCATGAACATCACCTTGCTCCACTTGTAGGAGACTCTATAATTTCATTTTTGTGCACAATGCTTTAGAACAGTGGCACAAGTCCTCAGATCAACCAACCTAAGTGATCCATCATGTGCAACTTACAACTGCTTTCTGGGCATCCCTAAGTAGCTGAAAGAAACCAACCAGCCAATCTCTGCAGCACACCTAGAACTTCACTGCAGACTCAACATAGCCTTAACATGCAAACACAGTCTTTGCCTATTTCCTTTAAAAGCACTGCTTACATCTCATCCCAGCTGAATCACCAGCGGTTTGTTTTCATTCAAATCCCTCTGCCAGACGCCGGAGCAACTAATGAACTACAGAATCTGGTCTTTAAAAATTTGACTTAGCAAACAAACCATCAACATGTTGATGACACTACCACCCAAAATATCACAGTAACAAGAGTAACAATTTACATGGGCTCTAAGCCAGTCTGCCTTTCCTATTCAAATTTCAAGAAAGCATGACCTAATTCCTGTACAAACAGTAGAATCTGGAGCTTTTGTTAATTCAGTTTTCTTTATTCAAGCATATGTTTCGCCACAGATTATTACAGTCATTAGACGGAAAAATTTTATTTGGGTAAAATAAAATATGGCAAGCATATAGCCTATAATAAAAATCTAAGAGTAACATCAACTTGCTAACAGCTGAATACCTGTCCTGGTCATCTAAGTAATAGACTCCCAAATTCAGACCAATCAGATGAACCATAAATTTAATTCTATCTATTTAATTTAATTCTATATATTAGAACCATGTTGCTTCTGTCAAGCCAAGTTTTCTCAATCTTCCAAGAACTTTTACACTTCCATTATTATTCCCACATTACAATAAAGAAAGATTAATGCAGAGAAAACTGAAAAAAGAGGGAGAACAACTAAACAACAAAAAGCAGTAGACAGAACAAATAGTACTGTTTCTCAAATACATCAGATAGATATCCACTGGAATTAGAAAGAACCACACAGCATTACCCTGAACAATTTCTCACAGCAAAATGGTATAAAAGTTTTTTTTTTAGTTCCACTTAATAGTTTCTAGGTAGTATTTTCTAAAATCTCCAGGTACCTGAAAAAGAGATGGCCTATTGGCTTTCACTTTAATATTTCAGAGTATTCCTCAGTTTATGGTTAATGTCTGAATATCAAGGACTTCCTGTTTTACATTCAAGAATATAAATTTGAACCAGAGTTCTGGTGGGTAAAATAATCACTTTCTCCCTTGTAAGTATGTTATGTAAATATCTAAATAACAAAAAAAACGCAAGAAATATTTTTCTGTGAAAAGCTTATCTGATAATTAGCATTGCACTTTGGACATAACCTTTCATACACTTGCATAGGACAATATATGTGGCTACCACAGAAGTGGCCCAGCTGGATATGAGCACTCCTTTGTTCATACACATGCTGCAATAATGGTGTTTTCATTCTGGACAGTACCTGAAGAAAATCTGCAGCCAGACCAGAGTTCAGCAGGTGGCTGCCCCCTGCACCCAGGCATCAGAAAAGGCAGTCACTCAACTACTATCACCAATCTGTCACTCATTTGAAAAAAATACCACTAGAAATTTACCAAGAAAACCCACTTCCTTCCTCACGAATTTATACAGGCAATTTTGTACAATATTCAGCCATTCACATTTAAAAATCAGATGCAGAATTAACAAATAGCAGTAAACCACACATAAGAAACATAAGGTCTGTTTCTCCAGATAAGAAAATACTGTGACTTATCACCATCTCTGTACAAAACAAGATTAAAAATGTCAGAAACTAATTTCTGCAAATGCTTCACCACTTTGTTTTACCTGCTTCTGTGTACTTCAATCCTACTTTTACTTCTTCGTGATTTGCTTTTGGTGGCGGCCAGACAGTCTGGAGTCTCCCAGGTGTCTTGTCATCTTGCTCTGAGGGACTCAGGTCAGGCTGTTAAAATTACACAAGAAAAAATTAAACTCTGCAGTATCAATTGATTCCAAACAGCAACTACCATGCTCAGCTCTACATGTGCTCCAGAAAGATTATTTGTCTCATTCTACTGATTGAAACAGTGCTCAGTTGGTTGGAAGGGACACGAATAAATCAGTGTAGAAAAATATTTTTGAGGAGGAAAGTAGTATAATGCATGTGATATGCAGTGATTTGTTGAAACTGTTCACATCACTGTGGAGAGCTGTCTATCCTTTTGTGAACCACAGAGGTGGTCACGAACACTAGGGTTTTTTCCTATATCTTCCTTCCAGAGTTAAATATTCCATAGTGTGCTCCTCTTACAAGTAAATATTAGAGCAATTCACCTAAGACATCATTTGACAATATAATTTTCTGGAAGCAGAGCTAGTTTATGAAATTCCTGCCCCACCCCCTGCAGATTGCTCAGTCCACATACCAGGTAATACTGCCACATCAAAGTAATGCTGCAGCTGTTAATGGGACTGCACTGTCAACTGGAATGCTAAAATAACTCTTTAAATGGGGAAGGGGTGGAGGGGGAATGACCCACTAAAGAAGCACTCTTTTAGAGGGATTTTCTGGGTGGTTTTTTATATCTCCAATATTTCTGTAATCTGATTTTCAACATGCTACTACAAGTAATTGCATAGACACAACTGCAACAACAGTGCAACCCTGTAGGAAAATGGCCTCATAAATGGCCCACAGGAGCAAGGGCAAGGAAAGGCTAGACCCCTAGGCTCTGGCTTTGCCCTGGGAAAATACACATTTGCACTAGAGCAGACATTAAGCAGACATTTATAAAAGCCACTCCTGCTGACTGCTGTGCCTCCTCCCTCACTGTGTGTGATGACAGCTTCCCAAATAGGTTTGCTGAGAGCCACAGGAACGCTGACGCCAGCACAGCCACTGGTGTAAGCAGGAAGGAGCAAGCCAGGGATGGGAAGGGCACACTCAGACTGCCCTTGCTGTACATTCCACAGCCAATGAATACCTGTTTTCTCCTCCCCACAGGTAATTTACTACAAACTGGTATTATCAGTTTACCCAAGTGTTGACCAGGATTTTTACATGTTTTTTTTTTTAATATTATGTAAGAATTAAAATTTGAAAGAGAGTATAACCAACCCAGAAAACTAACATGTAGCTTCAGATTTAAGGTACAATCCTGAAAATATAATCCTTCAAGCAATTCCCCCTTCAGCCAACAAGAATCTCCTGGGCTGATTACATCTCCCAGAGATGTGGCTGTAAGAACTTTGGGTTGGGGGAATGCCAACCCAAAGGTTACTCATTTAATTAAAGAGTTCAAATCATATTCAAAGCCATTTATGATTGTATGAAAACTTTGCATTGATTTTTTTTTCTGTAATAACTACATCTCCATATGCCTAAGAGCATTAACCTTGCAAACACTTATATTAATCAAAAACTTGAGTTGTCTAATTGAAATCACTAAGTTACACCCGGATAAGGTTAAATGCTTACCAATATTTGAAAAGCCAAACATGTGCATGTAAACAAGACAAAAAAACCCTTCGTGTTCCATGTCTTGAGCTGAAAATCACCCATAACTTCTTGTAACAACTCTTATCATACAATTATTCCCACAGGTAAAATGAAATACTACTTATAAAAATAAAATACTCAATGAATAAAAACAGAGCGAGATTCAGAAACTCTTAAAAAATATTACAGTAAATATCTGCAGCATCAAAATGATTTAAAGCCATAATTAACATATGGAGAACTGCCATGTAGAGATCTTTTAATATCAGAAACTGATTGTTAAGTTCTCACTTCTAATTGAGAGACTTTTACTGTTGTCATCAGTTGTGGCTGAATTCTGCTTCAACTGCAGATGATCAAAAATTCTGACAAATTAGCCCCAAGACTTCCTTGGCTGGGAATCCAAAATTTGAGATTTCCAAAAGAGAAGCAATTCTGACATTTTGACCTTAAGTCCCCACCAATAATATTTAAACAAGAATATTTAATCCTTCTACTTCCAGATCTTAGGAAAAAAAAGTAATTCAACCTACAGATTTGTCTGATGGTCCATCCCCAGGTTTTGATTTTGACCTTTCAAATACAGCTTTCAAGGACTCTTTTTCATTTCTCATTTTGCGTTTCAGGGCTTCCAGCTCTGAAGGATCTGCAGTTGTTTCTTTCTTGGGAGGTCGCGTGAATAAGGCTTTAAAGGCATCCAGTGCAGATTCAGCAGGGCTTGATTTTATCTCCTCAGAGGGAAATCGTGGTTCTCTTTTGCTGGAGGCTTTGTTCTCTTGAGCTTCATCACTGTCCTCGGTCTCCCCAGATCCCTCAGCAGAGTCCTCAGTTCTATCTTCATTCTTGGAGACGTCTATGTTTAACAAGTGCGAGAGTTGTTCTAGAAAAGTGGGATTTGCTTTAGGTTCAGATGATTTTTTTTTAATGGTCAAACCTGATGCAATATTGGATTTCTTAACAGGCTGTCGTAATTTAAGCAGAGCTAAATCATTCTCCCTTGGTTTAATTTCTGTAACAATTTCCCCATCTTCTGTGGTTAGTCCCTTTTTTCTGACACGTAGTCCACTGAAGAAAGCAGGCAGCTGGAAAGTCTTTTCAGCCAGTGCTGTTTTTTGGAGTGATATATTATCAACGGAAGGTCTTTGTTCTTCATCTGAAAGTTCTTGAGGACATTCTCCTGTAGCAAGCAAATGAGTGAATTGCTCATCCATTAACATTTTGTCTTTTCCATTGGAGTCATACTGTAGAATACCATCCAGCTCTTTTGGGAGCTGGTTAGAGAATGGTGGATGTAATTCAATGTCGTCTGTATCCACAGTGTCATCACTGTTGCTGTGCCCTTCTGATTCTGACTCTTCCTTATTTTGATTGCTGTTGTCCAAGGCCTCAGCAGACAAAGCAGCATTTTTTAGCCCATATTTGCTCGCATTGTTCTCATCGGTGTCTAGGTCCTTATTCTCCGTGTCCGATTCTGTGTCACTTGTTGTATGAACCAAAGTACCTTGTACGAGAATAACATCCTTGTCATCATTGTCAGATTCAGACAAAGAAGGCTCAACAAACCTCAAATGCTGAAGAAGTAATTCATTTTGGTCAGCTAAGTCGAGCTCCAGGCCTGCCTGCATGCCAGACATTGGGTCAGCCTGGTCACTGGTACTATCCACGCTGTGCTGATTTTCTGAGTCCTCATTACATCCATTATCATTCCTCTCATGCCAGGTGTTAGCGTGAGTATTTATATTGCTGTGTAAAGGTTGAAATGCTTTAAGCACTGTTTCTTCTGTAGGAGCTGTAGATTCAAGCTTAGTTGTAAGTCCAAACAGTGTTTTCACAGAAAATGTAGTGAGTGGGTTAGAGTCGCTTTCTGCTGCGTTCTTCACGTCTAAAAGCTGACTACAGTCAGGCATCCCATTATGTTCTTCCATGCTGTGTGAAGTAGAGAATAGGTTCGCTCGCAGCAGTGCTGCTGACTGCTGAGCCAACACTTACTGCGCGCATTCAGGCTGCCGGCGGGCCGGCTGCCGGCGCTGCAACAGGCGGCCCGGCCCGGCCCGGCCCGCGCAGGCCGCCGGCCTCCCGCGCTCCCGGCCGGGCCGCCCCGCCGCTCCTTCCGCCGTCGGGGCTCCCGCTCCGCCAAGGGAGCAGCACAACGACCCTCCGTAAAAATCAGTCCTCGGCGGCGTCTGGAGCTTGTTCGCTCGCGCGAGAGAGGTCTGTCCCAGCACTAACCTCGGCTGGAGCCCGGCCGGCGGTCCCTCGGTGCTCCGCACCCCGACGGGCTGCGCGCCCCCGGCAGCTACAGCAGCCGTCCCGCCGGGCCGAGCGCGCCGCCGCTGCTCCTTACTTCCTTGTCCCGGTGCGCCAGCGCTGGGTGGTTTTCAGCAGAAAATTCCTGACGGATTCCTTTGCATAGTCTTTCCACTAGGACAAAGAACTTCTTTTGTAAATCCATAATCACCAAAAAATGTCAAATGGAAACCCGAGCTAAGGACTCTGAAGCTTCCTGTGCCCCCTCCTGAAGCCTTTGGAGAGCCCCCAGTGCCCGGCCGGGCAGAGCCAACTCGAGTGAGCGCCCTTGAAGCAGAGGAAAGTAGGAAAAAAAGAGACTCTCTTCCGATTTGCTGGAGGTTTCATCTGGAATGCAGATTTCAGCCTCCAGGGCCATGAACAAAAACCAACGAGACTGGTTTCATGTTACCACTGTCCTTGCCCTGCACAGCTCCTGCTGAGAGGTGCACGCAGGTACTTATCAGAGGCTGCGGCCGCGCCCAGGGACCGGGAGCGCCGGGCGGCGGGAGAGCGGCCAGCGCCCGGCAGGGCCAAATTAACTGTTTAGGAATCGGACAGCCCTGTCCATCCACGGCACCAGCCTTGGGTGGGTCCGAACCACAACAATCTCTGCTGACATGTTCTGTGATGATTTTCACAGACTTTACTGCTCTATGTGTAAGATTTGTTTAGTTGAAACGAACAAGAACATTTGAAATGTACAAAACTGTCTAACTCAACGTTGACTGAAACTACCAGGGATACTATGTATTTTTTAATCAATAGAGATGGAGAAAGTATATAGAAAATACTCTGAAGCACTGTTGATATTCAGAAAGTCAGTAACATTTGGAGCAGGTTTCCATCACAAGTCTCCAGTTTCGCTACTTTTTTTTATTTACCCAAGTTAAAGGGTAGTTCTACAGTTATACATTTAGCTGTGATGAGTAATCTTAAGCAAGCAACATGGGGAAAGCTGTCCTTCGCAGGGAAATTAGCTACAGATCACATTGCTGTATGTGATTACCAAAAAACATTTACTAAAATGCTGAATATTGCAGCCAACAAGCAACAACAAAGTATCCCAACACATTTAGCTTTTGGTTTACTGTTTAAAAATGTAGACTGTACAAATAACATTTGTCAACAGCAAAAGCAAAAGCCATTGGTATCTCCTGCAGGAACAAGGTTTCCTGAAAATCAGATTGTAATACTAAGGGCTTGGATGAAGCTTACAGACACCTTTTCAATTAGAGGGTTGCATGCATACCAATAGACAAAGGGCATTGAAATCATTCCCATCTTTATCTGTGATTTCAAAAGGAGCAATGTCTTCTGCCCTGTTGCCTGGCATTGCCTTAGCAAGCTCTGGACTTGCTTCTCCACTATGCTTAATCATCAGGTGCCAAGGTCAGAAACAACTGACAGGCTCCCCTGGTTTCTAGGCTTAATATCACAAAATTAAGCTCTACGTAAAGAAAGAGACAGAGTCCTTACCACCCCCTATGCCAACCTATTCTTAAAATTCCAGGACTTATAAACAGGTGGAAGGAAGCTACCACAACACTGGTGACTTTCCCCAAGACAAAATTTCTTCAAGGCAAATCTAAAGCAATTCTATATTCCTTTTAATGGCAAAATAAATGGGGCAAAGTGACAATACTGGGCCAAAATTTTCTACATTTAAATGCACATCTGTTTCTATGTTCAACTACATGATTAATTGTTCATTGTTCTGATAAATTGTATGGTTATGTCTTGCTTATTTATTTATGTGCCCCTGCTTATTTGGGGTCATAATACCTTTTAATGATTCAGATTATGCCAAAATATTTATTCATCTGTTTATATTAACAATAGCCCATACTTAGAATAAAACTTCCCTGTAATAAAAAAGGGTCACCAAGCTGTAACAATCCTATGAGTAGAAGGTTGATGATTACAGCCACTATTTAAGGTTTTAATGGACTTATAAAAAGTTTTGTTTAAAAGTGGACTTAAAACAGGAATCTCAAACTTTATGTCCAAACAGCATCCCAACAAAATAGAGCAGGATCAAATTAGAAGTGAAAAGAAGGGTGCTTTTAGTGTAAAGCTTAAGTAACACAATATATTGAGGTGCTAGAAATCTCAGAGTTGAACAGTGAATAATTAAAATTCCAGAAGCTGAAATATACTCTATATAACCAAAGGTAATCTCACAAACCTGCAGAAAATACTGCTTTATGTGTACCTCTTTTTGTAGTAAACTCTAGGAAGTGTGGGGAAACTTTCAAGCTTTTTGAGCTCCAGGATTAACAAGGAAACTCATCTCCACATATATGCCTGCAGAAATACTCAAAACCTGAAAGTCATTGTGATGAATGAGTCAGCCAGTCTCTGAAATTCACCACACAGTCCATAAACTCCCAGCCTAAAATATGGCTTTTGTAGAGACCTTCTTCCTGCATTTTGATGATCAGCCCAGTGGAGAGCCTTTTGAGGGACTGAATAGCTGACAATGAAATACATATTGGTTACCTACTCAAGAGTGTTTCTGAGTAAAATACCTACATCAGTATGTGGCCTTATAAATTCTGATATTAAAAAGAGGTAGTCATTGTGATGTAAAATGAGATGGAGTCAGTTTGTTGGTAGAAGTGTTTTAATGCTGGGTGGATCTATCTCATAAGGAAGGTCTGAACAGGCTGTAACACTGCATCTAAAGGAACAACTTCAAAATCTTTAGAAAAAATCAGTTATAATTATGTTACAAGCCTCTTTACTTAATAAAACTGACAACTCTGTGGTGCCTCAGAAAAGCCCTTAAAACCTGTCATAGCAACTTTCAAGGCAGTCGATGCACTAATTATACTAAAGGACAACCATTCCTTACAGTTTAAAGCACATTTAACAGTCCACACCCTTTTTGACCTACATTTCATCACAGACAGAAGTCACACCCACAACACACTCTAGTTCTGTTCTTGAGGTGTCTAAAAGCTCACCTGGAGTAGGTTTTAAAACTGGCTTTGAAGAAAACACGCATTAAGCTAGAATAAGGTAATCTAATTTCTACCACTATCATATGGCAGGGCTCAACACTTCCTGACCCCTTATCTACTCAGATTGCCTTTTCAGATCACTGTAGTAACAAACTAGATAAACATGAACAGGACAGAAGGACATTCTACAAAACAGCAAGATTGCTAAACTGAAAACATTTATTCTACTGTTTTTTCAAAATTAAGAACCCCAAATCTAGAAAAGTTTGCATAACTTCTTGAAAATAATCATGGAATCAAATATGGACCAATTGCATCAGGCTTCAGAAGAGCCACGGGAAGCAGCAGGCTCTGTTTGTAGCTCAGGTGGCTTGAACTGATCTGAAGTTCAGCTGACACAGTCTGCCCTCTGCCCTGTCCTCAGCCTAACCTTCACTGTGCAGGTTGATAATGGTCTGAACATTCCCCTGCTCTCCTGCTCTCCTGCTGATTACCTCATTTTAAACTTAGTATTTTTACCTGTTAAATGCTCTAAAAGAGGAGAGGCAGGGAAGATAGAAGAATAATGATAAGGCCTTGATTTTCATCATTATTCTCGGCCTTGTTACCTCACTTAGACCATTATGTGAGCAGCTTTCCTGAGTTTTGATGGAATTGGGTATCACAACATAACTGCTTTAAATTTAATAATTAATTTAGATGTAGCAACAGAAATATAGACACGATAATTCTTATCAGAATTCAGCAATACATGATGTTAACAGAATGTGTGGACACCAGACACATTTGGTGAAGGTGTCTGTATAAATCCACCTGTATAAATGCAAAGTGTTTTTTAGCATTTTCATCTAAATTCTGATTGACATTGAGATATGGACTACTTCAGAGAATTTGAAAAAGCACTGTAATAGCTATAGAGTTATAAAATCAGAAAGCACATTAAGAAACTCAGTTTACTATTTTGCAGGAGTGCATACTGTACACTGTATCAATAAATGGAATATTAACCTGTAAAACCTATCATATGAAAAAGCAGTGGTAGATCTGAGACAGAAATTCTAAGAAGATGTATTGATGGGTCTGGGTAATATGAGCAGACATACAAGTAAAAAAGACAGGGAACAGAAGATCACTATAAACTGTGTAAGTAAGCTAATGAAGATTTTGTACATTAAGGCACAAAGGCTAGCACTTAGTGTTACAAAGAATGGAGATGAATTCTTAATCTTTTTCCTTTTATAGGTTACTCTCTTTTCATCTTCTTTTCATTTCAACAGGCCTTTTACTCCCCATCTACAATGTGATATAGTAGTTTAAAGCTTAAACAAAAAGCTTTATAAAATAAAATCCACATAGTTGCATTAATTTACCATAATTTCTTAAGTAATTACTAACTGTTAATTGCAATTTTAGCTGCATTTTCATGTCTCACTAATGTGCTTTTTATCTGAGATGAAATGCTGTATAAAAATAGGGTGGGGTTTCATTTCTATTTTGTTTCATTACCTTCTACATCTCTTTATCTTCTCCCCGCCTAAGGTTTAAAACCTAATGCAAGATCTTTTTTCATGCTTCTGGTGTAGATTGTAGAGAGTAGAATTCATTCACTGTCTCTCTCTCATCTAGATTATCTACTGCCTTCCATCTAATATAAACATAGAAACATCTTTTCAACAATGTAATGGACAAGCTGGAGAAGTGGGCCAATGGGGATATTATGGGGATAAACATGAGCAAGTGCAAGGTGCTGCACCTGGCTCAGGGCAATCCCTGTTATCAACACAGGCTGGGGATGGACAGCCCTGCTGAGAAGGACTTGGGGGTGCTGCTGGCTGAGAGGCTGCACATGAGGCACCATGGGCACTGCCAGCCCAGAGAGCCAAACGTGTCCTGGGCTGCAGCCAGAGCAGCGTGGGCAGCAGGGCCAGGGAGGGGATTCTGCCCCTCTGCTCTGCTCTGCTGAGAGCCTCTGCAGGGCTGCATCCAGCTGTTTTGGCAGAAGGAAAGGGAACAGAATGTAGAAGGAAGGACATGGAGCTGTTGGAGAAACTCCAGATGAGGGCCAGGAAGATGATTAGAGGGCTGGAGCACCTCTCCAGTGACAACAGGCTGAGAGAGTTGGGGTTGTTCAGCTTGGAGAAGATAATGGTTTGAGGAGACATTACAGCACCTTTCAGTACCTGAAGGGAGCTACAAGAAAGCTGGAGAGAGACTTTTACAAGGGCCTGTATTGCTAGGACAAGGGATAATGACTTCAAACTGAAAGAGAGTAGGTTTAGATTAGATATTAGGAAGAAATTCTTTGCTTGTGATGGTGGTGAGGCACTGGAACAGGCTTCCTAGAGAAGATCTGGATGCTCCATCCCTGGAAGTGTTCAAGGTGAAGTTGGATGGGGCCCTGTGCAACCTGCTCTAGTGACAGGTGTCCCTGCCCATGGCAGGGAAGTTGTAATTAGATGATTTATAATGTCTGTTCCAACCTGAACCCTTCTATGACTCTATAACTCCATAAGCAAACACTATTGTATCTACAGATGCACATACACAATTATATCATACCTTGATTAGGGTGCTCCTAATCCAGAGCAAGCAGAGTTTTTCAATAAATAGCTTTTTTCATATTGTTATTATTATGAATATATTGCATTTTAAAACAATAGTGCCAAACTTTTGATCAGTCAGGCTAAAGGTTTTCTTCTAAAAGCAGAAAAGGGCCATAGATAACATGACAGGGTGTAGTGCAACTGAGAATAAATAAATTGGTCCATTTTAGATGCTATTTCCTGGGAACATGATCTTAGCTTCAGAATTGCTCTCCAGACACTGGCTGTTTTTTTACCACAATTGTCTTGCTGTCCAGTCTGATGAGTGCACAGGGAAGACAATATCTGGGTGCAACGTCCCACCCTGAAGAGGAAGGGAACACCCAAGGGTTGTTGTCACCAGAGCAACCCATGTGGCCTGGTTTTGGCCACTATATTTCTTACAGGCTACTTCTAGCAGGGCTGCAGTCCAAAGAGATTCTGTTGGCAGCAACTGCTGCAGCAGCCTTCTCACTATTGTTCTTTTGGCAACTCCTTCAATCCCATGAACTCATGTTGAAGAAGAAAAATAATCTTGGAGATGCAAGGGCTATGTAATTCAACTCAGAATTCTGTCCTGAAAGAGAGTCACAGGGAGTGAGCTGCAGGATAAAGTGTCTTAGTGGGTCCCTAACAGTCCATCAGCCCATGTTGAGGACCCTTTATAAAATAGAAATTAAGACTTTTGTTCTGAGTATTTAAAAAATAATGGAAAAATATTCTTCCTTTTCAACTACAAGAAACTGAAATTATTAAATTTTTTATAGTGCAATTATTTAGATTTCTAGAAATAAAGTATTTCTTTAAAAATAGTAAGAAAGGTGGAAACAAACTTTACTAATCTCAGATATTTCTTATTTTACTCAAAATGTTGTTCTAAAATGGCCTTCATTTGTAACTCCTCCTGCTCTATACAAGGACTTTTTAATGCAGTCAGAGAATCCTCAAGGACTATATACTTCTTGTTGTAGCAGATATTTATAGCAGTCATAACAGCTATGTCACTGTTCCTCTCAGTTCTGTTGTTTTCATCTCAGCAATTTATTACAAGGACGAACCTGTACCTTTCCACTGATACAAGACTAATCTAAATAATTATTTTAAGAAAAGAAAGTTAGGACAAAAAATCAATTTTATAACAAGCTCAAAAGAATACCAATGGTGATTGTAAGCATTAAAAAGCTTTTTAAATGTACTTCTAAGTCAATTCTTGTATTTCCACCAATAGATGTCACTCTTACACAAATTTTTCTTAGTGTTTCTTTGCACAAAATGTATTATGCAATCTAGTCTTTAAAGCAACTTCTTCCAACCATTCAATCCTTCCTATGTTTCTTTCTTCTTCTTCTATATTCTGTTCCCTTTCCTTCTGCCAAAACATGTCTCTGTAGGCTGCTTACTGCTCACCCTGGCAGCCTGTAAGGATTTCCAGCTACATTAAGCTGGCCTGACCTTATGATGAACTCAAGTTGCCCTCTGAAGCTTCATTGTTTCATACCCCAGGAAGTTGAGAAACTTTTCCTGTCAAGATCATGGCCAGTCTGGCTCCAGTGCCAGTTCAGCTTCTCCAAAGCTCTGGGAAGCAGCAGCCTGGCTCCCAGTGCTGCACACATGCACGTGAGCACACACACATGCATCTGTGCACAGGTGCACACACAGAGTTTGCTCCTGCAATGCATCTCCAGGAACCAGCTAATTTAAACTAAACACTCATCCAGATTTTAGAAATAGTACATCATGTATCTTAATCAATTTATATAATTTCAAACATTTTCCATGTGAATTGCTCTCAGCTGCACAGACATATGGGCTCACAGACCATCTGGAACACTGTATACCATCCAAAACTTTGCAGTTTGTCAGATATTTTGGAACATGCTTTTAGACTGACCTGAAATAAATGCACACCAAAAATGTAACTGTATATAATAAATGCTTGTTGAAATCCAGTATAGCATGAATACAGTCCTACTCACATTCAGTTCCAGGCTCAGATGCAACACACTTCTGTTGATCTTCTCACTTGAATGAGGAAATGAGTTTGGTTGCCCCAGTCTGCAATCCAGAACCCACGTATCTTCATCTCTGCTTGCCACATCCAAACTAGTCAGCCGCTCAGTGAAGTCATCCTTTAAAGCAGACTCTGCTGGGAGGCCCAAATGAAATTACATTAAATTAAATAATTCTATGCATCTGCACATAATCCCTGCATACAGAAAGTTCTGTATCTTTTTGAAACTCTGGTACACACTACCAACACGTACAAATTCTCCTGTTTGTTTAAAGCACAACAGAATGGTATAATGGGGGTACCAACTTTGTTTTGACTCAGAAAAAATCTTTTTGTCCTTAAATTTTTTAGGTCGGACCTAGCGTAAAAAAAAATGGGCTGCTTGTCTTTCCCCCTTATACAGACACAGACTGTGTTTAAGATGCTTGAGTTTCGACCTCTGCCAAGGCATTCTTACTGATCATCCTAAATATGCTCATTAGACACACATATTTCAGAGATGGGTGTGAAGCATAAAACCACACTAAGGAAGCTCCATAAACTGATTTGATGAGCTTTTAGATATTGGCTGAACACAGCTTTAGTGGGGATGGTGCCAATTCCCTTAGTCCCTTACACCAGGTACACAAAAAGCAGGGTCTTCCAATCAGAAATGATACTTAAGATTTTACCTTTCTCCAGTAAGCTTAAAAAATAGTGTCAGACTGGTTTTGGAATGGTTTAGGTACAAACAGCCAGATTTAATGGGAGAGGTAAGAACAAAACCTGTCAGCCATGGGTGTACTCCTGCATTTCATGCTGTGCAACCACTCAGCACTGTCCCTCCTGTTCACAGCATTGCTGGTTTATTAGACCCCCTCAAAAATGTCTGTTTCTGCATGGTAGCCTCAACTTTAGCAAGGAGAAAACCAATGAATTCCATGAAGTTAATGTGTTCTCTGAAGTGGAATATCTGACATGAGATACATAAAACCACTTTTTACATTCTATAGGATATATACATATATCCTATTATATATATACTCTTTCATGTACACAGACACATCCATCTTGGAACATTTTACTGGAAACTTCAGATATTAGCAGAATTCCTGGCGGCTTCATATCATGGCTTAGAATTATAAAAGCAGCCCCGGAAGACTTTAAGGCCAGATTTGATGGAGCTCTGAGAACCTGGTGAAAGATATCCCTGTCCAGACATGGGGGTTGGAACTTGATGGTCTTTATGGTCCTGTTCAATCCAGGCCCTTCTCTGATTCTAATAATGGCACTTGCAATTTTTCAATTTTTAAAAGTTGTATTTCCTTTTTCTCTAACTTTAAAAGACATTTTAAAAAGAGGCACTAGGATCAGAATCTGTATGCTTGCTTAAATATAGGATGATTTTCAAACTTTCTGATAGCTTACAGTTCCAAATAATTTAGGTGCCCCCCTGTATCAATAAGCATAGTAAAGTATAGTACTTGATAAAATGGCCAATAATCCAAAGTATAAGTGAATATACACATATTTCATCTTATTCAGATGAAATCTCAGAGTGAGATCCTATCAAAATACATCATTTCTGCAGAGAGTATCACACATACCTTTATACATTTTGAAATTATGCACTGCATATATTAAACTGTATCAAGATATTCAAACAGAAGACAGCACATTTTAAGACATTCTCAGGTCCAGATGTAGTATCTTTTAGATCAGGGATCTAATGAGAAAATTGCTTTCTGACTTTCTGAGTCATTGGTTTTCTGTCTATTTTAAAACACTTGATAAAATATTTCATTTGTTGGCCCTCATGCCATTATGCAACTGTTGTGGTTTAACCTCAGTCAGCAACCAAATACCATGCAGTAACCATGTATCCAAAACATAGCCCTGTACCAGCCACTGTGAAGAAAATTAAGTTTACCCCAAGTAAAACCTACTCATTAAGTCATTTTGATATTTAGAAAGCTTCAAGATCAGAAATACAAATATTATTCTTTTAATATTGAATACAAATATTGCACCTATAATAAGCTAAATAAAATGTATTGGTTGAATTTTGACCTCGTTTTTGTTGCACCAAACAATTAGACCAGTTACCTCTAGCCAACCCCCTTTACATGATTATGACATGGAAAATACACAGGAAGTTCCTGGTGAGTGGAAAGGAGAAAGTAAAAATCACCATTTTTAAGGTAATTGGACATTATTTGTATTATGTTAACAAACCTAACAAACAAAACGAATACCTCCCTCAGCTGCAGAGATTCACTTTTTGTCCAAATGTAATTTTATGCACCATTATATTAATTTATGGTATTTTTTGCTGTTGGCAGACTCCTCCCAAGTCTGTTACCAAGCCTCTGTTTTCCACCCTCTGTGTAATTATTACTTAATGTTCTGTTCTCTATGCATTTATGCCAGTAGCTGATGATTGCTTTGCTCCCTGATCCAGTCCTCACCTGCACACACCATTAGCACACAACCACTTCCATGGTAAGGGACCCATGCAACCCAGCAGACAGAGGAATATGAAAAGAGAACTTTAACCATCCCTCTAAGTATTCTATTTTAAGCAAATTCTTAAATGTTTAGCCATATTTTGCACTG